>NC_041411.2:15422485-16095836 GCF_900747795.2 Erpetoichthys calabaricus | reverse complement strand
TGGTGTATCACACCTGAGTTCAATTTCCGTAGCCACCCCCAGGCCTGATTACTGCCACACCTGTTTCAATCAAGAAATCACTTAAATAGGAGCTGCCTGACACAGAGAAGTAGACCAAAAGCACCTCAAAAGCCAGACATCATGCCAAGATCCAAAGAAATTCAGGAACAAATGAGAACAGAAGTAATTGAGATCTATCAGTCTGGTAAAGGTTATAAAGCCATTTCTAAAGCTTTGGGACTCCAGCGAACCACAGTGAGAGCCATTATCCACAAATGGCAAAAACATGGAACAGTGGTGAACCTTCCCAGGAGTGGCCGGCCGACCAAAATTACCCCAAGAGCGCAGAGACGACTCATCCGAGAGGTCACAAAAGACCCCAGGACAACGTCTAAAGAACTGCAGGCCTCACTTGCCTCAATTAAGGTCAGTGTTCACGACTCCACCAGAAGAAAGAGACTGGGCAAAAACGGCCTGCATGGCAGATGTCCAAGACGCAAACCACTGTTAAGCAAAAAGAACATTAGGGCTCGTCTCAATTTTGCTAAGAAACATCTCAATGATTGCCAAGACTTTTGGGAAAATACCTTGTGGACTGATGAGACAAAAGTTGAACTTTTTGGAAGGCAAATGTCCCGTTACATCTGGCGTAAAAGGAACACAGCATTTCAGAAAAAGAACATCATACCAACAGTAAAATATGGTGGTGGTAGTGTGATGGTCTGGGGTTGTTTTGCTGCTTCAGGACCTGGAAGGCTTGCTGTGATAGATGGAACCATGAATTCTACTGTCTACCAAAAAATCCTGAAGGAGAATGTCCGGCCATCTGTTCGTCAACTCAAGCTGAAGCGATCTTGGGTGCTGCAACAGGACAATGACCCAAAACACACCAGCAAATCCACCTCTGAATGGCTGAAGAAAAACAAAATGAAGACTTTGGAGTGGCCTAGTCAAAGTCCTGACCTGAATCCAATTGAGATGCTATGGCATGACCTTAAAAAGGCGGTTCATGCTAGAAAACCCTCAAATAAAGCTGAATTACAACAATTTTGCAAAGATGAGTGGGCCAAAATTCCTCCAGAGCGCTGTAAAAGACTCATTGCAAGTTATCGCAAACGCTTGATTGCAGTTATTGCTGCTAAGGGTGGCCCAACCAGTTATTAGGTTCAGGGGGCAATTACTTTTTCACACAGGGCCATGTAGGTTTGGATTTTTTTTTCTCCCTAAATAATAAAAACCACCATTTACAAACTGCATTTTGTGTTTACTTGTGTTATATTTGACTAATGGTTAAATGTGTTTGATGATCAGAAACATTTTGTGTGACAAACATGCAAAAGAATAAGAAATCAGGAAGGGGGCAAATAGTTTTTCACACCACTGTAGGTTCATTACTGTCATCCATATAGAGTACAGTGAAACTGTTATTTGTATGTGCTAATCAACATCAAACACATTATACTTTTCAGCATCATGATCAGTAAGCATACAGTAAATACCTTACCTCAAACCTTCTGCACTCCTGACTAGAAAAATAATTTCTGTCAGGTTAGACAACCACACTACATATTTTGGGTGGCATTAGGTTAGGACACTGGCAGTTCATTTTTTGAAACCATATAAAAGTTCATATGCAGCAGGCAACACTTAAAATGTTACAATGGAGGCAAACGAGCTCTATTACAGTTATATTGATTTCATTATAAATCAATGCTTGAACAGCAACCATTCTTTTTTTAAGTCTGTATTTGATTAGATTCTGATTAAGGATAAACAATTCTAAAAACTCTTTTATAAAACCTTTTCGGACCTTAGTTCACTGTTCTCCTCTCTGAATGATTAACTTGCAATTTTCTTTTATTTCATTTTTACTTGTACTTTCCTTTTTTATTCAATATCCATCCACAAAAAATAATCTCCTTAGCAGAAATTAGAGCAGTAAAAATGGATAAGATTGGCAGTGACTGATCTGGTCCCAGTATGGACACCTGCACAGTATCATGGGAACTGTAGTTTAGAAGTGCTATCCTGTTGGGGTCCCTAGGGAGCACCAGATGGTCCTGTTGAGATAAATCTTTCCCACTTTAGGGAGTGTCTGCCTGAACCAGAAGTACTTTCCACGGGCTATGCTCTGGCCCCAGAAATATTCCCATGTCCAACATAAAAGAAGGCATTTTTCCTGCATCAGGGAGTTAGATTTGGGAGGGAGGGGACAAGGCTTGCCTAGAGGAGAGTGGAAGAAGTTCATTATTGGATTTGTGCTTGAGAATATTTGTCTGTTAGAGGAACAACCTGAGAAAGGTAGTTATGTATAATAAAATTATTGTGTCTGTAGTCTGGGGGGTCTGAGGCACCCCCTTTTGGCCACAATAGATAGGTAGATACATTTTTCATCTTTTCTAGTGTGAGATATGGCCGGCCATTCATCCCGGCCAATACCCCCAGGCCGCTAGTTGGAGTCCTCCTTGCAACGTGGAGATGTCCCGAATTCCAGCAGGGCATCATGGACTATGGAGTTTTAATACACAGCCCTGCTGGATAACATCGGGCGGCCAGGAGACGCTGCAGGGAGGCCCAGAGATTTATATTTTCCTTATAGCCCGGAAGTATTTCCAACTCATGGAAACAGAAGAAATGATATACTTCCGGACTGAAGAAAAAGAGAAGTTTTTGCCTGACCCGGAAGTGATAGAAAGTCACATGGACTGAGGGACAAACACTTCCGGGTCATGGACTATAAAAGGACCATGGGAAATCCTTTTCCACCTGAGCTGGGTGGAAGGGTGGCAACGCGTCTGGGAGAGGAGGATTGGTTATTTGTATTGATTATTGATTTATATGTGTAGTGTGGAGTGGAGGGTGCTTTGTGCACATTATTATCATAAAATAAATAATAATTGTAATTTTACCCGGTGTTTGGAGTGGTACCTGAGGGTTCAAGGGAGCTCTAGCGCCCCCTACTGTTACACTAGGCAAGACTATGTAGCCACTGAACTATACAAAAATTGCTTTTTAAATAAACTCTAAACATGTCAGAAGTTTTAATAGGAAGTAAATATGTCAGATTTACAAAGTAGAGATGTTAGATTTGAATACACACTGGGAGGTTTAAAACTCGAAAGCACATCTTAAAGTTAGGATGTGGGAGCTGTAGTGGACTATTCACTTTCTACATACAGACAGTGTACATAAGTAGTTAAAGAATGCTAATAAAATGTTAGATTATATAACCAGATATTGAAGTGCAAGTCAAGGGAGTTTAAACTTAGGCTATACAGTAATCCCTCGCTATATCGCGCTTCGACTTTCGCGGCTTCACTCTATCGCGGATTTTATATGTAAGCATATCTAAATATATAACGCGGATTTTTCGCTGCTTCGCGGGTTTCTGCAGACAATGGGTCTTTTTACTTCAGGTACATGCTTCCTCAGTTGGTTTGCCCAGTTGATTTCATACAAGGGACGCTATTGGCGGATGACTGAGAAGCTACCTAATCAGAGCACACAGTTAAGTTCCTGTGTGCTGATTGGCTCAGCGACAGAGTGCTGCATTAACCAGGAAGTCTCATCTCACTCATTCAGCATTAACATGCTCCTGCTGCTGCTTCAGGGGCCGTGTCCAAGCACCAACAGAAGATGCAAATGATTGCAGAAAAGGTAAAAGTTTTGGATATGTTGAAGGAAGCGAACAGCTACACCACTGCAAGACACCATTACGGCATCAATGAGTCCACGATTCTTTTTATATAAAAAGGAGGAAAAGCATATAAGATCTACGGCCGCAGTGTCCTTTAAGGAGGGCGCAAAAATCTGCTTTAGGTATTTGGATTGAAGACTGCCGGAAGAAGAACAACGGCGGTGCTACACAGTCACCTGAAGAGGATCCTTTAGAAGAGCTGTAATGCTTTCCTTTGTTGTGCAGTAAAATTAAACTCATCGTTATCGGACAAGTCGTCGTGTCATTGTTGGTGAGTAACCATAATTAATTATCTACGTACAGTACTTATTACATGTACATAGTTTAGTGTCACTGTACACACATTTTACTGTACACAATTTTTCTTGCATTGTACGTATTTATTGCTGGTGGCCTGTCTGTCGTAATGGCTGTAACATATGTGATATCGGAGACGCTCGATATCTTTAAAATAATATTTAGGTTTTACTGTATATAAACTGTGTTTACATACATAATTTCAACGAATCTTACCTAATATCTAAGAGAATACAAAGGGTTTATGCAGTATAATTGTGTGGGAAATGTTTATAATAGTGTGGGAGAGTTTATAAGGGCTTAAAATATATAAAAAGAACCATATGAACATATGGTTTCTACTTCGCGGATTTTCACCTTTCGCGGGGGGTTCTGGAACGCAACCCCCGCAATGGAGGAGGGATTACTGTATAATGCATTAGTGATACCTCATTTGGAATGATGTGTGCAAAAAAAGAGAAAGTCCAAAAAAGAGCGACTAGGCTGATTTTTGGACTACAAGGTATGACCTATGAAGTAAGGCAGAAAGAGACAAACCTTTTTTTTATTTAAACAAACGGGAATGAGGAGGTGACATGATTGAACTGTTTGAAATTATGAAGGGAATTAGTACAGTGAATCCCAGCTATCAAGTTAAAGTTCTTCAACAAGAACATGAAAACCTTTTGTAGAAAAGACAGAAAGTTTCCTTCACACAGAGAACAAAGGACATGAGAAAAAATATCTTGTTGTATATTTACCATTAGTACTTTGGGGAAACTCAAATGCAGCTTGATGTATTATGGAAAAAATAAGGTTAAAAGTATTGATTACCTTTGTTGAGCTAAATGGCTGGATCTCATCAAATTTGCTTTAATGTTTTAGAGCCAATCATAAGAATACACACATTATGAAAAAAACTATTCATACACAAAGGCATTACCCTTATGGCAAGAAAACACCAACAGAAATTCACATTTCCCATTTCCCTTTGCATGTTTTGTGATAGGAAATATTTAAAGATTAAATATATTTGCAGGTTTTCCACTAATATTTAAGATAGTGGTAAAACTTTTTCTAAATCCATATCTCAAGAAGAATTTCATCTGGTATACTGGATCAACCAGTTAATTGCCCACTCCTATGTTAGAAAGTGAACATTTCCAAAGCTATCATGGCCCTCTCTTTTAAAAAAACTGCATTGCAATTCTTTGATAGTGCATATTGTAAAAGGGGGTAAATAAAAAAAGTATTGATGCTTTCAATGTTAATTGTGCAGAACAGTTTGCAGGATTTTTTTCAAGCAAGTTAAATGCTGTGCTGGACAATATCAGCTTATACACTTGCACTCAGGAGTAATATGTCTTTCAGCCGAGAAAAAAAACAACACTGAAGATTTCCAATGCATCCAGTATGCTGTTTGTTTTTTGTTCTTTAACCTCATTCACTGCCCCATTCTCATAGAGACTTACATTTCCGGCTGGCTGTGTGCAGAGGATCCAGGCTCTTTGTTGGGCAGGCCAGGTGCTGAGGCTGTGGGTTCTGCCTCCTTTGCAGGCAGGCCAACATGATGGGAAGGTGAGTACTGTATTCACAGGAGAACTTGGCAGCCTAGGACTGAAGACAGAAGAAAATGATCAACTATGTCACATTGACAGCACAGGCAGAAAAACATAAACCAAAGAGAACATCAGCCAGTTACTTCTTCCTGTGAAAAAGCCAAAATGGTGGTTAAAGGAATTGAAATGAGAAATGTAACAGAACATGCTTATATTTAAACATAAAACACAGTGGTTCATTAAAACACAAAGGTAAAGGGTTATTTTTCAGTATCAGGAGTAAATCAATAATGTTCTTTTACAGAGCAGTTTTTTTAGTTAAGCTGCTGAAAATTAGAATTTGTGATGGACTGAAAAACGTGTCAGCTGTGCTACAGGCTCAGTTATGTGCGAACAAAGCTAACAAAGGTAACAAAATACTGGGTCAAGCATAAAAAACATCAAAATGGCCATACCATACATGCGACATGATGGAGTTGACACAATGAATCTATTGTAAGAAAATTGGGTTGTGACGTGTGTAAGTCTTTGAAAGACTTTAAAGTCTTTCAAAAGGATCTTTGATTTTAAGGATACATACTAAAAAACTTTTGCGAAAATTGGACATATTCTGAAATAAAGCAGTAACTTTCTCTCAAAGATGGTTATGATTTTATACATTGATTTGTAAATACCCTCTATAAACAATACATTGACAAAACAAATCAAATCTCACATGTGTTTTTGAATTCATAAAAGGCCCATTTGAAATGTATGCTTTTCAAAATAAATTAACTGACTGGAAGCAACACCATCATCTTATTATTGATTAAATAATAATCTGAATTTATCCCTGCTCTCCAACTAAGCTGAAGAGGAAACTGTTTAAGTTTGGTTACAAGTGCACATAACCATGCACTGTGAAATTACTGTTCCTGCTTTCAAACATCAAATGGAATGGTGAGATCAAAAAATAGTGAAGCAGAGTTGAAACAGAGTGATTGGCTTGTAGAAGCTACACATTGTGCAGTATTTGAGATAAGAGAAGTGAAGTAGCATGTCTTCACATCTTTCCTGCTTTAAATTTGGCTTTACTATATTTCAATTTATCATCTATTGTATTGTTTAATTTTCAAGTGAGTTATGGTAATTGGAACAGAATTAAGGAAATAATAGTAAAAAACCCACTCTGGTTGTTGCTGACTTGTGAACAAGTTAATTTCAGGATGGTCTGTTTACCTGCTGCACAATAGACCGTGTCCCACACCAGGTCTGTGCCATTCCCCATGTCATCCCTGTAGTTACACTGCTGAAAGTAATGCATGAATGATCCCAATGGAAAGTTAGGTTTTCAAAATTGTTAAAAATATATTCAAGTTGATGAAACGTCTTTTATATCATGCAAAGATGTGTTGTAATTAAATGTCACCATGTTCTGAATGCAGACCTGCATGATGAGTTTTGATTCTAATGACCTTCCATACATCGCACATACGGAATAGGAGGATAAACCGTGGGTTAACACTGATATTTGTTTTTAAACAATAGTTTACTTAGTGTTACTTTTTTAGTTATCGTTATTTAATTACAAGCAGTTAAAAACAGTCTACGACTTGACCCTGTAGTTAAAAAATATTCATTATGTTTAGGTGGTAAATCTGGCAGCCATTTTATTTGTGAATTCATGCAAAAAATAAAATTGTGATAATTATGTTTTTGTTCATTCATAAATACATATTTATTTTATTCCTATACAGTATATAATGCACATTATATCACAAATGTAATATAAATATAAAATGAGGTGCAGGCAGCATTATGACATAAGAAGCAGTGTTAGAGTGCTAGATTAAAATCTAGGCTGGGATGAGTGTCTTTTTTGCAAACCGTGCATGTTCTCCCCATATTTGTGTGGATTTTCTCTGTAGATTCAATAGTTTAGTTTTTTTGTTAACAATTTAGGTGTACAAAGTTTTAAATGCATAGCACCTATTACTAATCCAAGTTTATGTGTGTACACTCACATCCTTATTTTTTGTTATTGCTGTTATGATAAACCTGTCTCCAAATAACCTTATACAGTATGAAATGAATGGATGCACAGTTATATGTCTAACTTGAATATTTTTTACTTGGTTTATTGTGTAAAAGAAAACATGTCTGCCATAACAAATCAACTAATTTTAGGTATTTGTTTACAGATTTTCAAACTGTCTAAATAAAAAAGAAACATTGAGTTAGAGAAGTACAGTATAACTACAAGAGAGGAGAAACATAGAGAGAAGAAAAGAAAGGCCAGGAATTCATTTAAGATTATGAGTTGAAATAAGATGGTAGGAGAGGTAAGGAGAAAATAATGAGCATTTTCTTGTATTTTTATTGCTACTCTGATGCAGTACAAGGAACTATACTTATGTACTGCTGGTGTTAATATTTTGTGCATTGCCTGTTGGCTTTCAAATTCTGTCTCAACTAATACATGTTGTCACTAAATGTCATCACTCTTGAAATTAATAGCTTTGATATATAACAGAGATGAAAGCAAATGGAGCAGATAGGAGCAAAAAGAGCAAGAGTTATAATCTGAAATGGCAAGAGGAAAAGAGTAAGGAATATGAATAACAAGTCTTGAAGGAGCCGGACAGTAAAGTACAAGGTTGCTGGTTCCATCCCCTGACTCACTGTGCTGTCCTCCACAAATAACTTAACTTGCTAGTACTGCAGTTACATAAATATGAAGGTAATGCAGGTGGTGGACTGTAAGTGGCATTTCACAAAAGCATCATACATATTAATAAATGTAGATAAATTTCACTGGGATACAAAATATAAGATGGTGTAAGAGGGAGAAGTTGCAAGTAAAAACCAGAGTGCCATCAATGTCTTTTTTGGTTTGTATTTCTTAATCACATTTCACATGTACATACAGCAGCAAGTGGTGAAAAATGCTGTATACTGTATATAGCAACTGAAGCTGCTGATGCCTTGGTTCTTGTGGGTATTGCAAATCTCATGTTACTTTACTGCATGCATTTTCAAATTAAACAGACACAATTGTTGGCATATAACATCACATTCACTGTTTTGTATAAAAGCAGGAGGCAGGTGCAGTTTTCTTATTAGACT
The DNA here is from genome assembly GCF_900747795.2 of Erpetoichthys calabaricus. Taxonomy (NCBI): domain Eukaryota; kingdom Metazoa; phylum Chordata; class Cladistia; order Polypteriformes; family Polypteridae; genus Erpetoichthys; species Erpetoichthys calabaricus. The sequence continues at coordinate 16,087,199 of NC_041411.2, read as the reverse complement.
ATTAAATTTGAGCAAAGGTAGACTCCACTATTTTAGGTTAAACTCAGCATCAGTCATATCCAAATGTTTTTGTTTTCTTTCTCCTTTGTGGGATTAGTTTCAAATGTATTTACCGTTAATCTATCTGGAATACTGATCTGGATTATCAATCTTCAAAGAGTACTTAAGTTGGTGATACAAGGTTAAGGTTTGAATATTTGATTTTGACCCAGGTCTTTTTTAAACTTCAAGATTGATTTTGCATAATATAAATGTTTGCTACTCAGTTACTAAAAATGTATTTTATTTCCATAGTCTTCTAGACAGAGACAAACCTGACACTGCACTTCCTAGATCAAGGTGTAGTATGATTCCTGAGAATATACCACCCTGGCCTACATATGAGCAAAACAATAAAAACAGTAGGTCAAATATTCACAATGTCATGAAAACCTTTTACATTAAACACAACATCAACCAACTATAGGAGAGAATGTCTTAGAGAATGACCTAAGTCTGTTATAACTAAGAAATTATATAGTGCAGGATTTAAAGTTTAATTACCTGTTTCACAAAATGAGCGATTAAATAAAGTCTGATTATTTGTACCAAGGTAGAAAACTGCAAATAATATTCTTATAAAGAAAAAAATTTCCTTGTATACAAATTGCAAGTGTTTTGAATACATGAGACAGTGAGAAATGAGGCTCACTTTATAAACAAAAAACTCTGGACTTCCGAAGATGTGGTTCTTCTAAAAAATTCAGAGGATCCCTTCTACTTAAACCTTTTCACAGTTTTTGGCGTGTCGTGTGAAGACCTTTTAATATTATGAAGTCTTCCTTATGGTGGCTCTCGTGTCAGGTAATATGAGTTAAAATGCCTACTAAAACTCAGCATTGGTTTGCTGAGTTCTCAGAAGACAGCAAAAACATCATAAGAATAGATGAAAGACACAATTAAAATTACATTTTGGTTTCTTCCAAATTTGCCCCCAATCTTTTAGTTTGCTAGGTGGTGTTCTAGAATGGAATGGACAATACATACAAAACATCAGGATGGATGAAATGTCAATCTGTCGAATTCCACAAAAGTATTTATTTTTTGCCAACCTACACTAATCAGCTATTGAGTGTTGTATGCATTAAGAATCTGTCCACCATCACACAAGTAGTGGATATTTAGTTAAGTTTACTTTATTCTTATAGAGCAGTTTTCTTGGACTGGTTGGAATAGTTATATGGAATTATAAATATTAAACATTACAAACCATCTATAATTAAGCACTCATGTTTGTTTTACTGAAAACATACATATACTTTGTCTTCACTGTTTTCAAATAGAGAATGTAGCAAATATTCACCCAATGCAATAAGAAAAAGGAAATTAAGACAAATCAAGTGAATACAGATATGGATATTTGCTAATGGATAAGGAATATTATAAATCTTCCACTTAGCAAGGTTTATAGAAAAAAGAAAAAAAAAACGTCTGGAATGATTATGTGTGTGCCACTATTGATGGGAACAGTTTTTAGCTACTCTGACATCTCATTCCATGTCCAAGTGAATATAGTTAGTCAGGTTAGTTGAAAGTACAAAGTGGCCCGGCATTATAAATGAAAATTAAGAAATGGCTTGTGTTTGTCTTTCATAATGATTGCCACACTTTAATTAAATACAAATAACCAACAGTCAATTTAGCATAATCATAATAATCATAATTTAACTAGGAGGGTGGGAGTTTAAATGTGCAAATTAAAACTAATTTGATAGGATATATAGTGATATTATTAAAGAATGAAGAAATGTGAAAAACACTCATCTGTTTAGGGAAAAGGGAACTGGATGGCCAGTTGGAGTAATGCATATATTCTTAATAGAATATATTTCCTTCCTTTTAGTGAGGTAAGATACAAGGCGCTTGATGGTGTACACATTAGATATGTTCTTGTTTGAAAACCAGTAGGCCAGTCTAAGTAAACAGGAAGAAGTATTCCAGCTAGAAAAAAATAATTTTATGAAGAAAACTACTTTCAACAAATCCCATTAAAAACCACTTACTTAAAACTCAACCTTCTTTGTCCTTTGAAACATTTACTTATAAATATATAGAATTAGGGAATATCCAAATGTATATGTGGCTGTGTGTGTGTGTTGGTTGTAAGGATTAGTCAGCAATTTAACAGAAATTCAATGATTGATGTGAATTATTTTTGTAGCATAATTAGAGTGTAAATGAGAAAGAGGGAGAGATATCCTTCCATATGTCCACCAGATTGCAAGACACCAGGAAAGATATTGAATATTTGTCTAAGCTCATCTTTCCATTCTCTTTCTTAAAAAATAAAAGAAAAATTAAATAAATAGGGTCATCATGACTACTCTCAAAAGAATATAGCAATGATGTATAGGAAAGGTGAAGATTGAGTGTATATGTGTGTGGGTGTGTATGTGTGTGTGCGGGGGAGTTCATAATGTCTCACACCTCGCTTGTTTATCTGTTGACTGATTGTGCGGGTGCGTTTATAAACCAGTTTTTTCATATATCTGTCACAAAGGCCACCTAATTGAAGCCCTCAGAAATGGGCACAGAGCATTATGAAATGTGAGTACCGGCTGCATCAACTTGATTAACTGCACCTTTGAAGATATGAGAAAACGGGAGAGATTTGATTCTAGCCAGGTGCTAGGAGAATTTTCTTTTTATTTATAAATGTATAACAGAAAATACTGCTTCCACAATCACCAACCTCCTTCTAACTTCCCATTTTTTTTCAATGACTATGTCAGGCCTAAAACCCTCTTTTTGTGTTTCATTTCATAACCCTCCATTTAGTAAGCCATGGATAAACTACAGCTGATAAAAAAGTGATACATAAAAAACATGAGAGACAAACCTCTCATTCATCAAGAGCATCTCTCTATCCTAGACTCTGCAAATGAACGACAATTGTATAACCACTGTTCATTATGCCTTCATTCTCAGTCTCAAATGTATCCTGAAAAGCATTATCTCCTCTGAAATTATCTTTTTTATTTTGTTTCAAAACCAATTTTCTTCCATTACTACTTTAAGTGCAAAATGAAAAAAAAAATTGTAGAAAATAAAATAAGGTGAAAAAAGAGCAGTCTAACCTAATAGACATATCCTGATAAATCTGTTGAGTGGTTTCTGAAAGCTTAAGATGAGCAGTCACTTGCAGATTTCAAGCAATTTATAGCATAGGATGCTCAAACTTACATCCAGTGTGCATGAGAATTACACAGGCAATTGATTTATAGAATCAAAATGTATACATTATTATCTAAGAAAATAATTTAGAAATGCTTACTGATAATGAGCAGGTAAATGCTCAATATCATACTATTAGTAAAGAGGACAAATGGTGGGTTGAAAAGCTACTTAGCTGCTCTCACCTGTTTATAGTTCTGTTACAGCTGATATTTCAATGATATAAATGGAAACATTTGCCAGAAAAATCTACACCGCCTTCTGCAGCAGAGAGCTGAAAACTATGTAAGACCAGATTTAATTAAAAATCTGAATTAACAAGCATCAGTGAAAATGAATAGCTGGCTTGAATGTATCCTTTATTGATCAACATCTGTCTGTCCTCCCCTCCCTCAAAGTAGATTTATTTATGTGTCAGTCACTATATTGTATGTTATCTTAGGCATCAACAAACAATTTTGATAGATGTTCTATTTGTCCATTTTCTGAACCGGTCTAATCTAAATATAGCATTATTAGGAGTTAGCCATGGATAGGGTGCCAGTATCCTAGGACAAATACACACTCACAACGAGCCAGAAAACAACTTGTACAAAACTGTGATTGCAGAAAAACAGCTAGCTACATGGAAAAATATGAAGTGAGAGTCACCATTCTTACAGAAAATGTTTCACTCATAAAGATCAAATGCTATTATACATCTTACTAGCCATGTGCGCCCAACTATGTTGCGTGTGTTAAAGTTGTCTGTGAAGGGCTCCCTGTTTAAACGCGGCTGCCAGTCGTGAACTGGGCCCTTCGTCGCACAGCATTATGATTTTTTATAAGGGAAACAAAATTACAAAACAAAACCCTTGGACATTGATTCGATAGGAACAGCCTACTCAGAATCACTGTCCGAATAGTAATTATGTGGTGGTGGAGGAGCATTTCTGCTTCTCTCCGTTCACAGTCCGTCTCGTTTTCATGATGCTGTTGTTTCCTCTCACGATCTCTTCTCAATCTTTCTCCAATCTCGCAGGTTGCTTTGTGGCAATCCAAAGAGTAAGGCAATATACACAGAGCAATGGTTATAAAAGGGGGACACATAGGTATCCAGGCTCTTTAAAGCATAAATAGGGATCACTTCACTGACATGTGAGCAAGCCAGGGTACAACTGTGAGACGCGCAGCACTCGCCGGCTACAACGTCACAATAATAATTTCCGGAACGTGCTGTTACGTTGTCATTCATTTTACCCACAGTCTTTCTTTCATTCATATGTTACGTAGGCACATACCTTTTATCTTCAGCAATCTCATTCTCTAACCAGGCCTCAGGAGCTAACCAGCGTAACACTGTCCACCACCCCTTTCGTCATTCTGGCACATTGTTGACATCCATGAGTGACAACAACGGACTAAACTGGAAGGTGGTCTACGCATGCGTGGAATTCGCGAACAAACAAAGATCAAGATTATATATAAAGATTAGTTAATTTAAAGCACAACAATTTGCTTAGTTTGAATGTCTGTGTTTTGAGGTGTGACTGGTGTACTACAGTCTTCAGTAGTATAAGCCTGGAGGAGATTCTTAATTCAATGCCTATGCTTTAGCTGTCTCTCTACTGCCATCTAGTGCTTCTTCTTCTAATTAATTCTCGGACAAAGATCAAGATCCAAATGAAGATTATACATAGAGAGATTTTGCAAAAGTGAGTCAACCTTAAAATTCTGAACTCATGAAGATTGTTCAATTAAATTAAGTCTCTGAATTCATACATTTCAGTTTCACATGAAAATCGGAATTCAGTAATGTTAACTGACCTTGTAGAAAACTCTGACTTTAGAAAGACTCAGTAAAGACTTTTGATTCAGTAAAAAGTTCTGAAGTTAGAAACAGTGACAAAATTTACACATTCAGGAAAGTCAACTTAGGTGGAAAATATTGACCTTACAGGAAAATCTAAATTTAGAAAATAACAATTAACATTTTTGAAATCTTTTAATCAAAAATTATGTATACAATATATCAGAAAATAAAGTGTTATTACAGGATATATCCATTCTGAAATTATATAGGTTCTAAATTACAATATTAGTAAGAGGCTCTATTCTTTTACTAGCAGCACAATTCTAGGACAGGGCTGCATGAAGGAAAACAAATAAAGGAAGATACAATTTTTTATACTGTTTATGTTGCATTTTTTTTTTTCATCATGCCCATTTTAAACTTTGTACACAAAATACCAGTGAAGTTTAACATAATTTATATTTCTAGGTTTATCTCCTTGTCATCATATATGTTTCTATTTGGGCTGAGAAGTGAGATTTATATTAATTGTGCATCTATATAACAACAACTTCAAATGAAACAGAATCCAATTATTTAATTTTGAGTTTTTTCTTGTTATAATATGTACAATATAAGAATAAAATTTTATGTCAGATATTATACCACTTACCTTTAAACCTGGTCTCTCTCTCTCTCTCTCTCTCTCTCTCTCTCTCTCTCTCATATTAGTGAAAATAATTAAGTATGCAGTAGCTTTAATTTAAATTAATTTAAGTGGTGGAGCAAAGTTAATTATTATATTATGTAACTACACCTGGACATTCCTCTCATTAAGCTGGTCTTTGACCACACCTTTTCAACTTCTTAATTAACAGTTTTCAAGTCAGGAGAACATGGATATAGGCAGTTATGGGCAACAGAGCGAAACAAGTCTTTATTTAATCCCACCTGTTTTGGCACCTATATCAAGACTGGCATGAGAGGTAAATGTTACTGGCAAACTGTCTGCTTGACAATAAAAATAAGAACTTTTCCGATTTGGTTTCAACTGACAGATCTTTAATTGGTTGATGGCAAAATTCTGTTCACACCATTTTATTTTATCCAACCATCCATTGCTAACGCGCTTGAGCAAGCTAGGTGATGGTTGCAAATTACAATAGCTACAGTGCATATATGTCGATATAAGCACAGTGTTACAAATGCCTGATTTCATACAACAAAAATGTCAGCAGCAAGTGTTATACTAAAAGCGTCAAACAACTTCAGTTATTTCACTAATAAAGCAAAGGCATCTATACAAAAAATCAACAGATACTGCAAACAAAGCAGAGTTATCAGAAAAAGAAATGCTGTAAACATTACGTTTAATTTTTGTAGTAGGATGAAATTACAAAGTCACCCAGCATATTGCTAAACACTGAGAAGCCTTTTATAGGTGTGGAGACTGTCTGTACGAGAAAAATATATTTGATTGAACAAAGAAAACATGAATGAAAAGTTTTAAAATTATGCCAATGTCTTCAAAAACTGTTGAATTTGTATCAGTGAAACACCAGTATGGTGTCAAACAGCATCAAACTTGCACTGCAAGATGCATTTGTTTTCAGTATGTATATCCATAAAAGAATACTGTTAATGTGTAGATCATGTGACAAAGTACAGATATAACTGAAGCTGTGATGCTTAAAATCCCTGCATGGCTCAACATTAGTAGATCAATTTGAAGAGTGAAGAGTCATAATTAGAAAATGTTTACAGCAACGAGTTATGGTGCTGTGGGATATTGATTGGAAAAAATTTAATAATTTGTTACACAAATTAAGAATCAGATTGGTTCCCATAAAATTTCATAATATTATACTCATGTAAAAATGTAAAACACTGATTTGAAATGTGTGATACCAGTGGGCATGAATATTGTGCATTTTTCTGCTGTAAAAACAGTCTTAACTCACTGGCAATATCCGATGTTCAGCTGTAAGTGGTGTTATTGGAAAGTGGAAGCATTTAGGAACAACAGCAACTCAGCCATGAAGCGAAAGACCACATAAAGTCACAGAGTAGGTCAGTGACTGCTAAGGAGCATGGTGCATAAATGTTGCCAATGCTCTGCTGATCCCATAGCTAAAGAGTTCCAAACTTCCACTGGCATTAATGTAAGCACAAAAACTGTGTGGCGGGATGGGTTTCCATGGCTCAGCAGCTGCATGCAAGCCTCACATCACCAAGACCAATGCCAAGCATCTGATGGAATGGTGGAAACGTGTTCTACGGAGTGACGAATCACACTTCTCTGTTTGGCAGTCAGATAGGTGAGTCTGGGTTTGGATGTTACCTGCCTAACTGAATTGTGCCAAAACTGAAGTTTGGTGGAGGGTTTGGGCTAGGCCCCTTACTTCCAGTGAAGAGCAATCTTAATGCTTCAGTATACAGTACAAAGACATTTTGTACAACGCTATGCTTCCAACTTTGTGGAAACAATTTGGGGAAGGCCCTTTTCTATTCCAGCATGACTGTGCCCCAGTACACAAAGCAAGGTCCACAAAGACATGGTTGGTTGAGTTAAGTGTGGAAGAACCTGACTGGCCCACATAGACTACTGACCTCAACCCCATCGAACACCTTGGGAAGGGACTGTAACAGAGATTGCGAACCATGCCTTCTCGTCCAACATCAGTGCCTAACCTCATAAATGCTCTACAGAAAATTCCCATAGAAACACTCCAAAATATTGTGGAAAGCCTTCCAAGAACAGTGGAAACTGTTATAGCTGCAAAGGGAGAACCAACTCCATATTAAAGTCTATTTATTTAAATACAATGTCATTAAAGTCCCTGTTGTTATATTACTCAGGCATCCCAATACTTTTGTCCATAAAGTGTATATTTAGTGATTAGTGATTAATGTGGATTCAAAGGTGTTATAAGAAGTTTGAAATAAGCTTATTTACCTGCTGAGGTCTACACTTTGTACAGTTAACTTTTGCAAGCTATGTACATTCCTTCAAGACTACTGAGGAGGCTCTTGTGCCATTTTATGAAAAAAATTCAACAACTTTTAAAATGTTGCTTCAAAAATGTTGCACTGGCAATGTTGCCTGTCTTGGGAGTTAGATAGACATCTTCATATTTTGTCATATGAAGTTCATTCTTGGCCCTACTTTAAGCCGACTTACTATGGAATATTCCATGGCATTTACCGGTATGCAATATACAGTAAGACCACTACATATGAAATGCACACCTTTCCTCAGTAATATGAAAAAGGAAATCAAACTCATCAACAAACAGGCCTATATATTTTAAATTATTTTACTTTGTAGTGAGTAACTTCTGTTATTTTTATGTTGTAATAGACATTTACATCACGTCTGTTTTACTCTGAGATTAATATAAATTGGCATGTAACACAAAAAAGGTTGTCTGACACACACACTAAGCAAAACACATCAGTGCTCACTTTTAAAAGGTCTTTCTTAGATGAGGGCACTTAACAAGCCTAAAATAGTTAATATTCCAGAATACCATACTGTGTCCCCTTAACAAGGCTCAGCCTATCCCCTGATAATTCTTCCTTCAACCCGAATAAGCCAACTTGGATTTACTGACTCCTATTCGAAATTATTTTCATCAGCCCTGAAGATCTGGATTGATGTGTAATGATATGGATTTTATGTATTTTATTTGTAAAACCAGCAGATGTGGAACATCTTTTCAGTTTCAGTCTCTCTGATGACAGCCAATGTACACAAAGAACTTGTACTTACTGCTTAATTTAGTTACCTTATTACATAGTTTACCCTTTTTATAACCCAGTTTTTTAGAAAAAAAGATTCCTAAATAGGAAAACATTTTTACAGGTGACTAAGTAAAGTAGCTTTGGAGGAACCATAAATCAGTTGTACAAAACACTGTATGAAATTATTCATTAAGGTCAGGATCCACAAGTTTTTAATAGACTCCCCCAACATATCAAAAAGCAGTCATATCCAGAATGCCCTGGGTCACACATATGGCATATGAAGGGAGAACCATATTGCTGCTAGACAAGTCCTTGAATGTCTTGTTATTAAAATGACATAATCAATTTAATATAAATAAAGAAGAGAATAAACCATGGACAAAGCCACCAGAACCATACTATATGACAAAAATTAGAGAACACAAGACCAGGCACTACATTTTCTGCAGCCATTTAAAAGCAAGAGAGTGTACCTGATGTGAGGCTACTTTTTTTTTACAAACTACTTTTGGCAGTGCTTTATTTTATGTCAGTATCTACTCTTCCTCTTGTGATATACAGACCTTTTTTCTATTAAATTAAATTTATTTTTGAATAGTGCACTTTCCTTTTCTACCAATAAGTAATGCTTTGGAGAACTGGCTTTGGGTGAGTGAGAGGGTGGCCTACAAAGGACTGGTGTCGAGAATTGGTTCCTGCATTGCACCTGATTCTGCAAAGACAGACCCTCAATCCTGACCTGGTTTAAGAGGAACTGATAATGTATAAATGTATGTATTCACATCTTAAGAAATTTCACTAACCATGATTTTTCTGAAGATTATTTTTAACAGTTCTATATAAAATAAAACCCACCTGCTTGAACTCACTTTCTGTCCTTTTTAAATAAAGTACCTTTTCAGAGCAACACACTCAAATAGTTTTTATCTAATATCTAATCCAATAATGTACATTTTCTTGTTACGTAAAGCTTGAGTATATCCCAAAAACTTCAGGTAAAAGTCAATAACATACTCATGACAACTTGCTAGTCCACATAGAAGGCCAATTCAGTATTACCAATTAACCTAATATATACGCAGATGGGATTTGAAAGAGTAACAAACCACCAGGAATAAACACATAAAGACACAGGGAGAACATGCATATTTCACAAAGAATGTGATGTATCTGGGGATGCATCCCAAGTTCCTTATACTATTTGGCAGCAATGCTAACTACTGTGTCAACATGCCATTCAGAAGTCAAACAATAAGAACTAATTTGCTCGGTTAGCTGATGTAATGAATCTTTATACTGGTATGGTAGGATTTATGCCTCACAGTTATCTCTGGCTGTCAGTCAAGCCCCTATTTATAATAACCCCTAAAGAATATTATCAAATCCATTGATATGCATACATGGAAACTGAACTGAATGAGAAATCTTTAGCAGGCAGCCTGCTTCTTAATCAATATCTTGACCTATTAGATAAAACTCTGTCTTGAGGTCTGTAAGGGTAGAGGAACAGTGATTGACAGCATAAAAGACTAAAACCTAGGAAAAGATGATTATTAAAAAAATTCAAGACTTGCTCACAGTGCTGTGAAGCCATTCAGCTAATCCCTCACTTCATCAAGGCTATAGGCCATTGAAAATAGTCATAAAATGGTACAATAATGGAAATTTGCCCAAGTAGTTTCCACATCACTGGAGCTCAATGTCCTCTGCTTCCAAAAATTACACAGCAAAAGCTTTCACTCATATTTCGCTTTAGCTGGCAAATTCTAAGAAAACAGTCCAGCAGGCTATTGCTGAAGTACTTTACCAACATGACTTCCACCCCCATCTGAGCTACCTCCAGACAAAAGTCAAAAGGAGGTACACTTCTGACCTTCTGGGTTATTTCCTTCTTGACATCCCTCTCAATTTGTTTGTACACAACCGGGAGAAACAGGGTTTTCAAAGAGTCACATTTTTTAGACCACACCCTCTGCAATTCATCATATCTGAAAAATATCCCTGTGAGTGCATCATCCATATCTTGAAATGCCACAAAACAGTACAAGAGAAAAAAATGCAAGCACACATGCCAGGCTTTGCACAAAACTGATAAGAAAAAATATTAATTAGCATGGAAAGCCTATTGCAATCTCTAGATTAATTGCTCTTATTAACCAGTTGTTGCTGTGAGAATAATCTAGATAAATTAATCCATTTTGTTCTAATTGCTTACTTTTTCAAGTGAGTGCAGCTTGATCTCCTGAGCTTCAACAGAAAGACTGATGACAATGATTGTTTCAATATAACATATCTAACAATAATGATAAATATAATTAGAAAATATACAAGTATGAAAAACTAAATACATCATAACAATAAATAATGCTGAAATAACATGAAATTTATTGTAATTGTACAATCACAAGAAAATTTATTTTCTTTTGCAGAAAGGTTAGCTTCATTTTTATTTTGTCCAATGAGAACATATCAGTCACCCTGTTCAGGCTGTCACAAGCAATTAGCTGAGTGTTTACCTTCAACAAAATACCTTTTTTATTGGAAAGTGCTAAAAAAACACCTCAGCTTGTTTTATGAGAACACCCAGCAGTAATATGCAAATACATACCTCTGAGCAGAGTACTGACAAATAAGACTTAGCAGGCACGCGTAGAACAAACTGGACATATGCAGAAGAACTTTCCACATGTAGTCTCTCACAGAGATTAATAAATGTAGTGATCAGGGACACAAAGAAGAACACATTTCCTACTAACACAAACCAGCTCTACAAGGAAAGTGGATGACAGCTCCCAGTAACATAGACCAGTATACCAATCAGGGAAACAGGTAAGAAGATTGCACCCAGTAACAAAAATCAGTTCAGCTGTGATGTGAATAGAGGACAGTTCCCAGTAACACACCTCTGTTTTGTTATGGAAGAAACTGATACACAAACATCCTCTAGTAAAACAGACAAGTCCAGCCATGAGAAAAAATGGATGCTAACTTCAAGTAAGAGATGTCAGCTAAGCTCCGAGGGAAACTAATAAAAAAACACTCAGTAACACAGAAAATATTAGCTATTAGGGAAAAGGATGAATAAATCCTATTAAAAGTTTCGGGCCAGATCAGGTGAGGGCAAAGGTACATAGCTGCAGGCCTAGGCCCCTGATCCCTGCTGGCAGGAACCCTGCCCATTTCTCAATAATTGTGGCCTCTGCCTTTGCAATAAAGAGCATTTTCAAAGTGTTAACTTAAAAAGTAACATTTTCTGGTGCAGTTAAATCAGTTTATTGCTGTGTATCTCTCTTTTCTGAGTAGAATCTCAGAACTCTTAAAAATATATAACACATATATACTCAGACCCACTTCAACAACACTGGACAGGGCAGGATGACAGTCCAACACTGGGCATACACATATATACACCCAGTGTACAATTTCCCATCGATCTAACCTGCACTTTTAGGAAGAAAGCCCACACAGGAAAGCCCACATAAAGCCCAGACCAGGGACACGAATTGAACCCTGGATTTCTCAGACTACAACCTATACATATGGTAATGTAATACAAACTGTGAATAGCTTATTTGTGTGAATATTGGAACCTTGGAAAAATAGAAATACATGTATATTTTTGTAATATTATTACAAGAACTAATAGCAAATAACTTGCAAGCCTCAAGAAAGGAATGGAGGCCTCACTGCTTCTGCTTGAGGATGGAAGCACCATAATTATTATGTGGATCTTAAGGCACAACTGCTGAGAAAGGCACTGATTTGTCACCCTAGATGAGGACTCTCAATAGGCAGCTATATGCTTCTTGGCATGGCTGCAAATATGAAAATCCACCCACCCATCCATTTTCCAACCCGCTGAATCTGAACACAGGGTCACGGGGGTCTGCTGGAGCCAATCCCAGCCAACACAGGGCACAAGGCAGGAACCAATCCAGGGCAGGGTGCCAACCCACCGCAGAATATGAAAATCCTCCATGTTAAAACAGAGTTCTGTATGAATATATATAGTTTAACACACAAAAGTTTGAAATGACCCCAACATGTTCTTGTTTTGTATATAAATTGATACAATTTTTATCAAGAAACCATTAAATTGATTTAAGAACACACCAAATACACAAAATTACACCAATATCCTAATGGTAAATTCTCTCAGCTCATCCTTAACCAATAATTGTTGCGGTACTGGATGGAGTTTTTTTTTTGTGGTTGTATGGAATGGGGCTTTGTGTTCGCATTGTGGCGTAATAGCTGTGTAAATTTAAATAGTTTTTTGTTTGAGAATGTACCTATTGTTTTTCCTCTGCCATTACGTTTGTATTAGATATTTACATAAACGAGTTATCCCACCCTTAACGTATAATAGAAATGGCAACAATGTTTAAAAGCTAATTTATTATGAGGGAAACGTTTGTAATTGTTATTAGCACAGCTTAAACTTGCTATTCTGTTTAATAAAGCAAGTGAATGATCTTTCCTTGGGTTATAAAGTACGGGCACAACTAAATTTTACCTTTAGGACACTAAAGGAATGACTTCCAAAATGGGACATTGCAGTCATATGTGAAAAATACATTAAACTCTGCCATTACCAACATTCGTTACATTTTGGATGTATTTTAAAATCAATATAATAGTATCTTGATAAAAAAAGGGTATCCATTTCTATTCAAAACATGTACATTTCAGCGTGATTCCACATTCTGAACGCTGTTGCGGTTCTGAAACCGCTTTTTTTTTTAAATACCTGTCACTGTTGAGCAGCCCTGCCTCTAGCTCAGACTTCCCGGTCTGTCTTTCTCTTGTCGTCTTCTGGGTCAGAGGAAATCCACTTTTAAAGGAAAAAGAAAACATAACTAATGGAATCGATTTTGAAGAGGGAAAAAATTTGAACCTAAAACTAGATTGATTATTCATAAAATGGACGTTTCTTCTGAACGCTTATCAAATGTGCAGCGTCAACCACACACCAACTCCTGTCGCGCCCGCCGGCGGCTTGTCATCAGTTCCCGCTCAGTGACGCAATTTTCACCGTCTTCCCGCCAGAAACAACGCCAGTGTTCCCCGAGTCCACTGTACAAGGCATCCGAATCTCTCTTTTCGATACAAGACTACAGTATCTTCATGACGTATAGTGGTAGATATTCACAGCAGGCAGGCTGGGAACCTTTCAGTATATAATATGTTTCATTAAGCTCCTCGAAAACGGCATCAACAAAGCCACTTGAATGGACTGGAAGGTATGTTGCTTAATATGGCAGTCAGTTAGGGTCATTTTGTTCCACTGCTTTTACATGTATTACCTTCTGTTTGCTTTATTACAATGCAGTGCTCGTCACCTTCTTTGTCTTTACATCCCTGAGACACTCAACTTTTATTCTTTACATTTACTGTTCCCCGCACTTTCGACAATTCGATTTGTATTACTTTAATTTTTTTTCATTTTTGTTTCCAGTCTATTTTCTCCTCGATTTCTTTATTGTATAATCCCGATGCGACACGTCTTATAATTCTGTTCCCCGTGCCCCCTCCCACTCACTTTTTTTCCTTTTATTTCTCTTTCTCTCGGCTCTGATCTCAAACCATACGCGAAACAGGCCTTCTTTCTGCTGCGCACCTTACTGCAGACATTTATCAAACAGATAATCAAGAGGCGAGACACTCGGATCCACCTCTGTCTCTCTGTGTACATACAGGATGTGCTAAGAATACTGCTGTGGAGGACGACTGACGACTCCTCATTTCCCCATTAGTGGAAGATGTATCTATTGGATTTGGTGTAATCGCGCAATACACTCCATCAGTTTGAATTTTGCTCCCTCTCTCTCTCTCTCCTAAGCAGCACTTACATTTTGATCTTAACATTATCTAAACCTCTTAATCCAATTCAGGCTCGACTTTTTAATTTCACAGACCCCTTCCTTTGTAAAGTATTTTCCTGTCTTATTATGAACCCTCCTCTATCTAAGTGCCTTTCCTTTTTATTTTACTCCCCTTTACTTCATATATTCTTTACCAGTCACTTTTTATCCAATTTGTATTCTAGCATCTTTTAAGCCGTAGACTTTTTAATGTTACTCTCCTTGAATTTTATTTTGCACCCCACCCTCATAATATTTTATCTCACTACCCACTGCATCAAATTTTTATTACACCCACTTGTCATTATGTTATTAATTTCCCCTTCAATTATGGGGCTTATCTTATTTCTAAATCTTATTTCTTCATATTTTTATTCCACTATTCCCTCCACAATTTATTTAACTCCTCCTCCTTAGTTTGTATTACTTCACATCTCTCTGTTATCATTTTAACTACCCTTCCTTTACATATTTTTATTCCATTAATTAATCCATCCATCCATTATCCAACCTGCTATATCCTAACACAGGGGTCTGCTGGAGCCAATCCCAGCCAACACAGGGCGCAAGGCAGGAACAAATCCCGGGCAGGGCGCCAGCCCACAGCAGGGCACACACACCCACACACCAAGCACACACATTAGGGACAATTTAGGATCGCCAATGCACCTAACCTGCATGTCTTTGGACTGTAGGTGCAAACCGGAGCACTCGGAAGAAACCCACGCAGACATGGGGAGAACATGCAAACTCCATGCAGGGAGGACCCGGGAAGCAAACCCAGGTCTCCTTACTGAGAGGCAGCAGCGCTACCCCTGCACCACCGTGCCACCCCCATTAATTCATATTTTTATATTTCAATTCAATTCCAGGTCCTTGCCACCTCAGATTTTTTATTTCAGTTTCCTTCTCAGATTTTAATTTCATGCTCCCCCTGTAATATTTTATTTTACTTATCTATCATTTTCTGTTAAGAGATATTTTTTGTTTTTACATTCCACTTCATAGTTTCTTCATGTATCCCCCTTTTTGTCCAGATTTCAATCCCCCTCATGTTTTCATATTGTTTACCTCCCAGTTTTTTTCCTGTTTATTCTTGTTTTTTCAAATTTTTGTCCAGCATCCTGTTATTAATATTTTTATTAGTCTCTCCATGGCACACTTGTATTATTCCTCTGTTTTCACTCTTTTCTACTCATGCCATTCAATTTCATTCCTTTTGTTGCCATCAGTTTGCCATGTATTCTCCTACAAGTGCTCATGGTTTTATTGCACTATATCTTGTTTTTCGTATTTTTATATAGCCCCTCAGTTATTTTATTATTTTTAACACCATTATTCAGATTTGTATTGTATTCTTTCTTACACTTCACATTTTTCTTTCAATCTTTTCTTTGGCTGAATTGGAGTCTTTGAATTTGCCTTCTCAGATACTTCTGTAATCTTTATTTGACTTCCTTATTAGATATTTCACATTTAATTCTGTTTCCCTATCATTCCCACAGACCATTTGACCCTGAGTATAATTAGTTTACTGTATTTGATTATTGTTTTTCTTTTTTTCCATTTACTACCATTTGTAAAGCAACTTGAATTATACTTTATATGTGAAGGTGATACAGTATATAAATAAATGTTATTGATTTTTTTTTCCTTTTTCCTACTTTCACTTCTTATTTTATGCAGTTTGCCTTACTCATAAGGTTTGTTATTTAACTATGTCCTTTCTATAATAATTTTATTTCAATCTCAACCTTTTAAAATATTTGGTTTAGCTACTCCCAGAGTACACACCTCACTCTTGCGTTATTCTACAACCTCCTTTATTTCATATTTGTATGCCAGTTCCTCTCCTTGGCTTGTTTTATTTAACTTCTCCTTGGATATTGTTTCATTCTTTCTTACATTCACATTTTCATTCCAGTCTCTTCTCATCATTGTTGTATTTCTGCCTCCCTTACTAATATTAATTTTTATTTACTTCTTCTTCTTTGTAGATTTTTATTTCACCCCTCACATTTCATTTCAACTCGCCCATTTCTCTTCATCATATTTTATTACACTCCCACTGTCTTGCCAGAATTTTAATTAAGCTCCCTTTTTATCCCAGTCCCACGTCATTTTTTCCATATGTCCTTCTCCTCCAATTTGTATTCTTGTCTGTTCTTATATTTCAAATTGTATTTCATCTCCTGTATTCAAGTTCCTGGTATTTTTTAACATTTTAGCCCGCAATCCCAGTTCCTCACAATTGTATTTGGCACCTTTTGAAATAGATATTCATTATCTCATGCCCCAGTTCTTCGTGATTTTTTATTTCAGTGTCTTCTTTTCTCACATTTTTACTCCATTCACATTTAGTCTTCATATTTCTTCTGCAGTCTGTTCAATTTTTTAGTGTTTTGTTTCTTTCCTGACTCAGACTTTTATTTCTTTCCTATCTCCTTAGATTTCACTATATCATTATTATATTAATACCAAAACTTTTAAGGTAATGTTTTCCTAGCAAATATTGATTCGAAATAGTCTCAGTATATTATTGTTTGTGTAAGTGTGTTTATTCTGTTACAGTTTTTTTATTCTGTGTGTGACTCTACATGGCTCCATCACTATTTCTGTCAGTGAGAACCAGGACTTGATACATTTCATGGGGCAGCAGGCAGACATATAGATGGATGGACTCGAAACTTCAGCCAAGCTATATCCATGCCAGGGACAAGTATAAATCACCTCATAGAAGCCCACCACAGAGGCTGATCTCCGCACTGAATAGATGAAACAGAGTTGATGAATTCTTAATGCAGCACAGAAGGTAAAGTACATAATACATATCTCCATATCTATTGGTTATATGAGATTTTGTGTACTGGAGTTGGTGCCACTTGATGATTTTGTAAACTTCAGTCTGACATTTTGCATTTTTCTATTGATTTTAAATACTAAACCTATCCATGTGAAAGAACAAACATGCTTAACATTGTTAAAACAGTGATTGCATTAACTATTTTTTGTTAACTGGCAAAATTAGCAAAACATATTTTCTGATGGGAGCTACATTTCTAAACAACATAGGCAATGTACAATGTTCTGGTGATGGCAACATTTTTGATAATATTTATTGCTTATCTCAGGTGATTGGAGATTCTGTAATTAAATAACAGAGAAGAGTTCATGCAGAACCTGAACAGTTTACGTCAAACATGTTTACAAAAGCTAATCTAATTTAACCTCCTTGAATTTTTTAGCAATTGTTAGTAATAATAAAGTGACATAATTTTCAAGTGAAATTCATTTTCTTACACTGGTGTAGGAGTATGCATGTGTGTACTTTTCAGACAAATAAGTACTGTGTCTGCCTGGCAGCCCATCTGCCAAGTTTTTCTTACAGATTTGTAAATACTATATAAAAAAACAACTTGTGCACAAATTAGTGGGACAACACTATGATCAATCACATCTTGGTAATGCATAACAGATATATTAATGTGTGATTCTGTCATCGAACACCACTTTAGTTTAAGGCGCTTAAACAAAATTTGTTGACCGTCAGTTTCTTTCTGTTGTAGACTATGAACCCTTGCTTTCCAAATAAATCTCTCCAATATATTTTGGAGTGTTTATACTTGGGTACTGTTTAAAAATATTCATAGTTTTACATTTCTTTCATGGCCTGCTTTGCTTTAAGTTTCCACTGATCCACCTCCTCAGCTTGCTTAAATATACATCAGAGATGCTGGTAGCCAGAGAATATCTTCACTTGCATAGTAAACAAGACAGTAACCATCTCTAAGTAGGGCACCAGTTTATTGCAGACCACACTCATGCACATTATTTCTCTAATCCAGTACCAATTTACAGTCACCAGCTAGCCTATCCTGCATTTCTTTGAAATGTGGGAGGAAAAACAGGAATACCAATATAAGAACCAATGCGGATGCAAAGTCCACACAGACAGCGACAAGGTTCACTAATCTCCTTAACCTGTGAGCCAACAGCACTAAATGCTCCAACACCTCTATGCTGTGTGACTAAATATTAACTGTGTTATTAGAATAAGTAGTAAATGTTAACAAAACTTCATTAAATTAACCTGATTGCTGTGATTTTAAATATATTACATTATTAAAAATGACTTACAATGCCTTTTTACAAGTCAATCTAATGTATTAATAAATGAAAATGCAAACTGTGAAAAAAGTAATAATACAGACATCAAATGTAAATCTGAAAAAAGAGCATTTATTTTATATATAAAAATTACATATATAGCTATATGGTAAAATCCATTCTCCATCATGCTATAAAAATTATGATGGGAGGAATGGGAATGTCAGGAACATGAAGAAAGAAGGAAACATCTCTTGTGATGCCCCAGCCTGAACCCTAAGCCAACTATCTACAGTTTGTTTCTTCCACCATGATCATCCTTTGGGTGACTTTAGTTGAGCCTTACTCCCAAAAATAATGTTGGCTCTTACTAAAGATAAGGTGAAAATAATGGGCAATGCATATTCTAATGAAGGCCCACATTCTTAACACAAAAGGCTATGTGGAACAGAGATGTAGTATGAAGGATTAATCCACAGACCAAACAATATCAGTAACAATAATGGCAATGGAAAATGGAGTTGGAAAAAAGAAACAAAACCCATACTGTAGCTAATTTAATTAAATACAAAATTTTAAAGTGGCAGTTTGTTTCTCCTTTGCTATATTAGATGTCTATTTTTAACTACAAGGACCTTGGGCCTTATAATAAGAAAAAGAGAAAAACCTTCTTTTCCTCCAATTGACACAAAATCATTGAGATAATAAGTGGGGGCGAAGAAAAAAAGGTGAGGAAGGCTTTATCACAAAGAGGTGCCCAGGCAAGACTCTCAGAGGGGAAATGACGCCCCCTGTGTCCCTTCCCTGATGTACTCATTTCCAAGGATTCCTGATAAGACCATCTTTCGAAAGGCAAATCATTTTTCAGCCACCCCCCCCCCCCCCTTTTCTTTTCCTGAATAGGTGTCTAATTTTAGGAGGCTCTGGTTGATTGGCTATTATCTGTGAGCAGCATTCACTCCACAGGCAGAGTTCAGCGTTAAAAGATAACGGGGTCACTTTGCTGACAGCACATCAAAGCAAAGCTAGGAGGATAAAGAGGCATACTTTTAAATCTTTTAACGCTGTCACTTAGAAATTGGAGAAGGAGGATAGTTTCCTTTAAAGAACTTCTCTCACATAATGAGCTTCAATTTCCTTTTTTTGGTTTCTTGTTCTTGTACCTTACTTCACATTCTGTTGTATTACATCTACATCTTGTCAAAAAGTGCAAAGCTAGCCATCTGTCATGTGCAACCACACTATTTGAAAAAAAGAACAAATTAAAGGCCATATTACACCTCTAAAACTACACATGGTTCTTTTAACTTGTAGTCCACTAAAACTAAACAGGGAGAATAGTGCAGAGCAAAATGACAGCTTAGTACAAAGACTGGGTTTCTAGTAATATACTTTCCAATCTGGTCTCTGATCCATTACCCTTCGTTACAACCATTCTAGGCCTCTAATCCCATCAACCTAAACT
The DNA here is from genome assembly GCF_900747795.2 of Erpetoichthys calabaricus. Classification (NCBI taxonomy): domain Eukaryota; kingdom Metazoa; phylum Chordata; class Cladistia; order Polypteriformes; family Polypteridae; genus Erpetoichthys; species Erpetoichthys calabaricus. The sequence goes on along the minus strand of NC_041411.2, from coordinate 16,067,032 downwards.
TGAATTGCCTTTAACTCAGCAAGCAATCCCTTCAATTATCCAAACTCGATAATTATTTATCATCACAATTTGAGCTAAACATTTTTTTTAAATTCCACAACCAATCAAATATTCTCAGCTCCTCAGACTGGGCTCTTATCTCCTAAACTGCCTAACCTGGGCAGTAATCCTATGAACAACCCAACCTGGACTCTGCAGTTCTCATCTTTACAACCTAAAGCTCTAATCTCTTAACTGTTCAAGCAGGAAAAAGATTCTCTCAAAAGGCCACATGGGGCTAGTTTTCCCATATAACCAGTAAATGTAAGTAAACACAGGCTGTGAAGGACCAGATAAAGAAAAAAACGATAAGCCCAAATTCAAAACATTTTTGAAAATGTAGGATTTGACCAAAAGGTGACATGTAATAGGGATGTGATAGGAACCGTGGCACTACAATCAGGATAATTGTTCCCTTTCTCTTGCCTGCAAGACGATGCAAGTTACAAAAGGTTCAAGAGAAGCTGAAGTATCAATAATATGCAAAAGTGGAACATCAATGTATTATAAAGGAAAAATAAAACTAAGACTCTATACAATAGCCACAATTCACACTGTCAATGGACACCAAGGTGATATACTGTATATTCAGCTCATCAGGGACTTCTTATCCACAGAATAACATCTTATATTAGGATCAGTCAACAAGGTTAGAATCTTCAAGACAATAACAGATCTGCAGAGCTGGCCAGTTGCAGGGTTAATATAAGTAGTACATGCATTGTACAGAGATAATCATCATCATGTTGCACATTTTAAAAGAATATTTGTAATCATTGATGCACATCAGACACTTGTTTAACACTTTCATGTGCCAAAGCTTGTGTATGTCAGAGCATTACGATGAAGGTGAAGGGGACAGTAATGGAATGCTAACATAAAACAAAAAAAAATACCTCAACATGGGCCTGAAGCTGGTCTGTTTTTGTCTTTTATGCCAGAACCACACTGTCTCAGAGCACCAGCTTTGTCTTTAATTCTTTTCTGTTTTTTGCTTTGCTTTACAATTTTACTGTGCCTAGCCTTATCAAAACCAATTCTCGTATATGTGATTGCCACAGTACAAAACAATCTAAGAAGCTTTAATACCTTGTAGCCTGAGAGCACCAAGCCCTATAAAAGCCTGATTTTCCTTCATTTTTGTTTTCAATGCCTAATCTCTTTCATTTAATCGGCACATTAAAAAAGAGGCCAATCAAAAGCTTGCTGAAGACAGGAATATATGGGTTCTTGCATTATGCTGAACAGGGATCCAGAATTCATTATTGGAGGATTAGCCAAGGTTTATTCAGTGCAGCTTGGAGAAAAATTATAGGAATGTTGAGACCAATACTCTTATTTTAATGTATTTGGCAATTCAGTAATAAGCATGTATACTTGGTGAGGGAGGCCAACTAGCGGCAGTATTCCTTAATGCAACATGTTGTAAAATCAGAGTGTGTGGCATTTTTATTATGTATAACTACTGAGTAATATGAAAAAGAAATCCATTCATTTTTTAACTTTTTACATTACCAATTATGGGCAAAATATATAAATCAACTCTGAGTAGGACATGAAGTCTATCCTAGGGCACTGTCACTGACATGCCAACACACATGTACACAGCCTAGTTTATGGTCACCAATCAACTTTACCTGATAGGGAAAGAATGTAATATACCTGGAGCAAAATACACACAGAAATGGAAAGGTGTTCAAGCTTCCACATGCAGTGATTCAAAAATTTAAACTTATTCCCAAGTGTGAGGAGGCAGCACTATGTACGACATACACCCATATTTATTATATATGTATATATATATATATATATATATATATATATTGTAATGGGCAGTTGGGTCCCATGCCCGGCCGGGACACCCCTGCTGTATTTGGTCCAGGGGAGCAGCCATGGGCTCCTCACTACTTCCCCTGGGACGTTTGGTGGCAGCCTCCCTGGCTGATGATGGTGCCTCAGTTTCCCACAGGGTTTCATGGGAGATGGAGTTCTCCACAACCCTGTGGGGATCTGGGATGGCCACCACCAGGGGGTGTTGCATGGATCCTGGAGCCCACCTGGACATCTCTACAGCCCCGCCTGGAAGTGCAATTAGCCACAGGTGATCAAGCACCTGGAGCACTTCCGGGTGGGCTATAAAAAGGGACAGCATCCACCACTCAGGAGCCAGACTCAGGAGGAAGAGGACGAGGTTGCCTGGTAGGAGTGGTGGTGTTAGAGGAAGAGTGTTGTTTGCTTTATTAAGTGCTTGTGGGACTGTGTTGGGCCTGTGGGACACAAGGAAGGCGTGCCCCACGGCTGAAGAGAAAATAAAATCCTGTGTGATTTTACACGTGCCTCTGCGTCAGTCTGTGCCGGGTCGGGTACTATGTAGCGCCTGTATCACAATATATACACAAATTTTAATAAAATGCAAAAAATAAATTAATTTGACGGATTGTATCCAGGAGATAGCTGTCTGTTTTGCAGATAATAGTAACAGTTGTGCCTGCCATGTGCTAAACAGGACTCAGCAGGCCAATAACTAATGTCTCCACTCTGTAGCTGGAAATTATTTGGTTATAGGTTCGACCCTAGGTGCAGAATAGACTTGTGTCTAGTACAGGGAACTGAACCTGTGTTCATGCATGCATGCATACACATACTCACTTAATGTTTCTATACTCCAGTCTTCTTAACCTGACCTGCTTTGTACAGTATAAAGTTGCAGATATAAGGCAATATAGACAGTCATGGAATGTATGCAATGCCATCAAAGATTAGACTCATACATGCTTAGTCATATGGGGTCTAATTTAGAATATACAATCTTTTTTTGAAAGTCTTTGAACCGTGAGAGAAAAATTAAGTGTTTCATAATAAAATATGACCTGAACATAGTGAGAAGATGCTAAATTTACACAAACACCAAATTCTGGCTCGAGGTCAAATTGGAGGTTAAGATTTATGAGATGACAAAGGTACCCACGATGTAACTTGCCACATAATTCCAGTTTTAAATACTTTATATACTGTCTACAACATGAATGCATGCACATACACACCTGCTTTTGTTTTTATTTTGAGTTTTCTCCATGTTGCCTACAGACACAGTGTTAGGTTGACTGACGTTTCTTTGTTGGCTTGTTTTAAGTAAGTTGGTATTGCATGTATACTTCTGTGTTTTCTCTAATGGCCTAATAGCACTCCAAGGTTGTTTTCTGGAATTGAGAAGTAACAGCCTGCATCATTTTGTAACCCCTGGGTACATAAACAAACACAATAATGAAGATATACAGTATGACCTAACAACTCAAAAGAAAGTAGGAGTTTTGTCTAAGTGTAATATATACAAAATGTTCTACAGAACATTTTAAGTGCCAAAGAAAGCCTCCTCTAGCAATCTATTGTATGTTCTCAAACACATTAACAGCAGCATTATAAGTCATACAGTCCTCTTAGACCAGGGTTCACTTCCTGGGTCCTCCCTGCGTGGAGTTTGCATGTTCTCCCTGGGTTTCCTCCGGGTGCTCCGGTTTCCTCCCACAGTCCAAAGACATGTAGGTTAGGTGCATTGGTGATCCTAAATTGTCCCGTGGGTGTGTGTGTGTGCCCTGTGGTGGGCTGGCGCCCTGCCCAGGATTTGTTTCTGCCTTGCGCCCTGTGTTGGCTGAGATTGGCTCCAGCAGACCCCCCGTGACCCTGTGTTAGGATATAGTGGGTTAGACAATGGCTGGCTGGCTGACTTTGTGCAAAATTTAGGCTATATCAGATTAGGTGATTTTTCTAATGATTTTTAGTCATAGCCTTCTTTTACATAATCTTAGTGAGTCAGAGGCAGATTGTGGCATGCTCCTGTGTAGCCTATCACCTAATGTGACATACCTAGCAGTTCACTCCAACTAGTCTGTGACTTGCTATATGAAAATCAAAGAGGTTTTATTTCATCTTTAGTCATAGGGGTGGGCACTGTGTGCATGAGAGCTGACAACTAATGAATGTTCATCCCAAAGTCCAATACATAGTATTGAGCAACAAGGAATCAGGAACATGCATGTTTTGAAACTCGTGAGCAGATATCTTGTGTTTTATGTACTAGAGACTGCGGCTCAATTTGCCATACTTAACCTTAATTTTAGATATATATGTACAATTATTCTTACATGCAGGTATTTAAACAGAGTAGAAAGTTTTTGGGAATGGTAAACCACACATTGTTTGACACATTTTCTTGAAACTGCTACTATTGTTCTTGCAGAATTTTAGAATATAAATTTGTTTTCAGATCACTATATATAATGTGTGCCCAAAATATTTGTAAAAGATGGAAAGAAGATGAAACTCTGTGATGTGCCAATGAGAGTATCCACTGTCCTTGAAGTGAGGAGCCCTTGTCCTCGATGGGGACTGGAAAGGTGTCAGGTTGCTGAATTGCAGCATTTTCTCAAATAAACAAACAAAGTTAATGAAAGCGAAACAGAGAAGGCCCAGACTCTCTCTACCACCTTGCCAGAGGCTGTAATAAACCCAAGAGCTGTGCAGCTTTTACCCTGGTGGATGACCTTCGTCTCCTAGCACCCTCTGTGCAGAAATTTCTATGAATGCTGTTTTATGCACGGTGCAGTGACTTTCATCAGCTCTCTCTCACTGCACCCCCTCCACACACCCGACCTACAGGCCTTTCAACTAGGCCCCTGTTAATAATTAAATGTTAATCTAAAAAGCAATTTTAGCTGTGCTTTTCCCCCCTCTACTTCTTGAAGATCTAGTTAGAGATTACATTAGCATGCTAGAGCAGCATTAATTTCCTTCACCCTTGAACTGTATGATCTTTTTCGTGCTTCCTGCTAAAAGTATAATAACAGAATGAGAAAGAAAAAAGGTAGAGAGAAAATTGCCTGGATTAGTCAGAGATTCAATCTTTGACTTTTTTATTTACTTTTTTTAAGATACGGTCCAAAAGGTGGGATTGGAATGAATTGGTGAGGTTTTTAACTGAACACTGGCTTACATGCCACTTCAGTTAGTTTTTCTGTCTATTTTACCTTTAAAATACAGTTTTGCATTTGTATTTATACCTTTCAATAGGATAATTGATAATGAATATTATAAATAAGCAAATAGTATTAAGAGGTAATCAACAAAAAAAAGCGGACATGCAAAAACCTTCTAAGTGGATCAAATTAAGTTGCAAGCAATGCACTTGTGATACAAAATGCTGTGCTTTCTTGAATAAACAGCAAAGTACATAAGCACAAGAAATCTTTCTTAAAATACTGCACACCATTCCTTAAAACTTCATTTTTATGGTAAAATTGTTTTTACCTTTTTTCAAATTGCATGTAGGCAGGAAAAGTGACTTACATGTGTTTGTGAACTGCATCAAATAAGGATGATCTCTCAAACACATATTAGAAAAAGCAACTTGTAGGAAGGTCACTGTCTGAGACTAAATTATACTTTTCAGTGAGGCTGGCACAGAGATTGTTTAAAATTAAAGTTTGAATGAGCCAAGGATAATTTGTGACAGTAAAGGGTTTTAAAAGGAGACACAGTATAAGAAAATACTGTTTCACACACCTTAGTTAGTGTCCTGTGTAAACATTTATAGAGCCAGAGCCCTTATTGCTCCTAAAATGCCAGTTATAATCATACTGATAGATGTATGGATGTACTAGAAGGACCCAAAAATTCCCAGAATCTGTCAATAGCATGGGAGTAGGATGTTGTTATCGACTATGCTGCTAAATTTTGAATGCCTACAGTCTTGTTAATCAGTCTGTCAAATGGCATTGTGTATGAGCTGATCGAGTGCTTATTTCTGACATTTATTCTACAATCTTTTGTGTTGACTTTTGCAGTTTTTTTCTACAAGCCAAAAAAGCATGTCAGGTCATATTGAACATCAAGACAATAATTATCATGTTTTTACAAATTGATGGACTTGTTAATAAAGTGTTTCTCAGTAAACTGATGGTTAATCAGCAACCTTACACTGAACTGCTGAGGGATCTGTGGGAAAGCTTCAGGAAAAAAACGTCTGGAGCAGTGCCGCATGCAAAACTGCATTTTGCACCACAAGAGAGTACTTGCATATACCACATTGTCAGTCAAAGAGGTTTTCACCAAAACATGTTGTTGTTGCCTTGAAACTCCTGAATTCTCGAAATCTTCCTCCCTGTGACTAATTTTTCTTCTTAATGTTAAAACTAGGACTGTAGGTAAAGCAATTTTCTACTGTGTAAGAAATCCAGCAAAAAATAACAGGAGGCTCTAAACACAGTAACAAGAGTTGAGGACAGGAAATGTATGTATGAACTGTATGTATGTAGTGGTTGTACCAACTAAGTGAAATTAAAATCTGGATGGCGCATAACTCTTTAAAATTAAATTGCAACAAAACTGACCTCCTGCAAATTGACACTAAAGCTCAACTTAAGAAAGTGAGCTCCTTTTCAGTCACTCTTGATGGTGATCTCATTAGACCTTCTTTTAATGCAAGGAATCTTGGTGTCATTATTGATTCCTCCCTTTCTTATTCCACCCACATAAAGCACACCTCCGTAACATATCCCATGTTCGCTCATTCCTCTCCTTTTCTAATGCTGAGAAACTTGTCCATGCTTTTATCACATCCTACATCGATCGTTGTAACTCCCTACTGGCAGGTGCCCCTTCAAATCTTGTATCACAGCTCCAGCTGATTGAAAACTTGTCCTTACATGGATCAGCAACAGCGAGCACATACTGTAACACCCATCCTGCTTCACCTTCACTGGCTCCCTGTGTCTTACAGGATTGAATATAAAATTTAATTAATAACCTACAAAGTGAAATGGTCTTGAACCAAACTATATCAGTGAAATGGTCTTGAACCAAACTATATCAGTGACCTTCTCCATCTCTACGCTCCAGCTTGCCTATTAAGGTCCTCTGATTTTGGCAATATTGTTGTGCCCCACACTAACCTGCAGTCTATGGGTGACAGGGCATTCATCTGTATAGCGACTAGACTTTGGAATGACCTCCTGAAATTAATGAGATCAGCTGACTCAATTCATTCATTTAAAAACAACTTAAAACTCATCTGTTCAGGAAGGCTTGTCCTCAGGACAGGTGGCGCAATGGTAGTGCTACTGCTTTGCAGTAAGGAGACTGTGGAAGATTGTGGGTTCGGTTCCTCCCTAGGTGGATAGTGCTTTGAGTACTGAGAAAAGTGCTATATGAATTATTTATTATTATTAACCTAATATTCTGACACTTCTTTCAGTTTACCACTCTGTCAAGATGCTCAGGATAATTTGTGTGTTATATCACAAATTATGTTATTTGTGAAAGCTTTTTTTGTATTGAATTTAGTATTTAATTATGGTTTATTTTTTTCTTTTATTGTATTTAATACTTTGTATATTCTGTATTTATCTGTTCAGTGATCTATGCAGAAAACATCTGTATCCAATGTTACATATACCTTGCTGTTCTTTCTGACACTCTGTGACTCACCTTGAGTATTGGAAAGGTGCTCTATAAATAAAATGTACTGTATTATTATTTATTATTATCTCCCCAGAATGAGTTTTATGTGCTGTGGTGTGTCTTTCTCATGGAAGAAATGTGTTTCATTTCTCCTACAGAGTTCCTAAAAGATCATGTTTTGTTGACATAGTAGGAAAACACATTGTCAAATGGATGCCATTAAGACATCTACACTCATTCCAATAAGGCTGTTCTGCACTTGTCAATTAAGCTTTCATGTAAGTCACAGAGGGAGTGTGCAGACTCCACACAGGCATTGACAAGTGCAGGATTTAAACATAGGCATGCGAATGTTTCCTAAAACTAAAGTATTAATTAACAAAGAAATTGACTTGAAAAGAACAGGTTAATCCAATCTATACCTAAAAATACCAGTGATAGCATTGTAGGACCATCAGAACCCTTTGATGTATGAAACCTAGAACTCTGGCAGGTAGGGTATATTAATGTGCAGTAATGTATGTTTTGAATTATGATTCATATGCCTGTAGATCATTTTTGTCCCGTTTAGTACTTTTTTTTCTGTACCATTTGTGCTGCCATACTGTACTCTGTAAATGTGTATTTTTGAATGTAATTAGATATCCTGAAGGATTAATCATGATGTAACCATCTTCTTAGGCATTACACTGAAATGTATACAGTATTCAAATAATTAAAAGTTACTGGTTTGTTTAAGCTTTGCACTTTACACACTTCCACGCCCAGATACTCAATTTTCATGATGTCCTTCTCTCTCAGATACAGTGTAACACAACTTTAGATTGTACAGTAATCCCTCCTCGATCACGGGGGTTGCGTTCCAGAACCCCCCGTGAAAGGTGAAAATCCTCGAAGTAAAAACCATATGTTCATATGGTTATTTTTATATATTTTAAGCCCTTATAAACTCTCCCACACTCTTATAAACATTTCCCACACAATTATACAGCATAAACCCTTTGTATTCTCTTAGATATTAGGTAAGATTCATTGAAATTATGTATGTAAACACACTGTTTATATACAGTAAAACCTAAATATTATTTTAAAGATATCGAGCGTCTCCGATATCACATATGTTACAGCCATTACGACAGACAGGGCACCAGCAATAAATACGTACAATGCAAGAAAAATTGTACACGGTAAAATGTGTGTACAGTGATACTAAACTATGTACATGTAATAAGTACTGTACGTAGAAAATTAATTATGTTACTCACCAACAATGACACGACGACTTGTCCAATAACGATGAGTTTAATTTTACTGCACAACAAAGGAGAGCATTACAGCTCTTCTAAAGGATCCTCTTCAGGCGACTGTGTAGCACCGTCGTTGTTCTTCTTCCGGCAGTCTTCAATCCAAATCCCTAAAGCAGATTCCATCCAGACTACCGCCTTATTACATCCACTTACAACTCATTCTGCGCCCTGGTTAAAGGACACTGCGGCCATATATCTTATATTCTTTTCCTCCTTTTTAAATAAAAAAGAATTGTGGACTCATTGATGCTGTAATGGCGTCCTGCAGTGGTGTAGGTGTTCCCTTCCTTCAACATATCCAAAACTTTTACCTTTTCGGAAATCGTTAGCATCTTCCGTTGGCACTTGGGCATGGCCCCTGAAGCAGTAGCAGGAGCACGTTGATGCTGAATGAACGAGACGAGACTTCCTAGTTAACGCAGCAGAATCAAATTCTGTGCTCCGTCGCTGAGCCAATCAGCACACAGGAACTTAACTCCGTGCTCTGATTGGGTAGCATCTCAGCCATCCGCCAATAGCGTCCCTTGTATGAAATCAACTGGGCAAACCAATTGAGGAAGCATGTATCAGAAGTAAATAGACCCATTGTCCGCAGAATCCCGTGAAGCAGCGAATAATCCGCGTTATATATTTAGATATGCTTACATATAAAATCCGCGATAGAGTGAAGCCGCGAAAGTAGAAGCGCGATATAGCGAGGGATTACTGTATTTCTCATGACACACCAGCAACAGGAGTTGCTTCTGTTAAACAAACACTAACAAATACATGTCTTTCAAATTCGAAAAAGTCATGTCTTCTAGCCATGCTTGAGGAGATTATTGGATCTACTCTTGCTTGGAAAAAGCTCATAAAGAGAAAAAAAAGATAAATAAAAGGAAATGCAAAAAAGTCCCCATGATAGACTAGAGCATGACCTTTATCAGTGGAACAAACTGTTAAGGCCTCAGTTAAACTAAAGACATTAGCATGAACTCAGATCCAATAATTGCTTTTCAACACTCCTGCCCAGTGTACCATTAATGAATCCAAGGAGTCAATGGGACCCTTTTTCTTCCACTACATCTATTAACCATCTTTTACTGGTTTAAATAAGTAATGTGGGAGAGCCAGGAACATATTAACAAGATTTAGGAAAGTGAGTCATTTTTGATGTAATGAGTCATTGTGATGTACTGCCCTTCACATTGTATAAAAACTAGTGCAAAAACAAAAGATTTTAGGACATGATGATTTTTGGTGGCACCTTGCAGTTTAAAAACATACAGTATTTGTCATTCAGTCAATGACTGTGCTTAAAAAAAGTGTCATGCTTGTCTTCTGTGGAAGCCACTTCAATCCTGAACTGTTAAACTACTCATTGTACATATGCTTTACCAAGACAGGTGTCTCACAGTCAAGGTGGCCACAAGACACTCACCCCAGACGTTCAGCTTTTGATGTGGTTTTCTAACCTGTCTGTATCAAAAACTGCCAGATGACATGGACTTGGATTTCTGAATCTTATTTGATGGATGAAAGAAGTGCAGATTTTCATGCAGGGTCTCAGTTTCTAAATACTGAGGCAGCTTAAGCTTAAAAAAGGGAAAAAAGAGGAGCCTGTAACTACCCTTAGTAGTGACTACATGACTGTATCTAAAACAGTGACAGTGGGTTCATGAGCTAAAACTTAATTAAAATCATTTTACTTTTTTCCTTCCCTTATTCTTTACTTCCTTCTCATTTATAAAGCTAATTAAACTCAAATGACAATTGAACTTCTTTAAATTATTTTAACAATAGAGCCAAAATAAGGCTGATCATTTTCTCAGTCAATACTTTTTGAGCATCAGTTGGTGCACACTAAACTGGCAATTTAGGATCTGTCCTATGCCCCAGCTACCGGCGTCACATTAATCTTGCAATCAGACATGACATTTACCTCATAGTCTGTTCTTGGAACCATGAATTGTGGGTAAATGCAAACACAGAGCCTGGCAATAAATGTCAGGGATAACAAGACACCGTCTGTTCACTGCACGTTCAGCTCACACCTGTCTCAGCTCAGCCTCTTCAGGTTTAACAAAACTATTTTTTTTCTTAATATATTATAAGCAGTTGCCTCTTCTTCATTCCTGACAGATATTTGAAAGACAACAGTATGATTAGGCAGGGCCTTTATAGGAAAAGAGAACATTTCTTATTTCTTCTTCCTATTCTACAAATCAAATAATTACATTTAACACAGAAGTAGAAATGCACCATGCTATTACCAGATTCCATCTTTCCAAAACTTTTGCCCCATCATTCCAATATTAAAACAGTTTTGGTTCAATAAAAGGTATTATTACCATTACTTCCCCAACTCCAGCTGAGTTATTTATAAAGATTGGAATAAGGTAATGAAATATGGATGTCTGTTGTCCCACAGAACAGACTTTTAAAAAACTTTTATTCAATGGACATAGACAAGGATTGCATACTATACAAATATTTTAAATAGAAAACATATTTTATAGTTAGGATCCTCTCTCTTTCAAGACCTAGATAAAACAGAAATTATTATCTATATCAACATTCTGATTCTACCAGAATGCCAGTCTCACTGTTGCCTATCAATACTAGAAAAGCTGGAGGGCTCCATAGCAGTGGAGAGTAAATTTTTCCTAGCAGAATACGTAACCCAGGAAATGGCCCTAAGCCTCAAAAAGATGCTACTGTACATAGATACAGTTTCACTAAGCCTGGTTTGAAAATACAGACAGTGAGACTAGATACTAGTCATACTATAATAATGAATGCAATACAGAACTGGGTTGAACACTGCTTTACTCTGCACAGGATCTACAGAGAAGGTACATGTCTGCCTCCACAGATTTATCAGTAAAATCCCCAACATTCTTTGGATCATTGTTTTATATGGTACACAGTTTTCTTGCAGTCACATTAGGTTAGGTTATTAAGTGACATGCAGTATGTGAGAATTGTGTTGTTCAAAAATGAATATATGATGTTCTATGGCTGTGATGGGCTGGTGCCCTGCCTGGTGTTTGTTTCCTGCCTTGCACCCTGTGGTGGCTGGGATTGGCTCCAGCAGACCCCCGTGACCCTGTAGTTAGGTAATAGCGGGTTGGATAATGGATGGATGGATGGATGTTCTATGGTAGCTATAAAGTTCTAAACCAAGTTTTCAGTTTTACTAAGAAACAAATTAAATTTTATTTGAAACACAACTCCAATAACTGTGCCATTACTCAGAATATAAAGGACTATAACAAGAATACATGACTTTGTCAATATCAAAAAATATTAATAGAATCATAAATGTGATAAATAACAACTAATTACTTAATTTTTTAAATAACTTAATGTAAGAGATTGAACAATAGCGCATCATGTAATTCTAAGCACTTTCCTTATTTAAAATGTGGATGTACAGTGGGAAAAAGCTCCTCCTTAATCTCTGCGAACTGGACTTTAGGCTTGGTGGCGTTTACCTGAGCACAGCTCAGAAAAGAGAACTTTGCTGGGATGGCTGTTATCATGAATAATTTTCTTTGACCTAGTCCAACATGTTTTAGTGTAGATGTCCTAGAAGTTTACGAGGGCACACCTAGTGGTGTGTTCAGCAAACTATACCCCACTCTGTAGAACAGAACCTTGCGGTGCTTCTGCATGCTTTTCCCAAACTAGATAGTAATAATTCCTCCATTAGGATACTTTCAGCGGTGGATGTAGAGAAGTTACTTACAGTAGTATATGGGAGGGTAGCCTGAAATCCCTGAGCTGTCTGATATGGTAAAGACATTGATGTGCCTTCTTTACCAAGTTGTCTGTGTGTCTGGATCAGGTTAGGTTGTCTGAGATGTGGATACCTAGGTATCTGAAAGTGTCCATCCTCTCCACCTGGGTATTGTAAATACTCAGTGCCTCTGCTCTTTTCTGCTAAAAGTCCAAAATCAGGTCCTTTGTCTTTCTGCCATTCAGGAGTAGTCTTTGTCTGAATGCATCCAGTTTTTTTGGCAGAGAAAACCATATGTGATTTATGAACTAGCCTCTCAAGCTTCTCTGGGCAGAGTGGTGGCTCTGAGGCTAGACATCTGTGCCAGCAAACAGAAGGTTGCCGGTTTGATTCCCAAAAATTCCAGAAATGACTCTACTCCATTGGGCCCCTGTGCAAGGCCCTTAACCTGCAATTGCACAGTTCTGGCTATGACATTAATTTGCATTCAGCCCTGTAAGCTGGAGTACCTGCTTGCAGGGACAACATGGGGGTTGGTGGCAGGATCGGCACTCTAGCCACTGTAAAAATCCTCACACTGTTCAGTGTGATGCTGAGGTGTCACCCATTGCACAGCTGCACTCTGATCCAGGTGGTTTGCTATGTGGTGGGTGCAGCATCGAGCTGTAATCAGCACATGTTCCCAGCCTCTATCTCAAAAATGATCAGCACATACCTTGATAATATTGTGGAATACCATCTGGATCTCTTGCCTTCCTGGTGTTCACTTTCCTTAAGGCTCTTCTTTTGTTGTGTTCTTTTAAAGTGAGCGCTGTTTCCTCACTAAGCAGTTCTCACAACACAGGAGTGTTGGACTGTTGGCTGTCATTAGCAACATTCACATCGAACCACGTGCAGGAGATTTTCAGCTCTTCCACCACAGCAGTGTCTATATTCACCATGGAGGGAGTAGTTGCTTTATAGTCTGTTATTGTCCGCAGACTATGTCACATGTGTCTTTGTATTGTTGGGTGGTAGTAAATAAAAGTAATAAGTTCTGTACTTATTTCTGGTTTATGGCAGGTTATTTCCAAAATGACAGAAAATCGTTAACTAGTATGTATCAAATCAAACAAAATAAAGTTGTAACAATGCAATAATAATTACATGATATTTTTATTTTAGACACGCTAATAGCCCTCCCATTCTAAAAGAAGAAACATGCAGCCTTATAACACATTAAGACAGGTAGATTACAGTCTTAAAAATTCTGCCACCTTATGAAATTCTTTCATTACACGTCTAATGTAAATGCAATATTAATCCTACTGCTTCTTCATCAGCTGTGGTTAGTTGCCTATAGAGTCTCCTCTTTCTGTTAAATTTATACTTTCATGCAGAAATTTTCTTGAGATAAAACATTTCCTTGTTTCATCAAGTCATGGATTTTTCTTCTCATTTTCTATACTAAAAGTACACTTCATATGATATTTTTTTTAGGTCTTTTCATGAAGGATTCAATAATATAAATACTGTAGATGACTATTTAACAAAAGACATGGATAATCACAGTTAATCCAATAAGAGAATGACAGCGCTAAACTTGCTCCTCCATAAACATGAAAATAGCACATGAAAGATAGCGTTACATTTTTTATTAGGTTTAGATTACACTAATAACTTATTTTTATTTTATTTTATTTTATTTTGTCAAAGTGCAAGTTAAGTCTCCATTTTCTAGTTACAGTGGGCCTTTTGGTCTATGTGTCCACTGACCAGAAGGTTAGAGAATGGATGGATGGATGGATGAATAAAATGTAATAAACAAGCACAAATTACATTGGTTACCATAATTTTGTTATAGAATGCTCTCAGTGAAGCCATAGTCTTTCTTGTACCACTGTAAATGTATTATGAATGTATATGGAACTAGGGGGGCAAGCCCCCCTGGCATCTTCAGCGCCCAACCCAGAGTTGCGGCCAGAATATTTAGTAAAATTAGGAGTGGTGGCTCTGAGGCTAAGGATCTGTGCTGGTATCCAGAAGGTTGAAGGTTCGAATCCCTGTCACTGCCAAAAGAGATCCAACTCTGCTGGGTCCTTGAGCAAGACCTTTAACCTGAAATTGTTCCAGGGGCGCTGTACAATGGCTGACCCTGCGCTCTGACCCCAAGGGGTATGTGAAAACTAACAAATACCTAATAAAAGAAATTGTATAAGGTGAAATAAAGAACAAAAAATATATATATATAAATGTACAAAAGAAAAATGATTATTTATTGGAGTCAAAATCAAGAAATTCTATAAATATGAAAAAGAAAAATTAATTATAATTTAATGGAATAAAAATCATGAAATGAGAATCAAATATTTACTCTCTTACCGATTGGAGTATTCCCTAGAGGTCCACTATGCTCGATGAGTATTTATAAGAGACTAAAAAAACAATCCATTTGTTTAAACTGACATTCTTATAGATAAAAAAAACTTTTTTTTAAAAATGACTCATTTAAATAACAGGAAAAATCATGTGAAAACTAAAGTGGTATGCAATGGGTCATCGTAACTCGACCTTCAGCTAACTAAATCACCTAAATACAAACATTGGTGTTATGAATAGATTTTTTTTTAATAGTTTGTTCCTGTGAAAGAAATTTACTTTATCAAAAATTAAAACCGTGACTTTCTTGATATAAAAAACACGACTTTCTTGATATTTTAGTTTATAATTTAAAAATAATAAGAATTTGAAAATCTGACATTCACATTAAAGTTCGATAAATTCTGAAAAGAATGATACCAAACATATATATGTAGGCTTTAAAATAAGCCTGATTTAAAGTGTGACAAAAAACGTGACATAAAAAGTTACATAAAATTGTTGCACAAAATCATTGCCCTTTTATGCTTAGGATTTTATATGTATAGAGTAGATTTAAAAGTGGCTTCACAGTAAATTGCCTTAAATCATGAGGAAATAAGTTAAGCATCATTTGGAAAATATTTTATTTGGTATATGTGTGTGTGTGAGTGTGTTCACCCTGTGATGAACTGGTGCATTGCCCTGTCCAGGTGTTGTTCCTGCCTTTCGCCTGGTGATTACATGGATAGACTCCAAGCCTGCTACCCTGCCCAAGACAAGTGGGATAAGAAAATGGAAGGATGGATGGTATGTTTCAGCATATTAAAATAGTACATATAACTTACATTAAAGTAATTAATCCATTGTTCAGCCATGAGTATTCACAGTGTTCTGTACACTTGTGCTAAAATGCATATTACTGTACAACACTGTTGAACTCTGCTTGATTTTTTGTGCAGATAATGAGAATAAATTAACTCCAAAATGCAATAACTGAAAAAACAGCAATATCAGTAACTTTGTAAAAGTTATGTAATTTATTATTAAGTACCAGGTTAAACCTGTACAGTATTTGAGTTTCTAAATAAGGAACAAAACACCGTACCTTTACTGAGGTGGGTAACCAAAGTATACTGAATTTAAAGTGCCACGATGTATCATGTGTTTAATCAAAATAAGCTATACATGACCTACTCTATGATTGCATACACCACATAATGTACTATAACATATTGACAGTGATATAATCTTAAGTATGCTGTGTTATTCAATGGAGCATAATCATACAATAGAGTATACTTAATTTATTTTACAGGCTGTTTTTTGTGTAGGAGTTTTTCACTGCGGTTTGTAGGTCTTATGTAGAGGCATTATCTTATGTAGAAATCATAATCAACTGAGATTTGCATTTCTCCTAAAACGTTTTACTATGATCACAGTATGCAGCAGCCTGTCATATCTAATCTAAACTTGAATACATATATTTTTTTCTTTTTAATTGCTCTCTGAATTTTTCGGCATGAGTCTCAACATGCTTGTTAATTGTTTTTTTAATCTAATTTCATAAACATATCAGCTGACCACAAGTTGAAATCTGGTTTAAAAAACAAGCATGTCAGCTGTTTATGGAATTATTTAAAAAAAAAAAACATGTGAACCAAGGCATGATCTCAGTTTTATCCTCTCCACTCTTGAAACTAAATGCTGCAAAGCTTCACAACCGAAGCCCATAACCTACAGTACCTGCTGATATAATCCACATTACCAAAATGAACAGAAGAAGACACAAAATAAAACCATAATCAGGTTTTTCCATTAAAACTCATTATCTCAGATGGTAAATGGATACAGTGCATAAAATGTATGCTGCCATATTTCTACCTAATATCCTTTGTGAAAAGGCTGCCCAGTTGGTGTTAGACTGCAAATGGTGAAAGTGCTACCAGAAGGGATACAAGATGGAGGAAAGGTGCAGTATAAGGAAAAGAGGTAGATATGCCCACACTATGTATGCATGTTTACTGAACTTGCTAGTGTAGGAAGAAGGGTAAAGCCGGAGAACCGTAAACCTGAAATGTCCACTGAATACTCTACAAAAAAGATTGGGATACTGTTATCTCTGAGACTTGGACCTGTAAAGGTCATTTAGGGCTCAGTGATACAGAGAAACCTGGGTCTGCTAGAGTTCAATCTGGTCTGGTGGATCTGTAGCTTTAAGAACTTTCTCTGACCCTGTAGATAAGTTGAGTCAAAGACTACATAGAACTGAGGCCTGGCATCAGTGAAAGAAAGATATAGGAGATGGAAGAAAGGAGTTTTGTTGATGGAACATTGAAAGGCTGCATTGTGGGGAAGCTACCCTACTAGAAAGTCCAGGCAAGGACATATATAGAAAAGCATAATGAGACATCATGTTTCTTTGCTTTAGTCACAACCTTGTTTTGTATTCTTTTTTATAAAATCTCTCCATGAGTAAATTATACACCTTATTCTTTTAATCT
Source organism: Erpetoichthys calabaricus (assembly GCF_900747795.2). NCBI lineage: Eukaryota > Metazoa > Chordata > Cladistia > Polypteriformes > Polypteridae > Erpetoichthys > Erpetoichthys calabaricus. The sequence goes on along the minus strand of NC_041411.2, from coordinate 16,049,669 downwards.
TTTGGAGTCAGCTGGTATTATTCTGATCTTAAAGAGACACTAGAGGGTCATTCACAGTTATACCATCCATACATGACCATTCTTTTCCAGTTCAGAGCTGCAGAAAACAGGAATCACTCTCAGCAGCAATGTACACAAATTAAGGTGCACACACATTTGTAACAGGGCAGATTAAGAGTGAGCAAGAAGTATACTATTCTATTTAGGATAAGAACAGAGGGAGAACATGAAATGTGAGCTTGGACAAGAAGAAGAACACCAACACTGTGAAACAGTAATCTCCTTGTTATGCTTGAAATTAAATTCAATTCAAAATGTTCTTCTCTATTTCCATATATGTTAGTCTGTTTAGTTTCCTGCATGTTGTTCTGGTTGCAAATGTTCAGTTGCCTGTCTCTGTATTTGTACAACTTTATCTGTCTGCTCCCCAATTTGTCACTTCATCTTCCCTGTGTTCTCTTATCTGACTTTTCAGTTCTATGTCTCCATGCCATTTGCTCCATACCTCGGCCTCTCTGGTCCCCTCCCTAAACCTCTGACTCTGTGGCTACTCATTTCACTTCAGATCACTATTTCCATCTGTCTCATTCCTTGTCTGTCCATCTCTGACACACCTTCTTTTCCAGTTTAGCAGCCACCTGAACAACACCCTAAAGATAATGTAGCACTGCTTTTACTTACAGCTGAAGAACAGCTGCCTCTATTCATCTCTGACAGATAGCAGATTTAACAAAGCTGCTCTTTTTAAATGCATGTGCAATGGTTGCTTTGTCTCTGCTTTGTGGTCTATAATGTGTACTTAGGCCTTTTTAACACATCTGTCTATCATACTCACTTGAGAAATGCACATCTTCACAGGCTGCCAGTAGCTGCCCACCCGCTAGCAATCAGGTCTTATTAAAATAATGAAGGCGATAACCTCGGCTGTCTCCCTGAAGTGTGTGCATCGTCTTGACAGGTGATGCTATTTGATGGGCGCTAATTCGACTCTCATCTAGAAGGCTTTGCTCATGCATTAATAAACAGAATCTATTACACAAGGATTAAATAATAAGCCACAACACTGGTTAATTTTTAATAGACTGCATAATTTGTATTGCAATTGAATATGAGTGAGATGTAGATTTCAGAGAGCTCAGCATGTGCACCTCCATCAAGAAAATGATAAGACTGGGTCCATATTAAGATTTTACATTAACATTTATTTATTTTGCTTAGTCAGTTTTATTTCCCAAATTAATCTACATCCCAGGTTTATTTGTTTCTGTTTTTCATGTGAGCACCAAAGGTGCAATAACTCACTCACGCATTGATTCTATGGTGAGGACTGAACCTGTAACCTTATGGTTTACAGTTCCAAAAATGCTTTATCAGCCAAGCCCCACTTGCCAGAGAAGGTGTTTCATGGTTCTTCTGTCAGGTGATGCTACATTTCAAGTGCAATGGAAATTTTCAGAGTTAACCATTTATTACATTACACTACCCCACTTCGTTGTGTTCATGTATTTTTCTGACTTGAGTTTGAGGAGGAATGTGAGGTTGTTACTGATTTCATGCTCGATCCCCACAAAAAGCAACTAAAGAGTTACACTTCTTTTTTTTAAATAAAGAGCAAAGGAAATGTATTACAGTGGTATCTCATCACTCCAAATACAACTTAATCACAAAATGCATTGCCTAAGCTAATTATTTTTTTATTTTATATAATGAAATATCCTCCCTGCGTAGAGTTTGCATGTTCTCCCTGTGTCTGTGTGGGTTTCCTCCGGGTACTCTGGTTTCCTCCCATAGTCCAAAGACATGCAGGTTAGGTGCATTGGCAATCCTAAATTGTCCCTAGTGTGTGCTTGGTGTGTGTGTGTGTGTGCCCTGCAGTGGGCTGGTGCCCTGCCCAGGGTTTGTTTCCTGCTTTGTGCCCCGTGTTAGCTGGGATTGGCTCTAGCAGACCCCCGTGACCCTGTAGTTAGGATATAGCAGGTTGGATAATGGATGGATGGATGGATAATGAAATATGGTCAACACTCACGTCATTCCAGTAATAGGTATCTCTGAGTCAGAAGTGCATTTACGTGGAGTTTTCTACTGGGAAGCTCCTATTTCCGATTTATTTCATAACATGCAAATGTAGAAGTACTGGCAGATTGAGTGATTCACATTAGGTTATACATTTCATCAATGGAGGGGAATAAACATGCATCCTAACAATTTAAAATGAAATACTTCAGTCTGTAGACTTCAGTGACTAAGCCTTCCAAAATATATTATGTACTGTACTTAAAACTGGCTTACACTTACATTTATGTGTTTATTTTGAGAAGCAGGTTGGAATATAGTTTAGTGCTACTTCCCCACAGTTACAAGATCTTACATTTAAGGTATAGAACAGTCACGATCAGTGTGGACCCATGTTTCATGTTGCCTGTGTAGGTTTTCTTCAGAAACAACAGTTTTACTCCAAACATTGGTGATGAGCAAGTAGACAGGTGATTCTTCTATGTAAAGCAATGTATGCATCGCAACATATAATAAAGTGCATTCCATATTTGGAACTTGGGCGTGATTACGCAACTTATTAAGGTCCATATTGTTTGTCAGTGATGGTGAATGAGCTAGCCTCTTTCTCTTTTACAGTTTAAAACCTTAGCCATTAGGGTCCACAGATTTTAAACTTTCAAGTCATAACCACATATCATTGTTTCCATATTTCTGCAATATTAGCCTTGGCAGGGTCCCACAGTGAGTTATTGCATGGTCTAAGTTTAAGTGGTATGGTGGCATAATGGTCATCATTCCTGTTCAACAGCTTTAGGGATTTGGACTTCATTTTTGGCCCAGTCACTGCCTGTGTGGAGTTTGCCCTTTATCCCCAACTCCATGTGGGTTTCCTCCTGGTATGCCAATGTCTTTCTGTATGCCAGAAATGTTAATATTAGACCAATTGGAAACTCTAAATTAACCTGGCTTGAGTATATACATGAATGTATGTTGAAAAAGTGTCCCTTCCAGGGTTGGGGTTGTTGAAGTTTCAGCCAGCTCTTCACAACATTGCATTTAACTAAGCAACTTAAAAATACTGATAGAAGAAACATGAAGGAAATAAAGCTGAACATGCAAAAATAAAAAGAAAAGAAAGTGATTTATTAGCTTTTGTTAAATCACTGGTCATGCTGGTTTGAGCCTAAGTAGACAAACTAGCAAACAAAATAAGAAACAAATAAGAAAAAACACTTCTTGAACAGAGCTGTAACTTATAAAGAACAACCATTGTATTGTGCCAAAATCTGACACAAAGCCAGAGAACATTCTAAAGGCTATCATTTAGACACTGAGGTGGATTGCTGGCATTGCGTAATAGATTTACTAGCTTGACTAAAGTCTGAACAAATGACAGCATTATGGGTAAGGGTACAGAATGAAAGAATAAAAAAGACCCATTTGTAAAAGCCAGAACTTAAAATAATCTGGGCCAAAGAATGTAAGAAATTTATAGATGCTCTGATCATAGTCGAGGAAACCACTATAAGGAAGAGTGCATCCATTTCAGAAGCAGGAGCATCTCATTCTTCTGTAAGTAGTCCAGCACAGCACTTAACAAAAACATAGGGGATTTTTAAATGATGGCCATTTGTGAAACAAATAGCACCATAAAAAGTGCTGCCTTTTAGCCATCAGAAAATGGATTGTAGCCCACAATAAATCTTTCAGTTTCTGATGGCAGCAGTACACTTGTCGCATTTGGGTAAAATCCACCATAAGCCTGTTATCTGTGACATGCTGGTGATCAGCATTAACTTCTCACAAAAACAAAAAGCTTTTGCTGGGAGGAAAATGCATACAAATTAAAGGTAGAAGGGGAGAAAGAGAACCTTTTTAAAATTTACACATTTTTTATGTCCATCCATGCATCTTTTTTTCTGCACCTATTTTTCTATTACAAGGTCATGGTTAGCTAACACAAAATACAGGACAGCCTGCACACCCATGCACACAAACACATACTCATTTGGTAGTATGGCATAGAGGTTAAGGCACTGGACCTTAAACCCTGAGCTTGTGGATTCAAATCCTACTACTGACACTGTGTGACCATGAACATGTCACATCATCTGCCTGTGCACACATTGGAAAAAGAAATGTAAACGATTATATCTCAAATGTGGTAAGTTGCCTTGGGTAAAGGCAGCAGCCAAGTAATAAAAATAATAATTATGGGTCACTGTAGAGACAGAATTATTCTAATTCACACTTCAGTAGAATTCAGAAAAACTGGGGTGAGTGAAGTAGAAAATGTCCAATTGATTCTAGGTCCCTGAAGCTGTGAGACAGCAGTGTTAATGCCTGTAACATAGTGACATCTTTCTAAAATGTATACCACATAAAATTTAAAACCTATAAAAATCAAGATGAATTTGCTCTAGGAAAACAGTTTTAATGCAGACATGTCAATCTGAGACTAATTTTTAAAAATGAATGAATTCATAAAAAAATGAATTAATAAAATAAAAAAATTAACATAAAAAAATATAAAATTTAAAATAAAAAATTAATTACTACTATTAATTTTGTATATGTCTTGTAAATGTTATATATTTTTTCTATTACATATATTAAAAATTACTTTTTAAATGTATATATACACATATTTTGAGTCCACCTGTGTTGGGTATTCTGCAACAGCAATTCCACTTGTCAGGGCTAACTGCTAGGAAAGGGATGGCTTTCAGTTATTACATTTAGACTGATGAAGACTTAAGATGAAGCCAATTAGCCTAGTTTTGGATGGGTGAATCTTAACGGATATATTCAGACCAGGATCCTGAGAGCGAAGCACCACCCTCTGCGCACAAACGGAAAGGTCAAGAATGTGTGTATATGTGGTTAATGGTGCTTGTACCTTCTCAGCAGGAGTGAGTGTCATCGCTGAAGAGCACACTGCTTTGCCTGTCACACAACAACCCCCCCCCCCAACCAAAGCCATCAATGAAGCACTCATCCCGTTCAGCTTGTCTCTGTACTGAGGCAGCTACAATTTGTAGCTTTTTCCTTCATTTTCCTGCGTGATTACATTCAACTTGTATTTGAAAATGGGCCAGTAATATAGCATAAAGAGCAAATGATCCCAATTATTACTGAAAGCAATAACCAGCTTTCAGAACCAGAGGATGATGATAAACCCAATTTACAACTCAAAATATAAGGGTCTGCAAGAGCGTTTCAAATAATTGACCTCTCTAAACCATTCCATATTATAGCTGCTTACTAGTTACGAGTTACTAATAAGGCCTAAAAAATCAGAATCCATCCCTACTTTTCAAAAGCACTTTGATATATAAGGTGAGAATACACTTATACAACTTTTGTCTTCTTTGTGTTTTAAACTTCTCTTAATGAGACTTGAAATACTGATTGTTTGTTGTGAAAATAGTCAGAAAAGACATCAGAAGCCTAGGTGGGTAAGAGGTTTGTAATCTGAATAAAAAGGGAAACATTGAAAAATCTGGCCTAATAAGGCCTAATATGTAATGTAACACACATATATCATGTATAATATATGTAGTACATACACAAACATAGTTATATTATTACACCTGCAATTGACTGGTAGACAAAGGTATGTTCCTGCCTGTTTTTCAGTTATTTTGGGACTGCATATCAACTGAGTACAGTAAACATGTGTACACAGATACATATTGTATTATATATACAAAAAATGTGATGGAGATCCATGTCCCCAAAGCAAAAACAGGGTCTTTAGTTTTTTTATTTTCTTGCTGCATTCTGCAACCACAGCCATACATATACCCATTTTCTAAACCTGATTTTTCCATTATAGTTACAAAGTTATGGGAAGCCAAAGCCAATCTTTTCAGCATCAAGGATAAAAATGAGAATCAATGTTGGATGGGGCATTACTCCATCAAATAGTGTACTCACAGTTACCATATGTGCAAGCTTCGAGTTGCCCACTAAAATGACATGTGATCTGTAGGATGTGTGGGGAGGCTAGCATACCTAGAAAACATTTTAGGAACATGTAGAGAATGTGCAGACTCCACAAAGGCAGTGAATGGGCTATAAACTGTACCAAAGTTCATTAGAGCTGCTAGGCAGAACTGCTATCTACAACAATAAGCAAAAAAGGAAATCATATCTTGCCTATTTGTTAAAGGCAATCTAAACTATATTCACTAGGACTGTAAGGTACACAATATTTCTTGGATTACCTGGTGAACTTCACTAACACTACCCTGACTGGAGAGCAGCTCTACAATATGCCAATGACCCTGTCCTGCCACTCTGAGGCTGATATGTTCTCTTTGCTCCCTGGCTACTGCTTACTGCCTTTGCTTTTTCAGACTTTCCTATTTAAAAAGCAGAGATCCCAAGTGGACAGAGTTTACCTTTTGACAGACAGACTGATTGAGTTAATATATATTCTTTTCAAAGCTTGAATACTGCACCTTTGCATTATACAGAATATTATAATTACAATATATACTTGTATAAACACACACATATATATGTATGGAAGCTAATAATGAATAAATGCAAACAGCTGCAGCTAAATCCTGCAAGGCTAGGCTGGGTACTGGCTGCTCTATTGGGATATAAAACGTCTGAAGCCTGCTCACTCCCATCAGATCGTTTGTCAAAAGCGATAGACAATTTACTGTGGGAGCCTATTCAATTTATTCATTGTGCTGTCACCGCAATTTTTTTCCCCGCTGAGGCCTGCTTTCGAATGAAGCATGGCTGTCTGCATCGTGTAGATTTCTTTTCTGCTCTTTAGGGCGATACCTGGATGTGCTGAACAAAGCTTGCCGACACCGTTATTTAGCAGAGGACAGTAATGCCAGTTTAAATCATCTTAATTGTACGGGAAGCAGAGAAGGGCCCGGCAGTAGCTTGAGAGACACAAAGAGCCGACATGCCCTCACTTCACTCAGCCGAGGGTTTCACTGCTGAGGCGGTGCGATAAAAAGCCAACCCCTCGCCGAGCCTGTCAGGAATTAGCTTCTGGCTGATAGAGATAGTCCGGACTGTTTAGATTAAGAGGTAAACAAAGCTCCATTGAATAATGTACCGACTTTTAAACTGAGTAATGTGGTTAGAGCCATGAGGCTGATAGACAGAGAGACATGTGATGAGAGTGGAAAGGCCAGGAGGCCATTTCTTGTTAAAGTATCAAAGTGTGCTGAGACAGCTGAGTTTATTTGTTATGGGAAGGGAGGAAGTGTGTGGGAGCCTGGATTTAGTGATATAAAAAGAGGGACCCAAAACTGAAATGAATGTCAAAGGATGCTGAGTGAGACTGGATCAACACTCTTTTAGATGGAAGCAATGAGGATTGTGTTTTTGATTCAATAAAGGACTGAAAGAATATTAGACATATCATTAACAAGAGAGCTACTCAAGAATAGGTGGACTTACAGGATACATAGAAATGGGCTGAGAATGAGACAGCCTTTGAGAATAGTATGAGGGACAGCAATTGTATACAGTATAGTATATAGTATACAGGGGGACGTGAATGTCTAGTAACACCAGCCTAAAAAGTCATATGCAAGCAACATAACCATATATATACTGCTCAAAAAAATTAAGAGAACACTTAATCATCTAAGTCTAACACCATGTCAGTTAAGCTTCAGGGATATCAATCTGTCCAGTTAGGAACCACCAGTGATTGTGAATCAACGTTACCTGCTTTGGTGCAAATGAAAGGGACAACAGCCACAGACAATTCCTCTGTCCTTATCCTTCCTGATTGACTCTTCTCTAGTTTTGTGTTTTCCTAGTGTCCTTGTCACTATTGGTAGCATGAGGCAGTACCTGCAGCCAGTTCAATTTGTATAGGAAGTCCAGCCCCTCCAAGATGGCACATCCATATGTGCAGTCACAAGAAGGTTTGCTGTGTTTCCCAGCACAGTCTCAAGATCATGGAGGAGACACCAGGAGATGAACTTTTACATAAGAAGAGCTGGACAGAGCTGTAGAAGGGCATCAACCCAGCAGCAGAACAACTATCTGCTCCTCTGTGTGTGCAGGAACAGCAGGAGTACTGCCAGAGCCCTACAAAATGACCTCGAGGTAGCTACTGGTGTGCATTTTTCTGATCAAAACTGTCAGAAACAGACTCCATGAGGGCCCAATGTCCTTCTAGTGGGACTTGTGCTCTTAGCCCATCACCGTGCAGCTCGATTGGCATTCGCCAGAGAATAAACAATTGGCAGCTCTGCCATTGGCACCCTGTTCTCTCCACTGTTGAGAGCAGGTTCACACTGAATACATGTGACAAACGTGAAAGAGTCTGGAGATGCCGTGGTGAACATTATGTAGCCTGCAACATCATCCGGCATGATTGGTTTGGCGATAGGTCTGGGGAGGCATATGCTTGGAGGGTCGCACAGACCTCCATGTACTAGGCAATGGTACCCTGACTGCTGTTAAGTACCAGGATAAAATCCTCAGTGCCACTGTCCGACCATACATTGGTGCAGTGAGTCCTGGGTTACTCCTGGAGCTAGACAATGCCTGGCCTCATGTATCCAGAGTGTGTTGGCAGTTCCGGGATGATGAAGGCATTGATGCCATTGACTACCCCACATGTTCCCCAGATCTGAGTACAATTGAGAACCTCTGGAATGTTATGTATTGGTGCAAGCAGTGTCACAGACTGCTCAGGAGCTCACTGATGCCCTGATCCAGGTCTGGGAGGAGATCCCCCAGGACACCATCTGTCATCTCATCAGGAGCCCAGACATTGTCGGGGGTGCATACAGGCATACAGATGAAATTCACACAAGTTGGATCAGCCTGTGATTTCAATTTTTGACTTGGACTTTCGTTGTAATGTTGAATCCAGCCCTCAGTGGAAGGGTAGTTTTGGTTTCTATTGACCATTGTTACATCATGTTGCTCTCAACAAATTACACAGTAAAGATTTTCCTCTTGAGTATTTCATTCCTTGAGATCCGATGTGTGATTTAAGTGTTCCCTTAATTTTTTGAGTAGTGCTCATATCATTAAATGAACTATAGCACTATACTTGTGTAAGTTGCTATACAAAGGTATTACATAAAATAAATTGTTTATTTTCAGTTGTCCATTCATTAGGAAAGCCAAGACACCAGTTCTACTGTCAGCTGTCTTCTATCAGAATGGTACCATGTACATATAATAAGAGGTTTAGTGTGCAAAGGTACATTTGTCAAAAAAACACTGGTGTAATTTACCCCAGGGACACTAGAGGTATGTATGTCTCCATCACTTTTTGAAAAGCTTAATTTTGTCACTAGCACTTTTTACAAATGATTACATGGAAAGCGCTTATTAGCATGGACACCTGCCAGTGTAGTTCCTAATGTGTACATTAGTTTCCTGTAACGTCTATACCTTTAAAATGAAGCAAGTTCCTAGCACTATTTAATATGCTCCTTTGTGCTGGCATACTTGTTCAGCAAGTCAAAAATATGACCATTATGCCATTAATATAAACCAATATCCATTTTTTGGCTTAAATTTCAAAAGACCTCACTGTACAGTACTTAATTGGGATATACCGTCTTTTTCCGAAAATAAGACATCCCCCGAAAATAAGCCCTATCGAGATTTTCGGAACTTTTTGTAATATAAGCCCTCCCCCGAAAATAAGCCCTAGTTAAAATAATGTGAAAAAAAGAATTCGTTAAAAAATGCTGTTGATTTATTAAGTATGTTTAGCTTCCCTAATACTCGTATTTCAGAGAAATGTTTGAAATAAAATATTCCGAGAAATTCATTGTTTACCTCTACAGTTCGTTTCAAATTAATTCTTGGAATTTATCTTAAAAATACAACATAAGGCAGCATGAATACATAAATATTGTGTCCGCTCTGCTCTGCTGTGTTGTACTGCGTCGCGCGTATCGCAGAGTATGGTCGAATGAGGTGGGGAGGGGGTGGAGGGGGGCATGCATATGCGGAATGCGACGGAACGTGTCGTTGGCGCACACTATAAATAATTGTTCGTTAAGGCAGCAGTCTACATTGAGCGACAGTGCAGATACAATGTTTGTTCATTTCAGTCTTGTAAGTCTGATTATTTCCTCATACGTAATTTTATTTTTTATAAAGTGAATAATTTTTAACCGCAGTTAAAATGAGTACAAAACGAAAGAGCTATTCCGTCGAGTACAAAAAGGGAATTGTGGAAGACTCCAGGGGTGTAAATCTTGATTTATGACGATGTTCCAGAAGAAGATGACATGACTGTAATTTAATAAATTTTAATTTCTGTATTCTGTGTAAAATAAATAAATATTAAATAAAAATATATAAATATACTTTTATTTTTGTCCTCCCCCGAAAATAAGCCCTAGTGCGTATTTTGGACCAAAAAAGAAAGTAAGACAGTGTCTTATTTTCGGAAAAAGACGGTAGATACCAATATATCATTTGTGGTGACAAATATTACAATGCCAGGATCTCCTTAAAGGTTTGATTTTGCAATTCCCAAAACCAAGCCTCGGTCACTTCCAGAGCACATCCTTTGCCCCATTTACCCATTTCTTCATTTTCCTAACCTATTTTGCTCCATACAGGGTAACAAGGAGAAAACATTAAGTACAAAGAGGAACTGAACCAGGAAAAATGCCAGTCTATTTCTGAGAACATTTTCTCACAATGGGCCAGTATAGAGATGACAGTTAAAGTAATATAATTTGAAGACAGGTATAATAACCTAACTTGTCATAAACTATGGTTAGGCCAGGAGTCAAACCGGGCCTCCTGAGCTGTGAGTTATCATAGTTATCCACTGTACCTCTATACTGAAACATTTAGCCCAGATTTTACAAATAAATAAAAAAAAAACTGAATTAGTGAACTGGTTGGTCCTGGCCTTTGCACTCTCTCAGCAGCTCAGCATTAGTATGAAATTGGAATAAAAATCACCTGGTGCAGGCGTGACAACTATCGTCTAGTCTCGCTTTCTTTTATTTGCAGATCACAAACCACGCTTATATCTACAATGTGCTCCAGGCAGGAAAACCACTATTTGAAGTTATATATTTAACTGCCTGTTTGAAATCAAGGGTGTGCAGGAAATGCTGAAATTCATGGCAGAATTAAATGGGCTTGTGCATCAGGACTGCATGCAGCATTAACTCTGAACAGCTAAAGTGTTTCAGCAGGTGGAATATTACTTACATGTTCAGCTGACAACATTAAAACGGGTGAGGAAGCAGCCGGTGTCAAAGCTGATCTCAGAAGAGAAGCAATTTCACTTTCTGACAACACCCTAACACAATAATCACCGACTGGATGGACAGTAATCCCATGCTAGAGGCTTATTAGACTGGCAAAATGAGTGCTTCCCATTCCCAATCTATGTTTGTAAAAAAAATGAATGAGTACAAACTGATAAGGTCTCTGAATGTTTCATTTTCATCATTCATTTCCTGAAATGCTTATTGAAATAAACGGTTGCTGTAGGTCAGAGCTCTTTCTCCCTTTATAATGCTCTTGTGTACTTGTCTGTTTTTAAAATTGTGGATTATGGAGATGTGGTAGTTAGGTTACTGAATCCTACTCACCCAGAACTGGTCAGTTTGAGGCCCCCAAGAAGTAAAATTAATCCTGAAGATATATTCTTTGGGCCTCACAATATCTGTGGATTCTAGCAAAATGAATTTAGTTAAGTGCAGTGGAGGCAGATCAAAGGTTACCAGTTTCACTCCCAGAGATGAATGTTTCTTTTACAGCAAGCTTTGTATACCCTTTCCATACTTTTATAATTATAATGACAACAAACTATAAACTACTAAAGGCTACTACCTTTCTAAGGGCTGTCAAGTCTGAAAATTAACTTAGCCATTGTATTTTTATCTGTGCTTTAAAATTATTTATATATACTAATTTTATTATCCTATACATCTCCCCATTTTCTAAACTATTCTGAAGGCAGCAACATTGGACCAACCCAGGATGGGTTTCCAGTCCATTACAGGGCACAATTATGCACACAATCATACTGGGACAATTTACAGTTGTCTGTTTAAGTAGTACACACACACACACACACACACACATATATATATATATATATATATATATATATATATATATATATATATACAGTATATACAGTATAATAGAGACTACCAAGCAACTCTCCGTAGTCCTCATGAGATGATGACATCACCAGCAATATAGTACTTAAGATATATAATGGAAAAATTATTATTAAAATATTATTTATATATGTCTCTTTATCAGCAAACATAATACATAAATATATTTCAGAAAAGAGGCATCTGTTCTTCAAAATGAGTTTTGTGGTTCAAGAGATAACACAAGAGAAAAATATTCATATAAACATAAGTGTCCTCCATCAATCAGGGTACAAGCAAATATGTCATTAGTGTGCATATGACTAATTATTAAGAACTCGACACTGGTGTTTCTTGGCCTAAGAAACCAGAAGTTAAAAATAACAAACAGTATATTGCATTCCTAAGATAATAATACATGGTAACTAAACATTAGACTGTGGGACAAGGCACTGTGCTGGGGAACAAGATAGCATTTTAATGTTGTGGCCACAACTATGAAGTGTGAAAGATCAAAAAACAAGTGTTACATGAGCATACTAGTAAGGTGTGCTTGATAATAAGGAACAGAGATGAATTTGTAATTCATATGTGTGGGATGATATAGTTTTGGAACAAAATACAAAGTTATACTAATAGGGTTATAAACAAAATAAATGACATAGTGTCACATAAGAATTAGATTGCCATTTGAAACACATGGAATTACCACCTTATGGCTTTACAATCAGTAGTAGAGACAGAAATACCTAATCATATATAGAAGATAATAAGGCAAATGGACAAATTAGTAAATTAAATGCACGACATTCAAGTCACAGCTACAACACTGTAAACATAGGAAATTAGTATACTGGGAGAAAAAGAACGTCATTGTAATACACCAAAGTATCATATAGCCCGGAAAGGATTACTTAAGGCTAGTGCTGACCAACTTTGTGGTATCCTCTGTTACGAGTTCAGTCTAATACTAAGGCTCCAGAAAGTACTGCTACAGCTGTGGAAAGCATCCCGTGTTGTTCCAGTTCCAAAGAACTTGATGATTACAGATGAGTGGCCCTTATTTCCCACATCAAGAAGACCTCCAGGAGATTGATTCTGGAGTATATGAGTCCTCTTGTGAAAGACCTCCAGATTTGCTGCAGTTTGCCTATCAGACAAATATTGTAGTGGAAGATACAATTATCTATCTGCTGCACAAGCTTATTCCCAGCTGGAGAAAGCTGGCAGCACTGTGAGAATAATGTATTTTGATTTGACCAGTACCTATAGTATCATTCAGCAATCCCTGTTAAGGGGTAGGCTTAAAGATATTCATGGTGATAAGAAAAAAAAACAAATACTTGATGTGTGCTATAAAATTGAAAAAAAAATGTTTAGGATTTGAATGAACACAGGTAATTGTGTGTGTGCTTATGCTGGAAGAAAGATGCAAATGAAGAAATTACACACAAACAGATTACACACAAACATAATTCAATGTGTGAAGCGCATTGTAGCATTTAGCATGATGTATATCTGTCTTCATCTGTCTCAAGATTACTAGTTTTTCTCCTGTCACATGAGCATACTGATTTTTAAACTTTCACTGACTTTGAATTTTGTGTGTTTCCTTAAGGATTTTTGGTTTTAGAATTAATTACTGGTTATACTAGCTTCTTTTTGGAATTCCAATTACAAATTACTTAACCTCTGACACTCACAAGACAAATGAGATTTAACAGGCTGAAGAAAAAATTATCATGTTTTGTTTTTCCAGTTACAGTACTTAAAATCATGACAACCATCCATTCATCCGTCCATCCTCTTCCACTTATCCGAGATCAGTCGTGGGGGCAGCAGCTTGAGATCATGACAACCATCACCTTTTATATCAAAAACACGTCACAACCATTTCCTTGCCACATGATTTGCATGTGCTTAAAGAGATAGCAACCGTACATTTTCTGAACCAGTTCAAATTACAGGGAGGTGGCGGCTATACTGGCAGTAATTTACATAAGGCAAGAACCAACCCTAGATAAGACATCAGGTTATAATAGAGCATACTCATGCAAACAGCTGTCCTCACTTACACTACACCAAGTTAATATTAACAATTAACAGATTATTTTTGAACTGTAGGGTTTAAAGGGATAACAAGGTGTACCAAGGCAATGAATCAAAGGAATAAGGTTGGAAACAGCAGTCAATTAGTTTGGGTGTTCTGGATTTTCATAAGCTTATGACACAAACAATTCTGTCGCAGCACGCATCCACACTTATTTGCATTAAGCTGGTTTAGAATCTTGAGTGAACAATACATATATCTTCAGGCCAGGAGAAAACCAACTCTTCTGAAGGAAACCATCATCAATATGGAAAACAAGCAAACTCCACACAAAAAAGTACTCACATTTGAAATGTTACTGGCATTCCAAGCTCGTTGAGGGTAGCTATACTACACACTACTCTGCCTCAATACATAAACTATTCTTTTTTTGAGCTTTGCTGGTTTTTTATTGCCTTTTTTGAAAAAAACAAAACTGTTTCTTTCCTAACCCCAGGGTTATGAGTTTAGTACAGGATTTGGGGTTTACTACTTGCTTTATTTAAACAAATTATAATAATAATAATAATAATAATACATTTTATTTATATAGCACCTCTCCCATGCTCAAGGCACTTCACAGACAAATTATACTTTCCTTATGGCCCATTATTGAAAATATTTAATGTTAAAAGGCATTTAGCCTGAATATAGCTTGTCAATCCCTCTTCACTTTACATTTGCAAAAGATTATAATGTCAGGGTCTGAAGGTCCACAAAGTTATACCATTTCACAATTTGATAACTCATTCCATGTTTGACTCTCAGTGTGAAGAAAAAATATCTATTGTTAGTGCAACCCATACCCTGAAACAGCTTCCATGTGTATTTGTGTGTTCTTTTTGAAGAATTTATTTTGAAGTAACAATTGTCATCTGTCCTACTAACTCCATCTAGAATTTTAAACACACCGCTTAAATACTGTTTGCCTAAACTGAAAATATTCAACTTCTTCAGTTATCCTTTGTCGCTTAAAACCCACAGGCCTAGAATCAATGCAACAACTCATTTCTGTTCTTTTTCTAGCATTGGTATGCCTTTTGTTTAATACTAAGATAAAATGTCCATTGCTGCCCCATGCACCAGCAATCTGTTTGATTTATCATATGTAACCAGTTCATGACAATCCTTATGCCTGATTTCACTCTCTCTAACAATGAAACATCTAAAAGGCATTTATACATAATTGAAGCCTAGGAACAGTGCTGAATGGTTGGATTCTTATAATATTTCACTTTATTATGGCAACATCTAGAATAGGACCAGCTTATTTTAGTCTGCTTGTTATAATGTTTGGCAACCAGTGTTTGGCAGAATGTAAAGGAGATACTGTATACTCCTTTCACACATGTGGATTATTGCAGAAGTTTCTCATTTACTGTAATTACCAGTCCAAGGTCATGTTTGAACAAAAGTTGGAGCTAATATCCTGAGAAACTCAATCTGTTAATTTCACAGGACAAGAACTAGAATGATTCTCAGGAAAACAAATGTGTGCAAAGCTAAAGAACTCATCAGGTCAAGTGTGCAAAATTTCACTGATACTAATGTAAGTGAACCCATCATGAGGCTATGTAATTTTGGCAAGCTTAATAGACTCAAGTGATTACGTAAGTACGTCTGCAAATAACCCTGAGAGTTTTCACATACAAGCATGCAAGTTTTTTTGCTCCCTTTGCAAGGTTAACTATTGAAATGTCAAGAAATTCAGCAAAAATTAAAGTAGGAGAAATCTTCAAAATCCAAAAGGTTTGTCACTTTTAGCAGCAGTAAGATATCAAGTACTATATGAGCAAATTATAAAAGAAGCCCAAAGAACACAAAAAGCTCCCTGTTTTGAAAACTGATAACTCTTTGTGCATCAGTGGTCACAGACCTTTTGCACAACTTAAAATCATCTCATCTTGGGACTGTCATGACTGAATAATATTGACCTGAGGAGTAAGTGTATCTTCCTTATAGGTGTGAGCAAGCAAACTCTTCATCATTCCTGAAATAGTTAACACAATAACACCTAAGGTTCAATTCAAAACAGTGATTACAGAAACTCACTTCTGGTTTATACCAGTACTTTACCTTACCTAGTGTCATAACTAAAATTTGATGGGTCCTATTGCAAAAATAGAAATTAGCCCCCTATCCTGTGAAATGTAATTAAGTCTAATTAAAAAATAACCATCAAACATTTGGTGAACCTGCTGAAGGAAGGAAAGCCTGCAGGGACCTGTGGTATCTGGAGTGAACTTCTCCAGACTGGTGGTAAGGCTGTCCTTCTGGCATTGCAAGCAATCTTTGCTTCCATTTGGGAGACAGGCGTCATCCCAACTGACTGGAAAATGGGACTCGTTGTCCCTATCTGGAAAGGAAAGGGTGATCGCCTGGATTGCAGGAACTACAGGGGGATAACACTGCTCTTGGTGTCAGGTAAGATGTTTGCTAAGGTCATCCTCAATAAGATCTGTGATCACTTGTTCACTTAATAGCAACCGGAGTAGTCTGGTTTTATGTCTAAGAAGTCTACCATTGACCGTATCCTGCTTAAATGCAAATATCGGCAGAGTTTCTTTGCAGCATTTGCCGATCTTTATAAATCATTCAATTCAGCTGATCGAGCTTCCCTGTGGGACATCCTGAGACTTTGCAGGATTCCCCCAAAGAGGCAGGATGTCATGGCCAGCCTATGAGTGCTATGCAGAGTGGAGGCAACACCGCTGCGTTTTTCACAGTTGAATCTGGAATTCATTGGGAGTATGTTCTTGCTTCTACCCTGTTGAAAGCTTGGTGGGTACTGGGCAGGGTTGTGGGGTCCAGCAGCTGTGGTGTATCTGTTGGTGAAGAAAGATTCTGTGGTGGATGCAACAACGCACTGTACCAGTACATGCATCCCACCCTGACCTGATATCAATTAAATATGTCAAGAATACAGTAATACCTTGGATTGCGAGTAACTTGGTTTGCTTGTGTTTTGCAAGACAAGCTAAAATTTTTAATAAATTTTAACTTTATAAACAAGCAAGGTCTTGCAGTACGAATAGTATATATACGCTTTGCCTGCCGAGCATCACATGATCACAACTGTGCTAATGGTTCTTCTCTGTCTCTCTCTCTCTCTCTCCCTCTGCAGGATTGTGGGTAATCGTCTCCCATGCTCGTTCTCAGTCAGCATGCCTCACTCATATAGTCAACATCTGTACGAGCGTATACTGTTTACTATAGCATTGTGACCACCTGTGTGTGTTGTAACGTGTGAGTCCCTGTCTTGCACCCCAAAACATGAAGCTGAGTCTCAGTACTTTAACAACACCAGCTTTATTCAGCTTGAAACAGGAACAGCACGGTTGTTTATTGTAGCGGGATCTGCCACTCTCCTATACACAGACACAGCAATCCGGCAGGGTCATGGCCAGGTTAGTGGCCAAGTAATCCTGTGCCTGCGCATTTATAATGTTCCTTGCATCACCCATCAATGGCAGGCGCTTATAGCATGTCTGCGATCTTTTCAGATTCGCTTTTAAGGCTGTCGTAATCTTCTTTATTTATTTATCTGGTTTGTACAATGCTATATACTGTATACTCTGCCGTTCTTTCTTATATTCTGTAAGTGCCTTGAGCATGGGAAAGGCGCTATATAAATAAAATGAGTTTAGAATCCTTACAGTGCGTAAAGCATTTTTTTTATCTTGTGTCTAAGTGTAGTGACTCTTCAGACAAAAGCAACTCATTGGAGAGGTTTCCTTGTTAAAGTCGCAAACAAGAAAAAGATTCCAGTGTGCCAACAGATGGCAGGGATTCCGTTATATAGAGTGAAAGTCGACCTACACAATAACCCTCCTCCTCCTCCTCTTCCTCCTCTCTCGTCTCCCTCACACCATTGACGATTTTTTTCAGAGGTAAAGTGCAGGTTAATTTGTTTTATGTATTTTTACTTTATATTTTGTATTAATCATTTTTATGTGAATAGTTTTGGGTTGTGGAACAAATCATCTGAGTTTCCATTATTTCTTATGGGGAAATTTGCTTTGATTTACGAGTGCTTTGGATTACAAGCATGTTTCCGGAATGAATTATGCTCGCAATCCAAGGTTCCACTGTATGAGCTACAGTGGGGCAAAAAAGTATTTAGTCAGCCACCAATTGTGCAAGTTCTCCCACTTAAAAAGATGAGAGAGGCCTGTAATTTTCATCATAGGTATACCTCAACTATGAGAGACAAAATGAGAAAAAAAATCCAGAAAATCACATTGTCTAATTTTTAAAGAATTTATTTGCAAATTATGGTGGAAAATAAGTATTTGGTCACCTAAAAACAAGCAAGATTTCTGGCTCTCACAGACCTGTAACTTCTTCTGTAAGAGTCTCCTCTGTCCTCCACTCATTACCTGTATTAATGGCACCTGTTTGAACTCGTTATCAATATAAAAGACACCTGTCCACAACCTCAAACAGTCACACTCCAAACTCCACTATGGCCAAGACCAAAGAGCTGTCAAAGGACACCAGAAACAAAATTGTAGACCTGCACCAGGCTGGGAAGACTGAATCTGCAATAGGTAAGCAGCTTGGTGTGAAGAAATCAACTGTGGGAGCAATTGTTAGAAAACTAGCCATGTGCGCCCAACTACGTTGCGCGTGTTAAAGTTGTCTGTGAAGGGCTCCCTGTTTAAACGCGGCTGCCAGTCGTGAACTGGGCCCTTCGTCGTACAGCATTATGATTTTTTATAAGGGATACAAAATTACAAAACAAAACCCTTGGACATTGATTTGATAGGAACGGCCTACTCGGAATCACTGTCCGAATAGTAATTATGTGGTAGTGGAGGAGCATTTCTGCTTCTCTCCGTTCACAGTCCGTCTCGTTTTCATGACGCTGTCGTTTCCTCTCACGATCTCTTCTCAACCTTTCTCCAATCTCGCAGGTTGCTTTGTGGCAATCCAAAGAGTAAGGAAGAACCAATGCTTCTTTCTTGAACTCCAAACGCCGACTGATGGAAAATCACAGAAGTGTGTCCGACTTATATACTCTGACTGCCGACTCCAAGAAGTGGAACATTCGATTTGGACGAAGTGCTGCCAACGACGGTCGATAGAAACACAAAAAACCACAGTCTCGACAACGAAGCAGGTGTCAACGCCAGATCTAAACACAAAGCACGGTGTCAACGCCAGATCTAAACACAAAGAGTGGTGTCGACGCCAGATCTAAACACAAAGAGTGGTATCGACAGTGTTTGTAAACAAAAGTAACAACCAAGGTGTTGTGTATTCAGCCAGTACAAACAGCACGTAGTCTCCTTTAGTTCAATCCTCTTTAATCACCACACTCCAACCTCATCCAACGATCCTCCCCCTCACTTCCTCTCCTCCTCCATCACTACTGCCCTCTACTGAACACAGCAGGAACACCACACAAGGCAGTGAATTTGCGGACAAATAAAGATCAAGATCCAAATGAAGATTATGTATAAAGATGGAAGACATACAAGACCACTGATAATCTCCCTCGATCTGGGGCTCCACGCAAGATCTCACCCTGTGGGGTCAAAATGATCACAAGAACAGTGAGAAAAAATTCCAGAACCACATGGGGGAACCTAGTGAATGACCTGCAGAGAGCTGGGACCAAAGTAACAAAGGCTACCATCAGTAACACACTACGCCGCCAGGGACTCAAATCCTGCAGTGCCAGACGTGTCCCCCCTGCTTAAGCCAGTACATGTGCAGGCCCGTCTGAAGTTTGCTAGAGAGCATTTGGATGATCCAGAAGAGGATTGGGAGAATGTCATATGGTCAGATGAAAAAAACTCTACTCGTCGTATTTGGAGGAGAAAGAATGCTGAGTTGCATCCAAAGAACACCATACCTACTGTAAAGCATGGGGGTGGAAACATCATTTGTTTTTCTGCAAAGGGACAAGGACGCTTGATCCGTGTAAAGGAAAGAATGAATGGGGCCATGTATCGTCAGATTTTGAGTGAAAACCTCTTTACATCAGCAAGGGCATTGAAGATGAAACGTGGCTGGGTCTTTCAGCATGACAATGATCCCAAACACACCGCCTGGGTAACGAAGGAGTGGCTTCGTAAGAAGCATTTCAAGGTCCTGGAGTGGCCTAGCCAGTCTCCAGATCTCAACCCCATAGAAAATCTTTGGAGGGAGTTGAAACTCCATGTTGCCCAGCGACAGCCCCAAAACATCACTGCTCTAGAGGAGATCTGCATGGAGGAATGGGCCAAAATACCAGGAACAGTTTGTGAAAACCTTGTGAAGACTTACAGAAAACGTTTGACCTCTGTCATTGCCAACAAAGGGTATATAACAAAGTATTGAGATGAACTTTTGCTATTGACCAAATACTTATTTTCCACCATAATTTGCAAATAAATTCTTCAAAAATCAGACAATGTGATTTTCTGGATTTTTTTTTCTCATTTTGTCTCTCATAGTTGAGGTATACCTATGATGAAAACTACAGGCCTCTCTCATCTTTTTAAGTGGGAGAACTTGCACAATTGGTGGCTGACTAAATACTTTTTTGCCCTACTGTACATAAAAGGTCAGTAATCATAATTTGTCTTTATGGAGTTGTGCGTATGATATCATCATTGAACGATTAATTTACATATCAGGTAGGCAAGCATGTTAATATTAAGTTTTGCCATACAACAATCATGTAGTCAAAATGAGCCCTGGTGTAACTACCCTGCCTGCACTGCCTATAGATACATCACTGACTCTACCCTACCTAACCAGAGTGTAAGGTCCATGGTGACTGAGGACTTTCATCACAACCTTTAGTGGAAGGTGGCCTAGTTTGCATTTTTATTTTGGGACGAGCTTTGATTTGTATAAATTTATTTATTTACTGGCATGAGGAGCTCAGATGGTTGGTAACTTAAAATTAATGTGAGAAGCCCCACTGTCTGGGGGGCTATGGAACTATTTTATGAGGGGTTGGACATAATAGCAAGTCAGGTGCCCATGGGATGGGAGGCCAAGCCAGCTTCAGAGGTCTATAAAACCAGCACACCTTATTTATTTCTGTTGTTTTCTGTGATAACTGGTTTAGTTTGTGACCTAATTTTTCTGCTTTCTTTACCCCCCACCCCCGCCAACCTCTATTTCTGTTTTTATCTGCAGTTATTTTAATCAGACTTTTCCAACAGTTACAGAAGAGCTGATACTTTCACATCTTACGCTCCAAATAAAAGCACCTGGAAAGGCTCCCAGTTGAGAGCCGAGTCAGCAATGGTGCAGACAAAGAAACCTTTTTTTTCAGTCAAAGCTTAACCACCAGACCCTGGCCTCTAGGGTGACGCCAAGAGGAAAGGCACCCTGTGAAAATCCTGCAAACCTTTTCTGCAAATTATTGGCTCCCAAAAAGTGTCTGGAAGTGCACACAGTGAATTCTGCTTAGCTATCTGCCACACTATATTTTATTAGCTCAGAATGACCTTATAAAAAATTGATTGTTATCACACTGGAGTGTTCTTTTAATGGCTTTAAAGTAAAAAGCCTCCCTTTGCAGACAGAGAGAGATAAGACAGGGAGATAGTCAGTACGGCTGAATAGAAAGCTGCCTCTGAATAGATAGGCAGATAAATGCTTTGGTAAACATGTCTTTCTCTCACTGTCTCTACCACTCTTCCCTACCACCAGCCCCCACCCCCTCACCATCAATCTTTCTCTCTCATCTTCTTTGCTCAATGCAGTGTTTGTTTGAGGACAATGACCTTTTAGCCTCTGTCACTGCCAACAAACACAAAGGCACGCAAGGCCCCCCTTGCTGCTCACACCTTCTAGAGCCAGCCTTACAGAAAGAAACCAGCGATAACACCAAGTACTGTATATCCAGCCACCACCATCAGTATGGTCGTCTATGCTGCTTACTCCCAAATAAATAACCCAATTGCAGCTGGAATGCAGAAAGTTACAAAACCATGAATACATGACATACTACACAATGAGAACCCTAAGGCATTTCATCATCAACTATTAATCAAACTTTGTTTTATGTAACATTATCAGCACCATGCACCATTACAAAGTATGTTACAACATGCTTTAGTAAACTTGTCGATGCCGGGTGAAAACTGAACTTTGTGTCTTCTTAAGGGCCTCAGCTCAGAGAAAAGAACATGATGATCATTCCATTGTCATCCCCATTCTTGTTGTTATAGAGTTCCTTGGGGAAAGGGTATGAGGTTAGGAACAAACTCAGTGCACACCTATTTGAACATCCAGACATAACACATACAAAGCCAGTTAATAGATGGTGATTTATTTGATAAGCGTTTCTTTGGAGAGTGAAAATATAGTAACAGAATAAACCCCTTTAAAAAAAACATATTAAAAACTCCATACAGGCAGTGGTTGAGTTAGGAATTAAGCCATGATCCCTGGAGCTGTGAAGCATGTGCAATTTACTGAGCTATCGTGCAGACTGTGTCCGTTGGGTATTTGAATGTTTAATTCTTAATTAGAATATTTATCTCCAATCACTAGAAAAAATAATCACACTAATGATTTAAAAAAATATAGTATCTAAGAAACAAACAAATCATTTAGGCATGTTTGCAGTACACTTTAACTACTCCAATGCATCACATCCTTTTTATGACTTTTTTGCCATTGAAGGTGAAGTCATTGATGGCTCAGCCACTATCACTTTTTTTGACCTTGTATGCAAAGGACAATTTTTTTTTTTTTACTAAGGAACATCAAGAACTTCACCCACTGGTCACATTATCAGTTGCTTCCTCTCTCCAATCAAAATCCATCCCAGTGGTTTGACTGCCAATAAAAAAATAAATAACATTCAGTTCACAAAAAGTTGCCAGTAAACAGTATACCATGTATGGCTGGACCCAAAGTTATACTTACAGATTGTTAATTAACTAAAACTCATTGTCAATGAGTTATTAGCACCTAGGAAAAAGTAAACGTTACAACATGCAGAATGGCAATAGAGGGAAACGAAGAACCTTACTACCTTTGTAACTGCAATAAATCACTTTTAATTCTGCATAATCTGGTAATTGCCCAGCATATCCTCAACAAATATGACTTCACTAAATCTATTTTCATAATATATTAATATATAAAGCACACTGAAAATTAACAGTTGCATAGAGATATGGTGAGCATTTCCAAAGTGTCAGTATATGGAATGGATTTATCTCAACAGTTATTACAACAGTTGTAAAGGTATACAGTAGTATGAATATTAAATCAACTGGAGGGTGTGTGCATAAATGTGCTACACACATTGGATTGGATTGGACAATTTAGATTGCAAAACTGTACACTAGTAAAAGAAAAATATTTATGAAACACATTTTCAAGTTTTTGTATGTATGCAGAGCATTAAAAGGAACATACAACACATAATACATACCCTGTGATCTTGAGGACATGCAAATCAAGTGACATGCTCAGGGTCACACCGGAAGTCAAAGGTGGGATCTGACTGTGTACCTGGTGGTTTTAGTTTAACATCCAGCTACCCTTACCCCCTGGACCACACCATGACATTACAACAGAACATTTGCAATTTAACAGTACACCACTAAACAAATGCTAACTCCAAATACAGACTATTAAAAGCACTGGTTCAAGCAGCCATATTAAAATTTTTAACTCTTAAATAAATCATTCATTCATTCACTTAATTTACAGTTTTAGCCAAAAATGATGCATAATCATGTTCATCTATATTTGTGAATTTCTTGTTAGTTAATAACAGCTACATTAGTCTATCATTAAGCATAACCTACCTCTTTATCTAAGTAACTGTCTGGCTTGCTAGAGAAAACTACAATGCTACAGGAATCTATCAATAGCCACTTTGTCTGGCTATTGTAAATGCATACACATATTTCAATTTGACCTGTCTGGAACACAATTTTTTCCAAAGTAACTTCAAAATAGTAATTGATCGATAAAACTGTTTAAATGTTTCTGCAGTGTAACAGATTAGTAGATTTACTGAAAGTCCAACAATGGGGAGGTTGTGGAGAGCAAACCTAGACGTTATATCCCAAGCTCTTAGCTGTTAAGTCACACAATAAAAGGAGGTTTTCCATTATCTACTCACCACCCTTCCAGCTCTCTGTCTCGCATTGGTTGTACCCATCGCTGCCAGGACAGCTCCAGTTGTTACAACCCAGAACTGGACTAGGTAGTTTATAAAATGGATTGATGCTTGGACCTACATATAGTGAACACCATCCCAAGGCATCTTTCAAGTACACAGTTATAATACAATGGTTTGGAGATTTTTTTTCCAGAAATGTTTATTGATTACACAATGAGTCAGTGGTCAGTATTGAACTGTCACAGGTTTGCAGTGAAACATTGCAGTTTTTAAGAGTTACACTATGAATGCTCCCCACAGTTAAACCTTTAACTTGTAAAATACATGTTCCAAATCATGAGTGTTATGCTGAGTGGTTACCCACATTCCAGGGGTAAAACAGACATACTGCAGTAGGCTCTTAATTTAGAAATGAACCCTCAAGAAGTCACTATGATTAAGAAGACACTACTACACTATATAAAGAGTTATTAAGGTGCCACGGTAGACCAGCATGGCATCAGGTACATTCCCCAAATATTGTACCACTGAGTCTTATACAACAAGATCTGCTTATTTTAAGTTATCTAGGTCATTACTTCTTCCTATAACTGTGCAATGTCTGACTATATGGCTTACTACTGATATTACAATTCCTGTGTCACAACCATATTAGTATCCTAACATTCTCAAATTGCTTTATTCAACTGATGGTCACATATGTTACATGAGGGGGTGGAGGGGGCATTCCATTGCAAGGCCAAACTATGCAAAACCCCTCACTCATGCAGACGTAGGAAGAATGTTCATACTCCACACAAACATCAACAATGAACAGATTTGCTACCTATGATGCTGAATCCATGAGGCAGCAGCACTAACTGCTCCACCACTTAAAGTCAAACTAGTAGTGTTTGATAATTAAACTGATGAAAATGTAGTGAAATTCTAATGCTGCCTCATAAGCTCAGGGATAAATATAAAATACAAGTTTCCCAGTGAGAAATTGAATGTGAATTTAATTCTAAGTGATAGCTCCCAGTAGAAAAATTGAGACAAAGTTGTTTCCCAAATTTACAGTGTTGTGATGTAATGCTAAAAATAACAACGATCAGCACTGTCAGAAAAATAATTTGTCAGTCACAGTGTATTTACAATGATGTGATATTAAGGTAATGCATATTAATTTTCACAAAGACAGAGCTGTCTTTAATTGGTTTTACTAGGAAATCAACAGCAACCTTATTTTCTCCTAAATTTCTGGAGGGACTCATATGTGAACAGAACAAGTTAGGCAGGTATAGCATTAAAAAGGTAATTCAGAAAATTCTCAGAATACCTAAAAACAACATAAGATTCTTGATGCTGAGAAAGCAAGATCAAGGTCAAGCATCCTGTGAATGAGCATTTTTGTTAAGACAAGTAGTCACTATATAGCAGCACAGTACACAACCATCTTTGCTGAAGAGGATTCCGTGCTGTCATTTAAGATAAAATAGGAAAAGATAACTTTGCCTGAATGTACTGAACAGCCTTCTTTCATTTCAAAACTTTAATGTGTTTTTAATTTACTGCTCAAATAATGAGGTTTGATGGAGTGAACCCAGCCTAATATCAACTAGTTATACGCTGTAGATCTTCCTAATTGTAAGAATGTCATGTCTGCAAACTGCGTTGTGGTCTGTCCTTTGTAAGAAATCCAAAACCACAAGGACGCACCCTCTGTTTGGCCACAGTATTAAAGGTTTAGATGGAAGACTAAGTGTCTTCTGAAGGTGGACTAGAACTCTATCCATATTTCAAGCCTTTTTTGAGATATAGTTGATCCAATAAATATTCTTTCTGTTCAATGGGATGAATGATAGGATTTTATAATGCATCACCCCACCCTTGCATTAATTTTAGGGAACTTGGAAAATTGAGCTGCAGGCAATGCAAGAAAATGAAAGAAAAAGCTTGCTATGGGAACGTGTGTCAGGAAGGCGGTAGTCCCCGTCGGCAGTTCAAGTTTGCAACATAAGAAAATCAATCCTCTCATTGACCGAAGTGAGGTAGTATCACATAGCAGTTCTAATCAGGGACACTGGGTCACAGAAGATAACATTGCTATGAACAGAGATGCTGTATCTTCAATAAGGCAATCAAGGTCATAACAAGAGGCGAAGTAAGAAGCAAGTGTGCCAAAATGACCTTCTGAGGAGCTAGACAAAATAAAAACACATCTAAATCTCCTGGTGCCTCTTCTTAATAGCTAAATATGTCCAAATAACTTGTATAAATAAATGGGTTACTAGTTTGATGAGGGGCTGTTGGGGCAGAAACAGCATAAAAAAGGATTAAAAGAGGATTGAAAAGTCACTTGGTGCTCTGAGACCCTATATATGCCTCAACAGGCATCCTGTCTAGAAGACCATGCTGGTGAATGAACAACCCACCACTGAGCATATGCTGCATTCACATGCTGTCAGACAGAAAGAACCTTCAGAGTTGCTGAGTCAGAAATTCCACGTGAATGCTCTTAAACTTGGAAGTACATGTCAGACAATTCGGAGGAAACAAAACTATTCAAATTGTATGAGTTGTGACGTAACAATGACTTTTCATCTTAGTCAATTTTTTTAAATAAAACATATAACCTGGTCAGCCAAAAATGCCATTTGTTGGTCAAATTGAATTTAGAGCAAAGTGATACTCATTTGAAATGTTTATTTTGCTCTTTATTTTCACAAAAAATGCTTTTTATCATTAATCTCTTTTTAATAAATTAACAGCGACCTCACATTTCTCTGAATGGTCTGACCAGAAATCCACATGAACACACTGAAGTGGGATGGTGAAACATCACATCTTGAATAGTCAAAGAGCACATGAACACAGACATGGACAATGTGAGGTAAAACATACACAGCTAAGTCAGTCCCAGAAGGGTTTCTGTAGTAACTGGCAGGACAAAATTAAAGCCCCCAAGCCACTAGAGGCCCTGTTACAAAACAGTTAGACACACCAAAGGCACTTATAGATACATGGCCCTTTAGTACAGTTCAGAGCCTATTGATTATGAAGTGCAACAAGCTTATTGGTTTTGTAGTGCAACCTTAGCTTTACCTTAAGCCTCCCTATTGAGCTGAGATTTTGTAGTGGTTCCAGGAATGGTTCCAGAAGTAGCCTTAAGGTGGACCTTTAATTACTAGTTGCGCCAGCTGGTGAGTTTGGAGACAAGGGATATGGACTGGAAATGCTTAACTGTCAAGGAAGTGATTAAACCATATAATAGAAAAAAGGTGAGAAAACAGCAATAAGAGTAAAAGCAATTGTTTTGAAGTGTTTAGATGCAGGCTAAGATATCCATGCATTTTGTGCAGCCTGAACTTTATTTAGAATGCTGTAGTACTTATTGCTCTTTGAACTTTTTGTTCTATTTCCTATAATCATGTACATAATATGCATACAAATGCAAATTTAGGTTATATACAGAGTACAGGCATCCATGTAGAGCAACTATTCAGCTAATAAAGACTTAGGGATAATATTAATTGACTCACTACAAAGGATCATTGTTGGTCACATTTCACTCAAGTGAGAGAACGACCTTTATATAGAAAACTGTGGAAGACAACGGGTGAAAGAGAATAAGCAAGAAGAACACACTGGCTAAAAATTACTTTTTGACTACTTGCAGATGGCAGTAAGGTTGATGACCAAGTAAGAGATTCTCTAGCCATGGTGGGGTGTAAACAATACACTACAAAATACATACTACCTAAACAAGTGATTGAAAGCATAGTTGATATTAGAAGAGGGCGCTATGCAAGTGAGCCTACCAGGAATACACCTTATTATCTGTTGCGTTTATACTGCTACTGGAACTATGGAATGGAGATTCCAGTTACTTATAACTCTAGTAAATCTGCACACACACACACTGTATATACATATAGTAGTTATATTAGACTGAATTATTTACAGTGATTTAACCTGTCATTTGTATGTGCTAAAGAATTTAGTGCTTTGTGATAATTGTGATTTGTATATTTTCTTAGATATTACTTATTGGTTTGTGATAATATATGACAATAAGGTATCATCTACTAAATAAATAAATACAAATATGTGCATATTTTAGGTAGATGTGTCTGATATCTATTAATTTGTTTATTATACTTTTTCAAACACTTGGTTACTGTGAACAGGAGCTTTTCGTTCAGGCAACAGCCATGGACAATTTAACAGTCCATTGTAAAACAGACACACTAATTCATACTTGGCCAGTTTAGCCTCAAGAAATAACATAATTCTGAAATGTTGCAATTAGCCTTAGATGGTAGTTAAGTCCATTGCATGGCAATACAGTAATAAAAGAGCTAAGAATATTCTTGAATTCATAAATTTATTAAACTCTATTTTCTCTAGCATCCAGTTGTAGAGAAGGTTGAGTATATACATTATATTTTACTGTGTTTTACTGTATATATAGGCTAGAACACTGAAGAAGACACTACCTAAAATAAAATAAACATTATTGAACAAGCTGTAAATGATAAATTAAATATTTATAATAAAATTCATAATAAAATCATATTTTTTCTCTGTTGAATTTTCACTCATGCAGATGAAATTTAATGTAAGTAAACATAAAGTACTACATGTAGGAAGCAAAAATGTTTGGTCTGAATACACAATGTGAGGCCTGAAAATTAAAAGTATACCCTATGAGAAGGATTTAGGAGTTGACTCATCACTATCAAACTGCCAGGCAGTGTTCAGAAGCCATTAAGAATTGTAACAGAATGTTAGGTTATTTAGCATTATGTGTAGAGTACAAGTCAAGTCAAATGAGGTTATGCTCATACTTTACAATGTGCTGGTTAGACCTCATCTGGAGTACGGTTTTGGTGTCCAGGCTACAAAAAGAACATAGCAACTTAAAATGCAACTTAATAAAATGAGCTCCTTCCCAGTCTATCTTGGCAGTGATCTCATCAGACCTGCCTCTACTGTAAAAAATCTTGGTGTCATTTTTGATTCCTCCCTCTCTTATTCCACCCACATAAATCACATTAAGAAACTTTCTTACTTTCACCTCTGTAACATATCCCGTGTTCGCTCCTTCCTCTCCTTCTCTTGTCCATGCTTTTATCACATCCCGCATTGATTATTGTAATTCCCTACTGGCAGGTGCCCCTCCTAATCTTATATCACAACTCCAGCATATTCAAAACTCAGGGGCAAGAGTCCTTACTCGAACCAGCAGCAGCGAGCACATCACACCCATCCTGCTCTGTCTTCACTGGCTCCCTGTGTCTTACAGAATCGAATATAAAATCCTACTAATAACCTACAAAGCCTTAAATAACCTCGCGCCAAACTACATCAGTGACCTTCTCCATCACTATGTGCCTGCCCGCCCACTAAGGTCTTCTGATTCTGGCAATCTTGTTGTGCCCCTCACTAATCTACACTCCATGGGTGACAGGGCCTTCAGCTGTATAGCGCCCAGACTCTGGAATGACCTACCGAAATTAATCAGGTCAGCTGACTCCACAAATTCTTTTAAAAAACAACTCAAAACTCATCTGTTCAGGAAGGCTTTTAGCTCTATTTGACTTTATTACCCTTCTCTCAGTTTACCTCTCTGTCAAGATGCTAATGTAACCTGTGTGCGTGTGCTATGCCATCAATTATGTTGTCTGTTTTTTTTTCCAGAATTCACTGTCTTAATCTTCTTTATGTATTTATCTGGTTTGTACAATGCTTTATACTGTATACACTGCCGTTCTTTATTATATTCTGTAAGTGCCTTGAGCATGGGAAAGGCGCTATATAAATAAAATGTATTATTATTATTATTATAGCAGCACTGGAAAACGTCCAGGGAAGAGGGACTAGGCTGCTCCCAGGGTTACACTGGATGAGCTATGAGGAATGATTAAAAGAGTTGAGCCTTTTCAGTTTAAGCAAAAGGAGATTAAGAGGAGACATGATTGAAGCATTTAAAATTATGAAGGGAATTAGTCTAGTGGATTGAGACTGTTACTTTAAAATGATTTCATCAAGAACAAGAGACAGAGTTAGAAACTTGTTAAGGACAAATTTTGCACAAATATTAGGAAGTTTTTCTTCGCACAGTGAAAATATAGAAACACGTAGAACACTTAGAAAACACATGACCACGTGGTGTGGTAGACAGTAGGACTTTAAAGACTTTCAAGACTAGACTTGATGTTATTTTGGAAGAATTAACTGAATAAGACTGGCAAGCTCTGTTGGGCTGAAAGGCCTGTTCTCGTCTAGATTGTTCTAATGTTGTAATGCCTGTAACATAAGCATGATGGTTGGTAGGTGCTGGGACATGTTTTTTGATTCCTCATTCTTTCTCTGTCAGTGTATATTTTATGTGTTCTCACCTTGTTTGCGTGGGTATATATTGGCTACCTTGATTTGCTTTCACATCTCAATGATGTGCATATAAGACTAATTGATGCCTGTAAATTGACTTGTATGAGTGAGTATGACAGTGTTGTGTATGTGAGCCTGCCCTGTTA
This sequence comes from Erpetoichthys calabaricus, assembly GCF_900747795.2. Taxonomy (NCBI): domain Eukaryota; kingdom Metazoa; phylum Chordata; class Cladistia; order Polypteriformes; family Polypteridae; genus Erpetoichthys; species Erpetoichthys calabaricus. The sequence goes on along the minus strand of NC_041411.2, from coordinate 16,018,874 downwards.
TGGTGCTCAGTGCCTGTCTGTGACCTTGTAAAGGAAAAGTTGATGGAGTAAGGGTTAGAAGAATATCTGTAAGTAATATGGATACCTCTGCCAGCACTTCCTCACTCTTAGGAAAATCAAATTCTAACTCTCCCCATTCACACACACACCCCACCTCCCAACAAAAAAAGCTTAATCTTCTCCTGATGCAAAACAGTTTAATTTAACTTCGGATATGAGGAAGATCAGTGTCTGAAGATTTCCAGTCTCTAGACAGAAAAGCAACATTTCCTGTAGAAGACTTAATATTGCTCCAACCAAGCAACAAGGATATTCTCGACTTATCATCAGTTTTAAACCATGGAGCACACCAGACCCAAAAGTCTGCTGGCTGGGGTGTTTTTCATTTTGATTTCAGTTTTCTTGTCGACTCTGCAAAGCTTCCTAACTACACCCCCTCCCCCCACTCCTCCCACTTGACTCTCCTCTGTGCAGCTGCGTTGCAGAGCGAAGCTCCCAGTGGGTTCTTGTCAGTTCCAGGCCATTACCTCTCGCTCGTTGGGAGTTTGTTTACAAGATGCCACAAATAGCCTGTTTTTACCCCACTACTCTCTGAACAATCTGTGCCCTGGAAGAAGAGGGGGGTAGGGAACAGACAAAAAATGTACACATAAAGAATTATCCTTCTGCAACCTTTTGGGATATTATAAGAACACACTATGACAGATGTTATTATAAAAACGTAGCAAAGACAAAAGCAGAGCACTGCTGCTGCTAATGCTTCCCATCCTATTCATTGTAACCAAATGTGGTGCATCTAAATAGGCAGGAGTAATGCAGTCTTGAAGAAAGCACATAAAGAGACAGCAGGACCCTAGTCCTGGTGCAGTAGGAGAAGACTTGCAGGAAAACACAAAGTTGATGAAATTAGTAATGTAAAAAATAAATTTATGTATATATCTGTTGTACCAAATAAATAATATCAGCCAGTTTTGGCAACACCGAGGTTAGGAAGTAGTCACTTGGTGAAAAGGTTTACTGCTGTTTCAGGAAAATGTTGGAAATTCCACACATCCAGAGATGGAAAGCATTATGAATTGAACTTTAATTATGAAACACTTGCAGAACATAACAAGATTACTAGCTCACTGATCTCTGTATGTCTTGCATTGCAGTCACATGACTAGATGTGTGTACATGAGTGTCCCCTGCAAAATAACAGTAGACTGCCATGGTGCCTAATTTGTGGACAGTTCTGCACTGATAGCCTCAGACGCCATGCTGACCTGTAATAGAAAATCAAACAATGGATGAAAAAGGGTGCTAAATGAATGAACCGTTAACCAAAGAAATGGAGTAACACATACAGTTTACCAGTCCATAGATTCACTTTATATTCCTAATGAAAAACAACAGAGAGGTCAAATCTCAATTCAGGTTTTCCTATTGTTTTGTTTTAGTTCCTCTTCATATGCTGGTGGCTAGTGCTCAGCATCTTTAGTGCACAGATCAAACTAAAGGTCACTAGCACTTGTTCACGCAATTAAATTGCTGGTAGTGTGGACAGGGCACTTTAATAGACATGGCAGAACAATGCACTTTTGATAGAAAAACTAAAGATGCACAGGCACAGGATATCAGAACTACTCAAATTCAGGTACAAATAGCATAAGAAAAGAATAATCCCAAGCTTTTCCAGTATGCAGTGGTCTAAGGAGACCGCTACAATTGCCAGACAATGATGTCATAGAAAAAAAGGTAATGGCTGAAACAAAACTAAATCTAGAAATGTGCTTATCAGTATTAAAAGGTGCATATCCTTAAATGCTCTCATTACCTTCTGGTCAAATAAATGAAAGCACCCAGTAGTCATTAGGCACATATCAAATGGTGCCAGTGGCCCTATTATACAAGACATATTTTGAAAGATGAAAAGTGATTGCTGTTGATGCACATATTGCCTAGCAACATAGTCACCAAACCAATCATCTCACCCTACCTTCTTTCTGAGGGGAAAGGAAAGAGGTGAGCTGCTAGTCTCTGTCATGACAAACCCTTTTTCCCCAGACCTCACTCTCCATTAGAAAAAAGATGACAAAATCACCTTCTGAAAACAAAAGCAGATTCCAATAAAACAGCAAACCTGACTACATAAACTCAAGGGAGAACTGCAGAGAAACACAAGGAGCCAAGGAGCAATGAGGCAGGTTACAGTATATGCATATCCATACATGCATCATTTAAAAGATTTTTTACACTGATTTTAAGTATTCAAACAAGCAATTAACACATTCTGGACAATTTGATGTTTATTGCTACATGCATATTTAAGAAAATTTCATTTTCATTTTCATATAATATGCAGGTTCAGACAATGATTGTAAATAAATACATAAGAGAGAACAAGAAGAGAGAGTGATTTTGCCGTCAGGGATAAACTCTGCCTCTTCTGCTCACATCTTCATAGTTTTCTATATGCATAAGCAATCTAACCAGCAGAGCTAAAGCAGGACTTTCCTTGTAACTTTAGTGGCCAGTATTAATGCTTTCTGCCATGGAAATCTACTGCATCATACTAGGATCACATATTGAACTCACCTATATATTTCCCAAGTTAATGTCATGGTCTCCTTCACAGGTTAGCACATTTCTACTGTCATTGTAATGAAGATCAGGTTTATTCACCCTTTGCACATGCACTATATGGATGAAAGTATTGGGACCCACCTCTTAATTATTGAATTTAGGTGTTTCAATCAGATCCGTTGCCACAGGTGTATAAAATTAAGCACCTAGCCATGCAGTTTCCATCTACAAACATTTGTGAAACAAAATGGGTCATTCTAAAGAGCTCAGCGACTTCAAGCATGGTAGTGTGACAGGATGCCACCTTTGCAATAAGACGCTTTGTGAAATTTCATCCCAGCCGGATATTCCACAGTGAAATGTAAGTGGTATTATTGAAAAGTGGAAGTGTTTAGGAACAACAGCAACTCTGTAACAAAGGAGAAGACCACGTAAAATCACAGAGCAGGGTCAAGGACTATTAAGGTGCATGGCGTGTAAAAGTCACCAACTTTCTGCTGATTCCAGAGCTGAAAAGTTCCAAACTTCCACTGGCATTAACTGTGCGGTGAGAACTTCATGGAATGGGTTTCCATGGCTGAGTAACTGCATGCAAGCCTCAAATCACCACGTCCAATGCCAAGTGTTGGATGGAGTGGTGGAAATGTTGTTCTATGGAGTGACGAATCACACTTCCCAGTTTGGTAGTCAGATGGGTGAGTCTGGATGCTGGGATAACATTTCCTGTCTGACTGCATTGTTCCAGCTGTGAAGTTTGGTGGAGGAGGGATAATAGTGTGGGGCTGTAGTTCAGGGTTTGGGCTAGGCCCCTTACGTCCACTGAAGGGCAATCTTAATGCTTCAGCATACCAAGACATTTTGGACAATGCTGTGCTTACAAAATTGTGGAAACAGTTCTGGAAAAGCCCTTTTCTAATCCAGGATGACTGTGGAATAGTTCATAGTGCACAGTGCACATAGTTCATGTGCACAAAGCAAGTTCCAAAAAGACATGGTTGGATGAGTTGGTGTAGATGAAATTGACTGGCCTGCATAGAGTCCTGACCTCAACCCCATCGAACACCTTGGGGATGAACTGGAACAGAGGTTGCAAGCCAAGCCTTCTCATCGAACATCAGTAAAAAAATTCCCACAGAAACACATCAAAATTTTGTGGAAAGCCTTCCAAGAAGAGTGGAAGCTGTTTTATCTGTAATGGGGGGACCAATTCCATATTAAAGTCTATGTATTTGAATGCACTGCCATTAAAGTCTCTGTTGGTGTAATGGTCAGGAGTCTCAATACTTTTCTTAATATAGTGTAACACGCACGTTAGCAAGCAATTTAGCCAAGTATTTTAGTTATTTGTGGTAGATGGCATAATGTCATTGTGAAATACATATGAAATATACTATCATTACTCATATCTGACATTTACTGTAGCTGACACCTTTATCTAAGGCAACATACTAGATCAGGAAATGGCACAATTGTTTACATTTACTCTTCGCAATTGGAACACAAATAAATTACAAAACTTGGTCAGGCTCACACAATGGATCAGAGACAGGAACTGATCCAGCAATTTTGGGATATAAGGGCCAACACCTTTACTACTTCGCCTGAAACATATATGATGTCCGTATACTATTCCTTCTGTGCATATTCTTTACACACATGAACATCTCTCTTTATTTTGAACCCACTTTTTGCATTACATTGTCAAGGGGTACATTGGATCTGATAGCTTGTATATAATAAAATTACACATATGGAGTAAGTTACTCAGAATGATTTAAAACATTTCATATGTAATAAATAATAGTCTTTCACAGAATGGACTCCAAATAGTTCTTCAGCAAGAAGAATGATTTAGTGTGCTTCTGACAACAGCAGTCAGGCAACTAGAAAGGCAACATACAGTCAGAAACTGATAAAATGTAAAATTAGGAAATAAGTCAGAACAGATAAGGCTAATCATCAACACAAAGATCATAAATACAGCATACCTGGAAGGGGAGGGGAGAAACAGAATTAAGAATTAGCACAGATAAATGGTAACAGCTTACTTAAGTACTGTCTTGTTTCATTAGCAAAAAGTTCATCTGCAAAAATAAGCACAAGGACAATTGCTGAATGGATCCTGCAAGCACAATTTCCAATAACTGTTTCTACTTGCAGGAAGAAAAAACAACATTATGTACCAAAAACAAGGTTAGGAAACAACAGCAAACATTTGGTTAGCCCACCTTGCCCCCACACAACATGTAACAAATTAATTCCAACTTAGCTACCTTTATTCTTAAATTAAACTGCAGCGCACAACCACCCCATTTATCAAGGAAACTTCCAGGATGGGATGTAACAGAGCAATGCTGAAAAAGTAACTAAAAATCATAGACTATCCTACCAAGATTTTTCCTAATAAACACATATTTTCAATACAAACATTTCTCAAACATCTGTATACTTATAAAATAACCAGTCAAGAAATGTTCTTTATCTTTCACACAGAAATGCTTAAGAGGTTTATTCTACACATAATCTTTTCCTGAACGAATGAGAGAGGTACAGTGACAAATGATCCTTGAAGACAAATGCAGAAAGAGACAACCACAGGCCTCACCTTTAGGAAATGATTGGCTAATTATGACACCAAACAAAGGAACAACTAAGTAATGTGTTACATTAACATAAAACAATTCATGTAAGCATTTTTCTTTTATTGATACACAATTTTTTCTTATATTGTTTCGGCATGAGAATTTTAGGTACACCTTTGAGTTGAGAATAATCAATGAAGCAGACTTTTGGACTTACAGTTGACTTTGACAAAGTTATAGAGTATAACATAAACAATACCTTTATCTCTGATTCAAAATCATTGAAATTCAATAAAATAGCATTTAAGGTTCATCAAATTTAACTAGGAGTGATATGTTAATGCAGTAGTTATCTCTACTGTCTCATGGAAACAGGTAAAATGATTCCCCTTCCTGTATGTGGACATTGTCTATGTGGATTTATATGTTATCCTCCGTCTGCATGGACTTTCCTTTACAGTAGGTAATCTATTTTTCCTTCTACATATTCAAGGACATGTATGTCCCTGGCAATTCTCCTTTAAACTGTCATGGTGTGAGAGTGAGTATGAAAGTGTGTATGAGTGGGACCTGTGATGGACTGGTACCATGTCCAGTATTGTTCCTTGCATTGTGCTCAATGGTGCAAGGATAAACTCTGACATTCTGTGACCCTAAATTAGATTATACAGGTTTTAGAATGGTATATTATGTTAAAATGTAACCACTGGATTATTTAAAGTCACAAAGACAGCTTTAATCTTAAACATTACCGAGGAAATATCTGTCACTGCCCTGAATGATTTATATCTTGACAAATATTTGTTGCCTGAAATGAGTCCTTTGATCCAGCACTTTTTGCTACAAACTCAAAACAGCCTTCTAGTTAGCTGTAGTAGTGGTGAGTTGCCCTATTTCAATGGGACATAATTAATGCAGCTTGTCCTTTTTTGTAATACCAATAGTTGACTTTTTACCAGCAGTCTGACATTTTTGTCTGTAACACATACCAGATATTGTTAGTGAAGCCTCTGATAATGTATAGTCCTCATGTCTTACTGTATGTAGACACAAATTGGAGAGGAAGTTCAATCGTGTTGCATTTAATTGTGCATCTTGAATCAAACAGGAAAAAACTGAGTTTGGTACAATAGATAGTTATTATAAACACAAGGTCTTAAGAGGTACAATATACATGTAAATGCATTACAAATGTTATCTTGCAATAAATGTATGTGTGTGGTATTCATGTAGTATATGGATGTGGAACATGGCTGATTTCAATTAAACCTGTCAGTTATATGGCGACTTGACTTAAGGTTCAGAGAAAAAGAATGTGGTCCACATTCTTTTTCTGAATAACTTAAAAGGTACAGGCCACACCACCAGTTGGGTCACTTCGAGATATCATTTGAGTATAATTCTTGTAAGTAAAATTATAAAATGCAAATTTATCTTCATGAATTTATAGCTATAGGACACTGTTCTGTATATAACTATAATGTTATAGTTTTGCAAAGACTTTCTTTGGGCAAAAGAGATTTCTGCACTTTTTTTTAAGATGGTGGTCCTAAATGTTGTAGGATGGTAATCCAGTTGCAAAATACAGACACATATTGTTTTACCAGGCTAAAGCAGCAGTAGATTAACTTTGAAATGATCACCCTTCCTGTCTCTCCTTTGCTGCGTTCTCCGCATTGCAAAGCAATCAATGTCATCACGCAATTCAGGAGCATTGATTTGTTTTACAGAGATTATAAATACACTTCGCTGAGAATCCCTTTCTTATTCTTTGGTTAATCAATCACATACACAGCTTCAGACCGTCTCCTTTTAATTTTGTAGTGATTAAAGTTCTGCCAAATCTGTTTCTCCCAGTATTGCAGAATTCATTCTACCAGAGTAAACCATTTTGGAGTGCATTCCATGAAGCCATAAATCAGAGGATTTCGTTTTTGTTTCAAGGAAAGAGCAACACAGAATGAATGAAAAAACTTGTAAGGGTCATACAGAGGTCAAAAAAAACATTAATACTTTTTACAGTTTTTTCTCTGCTGCTGCTGAAGTTCTGCTTAAACAAAATATTAAGAAAACCATTCAAAATTAATGCAATTAAGCTCTGCAATCTTGTTACAACTATATATTTTTCAGTAGTGAGGAAGACCTAATAAAACATTTTCCTGTACTTATATTTTGTACAGTTTACATGATTTCTGCCCTAATGTTTTCACAAGGTTCAGCATAAAAGGAGTTCCCTGATTCAGTTCTCTTGTACATGCTTGTTGCTGGCTATTCTAAAAATATTTAGTAATGCTAGAAACACAGAGTTGGCAGAGTAAATACTATTTAATAAAGCTATCAAAGTCCTCATTCTTTAAGAGAAGAAGATTGCTGACATTAGGTATCATTTTCAACATTCTGTCCTCACCTTCCAAATGCTTTTGGAAATATGCAAGTGAAGGCAGAGAGTGGTGGTAACTGACACACTACTCAAAAGGAGTCTCATATTTTAGCAGGCTTGTTAATGAAGGATCATCTTGTCACAAAGACTGAATGGTTCCCTTGCTGAGAGCTTTGACTACCTACAATGTAGTTAGTGTTATAACAACTGGAGCTTATTAATCAACATTCTGGTTATTCAACCTAGTGTTTTCAGCCACCTGTAAGTGGAGTTGTAACATTTATGTAACATTTCTAACAGTTGTAACTTTATGTTTAATCAGGTTGAATGATTTTCCTTCCTATTTATGTTGAAAATCCATCTGCAAAGAGAGAAGGGTGGTGATATGTCCTGTGACATTTGAAAGGCAATTAGTTGATTTCACCTCTTAATACTTTTGCAGGCTTGTTGATATAAGATATCTTTTCATGTTGTCCAGATAAGTTAAATGGTTCCCACCCTAAGTACTTTTTGTCATCTTCTTCTTAACCAGGCTGAATATTTTTTTCCCTAATGTTTTGGCCACTTTACATTGAAGGATGTGTTATGGTCAACTGCCACTTATAACATTCTGTTTAATTATAGTAAATGGTTCCCTTTCCTGTTGCCTTTGAAACCCTGCAAGCAAAGCAAAAGAGGGTTGGATTCTGTTGAGACACTTAGATATACACTGCATGAATTTTATACCTCATGATATTTTTAAAAAGCTTGCTGTGTTAGATGGCTTCTCTACATTTGTAATACAGGCTAAATACTTTCAGTTCTGAATTCTTTTTAGCCACCTAGCAGTGGAAGTCTAGAGTGAGATTTAAAGAGCTAGGTTAGGGTTCTAGTAGTATAACTCAGTATTACTATAACAAGCAGTCAGTGAAGAAATATGGAAAATAAGTGGGGTTTTTTTCTTAGTTAAAATGTTGCTTGCTTTATAAGCTCTTCTTCCTTACTGTTGCAGCAAGACTATTTTGACAGCCCCATACATACTGTAAGTTACTAAGCTTTGCAGTCTGCAGAGAGGCCACTTAGCATCACGGTGTCTGTTCGACAGAAGAGATGAATGTTGCTTTGTGACCCACTGTAGCTAATTACAGAAAACTGTCGTAAATGAAAAGCTTAACCCGCAAAAGGCACTAATAATTGGACTGTCAAAAAGGGAATCCTGAAAACATAGCTTGTCACCCTGCCGTGAACTCTGGGTTATGCAAATGATAGCCATAAAAACCCTTTAACTTACTCAATTATATAATTTACATCTAACATGCTGCTTTCTAAAGTGAAGCATACTTAGGTCACTGCCTCTCAAAGACTACAGCAAACGAAAAAGGAATGCTCATCATTTTATCTTTAAATGCCAGTATATTTGTAGACAACATTAACAATCAGAAAGTTAAAAAAGGTGCATAAAAATAGCCTGTCTGAGTTTGGCAGTTAGTCCCCAACAGTAATACTTTATGAAGTGCTAGGTGATCTGTGTTATTTTCTGTTCTCCAATTATTGTTTCTATTTAGATTCAGTTAATTATTGTAATCCTTCTTTGCAGCTGCTTTATGGAGAGTCCAGTAACATAATGGGCATTGGCTTAAACTGTTGGGGAGACTGTCATGCTTTCCAAAGCCAATGTGATTTTTGATGTTGCAGCTCAAATATTTTATAAAAACTTAAACTTTATTTAATTCACCACTTACTGTAAAATTATTGACTGCTCTGCATGGGTTTTCACACCTTGGCTTTTCAACATTCCAAAACTGCATTATAGGTTTCCTTTCTCTGTAGTATTATGCCTGTCTAGTTAAGCATACTATTATTAATGTTGCTGGGTATGCCTTCAGCTGTTCACGTGTCACTCACAGGTTCCATTGACATGATAAACTTCTATATAAAATAAATATGGATGAATGTGTAATGGAAAAGAACAAGAGGGTTACATCTAGGTGACTGCTCTCTCTTTCTTTCTATTTGTTTAAATATTTAGAATCATAATTATTTTACAAATTGTTGATACTGCATTTCCATAAAAATAGAATTCTTTTGAATTGTGCACAGGTATGATATCATGAGGGAATATATAAAACAGCAATTTTAATGCACTTCTCCCTTGACTTGGTGTGTGACAAACAAATGATTGCTGTTTACAAATTACATGCTATCTTTCCCAAAGTTCAGAAAGAATTAAAGTAGTAGAGAGTTGTTACTGTCAGCTTATTTACTGAGAAGCTTGTATGGTATTAATGACATATTTTATCAGATTTGTCAAGGGTAGAAATTATTATTTTCCTTTTAATACATTCCTTCAGTCATGGTTTTTTGGAGGTAAGCATTTCATACTTTGGGACACTTCTCACATACAACTCCTCCTCCTCAGCCCCCATGCCTTTTCTCTCTTTCTGCCTTTCCAAGCGTAAATTCTTCACTTGCCAACAATCAGAGCAGAAACAGGGAATAAGCCAGGCACAGGATAACTATCTGAAACGTCAAATCTGTGAAGTACGCACAGCTGGATGCAGATTGCCAATAGTCTGGATGAGTGACAATCTCACTTGAGCTACATCTGTGCACGCCTCCAACTGAATCTGCTCAAGGCACAGCTATAAATCCCAATTCCAACTCATTAAAACTACCTGAAACGTGAAATCTGTGAAATGGGTACAGATGGACGCCCACAGAAGAGAGTGGAGATCAGCATCCACAACTGTAGAGCAGAGATGTCTTACCAAGAACAAAGATAGGCCTTCTCTACACTGCAGGAGTTAATCTCGAGTCACTCACAACACCATCAGCCACACTGACATTGTTAGCTCATCGTCTGGGCTGAAGTCAAAATAAAATGTATACCAATCTGGTTTTAAAAAAAATGTTCCACTCACTGACATCAAGTCAAGCAGGAGCACTGACCCTGGTGACAGGCTTGGGCCCACAGGGGCTGTCTGTGAGTTGAAGAGACAGCTCTATATTGACAAATCCTCGCAGGCCCTATTCAAAAAGGCAGAGGAAGAGACTCAAAATTAGGACTTTGAAAAGAATAAATAAAAAGTTCTCCATTTAGATGGAAGTAGACAGAAGTTCCAGGTTCAAACAGTTCTTGTTTTCTAACCTATATATAGTGCATAAAGAGGATAGGGAGCTTAAGCTATTTAATTAAACTGGAGTACATTATCTCTGAACTTAATTATTAAATTGATCTAAAGAAGAAATATGTTTTGCTTTTCATCATTCTCATTTTGAGCTACATTTCTGCTCAACAGCCCCAAACTTTCTGTTATGCTCACAAACTTTGGAAAGTATAGGGGCAATTTAGAATGAATGTTTGAAGACTTACATGAACTGGTGGAATAAACGCTGAAAGAAAGGGGCCTCTTGCATACACCTATGTCTCTTGGCAAATTGGTACAAAAAAAAAACAAACTTTTTAATGGAAAGTAATTCTAAGCCTGGCACGTGCCTTTGTTGTTTAACTGCAATTTTATGTGTGGACAAGGAAATCAAAATTGTGAATAGATTTTGATTTATTTTTTTGTAAAACTAGACAGCAAATGGGAGCCCGCAATGAGTGAAAGCAAATGGTAAAATTATAAAATTGCAAAATAATTAATACAAAAAATATAAGTGCATTACATATTGGAAGCGCGGCACGGTGGCGCAGTGGGTAGCGCTGCTGCCTCGCAGTTGGGACACCTGGGGACCTGGGTTCGATTCCCGGGTCCTCCCTGCGTGGAGTTTGCATGTTCTCCCCATGTCTGCGTGGGTTTCCTTCGGGCGCTCTGGTTTCCTCCCACAGTCCAAAGACATGCTGGTTAGGTGAATTGGCGATTCTAAATTGGCCCTAGTGTGGGTGTGTTTGTGTGTGTCCTGCGGTGGGTTGGCACCCTGCCCAGGATTGGTTCCTGCCTTGTGCCCTGGATTGGCTCCAGCAGACCCCCGTGACCCTGTGTTCGGATTCAGCGGGTTGGAAATGGATGGATACATATTGGAAATTGGCATACACATACCATAAAATCAAGTCATCAATTAATTCCCATAAAAATCTTTTCCAATGCCGGATCCCAGAGAGTACAAAACCATGGCACAAGTACAGGGCTGAAGGTACAGACCAGCTCAAGAAGGGATACCACTCCCACTCAGGGCACATTTACTCATTCTAATTTACATAACAACATATCTGGGATGTGGGAGCACAAGAAGAATACGCAAACAACACAAAGTGAAAAGTCCATGAATTGAACCCATATCTCAGGGGCTGTGAGGCAGCAGTCTCAATTGCTGCACCAATGTGCTGCCGTACATTAACACAATGTAACAATACACTTAACACAACACCACGGGGATGAAGATAAAAGAGTGAAAAAATGAAATTTCACACCTTAACAAAAAGAAACATTGGATCCTTAGGTTCTTCACAAAGAAGAGCTCAGATGCAATCAAGGAATTTAATTTCCAATAAACTCTAGTAATTTTATTTACATTGAGAAATGACTAGCTATATTAATTTTACTGGTTTTATGAAAAACTTTTTATTTTTAAATAGGCATGACACATTGCCCCCTAAAAAAAACATATATATATAGTGCTATGAAGTACAAAATGTTACTCTGTTCCAAAACTAAACCTGCCAAATAATGCCTATCTAGTTCATTCACATTGCTTATGAAAAAATGAGAAGATGTTCCAGTAGATAAACTTCTAAAAGACAATTAAGTAGACTGGTCAGCAAAACACTTCTAAATAACATCATCTCATATCACAGCATCACAGAAAAAGTTGTTCCATGTGGATTGCTAAAAAGCTGGGCTATCTGAAACAATGACCATACTGCTGGTCATCCAAACTTCATTCCATCCATCTGATATTACTGAAATGGATACTGATTTACTCATGAACAGTAAGGGCTCAAAGCTGCCAAATCCTCCATACTTTTTTCTCTAGACAATTTAAGGTCATTATATTCTCTCAATAGAATATTAGTCCATTATGGACATGTTAGATGAACATCATAAAAGGGAGTCAAATGAGAATATGTGCAGTTTCCCTTCTGTAACCTAAGTAGTATTTTTTTGAGTTCATGTGAACACAGGGAGTACATATAAATATCATACAGAAAGCATACCAGCAGAGATATAGATCTGGTCCATTAAAAATAACCCAAATGATATTGATATCAAATATATCCACATTAACACAGGAAGCAACACTGTATGAAATTATGCCGCCCATGGTACAGTATATACCCCCCCCCCCCCCCCCACACACACACACACAAACTATTAATTTTGGGTTGAGAAATAACATTTCATGCATTTTATAAGAAAACTCAAGAGCGTGTGGACACCTACACAAACACTAATGTCCCAGCCTTATGTGTACCAGTGTTAACCACTAAGCAACTGTACAACAGATGCGATGACCAATTGAAAATGTCCACTTCAATGGACTATGGCAGCAGTATCGATAACATCTCATCCGCAACACGAAAAGACACCTAGTCTGCCAGAATTCTGCTAAATTCACATTTCGCTTGTCTCTTGGAAAGCTGCAATTCCATTCTTTTGGCCGGTTCTCTCTCATTGTTCAGTAAACTCCCACCGAGCATCCTAAAATACGTCCGACTATAAAGAGATAAAAAGGCTGTTAGTAGAGTCAACTTAACGTACCTCTTGAAACAAAACCTGCCGTGTAATTTTCGGAGAGCTAATATGAGACTGCAATTCTACTTTTGTTTCTTTCTCTTTTATAAAGGCAACTGCTTCAGATGAAAGTAACCAGCCACCACCGTAGCAGGAGGTGTTTTGCTTGAGAGCCCGGCTTCCAAGACCAAATACACAGCTTGTTGGCGTTTTCAATGGGAAAAGTGGCTTATTGAGGAGAAATCACTGTGAGCGAGTCTGTCACTCATGCAAAAACAGTTATTAAGAAAGCCAATCAACCAAGGCACTGCACTGAGTTCTCTTCCTGAGTGAAGTCCGCTCCAAAATCACAGCTGCACTGCACCTCTTGGACGCTTCTGCAGGTTATCAAGTGTGTGTATTACATGCATTGGTAAGTTACCGGCATGCACAAAGCACAAACATTTCACCCGGCCTGCAATCATCTGATTGTTAATGTGCGTTAAAAAACCGACGAATATTTAATCGCCCTCAGGCTAGTCGGCTCCTCTCGACAATTCAGGGTGTTCTTGCTGGCCCTGCTATTTTTATAAAAAAAATTTGTAGTAATTAAAAAAATGACAGTATCTTTGGTGCAGTCAGAAAATTCTTATTAATATACGCACAAACTTTATTTCAGAAGATATGACAAATATACAAATTGAAGGCAGTTTTATTGTGGACTTAACACTGTGCTTTAAATTACTTATTAAGTGGTGAAACTCGTTTTTCCCAGTAAGGAGTCTTGTGAAGTTTATAGACTAACACTCGCGAGCATGCGGAGAAAAACATCGATTAAACCAAAAACATTGTCCACATGACTTTAAACTGTCTGGTTGTCCCGCAAGGTTGACCGTCTAGTCGGGAATCGAACAAAACTATTTATTAAAAAAACACTTGCAGAAGCTTCTCCGCGGCCCTGCTCATGGTTATAGAGGGCTTGGAAAATATGTGTAAGGATTGGTACATGTAGCGCATAAAAATACAAACACCTGTTAATCTTCTTTATTTTGTTCTAAAAAATACCTCTTAATGCTGTAATGTGTTCTGCTGAAATACTCGATCGTTCGGAAAAACTAGCAGTCCAGCAACTCGAACATCTTTCATATACTTCACTGGGCGGTTTGCGACCTTTAGATGTTGTCAGTCTGCCCATCAGTATTGCGAACTACAAGTATGCACTGTGGACAAATTCCATGACCCGCGGCCAAGCAAAACTAATTGATGTCGTAGCGTGTATATTTGTTACCAGGAGCTAATGAGAACGAATTCTGTTTATATCAATCAGTCAGATAGATTAAACCGCGCCTATATCACAAAATGCAAAAAACTAAACTGCTTTATATCCTGTATTATTGTAAGAGAAATACAACCTTACCAACTGAGAATAACAAGGATACTCAAAAAATGGAGGAATGTATGTAAACAAATATTAAATTAATTCTTGTGTCTTTTAATTGTATTTATTATTCATTTTAGTTCCAGATATTCCGTGTTTTCAAGCCTAAAAAAAGTTTTGCTCCCTACACGCAAAGACGAATGAATCGCATGATTCATTCCAAACTTATGCATTCTTTGTTCTAAAAACAAGGAATGGTTACTTTTTATACATCTGAGAAAGGCTACCATTCACCCTTTAAGTGCTGTGAATTGTATTCCTTTTGTGAAGCATGTTTTAAAACGTCTCACCATAGTTGCATTAAGGTTTCACCTGCTACATTTAACAGGACTACACTGGGCAAACTTGCGCAGATTTAACAATGATGATTTTTTTGCACATTGTACAATTTTATTCCTCTCCTTCCAGACCTCCTTTACAATTTTGTTCCTATAAAAAGTGACATTGTGAAACTGGGCATTGTTGTCGCATTAGAACCGAACCTAAATATCTAACCCAACTGACTCTGAAAAAAAGAAGAGTTAGACGAGGACATAAATGTATGTATAAATACTCGACTACAAGAAAAGGCAGAGTCGGAAGAAAAACCACCCCCAGAAAACGCATTCTCAGCGACTTCAGCGGGCAAGTCATTTGACGGGAAACCTGTCTCGCCAGCTCTTAGGATTCCATCCAGGCATAAAAAAAAACCAAATAGAAAGCAGAAATAGGTGAATTTGCAGCCGAGCTTTTCCTTTCATTATTTCACCTGTCACTTTAAGACCAGAGAGCAAAAATGAAACTCTAAAACGATAGATAGATAGATAGATAGATAGATAGATAGATAGATAGATAGATAGATAGATAGATAGATAGATAGATAGATAGATAGATAGATAGATAGATAGAATATTTCACTTTTAAGTTGCGCATTTTAGTATATTTTAGGTGTGGTATTGAAAGTGCCAGAAAGTTCTGAGGTGTTTCGTAATTAGAAATAAATGTGTATTCATCTCTCTCGCTCATAAAATAATGAATTCTTCAGTGATAATCAGTATTAAAATCTACACCATACAAGTGTGACTTTTCTATCACTGAACTGTTATTCCAAACAGACCGTTCTAGTTTTGTGTTTTAAAATTTTTTCACGAGAGTACAGTTTGTACCTTTACTTTTTAATTTATCACTTACATTTTACAATTTTCGTTGGACTCTGCAGCCTTTCTCCCCCTATTTAAAAGATCGCAAATTCGTACCGCATGTATTAATTTTAATGGTTATTTGGAGACGTCAGGCTTAGGAATGTATGTAAACTTACACACTTATATACGTCTTCCTAAAAAAACTGCTAATTGTAAAGTATTAATGCATCAAATCTCTTATTTACAGGGAGGATCGCACATCTATTCTAAGGTGTAACCGAAAAATCAATAACTTTAGATTAGAAGACTATCAACTTCAATATACACACCGTTGTTTACAGAAGTTTAAGTGTATACTGTATTAGATATGTGGTTTTATATGTCACTCTGTAATAAATAACTGAACTTTAAAGAATATTATATAAGCAATGCAAATATATATATATTATATATATATATATATATATATATATATATATATATATATATATATATATATATATATATATATATATATATATATCAGTTTAGATACAAAACGTATATATACATGTATATGTGACACATTTGGTTTTGACGTGACTTTTTACATTTGAAGCCTAAAGCTAGTATGAATTTGATAACACTGTTTCAATGGTCCTTCTTTTGCATTAGATAATCTCACCATAGATTAAAGACATACATAGGTAACACCGTATATACAACATATATACATACGAAAGAGAGATTGGAATAACATATGCAACTTAAAAAAATATTTTAAATATTTCGTATTTACCATAAATCGATCCAACACTACAGTTCCTGGTAGCAGAGCCTGGAAATCGGATTCAGAGCGATATGATCCAGGGGGGGAGGCAGAGATCTCATCCTGGGCAAGCAGAACTCAGAAATAATCCTTTAAAATCCCTTTTTTATTGTTAATTTCCCGGAGGCAACTCACTCTCACACACGCGCGCACACACATAAACACGCGGACACACACACACAGATGAAAAATAATTTCGGTGTTTTTTTTTCTTGTTACAGCTCCGGTGGAGCAGCGAGACAGTACGATCAGTACGAATGAGTTCCCAGTTGAAATGTTTTCGGTATTCTGTCGTATACTAATCCAAAAAGGAAGCAATAAAAGTAAATCAGATTTTACAATACGCTTCTTTTTTTCAATACACCCCGGTTTCAAATGAGAATAAAAAAAACATCCAAGCTGTCAAAGCAGAAAATATGGTTTTGATCTTGAAAAGGAAGTGATTAGATGGACAAATGCACTTCGTATTCTTGTTCCACTTGGTTATTACACAATAAAAAGCACAACATTTTCTTGCCAGTTATCCATAGGCGATTCCAAGGAACAGGAATTTTAGATGTCGTGTGTTGATAAAGCTGAATGCGCACAGTTGGAGAAACTGTATATTCCGTTTCCCGTTTTCGCAACAGACAGTTGACTATATGTTAAAATCAGAAGCCGTTTTAAATCGCCCTTAACTGCGAAATCTATTTCCTTACATTTTTTTTCTGAAATGCATTGGCCTCTGGTCACAAACCCGTGTAGCCTTTTAAGGTTTAAATCCCTTCGATCTGAAGCAGAAACCGAAAGATCTGTTATGTTAGTGGTTGCGTGCTGCTCTTTAGAGGCTGGAGGCTGCAGAACATTAATACCTTGGCTGGGAAACCGCTATTCTTCTTTGAAAAATTCGTTTATTCGCCGATTTCCGTTGCCTGTGAGCGTATACTCTCGTCTTCTTGCCGATGCGTCACACTACAAATGGCTGTTTTTCCTTTGACTATTAATTTATTGTTGGATTTACTTCTTTCTTTAGCAGAGGCGCGTTTCCTTCAGGCTTGTATACATTTGTAATAGGCTGGTTTAAGGCGGCAGCTTATCTTTCTCTTGCAGGCGTACCTTCCCTCTGCAACGCGCTGCCGAAACTGACAATAACCCGGAACGGAGCAGATTTGCACGGCATCTGGCTCCGCCCCTTGACCAATAACACTACAGGGAACCCAAAAACTTAGCCTATAATAGCCTGCAGAAGGCGGTTACCACGGTGACGCCTCCAGCGTCCTGCAGACAAGTTCAAAGACACGCTGTTTTTTCGCGGAAAATTTTAAAAGGATGTACTGTATGGTATGTTTGGGGAAAAAAGGCAAAGAACATTAACAGGTAAGATAATCAGAATTGATTGAAACATTTTTTTACCATATTCATTAAGCAACAATAGCCCTCAAGGACGGCAGTAATAATTTTATTGGATACATTAAGTACATTATTAAAAACAGTGATTAACCAAGAGAGCGCTGGTCTGCAAATATATAAAAATGTCTTAATCGGGATTCCGTGGCATTGTAGCTCTCACTACTCTCACTTCGCCGTAATTCGTTTTACGTTATAAAGATTTTTTTATCCAGTTTGAAGAACGCTATCATTTGACCACAAAATGCTACTACAGGTACTTGCAAAAACAAGAAGGGAAAATAAATAAAAATATACCAAGTCTAAATCGACAACGCATTATACATTTACAGCCCGAGGTTTAATGATTTTTCCCTGTCTAGACTTCCAGCGGTTTATTAAAGTATCCTCGCTCTCATTACTCACTCTCTGTCAAACGACCAGGTAGGCAACATCTGCCATCAAAATCAGATTTGCTTTATTTGCCAAGAGTTTCCAGGAAGCAGAACGATAGGCGAATTCGTTTCTTGTGGAAAGAAATAACTCCGTTTGGGGTTCTCAGACTTGCATGCACTAGCTGTAGCGGTCAGTCATTCAAGATGGATCTTGTTACGTCATTTTCAAGAACTTAGAAAGGTTCTCTGGCAATTAAGATTGAAAATCTGAACTATTTTTATCTGCACTCTTCGCGACTCTACTGTGCTATGATTTCCCCATAATAATCTTGTATAAATTAACTAAATAATGTGCAAGTACCATTTTGTACTAAAATTCTGATATTCTCTCATCCGGCACTACTTTAAATTTTCGGGTTTGGCAGATTTTGATTTTTTCATTTTGAACTTATGCCTCCAAGTAAAGTTTGCATTAAAATCTGATAAACTTTATACTATAACGCACCTTTTGAAACCTATTTAAAATAAAGCTTGGAAGAATAAACAAAAGGCCAATGCTAGGGAATGGCCGATGGCTCTTTTCATTGTTTTTCACATCCTCTTAGACTGACGCGTCTCATTAAACGCTTAAGTGATAAGTGCTTTTTTGGCTATAGTTTTGCTCATATGAATTCAATGAAGATTTCGTATTCGGACACGGTCTTTCGATTGCTTTTTGAAATTAAATACGGCTTTCTTTTATATGCCGCCTTTGTGAAAATACTTATGGATGCAGTGTATTGTCCCCTGTGTTATATTGTTATACTTTGGTAGGCATGTTGGTGCAGTGATCAGCGCTGGCACTCTACGGATTCAATGTCATAGGTTCAAATGCCACTCCTAGTTTCTGCCTGTGTGAATTTTGGACGTTGTTCCATTGTCTGTGTAAGTTTTCCTCTGGGTACTCCTGTTTCCGTTCACATACCAAAACACGTGTTAACTTATTATTAATTTCATAT
Organism: Erpetoichthys calabaricus; assembly: GCF_900747795.2. Classification (NCBI taxonomy): domain Eukaryota; kingdom Metazoa; phylum Chordata; class Cladistia; order Polypteriformes; family Polypteridae; genus Erpetoichthys; species Erpetoichthys calabaricus. The sequence continues at coordinate 15,999,589 of NC_041411.2, read as the reverse complement.
TGGCTGTATGTGAGTATGGGTATGTGCATGAGTCAGCGATGATGGGCTAGTGCCCTGTCCAATGTTGGCTTCTTCCTTATCTCAAATTGACAGGCATTTGATTAAGTGATTTTGAAAATATTATAAATATATATATAGAGAGAGAGACAGAGCATGCCAACCTACTCTGACTTTGGTGCTGACATAGTGCTGCCATTGTGCTGACTTGTGCTTTGCAAACGCTAGAGGCTGCTGAGAGTTTTTGGTGTTTTCTGTGGTGTTAGAGTTAAATAAAAAAATACATTTTGCTCTTACAAACTTGGGTTATGGTTGCCGCTAAGGAACCGTGCCAGAATTTTTAAAACTTTTTTCCATTTAGAAGTTTTTTTTGCTTTTTGCCATTAAGAAGGCAAACAGAATGTTAGGTTATATAGCACGATGTGTGGAGTACAAGTCCAAGGAGGTTATGCTCAACCTTTATAATGCACTGGTGAGGTCTCATCTGGAGTACTGTGTGCAGTTTTGGTCTCCAGGCTACAAAAAGGACATAGCAGCACTAGAAAATGCCTAGAGAAGAGCAACTAGGCTGATTCCAGGGCTACAGGGGTTGAATTATGAGGAAAGATTAAAAGAGCTGCATACAGTATAAGCAAAAGAAGATTAAGAGGTGACATGATTGAAGTGTTTAAAATTATGAAGGGAATTAGTACAGTGGATTGAGACTGTTATTTTAAAATGAGTTCATCAAGAACACGTGGACACAGTTGGAAACTTTTTAAGGGTAAAGTTTGGACAAACAGAAGATTTTTCTTTACACAAAGAATGATAGACACTTGGAATAAGCTATCAAGTAGTGTGGTAGACAGTAAGACTTTAGGGACTTTCAAAACTTGACTTGATGTTGTTTTGGAAGAAATAAGTGGATAGGACTGGCGAGCTTTGTTGGGCTGAATGGCCTGTTCTTGTCTAGTGCGTTCTAATGTTCTATACAGTGTGTGTATATATATTATTTAATCTTATTGCCACATTACAGAAAGTATAAAGAAGATTACAATTTCTTATCAAATCATAATAATAAAAATCAAAAAGAGTAACAACAAACAAAAATAGGTAATAACCATAAAGAATAAACAAGTAATTAAAAAATGTTATCAGCAAGAAAAATCAGAGGTATAACAACAGTCCGGATTAGTGTACAGTATGAAGGGACTGTTCAAACTACTTACTGATGGAGTAACAATTAATAATCAGGCAAAATAAGGTGGATATATTATACTATTCATCCACCTATCTACCTAACCTAATTGTCCATCCATCCATCCATTTTCCAACCCGCTAAATCCGAACACAGGGTCACGGGGGTCCACTGGAGCCAATCCCAGCCAACACAGGGCACAACGCAGGGAACCAATCCTGGGCAGGGTGCCAACCCACCGCAGTAACCATATTATATTATATTATATTATATTATATTATATTATATTATATTATATTATATTATATTATATTATATTATATTATTGGTGACACAGTGGTGCAGTGGTGAGTTCTGCCGTCTTCTGAATCAAAAATTAACTAACAATTACAACCATTGTATTCAGAAAAAAAGAAGGCCTCTTTAATTAGTACTTTACCATGTCAATGCTTGGACACTATCATAGCAGGCAGTACATTCTTTGGTTCTCTGAACTGTTTTTCTTGATCAACATAATTGCTTATTGCTAATCCATTAACTCACATATTATATCAAACATTGCAGCCTTGTGCTGAACTAATTTTGACCTCAGTGTATAAAGGCTGCAATCAGCAGATTCATATGCAAATGATATATCAGTACCACTGTAACCACTGAAGTAAATGCTTATACTTTGATCTGAACAACAGAAAGGTCTTGAAATGATCTTTTCCTGGTACATCTATAATACAAAACAGTATGTTGAAAAGCTCATTTTATAGCTGAATAACAGTTGCCTGTAATATAATCCCATCTGTGTCTTTTTCAAAGTCAAAAGACCCATCACTGATGTCCTGAACCTATTATTCCTTTGTGACACAATTACAAGCAAAGATAGTTTTTACAAGGCTGGAATAAGTGAAAACAATGGCAGAGGTCATCCTGAACAAAACAACAGTAAAATGCACCAGCAAATTCTCATTCTCCTGCTGTCGTGCCCCTCCCACCCAACAGGCCTTTGACTCATTTATATGACTCATTTTTAATGTAAAATAAAAATTTGAATTTGCTCTGTCTTTGTAGCCCTTGCATTGTCACTGAAATGTTTGAGTACTGTAGATGAAATAATACACTGAATCATGTCAAAAAATCTTTGCTTTGTAGGCTTCTGCCAGCTATTGTCCAATGAGGAGTCAGCTAAAGAAAAGAGTAATGAACAATTTCAAGTAGTTACCAAACAGTAATGCTGATGGCAAAAAATGGCCTAATGGCTAAAATGTTTGACTGTAAAGCACATGGTTATTCTGTAAATCCCCATCACTGATGCATTGTCTGACACTGGTTGAATCATGTGATCTGCCAGTGCTCTAGGGGTTAGGAATCACATTTCTCAAAACATCAATAATTTTTGAATGCAATAAAATATGTATGTATACTGTATATATAAGATATAATATTCTAAATTCTGGTTACCTGGCATCCCAACTCTAAGCTTATAGTTACACACAAAAAAGGGGATTACTGTGAATCCCTGGCTTGTGCATAAAAGAGTGAACAAAGGATCTCCTTGAGGACTTCAGTGGAAATTAAAGGGAAGTGCATTTAAAACTGAAGCCAGAAAGCACTTCTTTACACAAAGAGTTGTGGGACACTGGGATAAACTGCAGAGACATGGAGCTGAAGCAGAAACCTTGACAATCTTTAAGAAGAATCTGGAAGAGCTATTGGGAGAGCTTAGCTATTAGCTAAACAAACAGGCTTGATATAATGAATTCCTCATTTGTCAAATTTCTTATGCTCATATCTTTATAACCAAAAAACATTATTAATCAAAAACACAAAATAGAAAACACATGTAAATGTATAAAAGATCAAAAATGGGCAAAAAAGAGTTGACTGAAAAGCAATCCAGAAGCTAACTGGTCCCAAAAAACGCAACACTTTAGGTAAACAATAAAAACAAAGCAGAACTTAATCAGAAGCCAGTAAGTTCAACACGACAATAACAATACTCACAACTCCAAATATAAACTTAATGATCTCCTGATCTGAGCATCTCTGAAGGCGTCCTCGCCTTAAATAGCCAGTGAGAGGGCTCAGATGTGTTGGTGTCAGAGTGGCCCAGCCTACAGATGCTCCACCTACAAACCACAAGGAACTGAGGCATATTTAAAATAGTAGTAATTGACAGTAGACAATTATAAGCAGGATGGAAGATTTTTTTGTTCTTTATTTCGCCTTATACAATTTCTTGTATTAGGAATTTGTTAGTTTTCGCATACCCCTTGGGGTCAGAGCACAGGGTCAGCCATTGTACAGCGCCCCTGGAGCAATTACAGGTTAAGGGTCTTGCTCAAGGACCCAGCAAAGTAGGATCTCTTTTTGGCATTGACGGGGATTCAAACCGGCAACCTTCAGGATACCAGCGCAGATCCTTAGCCTCAGAGCCTCCAACTCCGCCTAAAAATAATAATTAAAAGATGACATAATTAACAATAAAACACATAAACACACATTAATACGTAACAATGTTGACCTGCTGTACCATTACTAAAAGTCCTCCTGACATAAGACAGACTTCAAAGGCACGATATAAAATTCATTGTGTTTCATAACATAGCATATGGCTCCCTATTGGTTAGGTGCTGGATAGTTAATAACAAGATTGCTGGTTTAGTGTTTGCCACTGACTTACTGTTCGACCAAGAGTAAATCTTCTCAGCAGCAGACTTTCCATTTATTAAAACATGGGGAGATTTTTTTGTGCACTTGTAATATGAATGTTGCTTGTAATGAAAACATCAACCAAATGAATACATGCAAAAGTGAGTTATAAGGTACAAAGTTTGGAAAATGGAATAAGGTTTATCAAATGGGAAATTAATAATTATTAAAGTATTGAACATTTAGAGTAAACCAGATAACAAAGAGATTAGGCACTGTTTGCCCAGAATGGCATGAGGAGGGGGTGTTGATGGATGCGGGGGCAGGGGGGGAAGGGGGGGGGTTGGGATGGGGGGTTCATATAAAAGAAACAGAGAAAGCAACTGCTAAGTGGCATACACACTAAGAATTGAATATAGTCGGAAAAGATAAAGGCCTTTCAGAATGAGGAGGCTCAGTCACATGGCCTACCCTACAGCTACAGCTCAGATATCTTTAACAACATTACTTTTATGAGGAAGATCCTATAAACAAGATAGGCTGTAATTCAGCCTTTAATTACAGATTGAGTGTAAATTTTCTGTACAACAACCAAATGCCCATTTATCCCACCTCGCCAGAAAAAGTAAAGCTTAACTGATAAAAATTCTGGTGTTATGCAAATAGACATGTAATGAATAGTCCATAAGTTCAGAGGTATGGCAAAGAGAGATAGCATTGATCCTTCTGCCATTGACATTTAGGAGCACGCTGTGCCTGATCTTCAATACCCTCCATTAAGACTGGATGGAGAAAATGAATTGGATAAATGGCCTGAAATATTTTGTGATCAATGTTGCTACAGAGGAGGAAAAAAACATCTGTGTGTAAAAGACCATAAAAATGAGTACAATATCAATACAGCCTAATCAAGAAGAGCTGATTGCCTAAGGTGTTGTTATAAACAGAAATACATATTATGATATGCATTTGTTTGATATAACACAAGACAGTACTTTTACATTCATTTATTTTTTCCACCCATCCATTTTTAACCTGTTTACCTAGTTTATGGTAATGGGAAACTAAAACCTATAATTTAGTCTAAGCCAGGAACTAACTTTAATGCATAGGCCACAAATACTCATAATGGAACAATTTATGTTTACCAACTAAGTTAACAGAATGAGGGAATATACTAAAATAAAAAAGGTCCATTGATCAGTCTAGGAGTCAAACTCTGTAGATATGAGCTGTAGGGTATTCAATGAAACTTACAAATCACCAGCACATGCAATCATTTCCATAATTCTACAAATGCATGTGAAATGATTTGCTTAGTGTCTTAATATATTAAGCATGATTTAGGAGTGTTAAGGTAGGGTAACAGATTTTGAGGAATTTAAATGTAATTAATTTTTTTAACCTTTATTTATATTCAGCAGACTAGCTCAAGTTTCTTTATATATTCAACATAAAAAAATAACTCACAAATTAATTTGAAGTATTTGAACGAAGCACTGCAAAACTAAAACATTTTAATTGGAAAAAACTGCTTCAAATTGTAATAACAGTACTTTTTATTTATTTGGTACCTTTTTCATGCTGAAAGCATTTAATATTTTGTGAGATATCGTCTTGTAAGCTGTTATATTGATCACTTTTTTTATAATTTTTACTTCAGTAACTTGAGTAGCCACATTTCTTACCAGTTAGTTGTTGTGCCATTTGAATAAATATCCCAGGCATGCCAATTTAAAAGTATACTTTAGCTGTATTTCCATATCCATCCATTCATCCATCCACTGATCCATCCATCCACTTATCCACCCATCCATCCATCCATCCATCCATCCATCCATCTCCGTCTTCCTCTTTCAGCTGCTCCCATTAGGGGTTGCCACAGCGGATCATCTTCTTCCATATCTTTCTGTCCTCTGCATCTTGTTCTGTTACACCCATCACCTGCATGTCCTCTCTCACCACCAATGTTCCCTCTAAGCTGAGCGCGTGAACGATCGCTCACACGAATTCAGAGCATTGCTCATACTTCCCGCACGATCGCTCATTCCGACGGTGTCGCTCGTACTTATCGCACGATCACTCACTCCGACCGTCGGAGTTGGTGCTCATAAATTTTTGGCTTAAACAAAATGTCGCTCATAAACAATGTTTTTTGCTCACTATATGCTACTCCTTAGAGGGAACATTGCTCACCACATCCGTAAACCTTCGCTTAGGCCTTCCTCTTTTCCTCTTCCCTGGCAGCTCTATCCTTAACATCCTTCTCCCAATATACCCAGCATCTCTAGTCTGCAAATGTCCAAACCAACACAATCTCGCCTCTCTGACTTTGTCTCCCAACCGTCCAACTTGAGCTGACCCTCTAATGTCCTCATTTCTAATCCTATCCATCCTCGTCACACCCAGTGCAAATCTTAGCATCTTTAACTCTGCTACCTCCAGCTCTGTCTCCTACTTTCTGGTCAGTGCCACCATCTCCAACCCATATAACATAGCTGGTCTCACTACCGTCCTGTAGACCTTCCCTTTCACTCTTGCTGATATCCATCTGCCACAAATCACTCCTGACACTCTTCTCCACCCATCCACCATGCCTGCACTCTCTTTTTCACCTCTCTTCCACAATCCCCATTACTCTCTACTGTTGATCCCAAGTATTTAAACTCATCCACCTTCACCAACTCTACTCCCTGCATCCTCACCATTCCACAAACCTCCCTCTCATTTACACACAGGTACTCTGTGTTGTTCCTACTGACCTTCATTCCTCTCCTCTCTAGAGCATATCTCCACCTCTCCAGGGTCTCCTCAACCTGCTCCCTAATATCGCTACAGATCACAATGTCATCGGCAAACATCATAGTCCACAGGGACTCCTGTCTAATTTTGTCTGTCAACCTGTCCATCACCATTGCAAATAAGAAAGGGCTCGGAGCCGATCCCTGATGTAATCCCACCTCCAACTTGAATGCATCCATCACTCCTACCGCAGACCTCACCACTGTCACACTTCCCTCGTACATATCCTATACAACTCTTAAGTACTTCTCTGCCACTCCTGACTTCCTCATACAATACCACAGCTCCTATCGAGGAACCCTGTCGTATGCTTCCTGTCAGGCATCCTCTCACTTTCCAAGATTCCATTAAACAATCTTGTTAAAAACTCCACTGCCATCTCTCCTAAACACCTCCATGCTTCCATAGGTATGTCATCTGGACCAACGGCCTTTCCATTTTTCATCCTCTTCATAGCTGTCCTTACTTCCTCCTTCCTAATCCATCGCACTTCCTGATTCACTATCTCCACATCATCCAACCTCTTCTCTCTGTGTACTATATCTAAAGGATCTATATAAAAAGTGACTAAATATTGGCTGCTTAAACACATCCTGTTTTTAAAGAAACAATTCTTTCAGTGATTAAAATACCTGAAAAACAACAACTACAAAAGGGCATACATTTTCATTTCATTTGTCTGAGACAGTAACATCTGCACATCCATCCCTTGTGCCTCCTCTGCTGACTCTACCTGCAGTGCTCTCATTCACCATGCCGCACATCCTATTGCATAGCTGTCCTTACTTCCTCCTTGCTAATCCGTTGCACTTCCTGATTCACTATCTCCACATCCTCCAACCTCTTCTCTCTCTCGTTCTCTTCATTCATCAGTCTCTCAAAGTACTCTTTCCATCTGCTCAACACACTCTCCTCGCTTGTGAGTACACTTCCATCTTTATCCTTTATCACCCTAACCTGCAGCACATCTTTCCCAGCTCGGTCCCTCTGTCTAGCCAATCAGTACAGGTCCTTTTCTCCCTCCTTAGTGTCCAACCTCTCATACAACTCATCATATGCCTTTTCTTTAGCCTTCGCCACCCCTCTCTTCACCTTGCACTTTATCTCTTGTCTACTTTCTGCATCTCTCTGACTATCCCACATCTTCTTTACCATCCTTTTCCTCTGTATACTCTCCTGTATTTCCTCATTCCACCACCAGGTTTCCCTTTCCTCCTTCCTCTTTCCAGATGTCACGCCAAGCACCCTTCTTGCTGTCACCCTTACTACATCTGCTGTAGTTTCCCAGCTGCCTGGTAACTCTTCACTGCCACCCAGTGTCTGTCTAACCTCCTCCCTAAACTCAACCTTGCAGTCTTCCTTTTTCAACTTCCACCATTTGATCCTTGGCTCTGCCCTCACTCTCTTCCTCTTCTTGATCTCCAACATCATAGTACAGATCACCATCCTATGCTGCTTAACTACACTTTACCCTGCCACCACTTTGCAGTCTTCAATCTCCTTCAGATCAACTCTTCTGCATAGGATGTAATCTACCTGTGTGCATCTTCCTCCACTCTTGTACGTAACCCTATGTTCCTCCCTTTTCTTAAAATACAGCCATGTCCATCCTTTTGGCAAAATCCACTATCCTCTGACCTTCTTCATTCCTCTCCTTGACACCATACCTACCCATCACCTCCTCGTCTCCTCTGTTCCCTTCACCAACATTGAAATCCGCTCCAATCACCACTTTCTGTCCCTTGGGTACACTGTCATCACTTTATCCAACTCACTCCAAAAATCTTCTTTCTCACCCATTGCACTCCCAACTTGCGGTCTGTTTCTTAAATCACATTTACCTTGACAGCATCACAAGAGATCATTGCTTATGCCTGAAAAAAAAACCTGGATTGGATACAATACAGCATCATACCAGACACAAATTATCTTAACATACACAGTAAGTTAGTGGTGGGTAATTAAACAGAAATTTTGTCTAACATCTTCACCATTAGGCAGCGACAGTGCTGACCATGAAACAAAATTAATTTTGTATAGCACCTTTTGCACTGAACACAATGGCAAGGCGTAATACATATTTTATAGGACATTTGGTTTTATATAGCTCTTACATTTTGAGTACAGTACAGGCAATTGAAGTAATACCCTTAAAGTCATCACAGTGAATTAATAGTGGGTGCTGTATCAGCACTTTGTACTTTAAGGTTCAGCTCCTATAAAACGTTATTATAGGTTGGCTATGCATGTTCTGGGCCTATTACTGACATTGTACTGTTTTGTACTCCACTGTCAGTCCCTGTTAACTATTATGAACATCTTTTGCTCTATGCCTGTTGTGGTACCCGGCTGGGGCTCATGCCCAGACGGGATGCCCAGGAGAACCGGAGGAGGGCTTGTGCCTCCTCCAGAACACGAGGGGGCACCCGCCCTGGTTGCTTTGGGGGCCACGGGTACAGAGCTTGGAAGCTCAACCCTGTAGGGGCCCGTGGTCACCGCCAGGGGGTGCCCCGATGCCTTGGGAGCCCTGGACCTCAGCACTTCCGCCACACCCAGAAGTGCTGGGGGGAAGAGGATTGGGGACACCCGGAGGACTTCCGGATACACCACCGGAGCTTCTGCCACACAGGGGTGTGGCTACAGAAGCTCCTCAGGATGCACCTGGAGTCCATCCGGGGTGTATAAAAGGGGCTGCCTCCCTCCAGTCATTGGCAAGAGTCAGGTGGAAGAAGGATGGAGCTCAGAGGAGAGGAGTGGAGGCGGACCAGAGACTAGAAGGCATTGTGTTGTGTGGCCAAGGACTTAAGGGGTGATTGGTGCTGCGGCACTGGGATTGTGCACTTCTGGAATGTATATAATGTACAATAAACGTGTGTGTGGTGAAACCAACATGTCTACCTGTCTGTGCCCGGGCTGTTCCCCACACTGTTTATACAAAATAATATATGTCTACTTTATGAGGTGACATATTGTTTAATTCCATCCGGGGGTGTAAACGTTAACATTTAACATTATACATAGTTATTGTCTGTTTTTCACCTGCATTATTATCATTCTTTAATATTATTTATTGTACCAGTATGCTGCTGCTGAAGAATGTGAATTTCCCATTGGGATTAATAAAGTATCTATCTATCTATCTATCTATCTATCTATCTATCTATCTATCTATCTATCTATCTATCTATCTATCTATCTATCTATCTATCTATCTATCTATCTATCTATCTATTGCATATGCATACCTCAATCAATACAGTTCTCATAGTATCTGATAAGGAAAATACCCAAAACACCTAGCTCCTAAGACAAATGGTGACTTATTGAAGAAAACTGACACATTTTAGCAAAATTTATTTATCTACAGTTTTCTGAACCCACTTATTCCAATCCACGGTTGTTGAGGGCTTAAGTCTTTGCTGGCAGAACTCTACACAAAGTTTGTCTGAGGTGGCAGTCCATCACCGGGTATCTTACTCAATATGGGCCAGGTAACTTAACCTGGACATATTTGGCATTTGTAATGAAATTGGAGTACCTTTTGGAAGCCACACATGAAGGGAAACAATGCACTAATGCTATACAGACAGTGATTGGTCAAGAGTTGAACTCAGGTCCCTAGACCTATGAGGCAATTCTCCTCACTACTGCAACAATGGGTTGTCCATTCTTATGTCATTATTTCCCTATATAAAATACAATAGGAATTAACTTTAGAATGACAAGTACAATGCATGAAAAGTCTAATGGATGGTGAATTTTCAAGATACAGAACCAAAGTAAAAAATGCAGATCATCTCTTAAGGTTGATTTACAGGCTACAATGCTTTTTACGATTTTTACTTACAACACAAGAAATATACATGACACAGAATCTTTTCCAAGACAGTTTTACATTTTATTCAGCACAAAATGATATATTTTAAAACAACTGTTTAATTCAGTATGAAGGCAAGATTTTTAATGACCATAGTTAATTGACTGCTTGATTAACAGAGATTTAGAATTGACCGTGTGCTCTACTGGTGTTGACCTTCTTCCAATAAAACATAGATTTTCCCAAAGGGGATTGTCCTGGCAAAGTGTTGGTTATTAACTTTCTTCTTGTAACTTGCAGAACAATTTCATCTCAAGGTCATTATCAGTTTTTGGTATGAATTCTCACCACAGCACTTGTTGTGACCATCTTCTTAAACAATTTCCATTTGTGGAATTCAGCAAGCTTACACCACACTCATGCCACACATCCATACAGTGATTGTCTGCTACCGAATAAGTACAAGATTATTTGAACTCACTGATTTTGTTCTTCATGTATATCTGTGTCTATTAATGACTAACTACGTCTGGTCACAATAGTATACAATGGAGTTTTTTTTTGTATAGTGTTCTTCACTGAGTGCAGGTACAAAGCTTTGTGAACAATTCTCAGTCAAAATATAAGTGTAGATTAAACTAAGTACTAAATACAGAACAAGTAAACATGTAAATGCTGATTTATTCAAATGCACAGAGAACAAGGTAGAAACTGATTAAAAATAAATGGAAATTAACAATATCTGTCCATTAATTTAATTGATGAACTATAGGCAGCTGACAATGGAGGAGATTAAAATTGTAAAAAGTGAAAATCAAAAAAAAAAAGTCACAGTCCTGGAGACCTCTGCCCACAAGCTGCCTACACTCACCTGTGTATTAGTGGAATCTATGCTGGCCATCCAATCTAATGAGAAGTAACATTGTCATATAAGCTCTTTGTCACTGCTGCAGTCAATGTTTGGCCCATATGTTGATTTTAGATTTGTCACATAATAAATAGAAACTGTACAACTAAGCTGAATTGCAACTGAGATCACTGAGGTGTACCTGACTTAGTGTGCTACTGGCCCACTTCTGCCACCAAATGTCAAAATGTAGCACCAGTTACCTCAGGAGCAACAGGAAGTGAAACATATACAAGAAACACATTTATATGTGCATCCTTTGAGCTATTAACCTGGGTAAACTACTTACCTTGTATAAGTGCATTTACAACTAAGCCTCCAACCAAACAGAATTGTGAAATATCAAAGAGTTATGAAGATATTACCCTTTAATTCAGGTCTGCACTGGCTTCATGTATGTTGTGGTTTTCTTCAGAATTCTTATTGATTTGCAAAGATGTTTATTTTAACATTCCACTTTACCTGTCATTCTTGGTTGTTCATATGTACATGTATGACAGCTCAGATTCTGTGATTCTCGTTGTATCATTATTCTCACAATTTGTTTTATCATCCTTAGCCAATATTAAATTAACTCTGTGGCTCTTGTTCTCTGGACTTCTCTCCTTAGGTCTGCTTGAGAATATTCATCAGAGGTCACATTCAAACTGTACTTCAAACCTCACCTCTTCTCACCTGTATTTTAATTAGCTATACCAACAAATACTGTGTATTGCAATTAGAATTTTTTGTACCAATTTTTTTGTGGCCTTAGTCTGTTTTTTCCAAGTTTGCATGTTTTTTCCCTCTTGTTGGTCAAATAGATAGATAGATAGATAGATAGATAAATAGATAGATAGATAGATAGATAGATAGATAGATAGATAGAGTTAGGTCCATAAATATTTGGACAGAGACAACCTTTTTCTAATTTTGGTTCTGTACATTACCACAATGAATTTTAAATGAAACAACTCAGATGCAGTTGAAGTGCAGACTTTCAGTTTTAATTCAAATGTGAGGCAACTAAAGCATTTTTTGAACACAATCTCTTCATTTCAGGGGCTCAAAAGTAATTGGACAAATTAAATAACTGGAAATAAAATGTTAATTTCTAAGACTTGGTTGAAAACCCTTTGCTGGCAATGACAGCCTGAAGTCTTGAACTCATGGACATCACCAGATGCTGGGTTTCCTCCTTTTTAATGCTCTGCCAGGCCTTTACTGCAGCTGCTTTCAGTTGCTGTTTGTTTGTGGGCCTTTCTGTCTGAAGTTTAGTCTTCAACAAGTGAAATGCCTGCTCAATTGGGTTAAGATCAGGTGACTGACTTGGCCATTCAAGAATTTTCTACTTCTTTGCTTTAATAAACTCCTGGGTTGCTTTGGCTGTATGTTTTGGGTCATTGTCCATCTGTATCATGAAACGCCGCCCAATCAATTTGACTGCATTTAGCTGCATTTGAGCAGACAGTATGTCTCTGAACACCTCAGAATTCATTCGGCTGCTTCTGTCCTGTGTTACATCATCAATAAACACTAGTGTCCCAGTGCCACTGGCAGCCATGCACACCCAAGCCATCACACTGCTTCCACCCTGTTTTACAGATGATGTGGTATGCTTTGGATAATGAGCTGTTCCACGCCTTCTCCATACTTTCTTCTTGCCATCATTCTGGTAGAGGTTGATCTTGGTTTAATCTGTCCAAAGAATGTTTTTCCAGAACTGTGCTGGCTTTTTTAGATGTTCTTTAGCAAAGTCCAATCTAGCTTTTCTATTCTTGAGGCTTATGAGTGGCTTGCACTATGCAGTGCACTCTCTGTATTTACTTTCATGCAGTCTTCTCTTTATGGTAGACTTGGATATCGATATGCCTACCCCCTAGAGAGTGTTGTTCACTTGGTTGGCTGTTGTGAAGGGGTTTCTCTTCACCATGGAAATGATTCTGCGATCATCCACCACTGTTGTCTTCCGTGGACATCCAGGTCTTTTTGCGTTGCTGAGTTCACCAGTGCTTGCTTTCTTTCTTAGGATGTACCAAACTGTAGATTTTTCCACTCGTAATTTTGTAGCAATTTCTCGGATGGGTTTTTTCTGTTTTCGCAGCTTAAGGATGGCTTCTTTCACCTGCATGTAGAGCTCATTTGACCGCATGTTGTCAGTTCACAGCAAAATCTTCCACATGCAAGCACCACACCTCAAATCAACTCCAGGCCTTTTATCTGCTTAATTGATAATGACATAACAAAGGACTTGCCCACACCTGCCCATGAAATAGCCTTTGAGTCAATTGTCCAGTTACTTTTGAGCCCCTGAAATGAAGGGATTGTGTTAAAAAAATGCTTTAGCTGCCCCACATTTTTATGCAATCGTTTTGTTCACCCCACTGAATTAAAGCTGAAAGTCTGCACTTCAACTGCATCTGAGTTGTTTCATTTAAAATTCATTGTGGTAATGTACAGAACCAAAATTAGAAAAAAGTTGTCTCTGTCCAAATATTTACGGACCTAACTGTAGATTGATAGATAAATAGATAGATACTTTATTAATCCCAAGGGGAAATTCACAAATTGTACTCCCACATCCATTGACATTCAATTTGAGTTTATTAGTGACTCTAAATTGGCTTTCTATGAGCTAGTGTGATTGTATGAATGGACTCTGTGATGAACCAGCTCCCATTTCATGGTTGGATCCTGCCTTGCATACAGTACTGCTAGAATAAGCTAAAACTCTTTGCAGTCTTACAATATATATGTGTTGATAAACAGACTGATAGACTCTTCCAAGTTTATCCTTGTAATTCTATAATATTCTATTATTACCTTTAATTAGACTCTTGTTTGTTTTGTAAGGTTCTTTGTGTGGGTGTCTTCTGTAAATGATACTATATAAAATAAAGAATAACCACAATTGCCAAAAAGAAATTAGTTCAAGAGAATTAAAATATTAGTCACAGTACAGCATAGTCATTTTCTAAATGTGTGTGAGGTGTTTTGGATCTCTGTCTACTGTCTGTACCCTAATCCCTATCTTTTCAGATGCTCTAACTGAAAAGATGGGAAGTGGCTATAACTGCAAATTTCTATAATTATAATTTTGATGAACAAAACAAATAAAAAAATATAAATATAATAAATATATACCGCGGTAGGCTGGCGCCCTGCCCGGGGTTTGTTCCTGCCTTGCGCCCTGTGCTGGCTGGGATTGGCTCCAGCAGACCCCCATGACCCTGAGTTAGGATATAGCAGGTTGGAGAATGACTGACTGACTGAATAAATATATAATTAAAAATATTTTCAAAAAAATCACATAGTTCCGTATTCTTGTGAAAGTACTGTGATGAATGTAGCAGTTTCAATTAATAAAGTTTTGGTATCTGCATTTCCTGAGACACCAGTGTACCTAACAGATATATTTTACACATCTGGGTTCAGATTTTAAATGGATCTACCATATAAAACCTCAAAATGTTTCCTTACATTAGTGCCAAGAGAATGAACATGTACTACCAGGAAATATTTAACTAAGTGTCAAAAGGCAGACACACAGACACTTTCAACATACTGTAACCCTTTTAAATGTGCATAATGCAATTCAGGGCCCTTGGGGGCCACAGCCTGTCATAGCAGCTCTGTGTGCAAGACAATAGAGATCCCTGACCAGAACACAAGTCTATCAAAGGATTACTTATGTACCCACTGTGCTAACTTGTTGCAATCATGCATCTTTTTATTTATTTTAAAAAATTATTCATTGTTAACTTTCATTTAATCTAACTTTTCCTTTGGATGACATACTGATGTATTAAAACAGATGTCTTCTGGTTTTCTATGGACATCAAAAAGTTGCAACATGAAAGGACTTGTTTAAAAGTAGTATACTTATTGCACTTTTGACCTGACCCAGACTACGACCCAGAAATAAAAAGTGAAAGGTCACCTTCTTGGTATACAGTTCCATCTGACCACCACCCCATGGAATTTATGCCTTCCTTTTATCTATCTTTCTGTGTGCAGAAAGAGAGGCTAAGCATCCAATGAATTATGTGGCCTTAGTGAAATGAGGCCAAACACAGAAGGATTATAGTCATGGAAACACACACACATACTGTACACATATATAGTCATTTATGTGCAGATGCATTATATTATCCTAATAAGTTCACTAAGAACCATGTTTCTTCTATTAATATGGAATATGGAGGACATAAGGAAAAGCATTTCTAGGGCATTGTAAAATATAGGCCAAAAGTGCTATGATTAGCACTGCTGCCTGACAGCTCCTTGGACCCAGGTTCAATTTCTGGCCTGGTTGATTTTGACATAGTGTAAATGCATGCAGATGTTTGCTTGAGTATGCCCTGTCATCTGATCTTTAGTTGGTTTCTGCTTTCTGCCATGATGTAAACCTTGGCTCTCTGTGACTCTAGAATAGAAAATGTTATCAGAGAATGAATAAATGGTTAAGTGAGTGTGCATGTAAGTGTGAATGTGGCCTGGTATGGAGTGGCATTTCATCTAACAATGGTTTTTGCTTTGCATCCAGTAATACCAAACTGTGAAATGAAAAAAGTGGATAAAAAAATGAGATACCGGAAACTATCTATGTAATACAAATATCTGTATTCCGGGGATAGGTGAAATCATCAATTTGTGGAAAACAGTCCTCTTTATCTGTTTTATTAGAGCCAATAATTACTGCTGTTCTGATGATATGGTTACAGTGCATTCAGCCAAATGTGACCAGTGGGCATGACAACATCATTAGAACTCTCCAAACTGATACAACAACCTGGAATAAATTGCATTGATGTTCTGAACCCTTGGATTCCAGAAGTTACCTAGAATGTTAGATAATTTCCTGGCTAGTAGAACAGATTATTGAGCAGAACTGGAAATGAGACATCTAAATGATACTATAAGAAGATTTGAGCCAGCACCTCCAGCTTTGTAATATACCAGTAAACCCCCGATTCTCTAAAGAATCGCAAATCCAAGAATGGCAATTACTTTCTGTTCCCTCCAATCATTGTAGGGATGAAAAATCATGGAGGGTGGGAGTGTCCTGGGAAAGTTTTCATTTAATTAAATAAATACATTTGTACTAAAGCTGTTTCTTTTTGGAGCCGTGACTCCTTTGGTTCTGGTGTTTCAGAAGCGCATCGTAGGTGCCTTCGTTCATTGTTTTTATCTATGCAGCCTCGTTTTTGTTTTTCTATGGGTGTGTTGTTAGCTAGAAGTTGTTTGCTGTTAGGAATCATAATTGAACTTACTTTTAACACTGAATTACCTTAATGTGATTCAAGTAAGCCACACTGACAGCTGCCACACTGAGTGCTGGCACAGTGGATTAGAGCACATTGACTGGTGGCACTGTGTAGTGGAGTAGCTGCTGGTACTGTGGAATGGAGAATACTGACCGCTGGCACTGTGGAGTAGCTGACTGCTGGCACTGTCAGTAGTCACCACTACCACAAGTTTAAATACATAGACATATATAGATAGACGGCGCATTCACTGTGTTTCCCAGTAGACACGATACGTCAGCACGTCAGCCTTATTGCGAGTGGCAAAAGTGCCATTTAAACTAATACAGGTAGATGTGGAAACCGGGTTTTTTGATGAAAAAACAATGTTTAAAACAGTATCGTATACATACAACAGATTTTGGCGAATCGTTTAAATGCAATTATTTATATCCATTTATACACTAATAATGGTAATTATTAAATAATAATAATTATAATTATTATTATTAATCATTCCTCCCATATAAGTAATATTTCGGGGACTGCCTTCTTCTATCTTTGAAACATTTGCAGACTTTGTCCTGTTCTTACGCAACACAGTACTGAAGTATTGGTTAATGCCAGAGTCACATCACGTATAGATTACTGTAATGCTATTCTATCTGGCATCCGATAAAAACGTATCCATCGGTTATAACTTCTTCAAAATTCTGCTGCCAGGATAATATCCTGCTGTTGTAAATCCACTGAACATATTACACCTATTCTCTCTCAACTTCACTGGCTCCCTGTTAACTACAGAATACAATACTAAATACCGCTCTTAACATTTAAAGCTCTCCACAACCTCACTGATCTCCTCCAGACTTACACTCCTCTCACTCACTCAGATCCTGTAATTTGAGAGTATTCAGTCAGGCAATATGGTGCAGCCTTAGTTTGTGGAAGACAGACACAACTAAAGACATGATCATAAAATGATGGTTGTCAATTTCAAACTGTGTTTCCTCAATGTGCTCCTTGAGAAAAAAAAAACATCATCAAGTTTGAGAAACGTTAACAGCTAACAACAGTCTAAATAGTTAGTGACTAAATACGTTTAGCCAAAACGTTGTTTGGAGGGTCACTTGAGCACATAAATGCATAGCTTTGCTAGCTTAGCCTGGCTTAGCTAAAGTAAAGATTATAAAACGGGATTTTCTAATGGCCAAATATAACCAAAACAATTGTTCAGTCTTACCTATGAAATGTAATCCCCCGGGATCTGGTTTGGAGCGTACAGCGGTTTGTACAATCCCAAGCAGCACATTATTCATTACTTCACTCCACAGCAGTGCCACTCACAATATGGCGGCGACATTGACGTACGATTCTGCTAGTCATGAGGCGTCTAGTTATTCTATGTCTATGTTTAAATATGTCACCATGGCAACTTGTTGGCATGCACGCTTTACCTCAAGTTTAGTTTACAGGTTGTGTTGTGTTGTTTGGGCGCCACTTACTGACTCTGGGAAGCTGCTGGGTTTGACTCTGGGGCGCAGTGCGAGTGCGTGTGCGCTTTTGGCACGGGTTGTGTCTGGCATCCGTGCATATATACAACCTTCGGAAACATTACTAAACGAAGGTTTTATATGCGGTGGTGTGCGCGTTCGGGCGGCGGTTGTATTGTGTCCTGAAGTTTAGTTTACAGGTTGTGTTGTGTTGTTTGGGTGCTACCTACTGAGTCTGGGAAGCTGCTGGGTTTGACTCTGGGGCGCTGAATCGCAGTGCACGTGCGCTTCGGTGAGTCTGGCGTCCGGCGTCCGTGCATATATACAACCTTCGTTTAGTAATATAGATGAACAGGAAGATTCCTTACAAAGCACAACAGGAAAAGTCACACTTTTGAAAGATAAGGTAGGAAAAAATAAGCAGACTTTTTACAATTAAGGACAATATGAACAGGACTGAGAACAAATTATCAGAATAATGCAAAATGAAATTGGGAAATTAATTAGGAATGGAAAGAAACCTTCTGAAATTTAGTCAAGTGCTCCTGGCAAGAAATGATCAGAACATACAATTGGGACTAAATACAAGCAAGGAGGAGGCTATGAAGAAAGTAATTTCACCAAAGCTGATAAGAAAATGTTGCTGACCTAAAATGGAAAGAAGCTACTTGGGATAAATATGGGGTTTAACTAGCTAGCCACATTGTTATATATTATATTATATTATATTTTCAAGATTTTATAGAGATGGAGGATAAAATTCCAGACCTTCGAACTCCATAAAGAATGACAGATGTTGGTCTCTGGTTGAAAAGCATTGCAATCAACTGCCTTGTAGTAGGCCTTTAAAACTCAAAATGGAGCTGTAAACCTGTGGAGAGAGTGAGAATCTATTTGAGATTAGCTGGCTGCATGTCCTAAATGCACCCTACGCTGTTGGAACCAGAACTAAATGAAACAAGATCAGCCTGACGCACATTTCAAGATGTAGCCTGAGAGGCTAAGAAGCGTTTGATAATTTATACAAATCCAGGTCCGCCCTCCTGGGAGGAAAGTTCCCTAAGGTGCCAACACAGAAATTAGACCCCCAAAACCCGCCTCCTGGCTCCTTTAAAAGCAGCATAATTTCGAGTTATATAGGCTGCACATGCAATACAATATGCTATCAATTTTAAAATTAAAATACTATAATTTAGCCTCAGCATTTTAGTTCATTTTTTTTCACACAATAGACTGATCCAGAAAAACTGGCTCATTTCTCCTGCTTTAGAAGCGAGGAATGGCACGTCTGATGAATGCGTAATTTTAGACACATATAATGAGAGCTACTTCTGTTGTTAATCATAGAGTGCGCCTGTGGAGAATATTTTATACTGATTAATCTCTTGCCTATAAACCTAATCAATGCTATTTTAATATGGGTTTATGTCCTGGTATCCTGGGCAGGGTTATTATATTATCTTTTAATGTTCCATTAAAAGAAGCAATATGTTGCAAAGCTCATCTTCCAACTGTGAAGTTCCTTTCCACATAAAACAAACAGAGACTGCACCAGGGTCTAAACCTCTGTCCCTCCTGTACAGCCTAGGTGGAGAGAATAAGAGAATAATTGTCTTAATTCTGTGCCCGAGGCAAATAGGCAGCATTGTAAAGCTGCAGCCTGAGGACTGAAATGAAGGTTATTGCAGCAGTAAGTAACAATCAGAACAACATATTAACCTTAGGCTTAGTTACTGAGATACCACGCATACAGGAAGCTTAACCCCAACTGCACTTTCATTTCCCAGTTTGCTACCCTTAATTCTAATACATCAGTGCTAGAACAGGGTACAAAATTGAGGATTATGTATGTGATTTGCCTCTGGTGTTGTATTACTAGCATATCTCTTTTACACTAGTGACAACATAAGATTGTAGCCATTCATTGGTTTTGAAATATTTCATGTATCAATCTTGATATGAAGTGTTCACAGGCTAGATCTTCTTCATACCCAGAGGCAGAATTTTAGTATTTAGTACCACCTTTTCAGGAACAAAAGTGTTTTTTTGAGTGTAAGCTGGTAACAATAACACCAAAATCGTCCAATACTTTTCTATATGCCTATTCATCTCTGTTGTCAATACACAATGAAGGAGTCATCAGAGAACTGTAGTTGGCATAAACTGGAGATCTTAAAATTGGTTGTGTTAAGGGTGATGAAAATTTGAGACACTGAAGTTCATAATCTTTCACTTCTCATTTAGTCCATAATTGTGGACCATGTGGAGATATTTACCTTCATTGCCTTGAATTTATTTCCAACTGGAGAAATCAAAGAACATGATCCCGACCCTACTGACATTTTTGTCTATAGTTGGGAAAGGGAATATGGATCAGAGTGCTGTCTCCCCCTCAAACTGACTGATAGACAAACTGCACATGATGCTGGTGGGGTTACAGTAGTATCAGGACCAGTCATTCAAGATTCTTCATATTGTGTGACATGAAAGCTATTGGTCTGTAGTCCTAAAGAGCAGAGACAGCATTCATACTCTATATTACATAAACTCAATCATGCTTTGTGCTTCTTTAGATAAGGAGTTTTGAAACGTCATCTTCGCAGATTCCATTTCCACCACTGCACCTCTCTGAGAAAGCGGTAACCTTTTTAATATTATATATCCCTGTTTTTTTCCAAGGAGATAGGGGACGATGATGAGGTAGCAGAAGTGCAGTAGAAAAGTTGTTAGATTGGGTTGTCAGCATTTCCAGAATTGCTCTGTTTGCATTTAGAAAGCTGGATTGAATTAACGTGCCTAATTAAATTATCAGGACCACATTTGTTGCCATTTTTGATCAATAATTGAATTGAGGTCTCTGTATAATCCTGCTTTCCACTTTACTGCTACAGAAGGAAGGACAGTGGAAATGACAGTGAGAGGAAAATAGAGACTCTGCTGCTTAACAAGTTCAAAAAAAGCTTGATCTGAAAAGTGATCCTTCATATGTAGTGCCAGTTAAATAAAACACAAAATGTACATTTTCTGCCAAGTACCTTATGTAGCTTGCCATTAGCTTTGCAATTAAAAATAAAGGAGTCTCAGGATGTATTTACACATGTATACATATGCTGCATTTAATGACTGCTGTGGTGCCTAGTGCATCCTTGGCTGAGTCATAATGAGGAATGCTGACTGCACAACTGCCTTAAGCATATAAAAATGGGTTCAAAGGCCACCTTCTCCTCCATGGCTGAAACAACCAAAGGCTGAAGCTACAAACCCATTCTGTTCTTATGAAACTAATAATTTTATTATCTTTAACGCTCATCTGTTCCTCCCAATAATGTCTTTTCTGCATTAGGAGTGCAGAATTACTAATGATGCAGCATTTAAAACTATTGTACTTAAAATAAAAATAACTTTAATATGACCAAAAGAGCATACACATGAAAATGAGTTGGCTAAAAGGAAAGCTTCTGTTTCTGTGCGTAGTTTACACAGTAAATTGATTAATAAATTGAAAATGAAAATGATACAAAATCTGCAATAATTTATTTATTTATTTATGTGTTTATTTGTTTGTTTATTTATTGATATCTGCTTCGAATTATTTATTATTTATAGTATAGTTCTTTGCAGAAGTGGAATTGACAACAGTAATTGCAGGCATTTTCTAGATTATGTGAATACGGAACAATTTTTGCCAGATTCATATACTCTACTAGGCATTTACAGATATTTTCTTAATCTGGATACAGGGAGGCCAAATTAGAAGTTAACTATAGTACCAAATAGTTTTTGAGAGAAGCAAAAAAAGGAAATAGTGCAATTGCAGCAGGCATGGCAAAAGGCCACACTGAAGCAACACATATGTTGATGTTATTTGTCCACCCATCTGAATTGTTGATGACAGAGTTGTACTGATCCAAAGCAGCATTAGGTTAAAAGCTGGATCTAGAGAAAGAGAGCAAGCTATTTCTGATCTATCCTTTTCATCCCCACAACCATAAGTCCCAACACAACAATAGGCTTCATAGCCATAACTCCTTGCAATTTTGGTAATTAAGATTAAAGCTATCATATATAACAACGTACTACCTTAATTTAAGATTATAGAATGACAACAAAATTTGAAAGCAATGTGTCTATGACCAAAAAGTAGAGGTGTGGGAATCTTAATTCACAGAACAATTTCATTTGTAGTATCAGATGTAGTATCAGATCCTGAAGGGCGATATGTGATGGTTATGGATAATTTATTTCATTGTAAAGTGATTTTGATAAATATCTATGCACCCAATGTGGATGATAAGAGATTTCATCCAAAACGTATTTGCCTCCATTCCTAACTGGAACACTGGAACAAAATTGTGAGTGTTTTAAATCCAGATCTGGGTAGGTCTTCAGCTACAAGGGTGACAACATCTAACACTGCAAAAATAATTACAGTTTTTAATTGATCATAACCTTTCAGACCCATGGAGATTTCTAAATCCATACTTAAGAGCATATTCCTTCTTCTCACCAGTACATCATTGTTACTCAAGAATTGGTTATTTCTTTAAAGACTAGGGGGCTCTGCCCCCTGCTTGCTTCACTCGCCAACCCTCGTGCAGGCCCTACGCACTAGTCATTTCCCAGATCTGCCGATTGCAATGAATTGTGCTGTGCTTTTTGAATATTAACTGTTTTTTGATATCTCTGTCTTTCGAAACTATAATCGCTGATAGTTCGTCACATGTTGGTTTATTATACATGCAAGCATGATCTTTCAGATTCATATAGAAATCCAAGAAAACTTCTTTGTCCGTGTTTTTCAGATAAATTTCGACTAAAGTGCCATACTTTTGGACATATGGATTTGTATCCATTTTTGGCTGTAGAATTTCTAATACGTTCAATCGTTTAACTCTTTTGATTTTATGTTGCATTGCTTCTCTGTGATCATAAATATAAACCTGACCGAATTGTGGTTTCTTTGAAATTAAACTTGTTGTACCTCTGTCATATCACCTATGTCCATATATTTGCTTTTTGCTGTTCCTTAATTTCACCAAGTACAGTGGAACCTCGGTTCACAAACGTCTCGGTACATGTAGAAATCGGTTTACGACCAAAAAGTTTGCCAAACTTTTGCCTCGGTTCACGACCACTCACTCGGAATACGAACAAGCCAGTTTCCCTTTCGGTTTGTACATGTTCAGTCTCTCCCTGTGCATTTCCTGTGCAGCGAGCAAGAGAGAGTGAGTGAGAGAGCGCGACACACACACACACACACAGGCAGCGCGAGAGAGAGACAGACGGACACACACAGGCAGCGCGAGAGAGAGAGGGGGCTGGATGCATAAGGTAGGAAGGCAGTTAAAGAATGCACTGGGCTTGATTTTGTTTTCACTTCTGTTTACAGCGATTGGTTCGTAGCGTGCATTGTTGCAATGTTACTTTTCTTGGTGGTTTTTATTAAATTATGGATTTTTTTCAAATGTTAATTTTTTTCCCTGTGCTTAAAACTCATTTAAAAAAAAGTGTTTTTAGCCAGTGGTTGGTAGCGCTATAGCGCGAACTATTGCAGTGTTAGTTTTCTCTGTTGTTCAAGGTTTTCTCAGTGTTATTCAATGTTTTTACATTTAGTTTACTATTACGCTGTGCATTCTATGGTTTAATTAACTATTTTTTTGCTTAAAAACTTGAGAAAAATATATAATTACATACAGTTTGTATGGTCTGAAACGGATTAATTGTATTTACATACAATCCTATGGGGGAAATTGCTTCGGTTCACGACCAAATCGGTTTACGACCAGAGTTTTGGAACGAATTATGGTCATGAACCAAGGTTCCACTGTAATTTAAGTTTGTTAGCACTAATGCGATCTTTACTATCAGTATTTTGAGACTTTCAAATTTTAGTACTTTCATAATCTCTAACCTGCTCTGCATGTGTATCGCGCCAACGTTTTTGAAGCTCTTTACGACATTCTACTTCTACTCTTTGTCTTTTCTTCTTCTGCTGTTTGTCTTTTATTTCCACCCCTGCTTGGACCTGTTAGGTTTTCAATTCATCTCTTGTCACAAAGTCTTGTCTCGCGGGACTTGAAATTATCTCTCTGAAAATGTCTTGTCTCGTCTCTCTGAAAATGTTTCGTCTCGTCTCTCTGAAAATGTCTCGTCTCGTCCCAAGATTTTTTTACATAATAGAGAGATAACAATTTCTTGCCCGCAATCAAATGTTGCAATTACAACACTATTGTTATCTCCGACCATGCCCCTCTGATCATGGAGCTCACATCACTATGCCCCTCATCTTGTAGCTGGCATCTTAACCCTCTGTCATTAGCTGATGAGAAGTGTACAGAATGTATATCCAAGCAAACTGATTTTTTTTTTAGAGACAAATGCATCCTCTGAGGTTTCTGCCAGAATACTCTGGGAAACTCTGAAGGCTTTCTTAAGAGGACGGATTATTTCATATCTTTCCCACAAAAATAAATCGGAAATCAAGAAGGTATCAGAGTTAATCAGTGAAATTACCAGAATTGATCAAGAATGTGCGAGGTCTCCACATGAGACACTTGTTAGGAAAAGACAGGCTTTGCAAACAGAACTCAACCTCTTGACATCAAAAGAAACAGATAAACTCATGTTTAAATCATGACATCATTACTACAAACACGGTGTGAAGGCTAACAAGATCATAGCGCAACAAATCCATAAGCAGGAACCTTGCACTGCAATATCAGTAATCACCAACACAGATGTAGATAGAATCATTGGCCATGAAAATATAATGCACACATTTAGAGACTACTATAAGTCTTTTTATTCTACTCAGTTTAAAGAACACAAGACACAATCTAATGCACTTTTTGATACATTATGGATACCACAGCTAGATACTCTCAGTGTAGAGAAATTGGATAAACCTCTGATATTATCAGAATTACTAGACGCTATAAACTCACTTCAGAGCGGGAAAGCAGCAGGTCCTGATGGTTATCCTACTGAATTTTATAAAAAATATCAATTAAGTTAGTTCCCCTCTTATTAGCAACATTTATAGAAGACAGAGACAAAAAAATTATACCCCAAACTTTTCGCCAAGCATTGATTACTGTTTTTCCTAAGAAAAATAAGGACTTATTACAATGTGCATCATACACACCAATCTCACTTCTGAATAATTATGTTAAGATACTCTCCAAAGCCTTAGCTAGAAGGATTGAGAAGATGTTCCATTCAGTAATATCACAAGACCAAACAAGATTTATTAAATGTAGTCATTTGGCTTGTTTAATGTAATATATTTACCCAATGCTGAGATCATATTATCTTTGGATGCAGAAAAAGCATTTGATATGATAGAATGGGAATACCTGTTCACCACTTTGTATTAATTTGTGTTTGGCCTGAACATATGTGCATGGATCACACTACTGTATGCTAGTCCAGAAGCTTCAGTTTGCATTAGCAACATTATTTCAGATCACTTCAAACTAGAATGTGGTACTAGACAAGGATGCCCCTTGTCATCACTGCTATTTGCAATCACCATTAACTGTTTACTTTCAAATGCATCAGAGATAAAGGGGGTTTTCAGAGAAGGACTGGAACAGAAAATATCACTATATGCAGATGATACAGTACTGTATATATCAGACCCACAAAATTATGTGCCTACAGCCCTAACAGCACTAGCAGAATTTCAGAAGATATCTGGACTTAAAATTAATTCCAAAATCAATTCTTTCCAGTGAATTCTCTAGCAAACAACATTAGATTGGACACCTTCCCTTTTATCATTGAAGATCAGTTTAAATACCTAGGGGTAAACATCACAAGTAAATATAAAGCTCTTTTTCAACAAACATTTGCTGTTTGCATGGATAAAATTAAACAAGACGTGCATAGATGGTCTATACTTATCTTACTTTAGCAGGAAGAATTAACATTGTGAAGATGAATATCCTCCCTAAGCTTCTGTTCCTATTTTAGAACAACTCCATATACATTAAGAAATCTTTTTTTAAGAAATTAGATTCAATCATAACCTCATTTATTTGGAATTTGAAAAATCCACAGATTCAAAAGGTGATCTTGCAATGACCTAAATCAGAAAACGACATGTCTCTACCTAATTTTCAAACATACAAGCTTTAAAAACCTGGACATTGACACAAATAGATGAACACACACTAGCTTGGTGTGCAATAGAAATAAAATCCTGCAACACTTCTTTATATTCTTTGCTTTGTACTCCAGTAAATACAAGGTATCACCAATATACTCACAACCCATTTGTCCTTCATTCACTCACAATATGGAACCAATGTAGGAAGCACTTTAAGTTAGAGAATATCTTATCTGTGGCACCTCTACATGATAACCACCTTTTTCCACCCTCTCGAACTTACACAATTTTTAATGTTGGAAAACGTATGGGATTAAATCATTTAGAGATTTGTATATAAATAATGTCTTTGCATCCTATGAATAATTATAATCCAAATTTAATCTCCCATCAACACAATTTTTCCGCTATCTCCAAATTAGAAACTTTGCTAAATTAAATCTGCCCAGTTTTCCTCACCTCCCACCTATTTCTATTCCAGAAGAGAGATCAGTCTTGGGGACTCGGACAGCATTTCTATAATATATAAAAACATCTTAAAGTCCCTTCCTTTTAAAGATCCTAGAGTACAGTGGGAAAAGGATCTCTTACTCAACATTTCAGAAATGGAGTGGAAGGCGGCCATGCACAGAATCCACTCTAGCTCCATATGTGCAAGACATTCAATTATTCAACTTAAAATCTTTTATCAAGCACATTTATCTCGTTTGAAATTGTCCAAGATGTTTCCAGGGCAAGATCCAACCTGCAAATGTAGCAATCGAACCCCAGCTTCACTGGGCCATATGTTTTGGGTGTGTACCAAATTAACATCATCCATCCATCCATTTTCCAACCCGCGGAATCCGAACACAGGGTCACGGGGGTCTGCTGGAGCCAATCCCAGCCAACACAGGGTGCAAGGCAGGAACCAATCCCGGGGCAGGGCGCCAACCCACCGCAGGACACACACACACCAAGCACACACTAGGGCCAATTTAGAATTGCCAGTCCACCTAACCTGCATGTCTGTGGACTGTGGGAGGAAACCAGGGCACCTGAAGGAAACCCACGCAGACACGGGGAGAACATGCAAACTCCATGCAGGGAGGACCCGGGAAGTGAACCCGAGTCTCCTTACTGCAGGCAGCAGTGCTATCACTGCGCCACCGTGCCATCCAAATTAACATCATTCTGGACGAAAATTTTTAAATGCCTATTAGGCAGCCTTGTTGTCTCAATCCCTCCTAATCCAATAATAGCTGTGTTTGGTGGACTCCCAGATGGGCTTAAAGTGGAGAAGGACAAACAAACTGTAATTGCCTTTACTTCACTACTAGCAGGTAGACTTGTCTTGCTCAACTGGCAGAATCATAAACCACCTCTTTTAAGTCGGTGGGTAACTGATGTTATATACTATTTGAAATTGGAAAAAATCAAATTCTCACTTAGAGGATCTGTTCAAAACTTTTTTAAAACCTGGCAGGACCTAATCAATAACATTTTAGAATAAGCATTTATATGGGGTGGGGGGGGGACTCTGTTCTCTTTTTACTATTCTTAACAGTTTTGTTCTGGTTGTTGGCCTTCCTCTCTTTATCATAGGTGGGGGTTGATATTATTTTATTTTAGTTTTGTTAAGTTTGACTTGATTGTATGGAATGTTATCTACTCTATATATATAAAATCCTAAGCCTAAAAGTGCAACGATTTTATGTGACGTTTTCATGTCACATTTTTTGTCAATCTTTAAATCTGGTTTATTTTAAAACCTACTTATATATGTTTGGTATCATTCTTTTCAGAATTTATCGAACTTTAATGTGATGTTGTTAGATTTTCAGATTCTTATTCCATTTTTAAATTATAAACTAAAAAATATTAAGACCTCACGTCCCACGAGACAAGACTTTGTGCCAAAAGATTTAACCACGCCTGGGGCTGGAAATAAAAGACAAAGAGTAGGACAGTTGCTGTACAGGCTTTTAAATGTTCGAAGCACCATGCGAGATGTAGATCACGCGACACGCAGCAGCAGCAAGCCAGCAGCTGATCAAGCATAGAGGAGGTAAAAAAAAAAAACTACATTTGTTTCCCATTGTAGTGCCGTTTAAGAGGGGGTTTCAGAGGAGCGACCGCATCTCCTTGGGATGCGTTTAGCCCCCCTCTTCACAACACGAGTGGGAGAGATGCAAAGTGGTTGGCACATACACAGGCTGGGGGGGTTGGCGAGTGAAGCGAGCAGGGGGGAACCCCCTAGTATAATAAATAAATAAAGTCAATAATAATTTAAAAAAAAGCTGCATCCAGCCCTGAATAGAACACTAGGACCTACTCGTACAAATATGCATTTGCTAATACTGTGCTAATCCAGAGCTGCTGGGGCATCAGGATAAAAATCAGCAATAGTACTTGATGGTTGGAACAAGGTTGTTAAATTTTCTATTATGGACAAAAAAAAAACTCAACTTTTGATTCACAGCTGCTTTCCAGAACACATTGTAACCCAGACAGCAATGTTGTTTTTTGAGAGCAGAGATTGCCTCTGGCAATTTTTCCACTGAAATTATTCCAATTGAATACTTGTCTATTGGTAAACTCATGAACTTTGACATATACAACAGTGAGCAAGGCCTTTAAAATCTGCCAATGTACCTGTGGAGTTTATTAAGAGTTATATGATTATCGTGCTGTCAATTCTTGGACAGAGTTTAATAGGGTGGCTTTTTCTAAATAGATTGGTTGCATTGATGATTTTTTCTTAATTTTTTGAAAAAAAGGCTTTGTACATTATCTCACACTGATTTGAAGCAGCTAATTTTTTCTTGGCCCAAACTCTTCAGATAAAGCACATAAATTGAAATGTATATGGAATTATTCCTGATGATAGTTCTTATTTAGGTATGCCAATCTTAATTATAAGGGTAGAACTGGGGGACACTTATCGCCCACATTAGGATTCTGCATGTTTGCTGGTTCTGGATAATGTAGCAGGTAGCTCTGTTGAATCCATTTCGTCTGGCTTTTCATGTTTTCCTTCTGGCATTCTGGTTTTCTTCTTACATCCCCCCCAATAAAGTGTATGAATTGCCAGTACCAAACTGCTTCTGTGTGACTATTGTTATTTGTAAGAGTGAGCATTTCAATAGACTAGCTGTTAACTGCCTTGGTTCAGTGCTGCTGGTGTCCTGTGACTCTGGATATTAAGTTCATTAGAGAATGTTACGTTACGTAACACTGACAAATTAGAACTTCTGAATGTTATGTCAAATTAAATTATATTTATTTAAAGTTAAAATATGGTGTGAATTAAGTGAAGTCCATACATTATCATGAAGAGTACACTGTATGTGCCTGCTTCCTGATTTTTTCTATTATTGGTAATTATTGACACTGAATGATTTCACATCTTCAATAATAATATCAGATAAAGAACACCTGAGTAAACAAATACAAATGTTTTCTTTAAATTATTTCATTTATCTAATGAGCACAGTTATCCAGCTCCAGCTGACACTGTGTGAAAAAGTATTCCCCCTAGTTAAATCAACCAACTAGTTAAAGAGGTAATTACAGTCAGCTGACTGAAAATTGATATACTTGATTACAGCCAGCCCTTCATAACATAAACCTTGCTTATTTTAACCTTTAACATCAGAGTCAAGCTTTCAGCCCACAGATTCAACAAGCACATAATGACACAGCCTAGTGAAACTCCAGTCTTAAACCCAATGACGATGCCGTAAAATTTGTGAATTATTCAGTTCTGTAGGGTGAGTGAGCTAAGATTTATCCACCAATGTGAAAGAATTATAGGAATTGCTTGGTTGCAGTTATTGCAGTTAAAGATAATCCAACCAGTTACTTTGTGTAAGAGAATAATTATTTTTTTACACATTGCCTATTGGTATTGGATAACTTTGTTCATCCAATAAATGACAAAAGTAAAAATGTTTTGCCTTTATTTAATATTAGACTGTGGTTGAAAACCTGAAAACATTCAGCGTCAAGAATTTGCAATAATAGAGTAAATCAGGAAATAATATTTTTTACAACACTGTAAATGTCTATACTATACAAAGTTGTTTCATCTTTTCAACTACACTGTAACTTCATTAGCATATTGTCAATGATTTACTGAAGAAGTATCATTTTATTCCTACTGCTCAGACTGAGAATAAGAAGCTGGAATATAACAGCATTTGTTCAATTTTGCCATATTCCTATTGCTGGTGCAGTGTACACATCAAAAGGAAAGCAGGGCATTGAAACAAACATAATGATGAAAGTAACAAAGAGCTATTTTCCACAGAATGCAGCTACAGGACTTACTTGCCTGCAAATATTAAATATAAACCTCAAAATTTCTCAGGTCAGCCACCCACTTCTCCAAAGTGTGTCCTCAAGCCAAAACTCCCAAATATAACTACTACCCTTACTTCCCTAGCCAAGTCATTCAATTGCAAATTCCTCTCTGTGAGTTTCCAAGACAAGTCATTCCAAACATCATGTCAGTATATGTGTTACCAAGATAATTCACCCTCACTGACCCCATTTATGTCCACAAGTTAATTCACTCTACCCCAACCAATGATCTTTATGTCTCTAGGTTAAGTTAACCAGCTTTAGCAGCTTGCCCCCAATTTAAGTGTTTCATTCTCATTCACTACTCAGTGTCACCAAGTGGTACCATTCTGCTTCTTTGACCAACATGTTTGCTGAGCCCCTATGTATCTCCTCAAGTTAGGTTACTCAACACTCAGCTGCTAATCTGTGTGTTCCCAGGTCAAGTTACTCAACTCCATTCACATCTCACTTTGCATTCAAGACTCTCAACCGCATTTCCCTATTGAATGTGTCACCACTTTGATACATCTTCTGCCTTGTGTTTCACCAAGTAGGGTCATTTAACTTCATCTTAGGTATAGCATTGTAAATCATTTCAAATAACCTGCCACCACGATAGTTCTCAGGACAAGTCACTCAGCCCTCACTGACTCCCTTTGTTGTCCAATACTAGGCCTCTCAACCCCACATTATACCTTGTGTGTTCCCAGATTTGGTCAATCAGATTTAAACTTTGCTCTCTGTCTCCCCAAGTCAGGTTAATCAGCCCCATCCAATGCCCTGAATATCCCCAAGTCAAGTTATTCAATGCCAACTGAGGTTATATATGTTTTTAAGCCAAGTAACTCAACCCTTTCTCCTGTCCCATATTCAGATGACTCAACTCCAACTGTGGCTCATGCTCTTTAAATTATTTACTTTCCTAGGTGTTCATAAGCTGTGTTACCCACACCTCAGGGCCAAAATTAAATGCACTGTCTGCCATCCAACACCCTCTATGTCAATTCTCTTACCATTCTCCTAATCAGATATTTTTGATGAATGATGCAGTGTCCTTTAAAAGGCATTTTATCAATGTAGCTGTCAAATAAAAATGATTAAAAGATGAAGAAAACAGGTGATCTACACAGCAGAATTAATACATTATTTACAAGTACATGCCTCCTGCCAAACCAGCGCATGAGGTAACAAGAAAGAGAGACAGCAATTAGAGTGCCAGGCTTCAGCGCTCAACCATGATACTGAGGTGACTAGAGAAAGCTGATGTAGTTTTGGCAGCCCACAGCCGCTGGAGACCATCCGGCACATCACACACCCCAGTCACCATGGCCTCCCTCTCACTCAGTCAGCACTCATCTGCCTCCGTGGTCCTGTCAGCTGTGATGTTTCGGCCAATTCACACAAAAGCACTTAGCTTTTCCCAATTTTGCACTTTTGTACATGTGTGATGGTCCACTACCAGCTCTGACAGCTACACTGTGCCTTGGGGATTCAGGCATTTTTCACAAAAAATAAATAACAAAGGCTGTCAAGCCAGGCTTTGAAATATTGAAAAACGCTACTTTATAGAAATGTTCAACAATCCTGGGCTTTTTCGTTGTTCAGGTGAAACTGGTTATACAACCAAAAGAAGTCCTGGACAACTAGAGTGGAGGATGGTGATGAAACATAAAGTGAACATGTATAGTAAATTGCAACCCTGGTACTCATGACCTTCTCACCTTAAGAAGGGGGTTACTTGGTGATACACTTCACAGGCACTGTCCTGTAGATGAACTGGAGTCATGTGGTTGTCAAAGTCTGTGGAGCTGGTCACTGGAAGAGGAGGGAAGGAGTGAAAACTTGTCAAACACTGATTAGTACATTACCAACAACAGATCCAACAAAGGCAATGAATTCAATGTCATATATTATTATTATGGAAAAAGATGATCCGATGTGGCAATCCCTAGTGGGAGCAGCTGAAAGAAGAAGAAGATATTAAATGCAACATCAAACAGTGTGTGCAAGATACATTCCATCCTTGGGTGACCTTATAAAACAACAGAACATAGTTGCATCCCATTTCATGGAGTTGAGGTTTATAAATCCTTCCCAAGTGTTCATCTCATAACCCAACATTAGTTCTCAATGTGTCCAAGCCTTAGATTACCAAAATGAATTTTCATATCTATTAAACAGTATTTTGAATTTATTATCTCTCTATTATAAAAAAAAAATCCTGGGAGGGAAATACGGGAGAGGAGACATGATCTTCACATTAAGATCACTGAAGACACTTAAAAGAACCGCAAGACAAAAGAGAATGGCCACGGAGCGTCTCACGGGGACCTTAAACATGAGACTTTGTGCCAAGAGATTGACCCAGGACCGTCTCGCGATGACATAGAACATGACATTCTTGCAAGACACGCTCTACTTACAATCAATATCAATAACACAACAGGCAGCAAAACATTCAGTCATCTAAAGGATTTGAGCACACACAGGTCCAGGGTCTCAGCGCATATAAAGCATATAAGGACAATATGATATAAATGAAATGTCGACGACTAAGCGAAGAAGAAAGCAGCTTGGAGAAAAGAGACTCAAAAGCGTTGGAGAGAAAAAAGAGCAAAAAAGAAAAAGAACCTAGGTGCAAATTCAGAAGATAAGGAAATTAATTATCAGTGGAATTCGGATATATGTCCGGAACAAGTGGAATTGAAAAAAAAAGCATGTCCAATCGGGCTCAGAATTAAAAGATAAAGAGTAAAAGACAAAGTAGAACTTCATAAAGACGTTCATGCTATACACATGCAGAGCAAGTTAGAGATAATGAAAGCAGTGGAATTCGAAAAGTTTAAAAAAAAAATGTTAGCGCAATACACATGTTGAGAAAGTTAAAGAATATGAAAGTAGGAAAATTAGAAAGTATAAAAAAAGAAAGTAAAGATCACAGTAGTGCAAACAAATGGAAATTATTACTCAAAAAAGGGAAAATAATCACCACGGACCAGGTGTCAAAGCGAGGTCAGAAATAAAAGACAGAGTAGAAAACAAAGTAAAACGTCATAAAGAGGTTAAAAAACAAGGGGGCCAGACACATGCAGAGCAGGTTAGAGATAATGAAAACTGGAATTCAAAAGACTAAAAAAAAACGTAGGCGCGATACACATGCTGAGCAAGATACAGAATATGAAAACAGAAAAAAACGACAGTGTCAGGCAGTAAACATCGCATTAGCACAAAAAAAGAGAAATTATTACTCAGAGAAATAACGAAAAGGCAAATAGAGATTGAATATGTGGACATAAGTGATATGTCAGAAGTATGTAAATATTGTAAAGCTTTGAAGTTTAAGTCAGAGAATTTCAAAAATGGGGTTTACCTCACATGCATTTATTGGTTACTTTGCAAAAAAAAAATATTAACTGCTGCTGATGTAGATCATTTTGTCTGTGCTGAAATTCCAAACAGAGAAACCTATTCTGAATTATGGTACAAAGTCATTAAACACATGTCTCATTGACCTCATTTAAAAGATTCAGCATATTGGGACTCCAAAGATTCCAAATATTGTTTTTACAGAAGTTCTGAAATAAAAGTGAAACTAATGAAATAGCAACAATTCAAAGAAAAAAAAAATCTTAAAAGTGTGTATCCAGAAAACCAAACACAGGGGTTAGCGAGCGAAGCGAGCAGGGGGCGAAGCCTCCTAGTATATTATAAAACTATGTACTGTAGTTTACTTTAGTTCTGACAGATGATGCCACATTATCATACATAATTATTTTCATCCATCCCTCCCCACTATGAATTGTTTCTCTTGACAAATTCAGATACAGCATAATATGTTCATCAGTTGATGCACATGCAGTGGTATGTTACAACAGGAAAGTGTCCCTGGATTCAAAGTGCAGTATTAAGTGCAAAATGATGTCAAAGCAACAATTGAAAAAATAAAAACAATGCATAAAATAAATTTTTAAAGAAAAATTAATTATGGAAAAAAATATTTAGAAGGAACTTATATAATTTGAACAAACAGAAGAACCAGACAGAGACAACCTTGTATGGGATTCCAGTAGAGCACACTCATGTGCAGTTGCTCTGCTGTAATTCATGAGGAGAACTGGTCCAATAGTCAAAAGACTGCAATGGGGCGTGCAGTATCACTTTAGTAAATTTCTTCCTAACATTCAATATCTATCTATCTATCTATCTATCTATCTATCTATCTATCTATCTATCTATCTATCTATCTATCTATCTATCTATCTATCTATCTATCTATCTGTAAACTTGAAACTCTTAAAATTATTCACGGACTGAAAAAAGGCAATGCTTGTTAACAATGCACACCTACCTAAGCTTTGATACCTGCCATTATAAGGTGACAATATGCTTTAGTGCTGATTAAGCTACAACCATGTGGTGAATAAATAGCTGGATGGAGGAACTGCAGCCATTACTGCCTTTGGTACTTCAACATTTAAACAAATATTACACAGAATAGAAGTGTTTTGTTTTTGTTTTTTTTTTCTAAACCACTTTCCAGCATTCTCAAACAAGTGGCAAGCATGGAAAAAAAAGTGAAGACTAAAACTGAAAACAAAACACAGAGGGAGAGGAGAAAGCAAAGATATATTACATCAGCAGCTAGGGCACAAAATCCAGGGGATGAAGCATGCAATTTACATGAAAGAGGAGAGTATGCAATTAAGCCATCCATTTCCCTACTACGATATAATTGGCTTTCAAGTCTGCAAGTTGACTTTTCCACAATGGAATTTTGAAAAGTGGGAGCAACAGCAATGAGTGACTGACCATTATTGGTGATAGGGCACTGGGATATGGTGTTGGCTGTTTGTAGGTCTTCTATCTCAGAGCTGCTTGTTCAGGTTTGACTGTTTAGTCTTTTTATTGCAGACCATTAAAGCTGGAAAGTAGCATGTCTAACTGTTTTAGGCTGTTTTGGTTTTCAGAAAACTTTTTCTGCTGCAAAAGTTTCCTCTAAATATATAATAAAACACTCTTCCTCTTTTTAAAATACTTTATCTTAGATTCTTCTGTGTTATCTGGAAGCTCAAATGTGGACATGAAGTGCCAGGGTTCTAGATTTTAAAGGCAGGATGGTAAAGTTCACATTAGGTAAATCTTTTCCAAAAACAAACATTCAGAAGGCAAATTGAGAGAGAGAAAGAAAATTATCTACTTCAGGGTTTCTCAACCTTTATTTTCATAACAGTTTTAATCGCGCCCCCCTAATGTTTTTTTGAAACCCTAATAAAATGTATTCCTATATTTTTTGCTGATGATACACCGCTACAAGTTTACAATTTCCCTATGAATAGCGAAATTACGCCACATATGGCAACATTCACGTCCCCTTTTTTGTTACAGTTTTATAACCACTGATC
The DNA here is from genome assembly GCF_900747795.2 of Erpetoichthys calabaricus. Lineage (NCBI taxonomy): Eukaryota > Metazoa > Chordata > Cladistia > Polypteriformes > Polypteridae > Erpetoichthys > Erpetoichthys calabaricus. The sequence goes on along the minus strand of NC_041411.2, from coordinate 15,963,690 downwards.
TACTTCATCATTTAGATAGATAGATAGATAGATAGATAGATAGATAGATAGATAGATAGATAGATAGATAGATAGATAGATAGATAGATAGATAGATAGATAGATAGATAGATACTTTATTAATCCCAAGGGGAAATTCACATACTCCAGCAGCAGCATACTGATAAAGAACAATATTAAAGAGTGATAACAATGCAGGTATACAGACAGTAAATAAATTTGTATAATTTTAATGTTTACCCCCCCCCGGGTGGAATTGAAGAGTCGCATAGTGTGGGAGAGGAACGATCTCCTCAGTCTGTCAGTGGAGCAGGACATTGACAGCAGTCTGTCACTGAAGCTGCTCCTCTGTCTGGAGATGATACTGTTTAGTGGATGCAGTGGATTCTCCATTATTGACAGGAGCCTGCTCAGTGCCGGTCGCTCTGCCACGGATGTCAAACTGTCCAGCTCTGTGCCTACAATAGAGCCTGCCTTCCTCACCAGTTTGTCCAGGCGTGAGGCGTCCCTCTTCTTTATGCTGCTTCCCCAGCAGACCACTGCGTAGAAGAGGGTGCTCGCCACAACCGTCTGATAGAACATCTGCAGCATCTTATTGCAGATGTTGAAGGACGCCAGCCTTCTGTCCTTTGTTACACAGAGCATCAGTATTGGCAGTCCAGTCCAATTTATCATCCAGCTGCACTCCCAGGTATTTATAGGTTTGCACCCTCTGCGCACAGTCACCTCTGATGATCATGGGGTCCATGAGGGGCCTGGTCCTCCTAAAATCCACCACCAGCTCCTTGGTTTTGCTGGTGTTCAGTTGTAGGTGGTTTGAGTCGCACCATTTAACAAAGTCCTTGATTAAGTTCCTATACTCCTCTTCCTGCCCATTCCTGATGCAGCCCACGATAGCATTGTCGTCAGCGAACTTTTGCACGTGGTAGGACTCCGAGTTGTATTGGAAGTCCGATGTATATAGGCTGAACAGGACCGGAGAAAGTACAGTCCCCTGCGGCGCTCCTGTGTTGCTGACCACAATGTCAGACCTACAGTACCAGAGACGCACGTACTGAGGTCTGTCTGTAAGATAGTCCACAATCCATGCCACCAGGTATGAATCTACTCCCATCTCTGTCAGCTTGTCCCTAAGGAGCATATGTTGGATGGTGTTGAATGGCGCTAGAGAAGTCTAGAAACATAATTCTTACAGCACCACTGCCTCTGTCCAAGTGGGAGAGGGATCAGTGTAGCATGTAGACCATGTACAATATTTCCATCACCACTCTGGTTATCCTTATTTCATCTTCTCTTCTTCATTCAACTTAACATAGCTTGCTAAACCAAATTTACTCTTTATATCCTTAGCTGTCATTCCAAATTCTGCGCAATGTAGATTTGCCCTTCTCTTAAACTACTAACCTATCATGTCATACTATATCCAGTTTATCCATACCCAACACTACGTAATTGTGAGAAATTGTCAGTTTCACCACTATTAAAGTGTCAGATTCTGCCTATGAAAATCTGATTGATTTCTCCCTTTATGTCTCTGCATGCCTTGCCTCATATTCCCTATATACTACCTCAATATCCCTTCATATTCCATTCTGTCTTACCTACTATGACCCTTGGTCCATAGACATTCGGTATCTATTCAAGTTGGCCATGTATGTTGAATATTTGTTATGATCCTTGCACCTGCATCTATTACAACCATTCATAACCTTCTCTGTCTCCTTCTCTCTCCATACCCAAATATACAAGTCCCAGTTTCTCCATTATGGTCTCATGCTGGTCCAGATTAATCCTATTCAACTACCATCATCTATATGTATTACAGCCACTGAAGCATCTGCCAACCTCTCAATACTTTTAAATACTCTATGTTTCCACTACATGCTCCCCTGAAGTATTCAAATGTCACCCCCTGATCTCCAAACCAAAGTCTCTCCATGGTAATCTTAGGTTTGATTGACCTATAATAATCCCTCATAATCCCTCTATGCTTCTTCATTACCTCTAATGCCTCTCAATATTATCCTCAGCCACTCATTTCCTTACATACCTATAATAACTCCTAATCCCCATGCATACAAAGTTCTATTACAAATACTACTCAGATCCTATCATAGCTCATTGGTACTTATGCTAGACCTTCATATTTATAATAATTTATCATGCCCTTTCATATTTGTCTTTAGTTTTCTTATTTGTACTAGAAATACATTTGTTCTACCATATATATCCAAGTTATTACTTCAATATATATATAGTCAGTGTTTCCATATTTTCCATAACTCTTCAAAAACTTATTTATAAATTTTGCTCCCTTGAGGCATTCTGTTCCTACAAAACAAAACCTCTCTATACTAATCCCATACTTCTTGTATTGATTAAATCCCCTCATGCTCCTCTATAAGTCTCCCTGTTTGTCAATATCTATCACACTCATGCCTATCCTCTCAAACCCCATATGGCTCTTACAGCCACTCTGTAACGTTTATAAACCTTCATGCCTGGCCATACAAATCCTAACCCTAAACCCCATCGTCTGCCACACCATTGCTCATACCCCACTGTGCCCAAAACACACAAAAGCATTGTTTTCATTCATCACCCCCTACATCGAACTAACTTCCTTCTCCTCCTCACCTTGTTGCCTAAACTCCTCTGCTATTTCAAAGAGAAACTCATTTTAATCTCTTTGCTTTAAACTAACAAGTTGAGTGCAAAGAGGGATATAAGCATAGGAGCCCGGGGACTGCTCTGCTTCACACCTCAAAATCAATTTAAGGGCTATGCTGCTTGAAAGCTGCTATTATTAAAGCCTAATTCTTCTGATGCTTGGGATGATGGTCAATTTGGTTTGTCAGTTCAAAAAAAATCTTTTGCTGCTCAACACCCTGCAATTCTGACAGTTTAAGAGAAAAAGAGCAGATTCCTGCCGAGCAGCATGGACTGACGAGAGAACATGATGTCAAGACTTGAAGGCTTGACCCACCCGCTTCCTGAAATCATTTATTATTAAAAGTGACAGTTAAACACAGGTGTTTTTTGTAAAGGTGGGGCACTGTTGTCGGTTTGAAAGCCGCTTTCCAGAATGAAATGCTTAATCACAACAAAGACTGTGTCATTTTCCTGCAGCGTGTGAAGCAAAGGCAAGAGATGCACCATTTTCATGTTCTTTTCTGCCAGTCTATGTTAAAGAATGTAGGAAGCATATTATTTGAATAAATGTATAACCTCCCAGCCAAGCCACTTATAGTATGTAAAGTCTATGGAGCACAAATTTAAATTTCAGCGTGTTTTGCTCAAAGCACCTTATTAGAGATTAATTAGGGATTAATTATTGTGTTTGTGTTAAGACAATTCAGACTTTTGGAAATATGGCCTTTAAATTGGCCAACAAATCTGGAGCCTTGGCAGGCTATTAAATTATGTTGGTCAAGAACAGCATGGTAGTGCAGTGGTCAGGATTCCTGCCCCTTAGCTCAGAGATTTGAAACCTGGCTCAGTCACTGTCTATGTATAGTTAATACATTCTGCCAATATGAATATTCTCCAGGTATTTTAGCTTACTTCTGTGTCCCAAATAGCTGATGTATATAGTATATATAGTAAATAAGTTTTTTTCCATGTGTGCCCAGAAATGGACTAGCAAGGTTTAATTTCTGGTTTGACTCCAGTGTTGTTGTAACAGTCTCTGGCTTTCTCGAACCATGCAATTCAATAAGTAGGTTTGGAAAATAAATAACAAACTAATGCTAAAAAGTGATGAGGTGAGATAACCAATGAAAATGTTTAGTGGATTTGAAAATAAGTGAATAATTTTACGGAAGAAAAGGCAACAGCACATAATAAAACAACAGAAAGAATGGTAAGACATTCAACAGGAGAAAAAAATATCAATAATTTTGCAAAAGTCAGCCCTGAAAGATTCTTTCAGTATTTTAGCAATAGAAGAATGCTCAAGGAGGAGGTGATATGTATTAATAATGAAATAGGAGAAATTACTGTATGTATATAGGTAAATTAATACAAAATACTTTTCATTTTTATTTTCCTAAAACATTTTACAATGAAAAAGTCAGTAACATACAAATTGCTACAAAATTAATTAATTAATTAATTAATTAATTAATTAAATAAGTGAAAACATTAGCTAGAATTAGATAAGATTTTCCTAGGGTCTTCAGGGAAACTAGAAATGAGTCTTTGCAACTTGTTACAAAGTTTGGAAATTCGTAGGAAATGGAAACTAGTAAATAATGATATAAAAATGAGATTGTCATGAAACTGACTGCTAATTGCTAGTTAAATTATGTCAGATATAAAATAATGTAAGTAGTTAATGAACTACAGATAAATCTGAAACTACTGTATGCATGCATGTCTATATAGATCAGGTTTGTTTGAAGATAAGAGTTTCTTTGCTTCTAATTGTGAAGCTACAAATTAACAAAGGTTATTCTTAAGTTGTAATGCATGTGTCAGGTCACATCTGAAATACTGTGGGCACTTTTGATCCTGCTAAAAAAACAGCAAAAAAATTCCAGAGAGATCTACTAGACAAATTCCAAGCCTGAAGTATATGAGGTATGAGGAAAGGATGAAAGAACTGCAATTGCAAGGTTACATAAGGGAAATTACCGGTGGAGTGAGTCGCCTATTGCTTTGAAATCAGTTCTTTGAGAAGAACACAAGAACAAAGATGGCAGATGGATAAAGGTAAATTTCATACAAATGTTAGAAAATATTGTTCACATAGTGAAGTGTACACAAAGGAATAAATTGGCAAGTAGCTTATGTGAGAGTCAGTGGTGAAACTAGAATTTAATGAGTCTTTCTGTTAAACCCCCCCCCCCCCCATTTAAGTGATTAATATTAAATTAATTCCTTTTAAAAATGACCACCATCAATGAAATATGTCACACATATAGGCTATATAAAAGATCAATAGTCTCATTTAAGCAGTCATTGCTGGTCCCCCAACCTCATGAACCCCAGTGCAACAACATACAGTATATTTACATAACCAAATCATATTATGTGATATTATCTACTGTTAAATTCTGCTCCGTACTTCTAAAGTTTTTATTATTATACTGTATTGAGGATTTGTTCTGTTCTGTGTATGGTATTGTATTGTATTGTATTGACCCCCTTCTTTTTGACACCCACTGCACGCCCAACCTACCTGGAAAGGGGTCTCTCTCTTTGAACTGCCTTTCCCAAGGTTTCTTCCATTTTTTCCCTACAAGGGTTTTTTTGGGAGTCTTTCCTTGTCTTCTTAGACAGTCAAGGATGGGGTGCTGTCAAGAGACAGGGCCTGTTAAAGCCCATTGCGGCACTTCTTGTGTGATTTTGGGCTATACAAAAATAAATTGTATTGTATTGTATTGTATTTATGCCACTGTTGAGAGTAGCTCCTTGGGGACCTTCATATATCAACTGTATGTTATTTTGGAGATATTACACCTTTCTTGGAAAAAAACCCCATTATTTCTTATTTTCTTATGTGAATTGAATGTTAGATATTCACCTGTTTTCTGAACCCATTGATCACAACACAGAGTCTCTAGTAGTCAAAGCCTATTCCAGCATCAAACTGGGACACCCAAACAAGACCAAAGCAGACAAACCACCTAAACCTTGTATGTGTTCTAAAGAAAACAAGAGAATTGGACAAAACCTAGTACGTTGATTACGCACAGACAGTGACCCAACCAATCAAACATGGGCCTCAGGAGCTATATACACATACAGTACTACATTTTAAAATACAGTACTTCAAACTAATTTATTAATACATTAATCAATACTTTAAACTGAATCGAAGATATCTGTAAATATAAACATACTTTTCTGTAGCATCTGACTGTTTCAAGCAGCAGGTAATCGTAATTCAGGCAGAAAGTGTTTGCTTCTGGCTAAGGTGTAGAATTTATAACCTCAGGTTGACAGACCCTGTAGTTGCTAATGTAAAGCACTAAGATCATATGATTACTTGTTCATTTTCCACCAGTGCTCACACTGTACAAACATGTAAGTAGTTGAACTCTATATGTAAAGTGCCTTGGGCAAGTATTTACAGTTAAAGGAGGCTGCATGAAATAAAATTGGTTAATTGTTTGGTGTTCACAGGTTCACCGTCCATCCATTATCAAGTAGCCTTTATCTCAAATAGCACTTTTAACAGACTGTACCAGAATAGCAATTGTTCTAGGTGCTTTTCATCATATTTGTCCTATCACAGGTACTGTACAGAGCAAAAAAAAGCATTTTATGGTAGCAGATTTACAAAGTACAATAAAAATGAAACACAGCAATCACAAATACAAAGGTTGCTTTGGCAGATACCAGCAAGACCTATAAAGTATATGCAACAACTTTTAGCAGCGTATTCCATCAAAAAGAGCTTCATAGATCAAATCTGAGTACAAAATGAAACTGGAAGGGTGGCATTGTGATACAGTGTTTAAAACAGCAGCCTCACAAATCCCATGTTTGGTCAACGTCTATGTAGTTTATTCAATCTTCACCATGCCTAAATGGGTTTTCATCTGGGTACTTTGACTTTCATCTTAGATTCCTAAATTTGTGCATTTCAGGTTGGTTGATGATTCAAAATTGGCTCTGTGTGAGTGAACCTTGTGAGGGGCTGGCATTAAGTCTGGGACTGGGTTCTGCTTTGCACCTGGTGCGTCTGGAAAACACTCCTACAGTCCCGAATTAGGCAAAGATGTTTAAGAATATTATGTTATGAACAGGCTCTGCATTGGTCTGTTGTGGTGAAAAAGGAGTTGAGCCATAAGACAAAGCTCTCAATTTACCGGTCAATCTATGTTCCTACCCTCACCTATGGTCATGAGCTGTGGGTAGTGACTGAAAGAACAAGATCGCAAATACAAGCGGCTGAAATGAGTTTCCTCCACAGGGTGTCTGGGCTTTCCCTTAAAGATAGGGTGAGAAGCTCAGTCATCCGGGAGGAGCTCAGAGTGGAGCCACTGCTTCTCCGCATCAAGAGGAGTCAGATGAGGTGACTCGGGCATCTGATCGGGATGCCTCCTGGACGCCTCCCTGGTGAGGTGTTCCGGGCACATCTAACCGGGAGGAGGCCCTGGGGAAGACCCAGGACAAGCTGGAGGGACTATGTCTCTCGACAGGCCTGGGAACACCTCTGGATTCCCTCGGAAGAGCTAGAAGAAGTGGCAGGGGAGAGGGAAGTCTGGGCATCTCTGCTCAAGCTGCTGCCCCCGCGACTCGATCTCGGATAAGCGGAAGAGGATGGATGGATGGATGTTATGAACATAGAAAGAACATACATGTGTCAGTTCTCAGCACTGAAATAATGTCTAATCCTGAGTAGCCTCTCTCAACCATTTTCAAACAAATACATCCTTCCATCCTCAATGGCACCCACTAAAACCAGCAATATATTCTGGCAGCATTGGACACAAAGAAGAAAGCAGCCTTGTACAAGATGTTATTTAATTGCAGCACATATACACATTCCTGGTCACTTATAAAGAACCAATTTAAAATCACCAATTAACCTAACAGTCAACCCACAGGGAATTAGTGGATTATCTGTACAAAAATACATTCAGACTACATGAAATAAAAAAGAAACATACACATTATACATACATAGTGACCAGGTCGAATTTGACGTAAGACGCCAAGAAATGCTTCCATTGATACTACTAAACTAATGAAAATGATAAATAAAAAATTCATCCATCTATATGTTTTCAAGTCCACTTGATATAGCTAAGAGTCATGAGGCTGGAGCTTATCCCAACAGTTTCAGACACAAGACAGGAAACAGGAACCAGTCCTGTGCAAGGCTCCAGAGAACCATCCACTCTCAAAGGGCTCATTCACGGGCGGACATCCATGCTGATCTAAATTATAGTTGACAGCTAACCTAAAACATTTGTCTTTGAAATATAGAAGGTCTGAATACATGGGGAAAAACATGGAGAGAACATTCAAAATCCACAGAGACCACACCAGGATTTACACTCAGTGTCCTGGAGCTGTGAGGTAGGAGTACTAACTACTTTCATATAATACTGGTTGGCTGAATAGAGGAGCAACAACCCAGAATCCATCCGTATGTTTGTTTTCTCACTTGATTATCAACTTTGGGCATAGTGAACTAATTTTAGGGCTAATTCAAAATCCCTAGTAAACGTAATTTGTGTGTCTTTGGAGTGTTCAAAGAAAATTGGAGCACCTTGTGAAAGTTCATAATGAGAATGCACAGACTTCACACAAACAGAGACCATGCTGAGCTTTGATTACAGATTTCTGGAGTTTCTTCATGATCATGCTGTCCCCTAATACGAAATGCAACTTTTAGTACAATCACACAGCAATAAATAAATATTAGGAGTTGGAAGGTGTTCTAGGATGTCCAGTGTTCTACCCCACTGATTCTTGTGTAGAAGCTGAAGGGTTTTGATCAGTATCAAGAGGAGGAATTTGATGTGATATAATATCTGACCTTCCTTTCTTCTGCCACTCCCTTGATGGTTCACTTCTCTTTTTTTCTTCTCCAGTCTCTTTCCTCCCATTACCTCGTTGTCCTTTCAACTTCTCTGTTTCTATCCCATTGGTGCCCCATTTTCTCACCATATTTTTTTCCTTCCTTTGATCTCACTGTCTTCTACGTCCTGTTCCCTTTTCCCTAAGACTTTACACCAGCAGGGGACTTTTCACCTGCCTCCTCACTTTCCCCCACGTCTCATTCCCTCTCAATTGCCCATCTAGTAGTTTCACTGTGAAACAGAAGTGCAATGTACATGCAGGCTGAGACTATTTCATACCGTTTAAATGTCAGGCCCAGACTTCAAATGAAAAAAAAAAATTGAGAAAATCTTACATTCACAAAACCCCAGAGTAAAAAAATTCGAACTAAAGTGCCTATTATTAACAGCAATATAACACATCCAGCCCCAGGTGACTTGCCAACTGTGTATGTGTATTTTTTTCTCTTTTTTCCCCTTTTTTTGAAAAACACAAAACCAGCTGTCTGTAGAATCGCATGGATCCTGATTCGAAAAAGCTGACAAATTGAAGCCCAGAGGGCCTGTCTATCCCAATGCCAGAGGCCTCTCGCTCCACTATTAACACCTCTGTTCAAACTGCAAATGACTGCAATTGGTTGCTGTGGCAATGCACTTACCTCCTGTCTTCTGTCATGTTAATCCAGGAGAGAGAGAATTAAATAAATAAATGTGAAAAGTTTTTGAAACCAATAGAGGCACTTTACACCACCACGTGAAAAGATGGGATTTGGGGAATTAAGTGCCTGCTGGATAATCAAAAACAAAGAGGGCAAACCTACTTCCTGCTGGGCTGCCTATTCAGGAAGGTAATTGGTTCCCCCAGTGCCATCAGCGACTTTATTTGACACAATACTTTTTGCGGTACTGAGTGGATAAAATTAAAGGGAGGGAGGTTGGGGAGAGGTGGAGGTAAAGAAAGGAGCGAGTCAGGTACAGTTGATTGATCTGTTAGTGAGTCAGCTGAAGAGATCCATTTATTTTCTGTGTTCCTTTTAGTATTAAAGGATCTGGGTGACAGAATCTGTCCCAACAGCATGAGAAATTTAAGTAGGAACTACACCAGGATGGGACACCAGTCCATCACAAGGCACAGACACAACTGAGTTAACATAAACATTTCAGCAATGTGGGACAAAATTACCTGTTGAAATTCCACACAAACACTTACTGTTCTTGCCAGCTCCATGTAGACAGTATGGGAGTTGAACCCTAGTTCTTCTAGCTGTGAAGCGGCAGCAGCAGTAACACCATTGTGCTGCCCCAGACATTCATTCATCAATCCATTTTAAGTACTCTTAATCTAATCAGAATCACATGATGAACAGAACATATGCCAACAGAAACGCAAATAAAGCTTTCACAATATATATGTTTTTGCAGGCAGTGCTTTTATCCAAAGTAACTTACAAACCCAAAATAAATAATATCTTCTGTATTTCTATATCTATGCAGTGGAAATACGGCTTGCTGAGTGAATAATTGAGGATCACACCGAGATGGAAATTGAACTGTTGAATGCTGTTGCCACCAGTGTACTATTCTGGAGACAAATGGGCCAACTTGATAGGGCATCAACACAGACTAACCTGCTATCTTTACACCACTCTGAAGTAAGTATTCAGTACATATCATTGTTGCCTAATGATGAACAAGGCCATCAATCAGTAAATTAATTTTTTCTTCAGACTGGCTAGCTATGTTCCATCTTTCTGACAGTTTTCTTTCATGGATTTTAATTTTTTATAGTTTATTTCATAGAGAGTGGGTGGCATGGTGGCACAGTGGTTAGCACTGCCACCTTATGGACCCATTGATTTGAATCCCGTGCCTGGTCACTATCTGTATGATGTTAGTATATTCTTTCTTTGTCTCTATGGGTTTTCCTCTGGATACTACAGTTTTCCTCCCATACTGTATTCCAAACATGGGAGTCAAAATTGGCCAAGTGTGGTATGTGCATGATGTCTTGTGATTTACTGGTGTCTCATCAAGGGTTGTCTCCTTTTTGACACGAGATAGGCTCTGACCCTCTTGTATTAAGCTTGCTTGAGAATGCTATGTGCTGAAATGAGCGGTATTCCAGAGCTAATCAATGTCTAGACAAATAAGTTTTACATTTTTCTCCTCTGCTGTTAGTTGCTCATACATTTTGTCGGCTGGGGCCGCATGACACCGTTTTAACCAAAGTTTCTGAATCTCTTGATTACTGTTTATTTAACTTGATATGTGTGTTTACGTATGCAAATATATTACAGATATTAGCTTTATCATTGCAATGTTATTTAAACTACTGAAAATGACTGGCCTTGTCACACTTAGTGATCATGTGCCGACCTTCCTGTGTTATATATGTCAATCAGTTTAGTTGTGTCATTGGCCTCCAAAGAAAATCTGTCATACAGGGCTAACATGTTAGAACTTAAGTTGGCAGTAAATTAGAAGGAACTAGTTGGCTATTTAGATGCTATTATATGGATATATTATTTCAAAAAATAAAATCCAGCCTTATTTAACTTTTTAATTCTTCACAGTCTTCTCTCTAGGGCTGCATCAGCCTGTTCTGATCCTAACAACCATCCATTTCTACTTCTTTTTGACTGACTGCCAGTGACTACTACAGATGGCAGCATTATGTACGCAGCTCCGCTTAAAGCAGGTGCCATTCCAAATTAAGAGCTTTGTGCGGAATTGTAGGTGACTGCTTGATTAAATATTCTATGGATATATTGGTTTTACATTTTCAATAGCACCTAGCACCTTTATGCATTTTAAACAAGAGTAGTGAGGGACGGTTCGTAGAATATTATTCTTAATTTCTGTACCCATCTTTTGTATTTACTTTGTCCTAGTCAGTATCAAGGTAAATTTATCCTATCATGAATGAATGTAACCAAGTAATCAGTGTTGTGCGGGATACCCACATGCTGATCTTGCATCCTGAGTTAACAGGGACAATGGAATGTTGAAGGTAATTCACTTGAAAACATGGGGTATATACAAAGTATACACAGAAGGCACCAGCCAGGAATCCAAGTGCTGGGTGGACGTAAGACTACATGCTGAACCACTGTTCTTAAATTTTATATTTTTCCTTCCTTTCAGATAGAAGTAATAAGATCAGTGGCAGATGTTAGTGAGAACATCTTGTAGTCTAACTTAATGTTGTAGCTAAGGGAAAACATAACATTGATAATATTCTTTTAATATTTGTTTTCTAATAACTGTAAAAGAAAACAGAACATGTGAAATTGTATGAAGCAGCACAACGTTGTAAGTAATGTTTTAAAAAGTGAATCATTATTTGTATTTTGTGAGTAGAATAGTTCACAGCAAAGACCTTTCTGCTTGGCAAAAAAGGCTGTTTCTTTACAGTTAAAGTCAGGCACATCACAGTTCTATTCCCAATTAATTTAAAGCTTTGTATTATTGTATTCAGTCTCTTTTGCTCGATTGTGCTACTGTACAAAGAAAACACTTGATTCTTTTTTATGTGCTTAATCTTTAGTCTGACATTGTGGCTAAAAAATGTCAGAAATCACAATCACTTCCCCAGCTGAAGGTTTCCAATAAAGAGTGTCCCACAGGTCATTTTCCATCAGTACCTTCAATTATGATGCAACGATTTTTGTTCTTTTATTTCCAATTTTTCTTCTACTATTGTAAAGGAAAATTGATCTGAAAGTAATTAATTCAACCTGTTCATTTTTACTCTGTTGTTATAAGCCTACCTAATCCACTCTTGTGTCTGCAATTAAACTAAATAGAAATAATAGGGTTAAACAAGTGTTGCCTGTCAGTGTTTGACAGTTAATCATGTGGTCTGTATGTAGACATGTTACAAATTTGATTTATTAAATTATATCTTTACAATTTTAATATCTTTTTTCATTTTTGTGCACATCTTTTGTGCAGTTTTTCATTCATTGCTGCTAGTGTCAACATGCAACCACATGCACATGCTTTTGTTAAAATTTATCAAAATCAAAATTTGAGTTCTTAATGGACATTTTTATCACACCATAAGAGTAGTTGCTGTGCTGAATGGTTTAATATTACTTTAGTTTAATTGTCCTTCCTAGAGCACTGGAAATGGTATGTATCAGAAAAATGTGTTTCGGTTACATGCTTCAGAACTGTTATGTCTCTTACATGGAAAACTTTGAAACCTATATGATAAGTTTGTAGACCTTCACCTTGAATGGGGGCATTTGTTCAGGTTTGATAGTATATTGCTTGGACCACTTAGTGACATGTTACAATGTTGATTTATTTAATATTGTAATATTTGTCTTGAATTTTTTGTCATTTTGTTTTTAGCATCATCATGTGAATTATGTGAATATTGTGAATTCCCCCTTGGGATTAATAAAGTATCTATCTATCTATCTATCTATCTATCTATCTATCTATCTATCTATCTATCTATCTATCTATCTATCTATCTATCTATCATTATGATAGTTTAAATTATCCTGCATACACTGTAAATCAATCCAGAACATATGAACTAAGCAAAGAATTAAATGATTTGTATTAAAGAACATTATGAGTGATGCAGCCTAGGTTTAGTGAAATAGTTTTTAGTGTTCAGGATTCAAAGTTGAGTAGCTGAAGCTATCAATTGTAATAGTCAATTTTATATATAAGGAACAGTACAATAGACATGAAGCCAGAAATATGAACAGAAAGAAACCAGACACCATTTATAGAAACATGAAGTAGTGAGACCTTAATGGATGATGATACAGAAAAATAAGACATACAAAAGTCAATAAAAAGCAATCTGAAAAGGTATGATTTTTATCAACCCTAAAGCAAGAGAATTGATTGAACTTGATTGAGCACATGTGATGCTTATGAGCACAAACAAATTCAAAAAGGGACCATTTTAGCAAAAGCTCAGTCACTCTCAATATTGTATCTTGTCTTGGGCACACCAAAAGAGATACAACTGTTGGTATAAGATGTCACCTTTACACATAGAACATGGGACATTAATGAGGTAACTATTCCAGAGAAGTTATTGTAATTTACTTTAGCAACATTTACAAGGGTCATTGATGGTATGTACACATGACATCTCTAGGTTGGGGCAGAGTCAAAGGGAGGAGGAGAGAAAGTCATGAAAGTTGCATAAAAGGCCTTTGACTACTGTAATCTGAAGATCTGCAAGTTCACCTTACTACACCGTATGCTTTGAGGATTTAATACATTTTATTTTATATTACAACATCTTTAACTTTGATAAAGAAGAACTCTCTTAATTTCATATTTAATGGATTCTGAAGGTTATAGGGTCATTATTGTCACAAGCACAATAAACTGCTCAAAAAATTAAAGGAACACTTTGAAAACACATCAGACCTCAATGGGAAAAATCCTGCTGGATATCTCTACTGATATGGACTGGGTAATGTGTTAGGAATGAAAGGATACCACGTCGTTTGATGGAAATGAAAATTATCAACCTACAGAGGGCTGAATTCAAAGACACCCCGAAAATCAAGGTGAAAAAATGCGGCAAGCTAGACCATTTTACCAAACTTTCATTGCAGCAACTCCAAATCATACTCAGTAGCTTGTATTGCCCCCACGTATTTGTATGCATGCCTGACAACGTCGGGGTTGCATGCTCCTAATGAGACGATGGATGGTGTTCTGGGGTACCTCTTCCCAGATCTGGACCAGGGCATCACTGAGCTCCTGGGCAGTCTGAGGTGCAACCTGGTGGCATCAGATGAACTGAAACAATGTCCCAGAGGTATTCTATTGGATTTAGGTCAGGCAAGTGTGGGGGCCAGTTAATGGTATCAATTACTTCATCCTCCAAGAACTGCATATATACTCTCGCCACATGAGGCCGGGCATTGTTGTGCACCAGGAGGAACCCAGGACCTACTGTACCAGCAAAGGGTCTGACAATGGGTCCAAGGATTTCATCCCGATACCTAATGACAGTCAAGGTGCCGTTGTCTAGCCCGTAGAGGTCTGTGTGTCCCTCCATGGATATGCCTTCCCAGACTTTCACTGACCCCCTAACAAACCGGTCATGCTGAACGATGTTACAGGCAGCATAACATTCTCCATGGCTTCTCCAGACCCTTTCACGTCTGTCACATGTGCTCAGGGTGAACCTGCTCTCATCTGTGAAAAGCACAGGGTGCCAGTGGTGGACCTGCCAATTCTGGTATTCTATGGCAAATTCCAATCAAGCTCCACAGTACCGGGCAGTGAGCACAGGGCCCACTAGAGGACATCGGTCCCTCAGGTCACCCTCATGAAGTCTGTTTCTGATTGTTTGGTCAGAGACATTCACACCAGTGGCCTGATGGAGGCCATTTTGTAGGGCTTTGCCAGTGGTCATCCTGTTCCTCCTTGCCCAAGGGAGCAGATACCGGACCTGCTGATGGGTTAGGACCTTCTACAGCCTTGTCCAGCTCTCTTAGAGTAACTGTCTGTCTACTGGAATCTCCTCCATGCCCTTGAGACTGTGCTGGGAGACACAGCAAACCTTCTGGAAATGGCATGTATTGATGTGCCATCCTGGAGAAGTTGGACTGACTACCTGTGCAACTTCCGCAGGGTCCAGGTATTGCCTCATGCTACCAGTAGTGACACTGACCGTAGCCAAAAGCAAAAGTAGTGAAAAAACAGTCAGAAAAGGTGAGGAGGGGAAAAATGTCAGTGGCCTCCACCTGTTAAACCATTCCTGTTTTGAGGGTTGTCTCATTGTTGCCCCTCTAGTGCACCTGTTGTTTCTTTCATTAACACCAAAGCAGCTGAAACTGATTAACAACCCCCTCTGCTACTTAACTGACCAAATCAATATGCCAGAAGTTTCATTGACTTGATGCTATACTCTGATTAAAAGTGTTCCTTTAATTTCTTTGAGCAGTATACTTGTGTCTGTTGGTGAACATGCATTAGTGAGTGCAATTACTGTACCTTGAAATGTCTACCTTGTGTACCTGAAAAATTCTCATAACAGAGTTTACAAACCCATCTACCGTTATAAGAGACATTATGTTTCAGTCAAATGCTCATGATGCTAAGCTATACGACACTTTCCAGAATTGACACGTTCACATTGATTTGCACTTTAAAGTAAAGGTTTAATAGCTCATTGGCATGATACAGTGTCAAACCATTCTGGGCTTTAAAGGTTTATTGATGTATTTATTAGTTTATTTTCCAAGTTACACCTCACTGATTTCCCCAAAAATCTCCATTCGGCACCCACGTCTGGTCTCTCTGTCATCACACCAATGAGTTTTTACCTCCATTTTATCCCAAATTCTAGACTAAAAAGGCCTGTGGAAGGCTTAAGCCTTTAAACCTCAATGGGGAATCATCCAGTTAACTTCTAAGACCACTACTTGACAGTGGCATTTAGCACATGAAGGAGGTGCTACACCCAAGAGTGACTGTTTGTTAAGGTACAAGAACCCTGTGGCAGATTTAGGGCTGCCTAGTCAATGTTTGGGTAGTATGAGCCTTTCTTTCTAATGTAAAATGTCTCTGCTGGCCTCCTGTTTATTTGTCACTGACTTTAACTGTCTCTCTGACACACTTGGAATATTTGCTTCATGAGCACAGCCTGTAGCAGCAAAGTATTCTATATCAGAGGACTCTGTTTGGTTTGAAGTGTTAGTTTCCCCCACCTTTCCTTCTGTGTCATGTTCAGTTGTACCTTTGACTGATGCCATTTTTACCAATTTGGTAACAACTCATGCAGAAAGATTATCAAAAGCAATTTAAAAGTCATGTCTTGTTAATTTAGAGTACAGTTTAATTGAAGATCTCAGTAACCAGAGGGACTTGTCAAACTAGAAGACACAGGAGGCCAGAAAGGAACTTGAACTGGAGAAACATAGCCTTAAGTTAAATTCTCCCTGGCTCAAGACGACAAAATTAAAAAGCAACATAGTATATCATTACTATAAATAGGATTTAAAACAGAATTTCCCAGGGAATGAGACATTGTAATGAGCAGGAACCAATCAGGGAAACACCACATAATAAGCATGAGCCAATCAGAGTGCAATTAGTTTTCAGAAATCTGCGTTTTCACCCATCCTCATTACAATGCTGAGGCTGCATTTTCAGAAGTATATGGCTGAGGAGAGAATGTACAGAAGTCTCAGTTTTTGGGAGTTGTAAATATCAGGGTAGTGTGGACAAGAGGCAAAAACTAAGACTAATAATTGTGATTTTAAATTAAAATGTGGTTAAGTGGACAGGGGTCCAAGGGGGGAAAAACATTTTAACACAGCAGGCAGAGCAGACCTGTTCATAAAAAGTCCATGATGCAAATCCAAGTCAGGGACCTACTCCATTCTCACTCAGGAGCATTGCCTCCCTGAAATCATGTATGAACAAACTGGTTAGCTATCCTTTGGTACCTATAAGGTGGTTTAGAAAGTCTCCTTACTTTTTGTAGTGCTTTTCATAGTCTTCTTTACAAATCACAAAGACTACTAAGGACAGCAGTAAAGTGCACTAAACATAACATCTTTCCTGAGGAAGGGGCCTGAGTTGCCTTGACAGCTTGCATATTGTAATCTTTTTAGTTAGCCAATAAAATGTGTCATTTTGCTTGGCTTTTCTCTACATTCATAATGGCTAACATGGTACAACACCCTAGTACTATAAACATTCCAGGAAATGATAAACTTTAACCTCTTCCATATGATAACAAACCACTTTCCTTCAGCTTGTTCCTTATGATAGCAAAGCACCGTTATCTCTCTTAAGAAAGAATTAAAAATAAGAAAATGTTTGACCAGCACCTTTACAAGGCCATAAATGGCTATTGTTATATACCTGATAACATGAACCACAAAGAAGTTGGCTCACAAATCTGAGCATATTGTATAACAGTGTTTGGTAACTGACCCCAAAACAATCAAAAATTTTGTGATCTGTGAATTTCTAACGATGACACAAAGGCTAGGTAAATCATGAACCCTTTTAGAACAAATCAACCATGACCTTTTGATGAAGCAGATAAACACAGCGAGGTTTAAGGCAGCTATTTCTCCAGTACAGCTACCAAAAAAAAGAAAAACAACAATAAAAAACACAACACTTGAACAACTCATTTTTGGTGTTAAAGTGGACAGGCTAAATAAAGCAAGAAAGGCCCATGAATGAATGACTCTCATTTCAAACTCTCCTGGCCTTTGATATAAGAGTCCAAGGCAGCAGGCAGCGTTTGTGGTCAAAGTTGCTGAGGAAAGATTGGATGATTAATTGTCATGGCAACCTGTCCCTCAGTTAATAATAGCAGGAGATAAGGAGATATAGAGGCACCTATGCACAGGATCAGAGTGGGGCCTTTTTAAACACGTTGCTGTAAATTACCAGGATTGTCGCTGTGTGTGTAGTAAAACCGGCCGCGCATACCAAATGAGAGGTTAAGCGTGTCCCCAAAGTAATTAGAACCAATTGTTGAGGTATTTAGCAATTAGTGGATTAACTTTAATGAGTCTCACCTGCACAAGTTGCCATGGTAATGGTTTTAGATGGCAGTTTAGAAAGGGAACAAATGATAAGAATGACACAGGAGCGCTCATATATTATTTTTGGTTGAAGCATCAAGGGAAATTGGACACAGCAGCATTTCTAACAAGGGGCTTCATTTTACACAAAGGATCCAAGATGAAAATAAATCCTAAAAATTAAGCTGTAAGGCATTGCACAGTGAAAAGTGACCATGGTTTCTGCTGCCCATATCTTAGAAGTGGGGTCATCTGCCTTAAAGGTACATCCAACTGTTTACATGGCTATGTATTTATTTATATGAAGCTTTCATCCTATATGAGTAACAATTCAAATATTTCTAAAATGAGTGCTGGGTAGGGTACATCTCTTGCTTAGATAGGGACCGAACAGGAACTTGGTGATACACACTGTTTAAAACAAAAAAATAACAAAAACAAAAGAATACAATTTAATAGACACACGCATAACTTCTTACCTGTACTGTATGTGGTGGGCCATACAGAGCCTTCCAAAGACAACTGTAGATATTTACTGTCAGATTGCTTGAATAAATTCAATGAATATATAACATTAAAAACTTTGTGAGACAATAAATAACATTGACCTTTGCCTGAGGCTGCACAATAGTGCTACTTCCTCACAGCTTCTGAAACATAGGTTTAAATCTCTCTCTGGTACTTTAGTTTCATCACACATCCCAGTGATGTGCAGATTTTGGATGATTGGCAGTCCTAAGCTGGCCTGGTACAAGTGATAGTGGGGCATTTGAATCAGTGCCCCCAGCCATGGCTAGTTATGCTTTACACACTATATCAATTATGTAGTATCTATCTATCTATCTATCTATCTATCTATCTATCTATCTATCTATCTATCTATCTATCTATCTATCTATTGTGGGATATGGCCAGCCATTCATCCCAGCCAATACCCCCAGGCTGCTAGATGGAGCCCCCCTTGCAACGTTCAGATGCCCCGAATTCCAGCAGGGCATCATGGACTATGGAGTTTTAATACACAGCCCTGCTGGATAACGTCGGGGTCGCTAGGGAACGCTGCAGGGAGACACAGAAAGAAAAGAAGTTTTTACCTGACCCGGAAGTGATAGAAGTCACATGGACTGAGGGACAGAAACACTTCCGGGTCACGGACTATAAAGGACTCTGGGAAATCCCAGACGGATGAGCCGAGTTGGGAGGCAGGGTGGCTAAGCGTCTGGGAGTGGAGGATTGAGTATTGTTTATTGTAGTGATTATTGATTTATTAAGTATTGTGGAGAGGAGGGTGCTTTGTACACTTATTTATAATAATAAATATTATTATTGGACTTTTATCTGGTGTCTGACGTCTGGTCTGAGGGTTCAAGGGGTCACAGGGATCCTTAAACTGTCATACTATCTATCTATCTGTTATGTGGAACCTTTCCTGTCAATCTGTTTATCTATCTATTCTATCTTATATGGTGTCTGTCATATGTCTCTAAGATAAATATACTGCTACATAGCTAGATAACTTTGACATTTCACCTACAAAGCTGAAAAAGCACTTTTTGTGAGATACTTGTTAGAAAGTATAAATTTATGAACTACTCATTTGACCCACACTGAGCAGGAACCAGTGGTAATAGAGACAGTATTATTTTTAGGACATCAAAAAGGATTTACATATACCCCTTTCTATTTTCCAAAATTAAAATTTTTATACCTGACATAAAAATAGATTACATCTTTTTTAAATGGGAATACATGTTTTAAAGAACAAAATACTAACAATGTTTCATATGTTATATAGCAAACACATCATTTCTATCATTTTCTCTTATCTAATGTTCATGAAGGAAGAAGTGCTGCTTAATTTTCTATTCAGCCAGTGAAACTAAAATTATCTTAGGAAGAATTCTAGTGATCACAAGAGGGACACCTGCTTCCTCTTACACATTGGTAAATAACAGAGGGAAAAAAACTGGGAGAATATTTCATTGCAAGAAAATATTTACAGTATAAAGAATGCAATACTTAGAGAATAACTAATCCCGTTCATTTATAATTATGTAATTCTTTTGTAATTCTAAAAAAGTAGGAATTAAACACTAGCACCTTTACATACTGAGAAACCAATATAGAATTAAACTGCTTATATATTGCCTTGCCGTGCATGCCATGTACAAATAATGACTCTAAAAATAATGATCTGGTAAATACAGAACTATTCATTGAACATAATCTGGTTATATACAGGCTACTGCTGCACATTCACATTTATAAATCCCTGACCCGCCTGTACTTTTCAAATTCATAATATGATATTTGTGGCTGAACGGTGTCCTTCAGTGTTGTGATGCCCCATTTACATGTTAATGGTAGATCACCCTCTCTATTAGAAAAAAAACTACATAATGTTTTCACCCTTTAACGTTCGACTTCAGGCAGCCCCAATCTCCCTTTAAGTGCCTCACCTTCTACTGTGGTGTTGTAGAAGTCTACATGGTAAGATTCCAGTTGAGTCTGCCTATCCTGACTGTTTTAGAGGGTCAAGTACAGTAGGAGTGTATTCTGTGTTGTCATGTCATTCACAGTCACAGCTCACACGTGATACACCTCTCTGTCTGCAATGTGGATATGATAAGGACGCTAAGTGTTGGTTGAGTGGATGCCAAGTGGTGACATTTACGAATGACTCTGGCCTTTTGCATCACAAACTATGAAATCTGTACATACATTAGGACTGTTACTTTGAGGGTAATGTGGGCTTGTTGAGTGTGACTTAATTCACATGCATTAGCAAGGGTCTCATGCATGTAACAGAAACAGTTTAAGGTGTGCCATTTCCGGAGAACACTGCCTTCAGTTTGAGCATCAGAGCTGTTGATGGTGTGTTGTAAATGTTCTCCACTTCATACTTTCTGACCATGATGTAATAGTCTTTCTTAATCCAGGTGAACCTGCTACCATCATCTTTAATGATCTGCTAGCAATCTTAAGGCTAAGAGTGGACAAGTGGAACATACTGTAGTGTCACTTGTTTTTATTTTTCCTTACCCAGGTAACTGACAGATGATTTTATGATGTAATCTCTGCTTGGAGCAAGATGTCATTCATCTACAATACCCTTAGTCTCCATTTCCAAAATTATGCCCTGGCCTAATCTCCCCTCAGCATAAGTAAATCTTATTCTGTGTGGTTTTACTGAACACCCTGCTTCATTCTCACTTCATGCATGGATTTCTTCAGTTTTTATCACCCACAAAAAGGCAGATGTATATGGTACATGCCTCCTTCTGTTGTCTTGGGTGACAGTGATACTTGGGTAACATGCCTGAAACAGAATTGTTTTTGTTCTTTGAGAAAATGACTATGAGATGGCATTTATAAAGCTGAATGAGCATTACTGGTGTTCTTGGAAGGACGATTGTTGGCAGTTTGCACATGATTTTGATTTAAATTTCAATATACTGTATTCTTATTAAGCACATTTCCAGTTGTGCACCCAGCATGCTATACAGTAATTGCATATACAGTATAATATAAAAAATGAAATGCACCATAAACAGAAAACATGGACAGAGAAACTTTATGCAATATGTACAAAATATGTATTTGCAGGATGGTTTTAAGCTTAAATCCTAATTGTCCCTGGTTAACTACATTTTGAAAAGCATTCTAAATGCAAATGAAGACATGATGGACTCATGGTGATGGTCATTTTCCAGAAAAATATGACAGTCCTTGATGTACTGGTATAATTCTCAATCTGAGCATAGTTAATTTTAGTATTTATGAAGAACCTAACACCAAAATTTGATACACTTACTTTAAGTCATAATTCCTTATTGAGGTCATAAGAGGTTAATCATTGGACCTTATAATTAGGTTTTCACCTTTTTGACCTTCGATTAGTGTAACACATCTTAGATAAAAATCACTTTAAACTTTTTAAATAGGAATGTAAAGAGGTTTAGCATTCCTATCACTGTTTCAAATTAGTGTTTGTCTTTATGGTAGTAACTGGCATAATGATAACATTAACTGTAAAGCAGTGTCCAAAGTAACTGACTATGCAGGTGTCCTATATTTAAGGGTGTGTTTGATTCCTTACTTACTATTGTTAATAAGACCAAAAGTTCCAATAGTCCATTTAGTTTAAAACTTTTGCTGGTGGTTAGTCTATTTAGACTAATAGTCTATTTGATATAACCATAAATACTTCTGTAATAGGTTTTATTTTTATTACTAGGGTGTGATAATGGGAAGAATTCAATAAATACAGAATTGAAGTTAATTTAGCTACCCTGTACTGTATTTCCATCTGGCAAGTGTAAGCATCAGGGAAGACCAGAAAGTTACCTTTGTTATACACAGAGAAAGTCCATTTTCTAAGTTTTACTGTCTATCACACCAGTCATTTTAATTACAGACTTATACAATATACCCATTGTTTGCATAAGTATGGTCTTATTTTATCCAAAGTAGCTCAATCACCAGATTGCAGTCTTATACCATGCAATTTATAGAAATGATAAATGCCATATTGGGCTTTTAGTACATGTGCTTTTTCACCTTCAAGTATCCAAGTGTTTGAAATGTCTTTCTCTTTTCCATATGCTGCATCTCTCACGTTCTCTTATTTAAACTTTTTCAGGTAAGTCAGACATACTTTTCAAGATAATATAGTTTTTTTCAGATAGTGAAGAGATATGGTTCGAGGTACGATAGTTTTATTGACTAATCCTTACACCAGAGAGTGGCATGTTGATTAGTACATGGAATTAAGAATTTCAGTGTATTCTGTATGAATGACAATAAGGACACTGTATACCAATGAACAGGCAGGACAGCATTAATTTTGTGTTGTTTGAACTCAAGACACACGTCAAGCAAGTTCCTCTCCTTCGAATCCATCTATGATATAGAGATTCTGTTGACATCCAGACAGATTTTCTGCCCTTGTTGCTCTTTTTTTTATGTTTTGTAAATTATTTTAACTCTATGTTAAAAGTTTTCACTGTGGCATCTTTGCCTTGTTTTGCTCACCTTTTCTAATTGTCTGTATGTATCAGGATATAAGCTCTTAAACTGATAACTCAATAATGAAACACTGGTTTTGAGCATAATTGCTTGAGCAGATTTCGCTCTACAGAAATAACCAGTTTTGCATTTTTGTGAATGTTTGTGCATCCACTGCAGCACAGTAGGTGAAGAATATTTACAACAACATATGGCTCTTCTTTTTTCAAATAATAAAATATTACTTTGCAGTATTTTACTGATAAAATCACAGCATTGTGTTGGGAAAATAAAGTGCGTGGAGCATACCCATTTTTTCTGTATTGTATAGGCATGTAGACATGTGGAAAATTTAAATGTGCCAGGAAGATTCACAAGTGAAAGGCTAGTGCTCTTAGCTTCTGCAGACTACTTTCATGTTCTTCTCTACTCACTGTCTTTGTGGATTTTGTACATTATCCCTGCATTTGTGTAAGCTTTTTTCAGTGTATTCTTCCTTCCTTGTGTAAGTTAGATGAACTGGAAACTGTAAATATACCAGGTTAATGTGAATGTGGATGTGTCCTGCGAAAAACAAGTACACCATCCAGGACAGGTTTCTGTTTTGCACTCAATGCATCTGGTCTCATGCTCCTGTAAACAAAGAACTGGATTGATGAAGTGGATTGAATAAAGAGAGAAAAGCCAATTGTAAAACAGCCACCCTGGCTTAGAAGACTAATGAAAAACATATTGTGATCTTATAACCAAACTGGAACCTTAATGACATTCAGGTGCAGCACTGAATTTCTGGCTCAAGATTTCTAATATTTTTCCCATTTTTGTTACTTCCATAAGTAAATCCAGCCACAGGAGATACGCAAACCAGTGTGTTTCTTCGTGCCAATCCTAAGCCTGGATAAATGGGGAGGGTTACGTCAAGAAGAGCAGGCGGTGTACAATTTTGCCAGATCAACATGCGGACAACAATACAGATTTCCATACCAGATTGGTTGAGTCCCGGGTTAACAACGACCGCCACCAGTACTGTTAGCCAACTGGGTGCTGGCAAAAATTGGGCTACTATTGGCCGAAGAAGGAGAAGGAATGGGGGAGACATGTCCGGAAGAAAAAGAAGAGGGGGAAGGTAAAGAGAGTGGAACTGAGGGTAGAAACTTTGAATGTTGGCAGTATGACTAGTAAGGAGAGAGAGTTAGATGATATGATGGAGAGAAGGAAGGTTGATATATTGTGCGTGCAAGAGACTAAATGGAAGGGGAGTAAGGCCAGGTGGATCAGGGGTGGATTCAAATTATTCTACCATGGTGTGGAATGGAGGAGAAACGGGTTAGGGGTTATTCTGAAGGAACAGTATGTCGAGTGTTTTGGAAGTGAAAAGACTGTCAGACAGAGTAATGATTATGAAAGAGTAAATTGGAGGTGTGATGATGAATGTTGTTAGAGCATATGCACCACAAGTTGGGTGTGTGATGGATGAGAAAAGAAGATATCTGGAGTGAGTTGGATGAAGTGATGGACAGTGTACCCAAGGGACAGAAAGTGGTGATTGGAGCGGATTTCAATGGGCATGTTGGTGAAGGGAACAGAGGAGACAAGGAGGTAATAGGTAGGTATGGTGTCAAGGAGAGGAATGAAGAAGGTCAGATAATAGTGGATTTTGCAAAAAGGATGTGCATGGCTGTGGTGAATACGTATTTTAAGAAGAGGGAGGAACATAGGGTGACGTACAAGAGTGGAGGATGATGCACACAGTTAGATTATATCCTATTTAGAAGAGTCAATCTGAAGGAGATTAAAGACTGCAAAGTGGTAGCAGGGGAAAGTGTAGTTAGACAGCATAGGATGGTGGTCTGTAGGATGACGTTGGAGATCAGGAGGAGGAAGAGGAGGAGAGTGAGTGCAGAGCTAAGGATCAAATGGTGGAAGTTGAAAAAGGAAAACTGCAAGGTTGAGTTTAGGGAGGAGGTAAGACAGGCACTGGGTGGCAATGAAGAGTTACCAGACAGCTGGGAAACTACAGCAGAAGTAGTAAGGGTGACAGCAAGAAGGGTGCTTGGCATGACATCTGGACAGAGGAAGGAGGAAAAGGAAACCTGGTGGTGGAATGGGGAGGTACAGGAGAGTATACAGAGGAAAAGGATGGCGAAGAAGAAGTGGGATAGTCAGAGAGATGCAGAAAGTAAACAAGAGTACAAGGAGATAAGGCGCAATGTAAAGAGAGAGGTGGCGAAGGCTAAAGACAAGGTGTATGTTGAGTTCTATGAGAGGTTGGACACTATGGAGGGAGAAAAGGACCTGTACCAATTGGCTAGACAGAGGGACCAAGCTGGGAAAGATGTGCAGCAGGTTAGAGTGATAAAGGATAAAGATGGAAACATGCTTACAAACGAGGAGAGTGTGTTGAGCAGATGGTAAGAGTACTTTGAGAGGCTGATGAATGAAAAGAATGATAGAGAGAGAAGGTTGGATGATGTGGAGATAGTGAATCAGGAAGTGCAATGGATTAGCAAGGAGGAAGTAAGGACAGCTATGAAGAGGATGAAGAATGGAAAGGCCATTGGTCCAGATGACATACCTGTGGAAGCATGGAGGTGTTTAGGAGAGATGGCAGTGGAGTTTTTAACCAGATTGTTTAATGGAATCTTGGAAAGTGAGAGGATGCCTGAGGAGTGGAGAAGAAGTGTACTGGTACAGATGTTTAAGAATAAGGGGGATGTGCAGGACTGTAGTAACTACAGAGGGATAAAATTGATGAGCCACAGCATGAAGTTTTGGGAAAGAGTAGTGGAAGCTCAGTTAAGAAGTGAGGTGATGATTAGTGAGCAGCAGTATGGTTTCATGCCAAGAAAGAGCACGACAGATGCAATGTTTGCTCTGAGGGTGTTGATGGAGAAATATAGAGAAGGCTAGAAGGAGTTGCATTGTGCCTTTGTGGACCTGGAGAAAGCATATGATAGGATGCCTGGAGAGGAGTTGTGGTATTATATGAGGAAGTTGGGAGTGGCAGAGAAGTATGTAAGAGTTGTACTGGATATGTATGAGGGAAGTGTGACCGTGGTGAGGTCTGCAGTAGGAGTGATGGATGCATTCAACATGGAGATGGGATTACACCAGGGATCAGCTTTGAGCCCTTTCTTATTTGCAATAGTGATAGACAGATTGACAGACGAGATTAGACAGGAGTCCCTGTGGACTATGATGTTTGCTGATGACATTGTGATCTGTAGCAAGAGTAGGGAGCAGGTTGAGGAGACCCTGGAGAGGTGGAGATATGCTTTAGAGAGGAAAGGAATGAAGGACAGTAGGAACAAGACAGAATACATGTGTATGAATGAGAGGGAGGTCAGTGGAATGGTGAGGATGCAGGGAGTAGAGTTGGCAAAGGTGGATGAGTTTAAATACTTGGGATCAACAGTACAGAATAACGGGGATTGCGGAAGAGAAGTGAAAAAGAGAGTTCAGGCAGGGTGGAATGGGTGGATAAGAGTTCTCAGGAGTGATTTGTGACAGATGATTATCAGCAAGAGTGAAAGGGAAGATCTACAAGACGGTAGTGAGACCAGCTTTGTTATATGGGTTGGAGATGGTGGCACTGACCAGAAAGCAGCAGACAGAGCTGGAGGTAGCAGAGTTAAAGATTGGCATTGAGTGTGATGAGGATGGACAGGATTAGAAATGAGAACATTAGAGGGTCAGCTCAGGTTGGACGGTTGGGAGACAAAAGTCAGAGAGGCGAGATTGCATAGGTTTAGACATGTGCAGAGGAGAGATGCTGAGTATATTGGGAAAAGGATGTTAAAGATAGAGCTGCCAGGCATGAGGAAGAGAGGAAGGCCTAAGAGAAGGTTTAAGGATGTGGTGAGAGAGGACATGCAAGTGAATGGTGTGACAGAGCAAGATGTAGAGGACAGGAAGATATGAAACAGGACAATCCTAGCGGGAGCAGCCAAAAAAAAAAAAAAAAGTTACTTCCATTAGTAAATATCTTTTTAAATTTAGAAATCATACCCAATTCAAATTACCACACTTTTCTTTAACCTTAATGGTGTTATTCACTCACATACATCTATTTAATGATGCTGTCTTCCTGTCTATAATATTCAGAGCTACTTTAGCCCAAAAACATGGTTCTTTGAACTCTTTACTTTGGCCATCTTGCACAGTATTTTTCTTTTGACCATTTTTTTTTATTTTAACTTTCATAGGATATTTGAAAAATTATTGGCAATGGGAATGTCGGATATCTTTGAATGGAGTTTCTGTGCCTCGCAGGAGACATTTACTCATGCCAAGCTAATTTACAGCTGTCAATTCATCCATTTGCTTGTTCTCATGTATCCAAAAGACATTTATGGTAGCTTCATTGGCAAATATGAATGTCTGTTAAATGAATAAGTAAAATTCAGCTGGGACAACTTTGGCTTCATGTAATGTAAAAACAAGCTCTGAAAATCTATTACATAATTTATTTAGCATATCATTTTAGTAAAATGTGGCCTTGCTATGGACTGGTAGTCCATTCAAGGCTGTTTCCAGCCTTGTGCCAATTCTGTCAGAATTGCTCAAGTCCATCTTGTACCTGAATTGGATTATGCTGGTTTGTAATGTATACTTCTACAGCTGTAACACTGGTGAATGAAGTGACTCATTTGGTGACATGCATCAAGAGGGCTGTATTTTTAACATTTTGGTTTACAGTTTTGTACCTGAAGTACTTGATCCTTGCGATTAATTAACGGTTCATTAATGTACCACAGTTTAAATAGTGTAGTGTGGTTTAGCAGATATCATTGTAAATTACTCAGCTCAGTCCCCACTTCACTGCTGACCGTATGCAAGTCATTTCATCTGCCAGTACTCTGGAAGTAAAAATTCCGTTGTGCAATACAGTAGTCTATACTTTGAAATTGTCAATAGTAAGGCACTATAGAAATTAAAGTGTGCATATCTGCAGTTAAGCTGCTTCTGAATGTAAAAAAAATGTAATGCAAACTTTTAGAAAATAGCTTGAACTTGAAAGATGCTATATAGAAAATAGGAGCTGTGTGATTCTGAAAAGGCAAGGTGGAGGCAGAGCAAGCAATTGAAATGAACCAAATGATTTATTACAAGTGCATAGGCTGCTATTTCACACTTTAGCTTCTATAAATGAGGAGGACCCCCTGGGAGCAGCCTTGGGAAGCAGTCTGTCAAGCTTTGATACGAAGAACGGTCTGCAACTCAGAAGAAAGCTGCGAGGCCACAGCATCCATGTTCCGTTAAGTGTTAGTAGGCAAACTCCAGCCGATGCAGAAAGGATAATCAGGATTCCACATGGATATTGCTTGCTCTCTCTCTCTCTGTCTCTGTCTCTGTCTCTCTCTCTCTCTCTCTTTTTGTTTGAGTGAACATTCATTGTGTGACCCATTCAGAATGACAAGAAGATTAAGTGGTTGTCAAACACTAGACAAAGAAAAAACAACAAACCCACAGACAACAACTGAGGGGGAAGAACAAAACAAAAAAGAGAGAGAGAGGGAGAGAAACTCACAAACTAGAACAAACCCAAGGCACCAAGTGCATACTGAAGAATGCTATCTTTAGCCAGGGAGCTGCAGGTTCATACCAGACTGCTGTCAATGATAGTGAATGAAGGGGCTGGACCAGGCAAATGGATGCTCATTGAAGTGGGTAATGCTTCTACATGTAAGTCTGCTTTTGTCCCACCCCAGTGTATTCTTGTGGTCTGCTCAGATATCATCACACATTCACATGTTCTATAGAGTAGACATGAACAACTGGCTTCATCTCTGCCTTTTAAATTGTAGCTTTCCCTAGAAAAGCATGCACCAGAGCTTAGGGACATTAAGTCACAGTAGTCTTAAAGAACGCTGGCCTGGAATGATTTTTGATCTAATATTAAGAGTATGCATAATAATGAGTGAACTTAACTCGGGAACTTAACTCTAAACCCCTTGTCCTGCTGCCCTGTACCCACAACGTTTCTGATTCAATCTAATGCACTTTAACCTTATTAATCTTTATTTTATAGTGCATCTTATGTCAGTGAACACCAGTAAATCAAGCATTAACAATTTAAAAGGCCACACAGAACAATTCAATATTGGTACATCCCAGAACATTAACATACAAATAACTTTTATTTTATAAAGCACCTTTCTGTAGTGAACACTATCCCATAGTCCAAATGATAATACAGTATGTCTGTTGTATGTTTGGAGTTCAGAAGGAAGGATCACAAAGTATTTCAGGGAGTAAACACATAAAAATACTTTCTATCAATAAATATGCATTTGATATAATACCTCTGATGAAAGAGTCATCCGAGATTTCCACATATTTTACCACAGTCCCTCTTTACACTTTACTGAGGGTAAATGGCATAAAGAGCACCCTCTAGTGGAAGCCCCAAAGGCAACATCCTAAAGACAGAGCAGAGAGCTGCTCCTTTGGTTTTGTTCACATGAGAATCCACTGATGACCCCTTCGATGTCATGTTTATGAAACTCGTCAACTCAACACACCTGCCTTATCTACTGTCTGATACTGTGATATATCATTCTCTCTTGAGCCCTCTGGTTATTACCTCTGCCGCATTACCAGAAATATCTTTTTCATAAAGACTTTTTTTTTTTTGTTGTTACTTCTACAAAATTTTAAGTGCATGCCGGGGTGGTAAGGCAGGAAATGATTTATGACAGTTTGCCAAGGCGGCTGAGATTTATAAGGAGAAGCACAGAGGGAGAAAAACAGATTATGAGGAGAAGTTGAGAGATGATGAGATCGCTTTGGAGCTAAAGGCAATGAGACAGGCAGCATCCACAGCTTATTGTGCATTCAAGCTGAGGTGAAGGAAGAATAAAAAAAAATAAATAAAATGCCTCAAAGGCCCAGCTGAGAAGTTAAGCACCAGCAATGAATGACAGTTTGGTTCACACAGTGTTACTCTTTCTCACCTCCACATTATAGTACATATAAATATATAACACATAATGCAAATGGATTCACAAAATGGGACACACTCCTGCTACTCTTCCCTATTTCTAATGAGCAAGCAACAATAAAAAATTAATGGATACAATTCAAAAAAAGTGTTGACTGGTGGATGGATAGTGTCACAGGGCTGGATTCATAGTGTCACATGACTTTGTGTGGTTTTCACTCAACGTTCTGTTGATCTCTATCTTACCAAAAACCTGACTATGCGTGTCTGTGAGTATGAATGAGTATCTGAGCGAATGGGTATGTCTGTGATGGATGGATTCCCTGGCCAGTGTAGATTTCAGCTATTGAGATCCATGTAGTCCTATCAGACTGCTTTTATTTAAGCTGAGTGGAAAAAAATTAAAGGGATGCTATAGAAGGGAAGTCAGTGATAGGAAAGGTCAGAAAACAATTAGCTAAGAGACAAACTGACAGTCTCAAAAGATATTACTAAATCCTTGCACAAGAAATAAAACTAATGTCATAATTTGAAATTTTCAACTATAAAAGTCTTTCCTCTATTTTGCAATAAAGTGTAGACACTTCTTTAACCACAAGATTGTCTTATATAATTACCATGATGCCAAAAGCAATTACTGAGCTTTATGATGAGAAGACAAAAAAAATAAAAACTAGAAATGCAAAAAATGTCAGTTGTCCAGGAAAAAATCATTTTTATTTTAAACAGCACAGACAATGACACCACTTTCGTGCTGGACAAATGATAATTATCTAAGGAAAAAAACAAGTCTTACTGCACAAGCCTCACTCTTATCTTCCATCCAACGCTTCCAAGATAGGCTTCAGTTCAGTTTCACCTTGAAGTGGATTAATCTATGAATTCAAAAATGGGGTACTGACAGGCAATAAATCTGACCTGGCCCAAAATATAATTTTCTCATTGTCTTAATTATGTATAGTATCTTTTCCAAGTGAACAACATCCCGAAACTATTTTCTTGTAGAGTATAAAAGACATCTTATACATTTTCTTTCAGGTTAAGATAGTGAGTCAAGCCCTTAACTAGGCCTAATACTGCAGAGCACAATTGCTGTTGCATGGCAACTGAAATTACACCTTCATCACTCCTTCATTTTCTGATGCTATGACCTAATTCAAAGCCTTTTGTAAATGAATGCATACCTGAAAATCATTGGTTTCAGGAGAAATGGTCTTTTGCACTTTCAGCTAAGAATAACATCATTTTTATCTGTGCTATGTTTTTGCTGTGTTGTTAAAGAGTAAAGTATAGTAGGAGAAGTAAGAGTGCAACTTTGTGCAGTATATGGAAAGTCAACAGGCCATAAATTCAATATTCCTGAATGGACAGCTGTACCCTTTACATTTTAGCAACTTGGCCATTGTCCCAGACTGCTTACCTAATTAATGGATTACATAAAGCAGCAGCAGTTGCACCCTTTATTTTATATAACACTTCTCCATAGTGAACATGATCCTAAGGCACCTTCCAGTAGCAGTTCTACTGTTTGTATATTACTATCATTTCAGTGGGTCATTCAAGCTGAATTGGCAGCTTAACTGTATACAGTTTAACTATGCAGTTACTTGGGTCATGCTACTTAAGACCACTTATTTGACCCTCAAGCCAACTCCTTGTGGTATTGAATGCTTGATAGCACTAGCCTTGATACATTTTTCAATGCAATACTTTAGAAGAGGGTCTTTAAGGGTTAGATATTTATAGATAGATATATATATATTTACTAAGTCAGTCAGTCAGTCATTGTCCAACTCGCTATATCCTAACACAGGGTCACGGGGGCCTGCTGGAGCCAATCCCAGCCAGTACAGGGCGCAAGGCAGGAACAAATCCCCGGGCAGGGCGCCAGCTCACCACAGGGCGTGCACATTCACACACCAAGCACACACTAGGGACAATTTAGGATCGCCAATGCACCTAACCTGCATGTCTTTGGACTGTGGGAGGAAACCAGAGCACCTGGAGGAAACCCATGCAGACACGGGGAGTACATGTAACATCCACACAGGGAGGACCCGGGAAGCGAACCCAGCTCTCCAGCACCACCACTGCGCCACCGTGCTGCCCATGTAAGTGTCTAATTGATGCACTAAAGTTATTGGTGCATTGTTAAGGTCTTGTTACGTAGCAGTAACTGAATAACAGATGCATCAAATAGTCCCTATTTTTTATTCTTATAAATTCCAAATATATAGGACTAAATTAATTTAATTAATTCATTTACAGTAAATGCCCTATATACAATCACTCCTTAATAAAACACAGGCACCTTACTGAATCATATACAAAAAAACACAATGTGTACCACAAAAAGGCAGCTTACCTGTATATCTTTTTTCCATACAGAAGCCAAATTTCTCACTCTGTGTGCTCCAAGATTCCAATATTCTTCAGTCTCTAGCCTGTTGATGATCTCCGAAGTTCGAGGCAGAACAATTATATGAAGCACTTCACTCAGTTATTGGGTATTGTGAATCTGGAAATTTCTAAAATATGTTCAAAGCACCTTTGCTGTATTTTTGTACAGGGCTGAAGGCTCAATAACCACCCAGCAGTTGATTGTATTGCTTTACATCTTTATGAATCTTGTTTTTTGCCTTAACTTTTAGCCTGATTGTTATCTGTGAGGGCATGTTTGTTCTCCACATGTTCACTTAAGGTTCTTGCCACATCCCACAGACATGTGTGCTAGGTTAAGTGGTAACTTTAAATTGGCACAGTATGATGTTCATGTATGTGAGCCCAGTGAATGATTGGCACTCTGTCCAGGGTAGGGTTCTATTAAGTGTTTGATACTACTTCAAATAACTCTGTGCTTGTTTACTCAAGGATCTGATGAGATTGAGCAATGGCACATGTATTGAGTGAAGCACCTCTGCATTGTCTGGTGAAAGGTGCTATATAAATTAAACAAGTGATTGATTAATTTGTAAAGTCTATTACTGCACTGGCAAATCATCCATCCATCCATCCATTTTCTAACCCGCTGAATCCGAACACAGGGTCACAGGGGTCTGCTGGAGCCAATCCCAGCCAACACAGGGCACAAGGCAGGAAACAATCCTGGGCAGGGTGCCAACCCACCGCAGGACACACACAAACACACCCACACACCAAGCACACAGTAGGGCCAATTTAGAATCGCCAATCCACCTAACCTGCATGTCTTTGGACTGTGGGAGGAAACCGTAGCGCCCGGAGGAAACCCACGCAGACACCGGGGGAACATGCAAACTCCACACAGGGAAGGGAACCCGGGTCTCCTAACTGCGAGGCAGCAGCGCTACCACTGCGCCACCGTGCCGCCCGGCAAATCATTTATCTGAAAAAAATGGTACCTCTCAGTTGTAATCAATACACAAATAAATATTACACAATATATGTGACACTGAGTTATTGTAAATCTTTCCTTCTTTAAAGTGCCTCAAGGTGCTTTGAGATGAAAAGGGGGAGGGGGAGGTTTTACATAAATAAATTTATTGATTGGAGAGATGAAAAAAAAGATTCTGGACAATATTTAATGCAGAAGGCTGATCAACAAAAACTGGAGTTAATTTTTACACATTTATTCCAAGCTAACAAAACTTAACAAAGGTAAACTAATACTCAACATGATGATGGACAAATGAGATACCAGGCTACAACCACCCATAGAGTTAGTGATAATCAAAATCACATAGTAGAGAGAGACAGAAGGATAGTATTTCATGTGCCACCACAATAAAGAATTCAGTAGGTATAGGTTTATATCACCTCCCTTGTTGTAATTGCAGCGATGATGAGTGATCCTGGATGTCTTGATGGTCTATTCTTGATGAGCCACATGTAGTCATGTGATCCTGAGTTGCAAGTAAAACCTCAGGCATGGACAATGCAGTCAGCATTGCCTTGTGCTCAGATTGTCTGTCTCTACGAATTCCATGGCAATAGTATTCCCTTATGAAACATTAGTATGATGAGCTGTCTTCAGGATTAGCAAAAACTCTTCTCATTGGCACCAAAGCCATCCACCACTTTTTGAAAACCCCACATCTCCTATCCTCTATCCATGCTGGCATGTGAATTGCTCCCATAAGTTGCTTATTTGACCATATCCACATGGTGTTTTTCCAGACAAAATCAGCTCAGCCCAGAATGTAAAGCTCTACTCTGTATAGGTGACAATACTAGCCCTATTACCCTATAAAAGTAGGATGCAGTCTTGTGTGGGATGCTGGTGCATTGCAGGGCACACTTGTTCATCTAGACCACCAATCAATGCAATATCAATTACATCTTTTGGACGTGGGAGGAAAATCCATATGGGCAGGGAATATAATGTGCAAATTCCATAAAGACAGGAAATATGCTGTAAGTCAAACATATGTGATGCAACATTGGTAACCACCGTGCCACCATATCAAATTTCATCATAATTAAGATGAAACAAAACACAGAGTACATGAAAAATAAATGCTCCTTTGTGTAATGCATTCACCATTTCATTAAACGTTCAAAAAAAAATATTTTCTTTCGTCTTGACTTGTAAACATGGTTATTTCTAACATGTTTTAATCGAAATAAGGGTGACAGGTGATTACTCCACTTTAAAGAGCAAGTTTAAAGTCTGCAGGCTTTTGGGTTGGGCGCCCATAACTTAGTTACTGCAGGGAACCTCTGATTGTGGATCAAGTACTGCCCTGGCATGCCTATATTTAATAAGCAACATGCCATGGTTATAATTTGGCACCACATAGCTACATGTTGAGATCAATATCTTCTCCAAATGTGAAATGCAGGGAGTCAGTGTGGGTCACCTTCCCATCCAGTCAATATTTAACCAGTCAACTTTAGTATTGTTCACGGAGCTTTTGATTTAAAATCCGAGAGCACCAGTTATAAAGCAGCAAAAGAGGTGAGGACTTTGTGACAAGCCTCTGAGACATTGTCACCCTGGCAGCATTCAAAAGATTTTTTCATGGGTTAATATAAGTATACAGTATGTTCCTTAAGATGATTCAGTTTCTGCATGAAGAAGCTAGTATAGAATTTGTATCACCATAATACAACCTTGTGCCACAGTGTCAAAGTAAGGCAGAGCTGAAACAGGAAGGTTTAGCTCCAAACACCGAAGTCATCCAGCAAGAAAATGTCAACCTGGTGGAGGTGGTGAGGTTACACATTGTGCTGCTTGGGACAACTAGGTAATTACTCCTCCTTCCAGCTTTCATGGTGTCAGCTGACATTCATGGAGGCTGGGGAAAAATTGAAGGGGGTCTAAAGCAGCCCCAGGAGCTCTCAGCAGAGGTTGTCTTCTCCATCTGTTTTGTACGTCTGCTTTGCCTTTTAATCCTGTGGGGATATGAAGTGCAAGGCCTGTCTGGCAAGGTGCCTCAGGCTTAAACTTTGCAGCAGAAATCCACCTGCATCCCCACTTTCAACTGCAGCCCCCACCTACTTAGAGCAAAAGATAGCATTAACATCCTTCCTTTTAATAGAAGGCTCTAAAATTTATGACAAAGAAACCTCAGTCAATAAAAAAGGTCCCTTACGTATTCATTTGGGCATCACTGCCTCCCAGCTCTAGGAATGTGGATTCAATTCCCAGTCTGACAGCTGTCTGTGTTCAGTATGGATGTTGTCACTTTTTTCCTTGCTTTCTGGGCATGCTAGTTTCATTCCACATCCAACAAAAATGCATTTTATGTCTGTAAGTGTCTGAGTGCCCCTTGATTGCCTGGCCACCTCTCCAGGGTTCGTGCCTGACTCTCACTCCACTTTCATATAACTCTGTAATAGATAAAGCAGGTACAGACAATGAATTGCTGGACAATTAAACACCTCACTCTTCACTACTTTGTATTATCACTTAGAACACAAGCAATTTGGCTTTCTGGGCTGGGGATCGGCTAGCAGACATTTTGGTGAAAGGGTGAATGGAGAAAGAAGAAAGTGTGTTCAAAAAATGGTGGCAGTTATAGATAGGATATTGCCACAGATGAAATAAACATGAATGAAACCTGAAGCACGGTTGGCACAGTTTGGGCCCAATAACCCTGCCCCCAGAGATCAAGCTAGTTCCCCAGTTGTTCTTGGGTGTTGGTCACTCACAAGTTCTGAACTCTAGTTTCCTACCAACTAGTGCTTGAAGTGGTTTGGTACTCACATCACCTCATCCAATTTCAACATTAAGTATCAGCACCTTAGCTTATTGGTGAGTAATGTCACCTTTTTGTGAATCTTCACGGTTCACTATCCCTACGTTCTTCAATCAAATGTCCAAGAATTCAAAGCTTCAGAGGACCACCCACAAACATTCCACCCCACATCTTCAATCAAATTTCAATATGCCAACACTTTTTCTTACCATTCTGGTGAGCACCGGCCCCGGTAAATCTGTACAGGGGTCTTCACCACCACACTATTCAACCAGTTATTGACACATCCAGAGAATCAAAGCTTGCTGGGGGACAACCCCACAACTCTGATCAATTGTGACTGTAATGCCATAAAACTGCCAATACTGCCAGTACTTTGGTTTCACTTCAAGCACTGCTGCCAACTAAATTTAGAATTAATCATATTTTTTAAAATAATGAACAACTAGCAACCAAATGGGACCAAAGTGAAGATGCAATGTCATTTCTGGGGCAGTTAAAAAGGAAAAAGAAACAATACTATTACTTTAATAATAGACAGCATTGGCTGTGAAAGATATTATATGTAATAAAAATTAATCAAGTGATTGGCTTTTTAAAATGGGTGTTTCCACCAGCAAACAGAGGAAAGAGAGGTCATCTGAGAAGACAGCTATAGTACACCTTTACTGGAACGTATTGCAGCTTGATTGGCTGAGAACAACACTCATCTTCTTCTCAGAAATGAGCAACACTGGTCGACTCTCAGCCCATTCACATTTATTTTCACACTACCGAGGTAGAAGTCCATGAAGAGAGTGGTATAATTATATATCTACAGGGCTAATGTGACTCTAAGGGCCACAACGAGAGCCCACATTAACTGCTTTCCCAATTACGATTTGAAAGTATCTGTCAATCACACATTTATAATCCACTTATTTACTAAAGCAATACTGGGTGGTGGTACCAGAATGTATAATTCATTCACGTTTTTAAAAAGTGTAAAAATAAATGGCAGCATAAACATAACATTTGTGAAATGTCCCCACTTCCTTACAACATAAGCTCTTACACATTGGTATTGCATGGAAGACGGTACGCAATTATAAGCATAAAAGTACTTTTTAAGCTGTCCTGGTGTGACGCCATTCCAGGCCTCCCCTAGTGAGGTCTCTATATTATGAATTCAGTTAACTGGAGAGCTTTGCTCAACCAGCTCAGAGAAGTTAACTGTATCCATGGCTCTCTTTCAAGTGATGATTTTCCACTAGTGAGTCCAGTACCATAGGGTGCTGTAGCCAGCAGTTTGGGGCTTAAACTGTTGGACATATTGCAGGTGTTATGGTAACACTTGCCAGGTGAGATTGCTGATAATATGGGTAACACTGGTAAAACATAAAAATGGACCACCTTTAACATTTCATTTCATCCTAATGCCAAGTCATAGACCATCCATTCATCCACAAATTATTTTGTTACCCAGTTTATGTAACTTTAGAGGTACAGGTTGTAACTGATCTAGTGCTGACACCCCAAGCCAAGATACTGCCAGGACCCATTCTACCCACAGAAAACTTTTGATTGGACAGCAGTGCCACTTCACATGGCCTGCTTCTTTAGTTGCCAAAGCAGCAATCACCTGAGTACTCAGGCCCACAGCAAACCTATATACCTTGTGGCTTGGTCCATATGTGAACTTTTTGCATGCTTTTTTGCCTCTGATTCTTTTCCAGGAAGCAGTCAAAGTATTAAGGTCAGTTATTCAAAGGCTTAAAAGAAATATCTAGCTCTGTGAGAGCAGAGCCATCAGAAAAATGGGGATGCATTTTAAAAAGCCGCTGTGTCACAGTATTTCCAGAGTCTGCGATCTTCAGCTGTACTCTATCAAGTTCAATTAAGAGCTCTCCCATCTCTGGCGGGCATGTTTGTCATAATCTATTGCAGGCCAGACATTAGAGATATTGAAGGAGCTGACAGAAAATCAATAGGTAGAATTGGGCAGCCAAGACCCAGGGGGTCTCCCTTCCCCCAGCACTCATATCGGCCTGAAATCTCATTCGTTGGCCTGGCTTCTCTTTTTTTTCCTCCCCCTTATGCCCCTCTCTCTCTCTCTCTCTATTTCTCTCTCTCCCTTTCTTTTTATTCTTCCTGAGTTGAAGAGAGAAATTTAATTTCATCTGAATTTGCTCACATTCCACTTGCGCCTTTTCTTTTCTGATGTAAACACCTGCTCTCTAGATTCCTAAATGCTCTATTTATGTATTTCAGCCAGATCATTTGTCTAAAGCAACTTGGAAATCAAGTTCAGCCACTTCCATAAAAAAATGTGACTACAGACTGGTGCATAAGCTCAGTCACAGTTACATAGTAAATCAGTAGAATAAATGGAACCAGCCACCATGGGATTTTATACAGTGCATTTCTTAGTGAACACCATACTTTACGCATACAATCCAATTGTGTCTTTAGTTATACAGTGTGAGCACAAGCAGGTACAGGGACTTGTTAAGAGTCATATTTTGAGTCAGTGCTGGGAATTAATCCTGCCAGTGTTTGATTTGATATATTGCCTCTTATAGGAATAAACACCTTAAATATCACTGCAGATACAGGATTCCACCTGTGGTGTAAACTCTAATATGCTTCACCAGAAGATGGGTAATTTTTCAGTTTATACAGTTTTTAAGCTCTTGAAGGTGAAGTGACTCATTTAGGGTCACACAGTGAGTCTGTGGTGGAGATTAAACAGGACATCTTCTGATTTTATATAGCACCCCTTACAGGGAAAACCACATCAAGGTGCCTTGAGTCATTTTTTATATTTTAAGCATTTGCAGGGAGTTAATCACTCTGGCTCATACAACCACTCAGGGTCACACAGTAAGTTTGTGGTGGAGACTGAACAGGCCATTTTGTGATTTTATATAGTGTCTCTCATAGGCAGCTGCACAACAGGTACTTCAGTGTCATTTTTGTATTTACACAATTTGAGCACTTGCAGGTAGAGATGAACCTCAGGGTCGTATGGCAAGTTTGTAGTGGGAACTGAAAGTGGCTACTTTGTGATTTCATATAGCATCTCTCTTAGTGAACATCATAAAAACTGCTTAAAAGGCACAGTGTAATTAACTTTCATCATTGTATAATTTAAGCAGAGGTAGGTGAAGTGACTCACTCAGAGTCACACAGTGGTTCATTAGTAGTTTTTAAATTAGAAATCTTACCTTGGTGGACTAGGTTGAGCTGCACTCAAAATGATGTTATGTTCATAATGAACAACATCTCATCTTCCTGCATTTCTCTACTGTCATCTATGGATTGTGAAGCAACTTGCTCAAGCTCATAGTGTCATAGGTGACAACTGAGCCCACCACTTTGAGATGTAAGTAGTGCATTTAACATTGAATGCCACCCTAAAGCAGCTTACAGGTGTAGTATAGAGTTCCATAGTTATGCAACAGTCATACACTCATTCAGTGACAGGGAGAAAAGCTTCCATATTTTGATTTTAAACAATTCCCTCATAGGGAAAACCACCACATATATTTATTTGGTCACTACTTTACAGACTAAAAACAGGAGCATTCCACCTGTGGTGTAAACTCTAATATGCTTCACCAGAAGATGCAAAAAGGGTCCAGCCTATAATGCTCTTAAGTGCATTACAGAGATGACTATCATGAAGTCCAAAGGTGGGGGTAAGGTGTGATTTGATTGCAAAGAGGCATAAAGTGCAAACTGCATGTAAGGAGCTCAACTAGAAAATTAAATGGGTTACAAAGGAAAGGCATTTATTTAAAAGGAACAGACAAATGCATAGTCAGAGATTTGTTTACCAGTTATAACAAACAATACCGAAAGACCTAAATAGTGATGCTAGGTAACAACATATAATAATCAAGAGAAAAAAATATTTCTAATCCAGAAAAGTATCTATCTATCTATCTATCTATCTATCTATCTATCTATCTATCTATCTATCTATCTATCTATCTATCTATCTATCTATCTATCTATCTATCTATCTATCTATCTATCTATCTATGGTTTCTTATCCCTTAAGTATATTAATATAGAGTCTGGTTTAAGTTATAAATGGTCCAACATTAGAACATTAGAAACATTAAAAATGTTGTGACAAAAACAGGCCACTTAGCCCAATTAGCACATCCATGTTATTCAACTAGATTGTCTAAAATAATAATAAAATAATAAGTCGAGAATGAAGGACCATAAAGTCTTACTTTCCTCCACAGATATTAATTCCTTGGTTCTGAAATAGACTGGATGCTAGTGTAGTGGAGCCATTCAGGGAATCACAGTGTTAGACTTGTAGTGTGATTCCAACTGCAGCCAAATATTAACATTTCTTGAAAAGTGACCATTGATGATTGGGTTGTAGTAATCCACTTAAAAGGCATCACAGTATAGCAAAGATTTTTAATTCCTGAGGGAGAGGGATGTGGCCAGTCCTAGTGACAGAATAAGTCAGAGGTCCAGAATCCAAACTTAAATGTAGAAACAATATTGGCAATTTGAAGTTATATTCATTTAGCATTTTTTATTCCTCTATGAAATTTACTCACCGGGCTGGATACTCTGGAGCTAGCTAAGAAAAAAGATGGACCTGTGGTCAGGTTCTTCTATTGTCTTTCATTCTGGGCTGGCTACACAACAGCTGTTCAGCAGTCTGTGACTTATCAGCCTCATATGAGTTAAATGGCATTCTCATATCCATTTGTCAGTGTTACATATGACCGTGAGGCAGCCCAGGGATGCTGATGGGGTACTGTGGGAATATCACAGAAGACAGCAGCAAGAATTTGGAATAGCGCGTTACTGTCTATTCAAGGCATCTTTTCAGTCATGGTAAATGGATAATGTGCTAAACAGGGTCTCCAACTTGGAGAATGCACAAACTCCACTCAGACAGTGACTAAGATGGAGTTTGAACCCAGGTCCCAGGAGCTGTGGGGCAACACACTAGTGTGCCATAATGCCACCCTCTCTGCATAGGAAAAAAAGGTTTTACTTTGTGAATGAGTTATGGCATTGTTTTAGGCAGGTAATCTGCAGCTACCTGGGATCATAATTTTGAGTCCCAAGCCCCAAAGGTTTTAGTTTACAGAGACAACATTGACCTAACTGATACATCATTTTTCATTTTGGGTGGGGGGAGGGGGGTTTTCCCAGTTAGAATGAATCATTAATAAAGAATTGCGTACATACCCCCTTTGACCCTGTCCTGTCCGTTTTCATTATGCCAACACCTGTCACTCTCACCCTTGGAGTCAAAATCACAGAGAAGCCCTCTGAATGTTGAGTTATCATTTCATTACTGATTTCTAACTACAGACATGACTGTTTTCTTTTAAACCTCATCACCATGGAAACTATTGATTGCTATTTGTAAAGGCGAGCCCGTTCGTGCCTGATTAGACACTAATGCTGCAATATGACAAGCATCTGCTCTAAGGATGGGATTCAGGATCAGCCTACTTAGCAACCACAGCCATGCTGCTCCCACCTCCAAAGCATCCACCCTTTCAGCAAGCCCCAGGTTTGGGTCAAAATTCCACTGTGCTCAGACACTCAGTCAGTGTCTCAAAAATCACACTTGTAATTGGGACAAGTCTGACCAAAAGTAACAAAAGCCAAAGACACTAAAAAACGTGGCAATGCCTACAGAATGTCATGCGAGGAGCCCTACTACTTGGACAGAGTAACAACCATAATTTGTGAAGCCACATAGAATTTCAGCACAACGGAAGTGGTCACTGACTCTTACTCAACAGACAGTGTGGCTACTAAAGTGAAGAGTAAACCCCAACTGAAGTGTACCATTTCTAGCTACCCTTTACCCCGTATAAGCAGGCAATATACTACCTACACTAACCAGTAAACTCCTGTTAGGCCGTATCACCTGCTATCCATTGCGCCAACTACATTGATCACTATTGCCATCAAAAATGTGCCACCCATAGTGACCACTGACCTCTAATAAACAGACGGTGTGTCATCTGCACTAACCACTAAACCTTTGTTAAATTATGCTAGCCTGCAGTGACAATGGTCCTCTACTAAGCATTGTTCAACAAATAGTGACTACTGAAGCCGTACTAGAGCAAGACAACTAGACACTTATGGTGATCTCTCCAAATGACCACAAAAGCTTAATTAAGTAGACACTGGGCCACATGCAGTGACCACTGAAGCACTAGTAAACAGCTAGACTGTGAGAGTGCTGCAAGGATTAGCAAGAGAGAGCCTGCTGCCAAATTATGAATTATTATTATTATTATTAAATTAGAGGTTCCCTTTCAGTTAGAAACCCAGTTTGGTTTCACTGGCTGAGAAGGCTGACCTCGAGCTGTCTCAAGGAGGATGGGAAGTTGAGAAGGGGATGTTGATCAGAATAAACTTCTCAGTAGAAGCAGTGTGCCTGATTCAAACCCTTAGTAAAGCATGTCACTGACAGTGACTGATAGATCTTCTTATTTACACAGTGTGTCAAGTTGCATGACCTCCT
Source organism: Erpetoichthys calabaricus (assembly GCF_900747795.2). Classification (NCBI taxonomy): domain Eukaryota; kingdom Metazoa; phylum Chordata; class Cladistia; order Polypteriformes; family Polypteridae; genus Erpetoichthys; species Erpetoichthys calabaricus. The sequence continues at coordinate 15,920,989 of NC_041411.2, read as the reverse complement.
AAAGTGTTTTTAAACTCCTGATTAATTGTGTCACCTTTAGTAGTAACCTTTGACCCTTACTAAAACAATGGTCACCACTGATACCCTACTAAACGGACACTGTGCTCCTTGCAGTGATGCAAACAGAGAACTTGCGCCGTACACGCTTCATTTTGAGTCTGGCGGCTTTTCCTGGTGCTTTGGCTGCTCATACTGTATGTGCCTGGAAATATCAGTGAGGCATAGTGGCGGGTGTCTGGCAAGTCGGTGTGCCTGTCAAAACAATACATTCTGAGGAGAAGTGCACAGTACTCTCATAATAAACGCATTTGTTAATTCGAGTCATGATGGCAATCATCATCCTGGCATTCTGGAGGATTACTCAAGTATGTCAAGCTTTTCATACCATAACAAAGCAGCAGTACAATAGAAAGAAACATGGCTTTGCTTCAGTTCCAGTCACAAGGACTGCAGATGGGCTTTGGATAGAAGTTTACAAGGGTGGTGCCTAAAGGTGCAATTGGCATGCACTGTGGGGAAACATTATCTCAATGTCATGATAACTTGAGCTAAGCCATCAGGTGAAACAGGGAACACTGATGCTGAGGAGGCCATGGATCTCTGTGGCAATGGACTGAGAGCAAAAATAGTTTGAAACAGATGCCAGCCCAGAATCCTCTTAGCAAAGTGATACTTGTACATTGGACACTTTTAAAAAATGCCACAGGTTTACCTTTATATTTCCACTTTGGACTGCTGATGTGTAAGACTGAGCAGATTTGAATTTTCCAATTAGTCAAAAAAGAAAGAAAGCTGGCAAGGTGAGAAGAAATGAGCAAGATGGAGAGGTGACATCACCGAGGAGGCTATATGGTACCCAGGTGTCCAGAAAAAATCCCTTCATTGGCATTTGTAATTGTTTACAGAGACAAGTGACACAACTACAGTTTAAAAATTTGCATTGAATACACCTACTTTTGATTTTTATTGCTATTGTTGTTTTTATAAATTTTTATTATTATTCTTATGATGTCATCACACCACTGATTTGTTTAAGGTTTTGTCAAAAAGGGGCCAAAATTTTGTGCTTTATTTTCATTTTGTTGACTCCAAAGAGGCCCACTGCTATCTTTGCAGACCACTGGTAATGTGATGAGAGACATCAGTTCAACAGTGAGTGAATCCAACCTTTGTATCATCAGACTTCATAAAGATCCAAGATAGCTTAGCGATAGAGCAAGTGGTAATCAAAACAAAAAATAACATTTTAGTTTGGTTTTACTTTGACTAAGTATTTTTGAATAACAGTTTGGTTTTAGTTAAAAGTGTTCTAGATTTATACATAATTCTACTTGGCCTTTTTACTTTATTATCATTTTTCTTCACTTCTAGCCTATTGTAATCCTTGGCACTTTTGATTTATTTTTCTTAATTTTGAATCATAGCCTGTACTTTTTGTTGGTCTGATTTTCTTTATTTTGTTTTGTACTATTAGAAGTCATTAAAGTATTCAACTTTGAGTGTTTTGTTAATAAAGCAATTAGACTTTAATCTAGTCTTTTTAGGACTCACCATCTTTCTTCTAGTTCAAAGGCCAAAATCATAACACTAACAAATGAAACAGCATCCAAATATGCCACAAATGGTAAAGATGACCATGTGCAAAATTTGCCCAATAAAAATATCTCTGAAATATTATCCATGGTTTATTTTATTACAAATGAAAGACATTTGAATATGTTCACTTCAGTGCCTGCCAGAGTTGCCCAGCTTGACTGGCCCATGCGGCTCTATACAAGCAGGCTGACTAAATGCTCTACACAAACATTTGCTTGTTGTATTTTACCAGACTAATGTGTTGTTATTATTGTCCTCCCTGCCTTGTTTTATGAGAGCCCCGGCAGTGAGAAATCCAATAAACTTGTACAATATGACAATATGATTCGTTTAGGACATGTGAGCCATCCAGCCAGCAGACTGTTTACTTTTGACTAGTGTTTTCAAAGGGACATTGACCGCCAATGTTGAACTTGAAGGTTACATGACTGTTTAACTGCATGGGGTTTAACTGAGCAAAATGAAACCAATTAATGAATGAACAGAGTACTGAGCAAAACAGGCAAATTTGGGGCCAGTGGCAAATACGTGAGTCTGTCTCTCTATAGAGAACTTTGACATGTAGGCAGAGACTAAAAACAGTCTTACTAAGCAAAAATAAATAAATAAGTCCTACTCATTGGACAATGTGTCTAATTTTAAGAATTTAAAGAGGAAGCTGGTATTCAAACTTGCAGCAGTGAGTGCATCAGAAGAGCCAACAGTTACATACATGCTCAGCCATCTCCTTTATGTGACTATGAGAAGAAATTAGAATAAACAGATATCAGCCAGATAGGCACAGGGAGAATGCAGAAACTCCATATAGACAGTAATTATGCTGAGAACTGAGAGACAGCAAAAACAACTACTGAACTAAGATGCGATAATAGGGTAAAGAACAGAATCATTTGTAATGATCAGCAGCTCAAAAATGGGACATACAGCACAAACACCTTGACCCACTTCCCACCAAATCACTCTGTTTTTGTGATAAATTGGTATATTTTTACATAAATAATACATACATAAATAAAAACATACTGGACTATTTGACCTGCGGTGGGTTGGCACCCTGCCCGGGATTGGTTCCTGCCTTGTGCCCTGTGTTGGCTGGGATTGGCTCCAGCAGACCCCCGTGACCCTATGTTCGGATTCAGCGGGTTGGATAATGGATGGATGGATGGATGGACCATTTGACTTGGTGCACCACTTCATGATCTAACAGTGAGATGGTACCCTGCTAAGTTCATGATACATTTATATTATTTTATATTACAGTGCCTGACTTACAGCAAGTACTGGGTCCTATGTGCTAAATGCCTAGTGTTGTGCTCTTGTACAATAAGACAACTGGTGCATCCATATAAAATGGAATTGTCTCTGAACAGGCTGTGAATGTACATTTGGCAGTTCTGGAGCAACAAATTCTCTATTCTCTGCATAAAGTGATTCCTGAGGAGCCAAAGAATGTCCTTCACATGGCATACGAGGTGCCATGTCTCATGGGTTGCTTCAAGTGCATGAGTACCTACGAACACCCCAAAAAGTACTGAGTGCTGTGAATTGTGTTCCAAGATATGCAGGTTCTCAGCAGGTGTGCAGTGGTGTTTTCCCCTCTGTGATGCACCATATGCAATGTCTGCCTCTGTAGTTTCCTAGCATGCATAAAGGACTGGAGTAGCAAGCCCTCCTGTATGCCTGTGCACGCCAGGTCTGTATGTCTGCTGAGGAGGCTGTGGAAAGCCACATTCTCCTAACCAGCTATAGCTTGGAATGCATAACAACGAGGAAAGCAATAAAAAAAAATGGTTAAGTGCTACAGCAGAAGTGAGTATGGGGGCATAAGGGTGTAGAACTTGGAAGTTGTGATTTCTTCACTATTTTGTTATATTTCTACACTTAATAACAGCACTTCTTCTTTTAAGTGTGTGCTATGCCAATTCCAGAGACTTCACATAAGAAGCAAGGGCTATTCCTTGTGATGTATTATCCTGTGCCACCCCCTGTCTTGTGTCTTTGGGGTCTGTGGTGAATGCTGGGATCAAATTCATTGCATTTTATGAAAATGAGATCAAAGGCAATTATTGTGTCTCGCTAAGTCACCTCTGACAAAAGGCATCAGCTCTTTCCCTTTCCAGTCAATTCGCTTTTTTGTAACAAATGTTCTCTGCAATACACACTCATCAAACTGTGAGCCCTCGCGGCGTACTCCACCGGGGAGTGCTGTTTATTTATTGCTTTAGATTAGATTCATCTCTATTATGGAGAAAAGCAGCTGCTGATAGTGGGCGCCATGTTAGCTGTGCAATAATTGATTGATTGAGGCCGCCGTTTACCACAGACAGGGCAGAGCACTTCATCTGCTGGAAGGTGTCCGGTCTCAGGACCAGAGTCAATACAACCTTCACCGCAGTCATGACCTTTGGGGTTCATACAGTGTCCATATTTTCTTTCGAAATCTAAAATGATAAAAAAAAAACCTGTTTGAACTGTATCTTTCTTTGGTAGAGTTAGCATTTTCGATCAACACTTTATATAAAATTATTATGACAACCAGATATCCTGCTTTGTGCTCTCTGTCTTCATGTTATGCTGATGTGCAGACTCTCTGCGGTCTCCAATCCAGAATGTCCAATGTATCATAGTTTTCAGCATTAAAATATAACAGTTTTGCCCAGTTTCAGTCCATTTTCCAGTCAATTTCAATGCACAAGAATGGCAGATTTCACTCCCGCTCACCCAAGGCTTTCTGATTTCCAACACAGTAGGTTAAATGCAGTGACAGTATTAAATCTAGAATTTTACTGTCCTAGTTTTCACCATGGTTGTCCTGATTGTCAGTATGAAAGGTTAAAAGCCATGTCACCTTTTAAAGGATCATTTAAAAAAAAGGATAGCAGGCTGTTCTAGTTTTAACCATAAAAGATCCCAAGTGTCTTGGACTTTTAACTCCAACAACTCAAAGCCATGCCCACTTTTTCACCATGATTTTAAAGCCCCAGTATGCTGGTAGAAGTTCCTGCCCATTGCTGAACATTCTGTGATTGATTTTCAAAATTAAAATCATTTATTTTGATTAACTTAAAATAGCCTGGAAGTAGTGTGGCTGGATGGCACTGTGATGTGATGGGTTGTATAAGCAACTGGAGCTTGAACTACAGGGTTGCCAGCTGAAGTCCCAATTGTGACCCTGAACATGTCACTTAATGTGCCTGTGCTCCAACTGTAAAAAGCAGGCATGTAAAGATTTGAACTAAGTATCTGTACTGCTCAAGTGCCTTGGGATAGTGTTTGTTATTGAAAGGTGGTATGTAAAATGCAGTATAAATTGTTTTATTGAGGACTTTCATTATCTATATTTTCTTGTGTACTATAGTATTGTGCTCACTGTGAATTGGTTTGTAATAGTGCCCACTGGCAAAGGTGCTATATAAAATAAACACTCACCACCTGACTATGTTACTTGTCCAGTATTTTATTACAGTGGGAGTGCTCATGGTGAATGATATCCTTGTACTTAAAGCCTGTTTGTAGTATATTGCTCATAAAGGCATATGTCCAAAACTTTCAAGTAGAATGGTTCTCTTCATTAATAGTTTGAATTCTTTTTTTTTTTGGTTTATACATTCTGGATGATCAAATCCGATTGCCACAGGTGCTGATCTACCCACTTTGCAACTCTCCATCTATCCATTCATCTTTCTACTCATCCAAACTTGCTCAATCCAGTTCTATTACAGTATACAAAAGTACTCTAATATGCCCCCTTGTGACACTCACTGTATTTTCCATTCAATCATAAAACCTTTTTCTGCACTGACACAAGAAGTGCTCTATATGGGAGCTGCCTGTCTTCCTTTGCTTGTAGATGTTACAGAAATATGAAGACAGACACAATCCTTCTATTATATTGCCCCCATCAGAAGCAAACAACAGATTTTTCAATTTATTTTTACAATGTTGGCATTGGCTGGTTATGTGACTTACTTAGGAACATACAAAAGTCGAAGGTTTTGTGTAGAGTCCTTGACCTTAATCATTACAGTGCCATACTGCTCAAAATGTACAGATCATATGTGGACAGTCCACAGGTTTCTACATTTGTGCAACTGGAGCTGTTGCACAGATTCAGTGATAAGAAGTGAACCAGCAGTTTTATTTTTTGCAGTTCACCAGCTTACTCATAAGCCCATAAATCCTTAAACACTTGGGGAGTCAGTCAGTCATTCTCCAACCCGCTATATCCTAACGCAGGGTCATGGGGGTCTGCTGGAGCCAATCCCAGCCAACACAGGGCGCAAGGCAGAAACAAACTGAGCAGGGCGCCAGCCAACTGCAGGGCACACACACACACACCAGGAACAATTTAGGATCGCCAATGCACCTAACCTGCATGTCTTTGGACTGTGGGAGGAAACCGGAGCACCCGGAGGAAACCCACGTAGACATGGGGAGAACATGCAAACTCCACACAGGGAGGACCCAGGAAGCGAACCCAGGTCTCTTTACTGCGAGGCAGCAGTGCTACCACTGCGCCACCGTGCCGCCCTACACTTGGGGAGGACACTGCAATATGTAGATCACACAATCATTACTTCATATAGCGCCTAGACAATCTCGCAAAGCAGTTTACATAATCAATGAATTCAACTGCAGGGTCATAAATAAACTAAATAAAGTATAGCAATGATGCATAATCTAGTGTTTTCCTTACCAATGTTACTGATAGGCCATTAGACTCTGTCTGCTGCTGCTGCGTCATAATACAGGATATTTACGGTGCAGTACTGACACTTGGTAATTTACGGGTTTTGGCATTTCTGCATTTTGCGTCCATGAGGGAAACGAATAAATATAAATTAGCCTAGAGGGTGCCGGATGACTGAAATCCACTTGCCTTAATTACAGATTCTCCATTTCCAGTTAGACATCAGCCAGACCGCTGGATATGCACGCCCTGATTGCTTTTAGCTGTCTATCCAAATTAAACTCCCCTAACCAGAGGCACGCAGTCCAGCATCTACAAAGCAGCCCTAATTGGTTCTAATAAACATATTTTAAGATGCACAGCAGGCTTCTAATATGTTTTACAAGTCAATGACTTGCGTGCGCGTGCAGACATTTCTTGTGTATGCATGGTCACCGGCCTAAGCCCGAGTTGCTGATTCTGTACAGCACCTCATACACCAACATTTCCATTTGATTCTTGTATTAGTTTTAATTATGGCTCTTAATGCCTTGCTAGCTCCCAGTGATTTTTAAGCTGAAATAATTTGATTTAGTTTTAATCTAAAAAAGGATTTTATAAATGCCTCATAATGCCTTAAAAAGGGAGATGCCAAACTGTCTTTTATGTAATGTGTCATTACACTAAAAGACAAGCCTGTTAAAATGAGAACATTCACAAGTCTACAGGTCACCCCTTAAAGTTCTGTATAAAGATAAAGACTAGCTCCTACTTGTTGGCCCATATGCATCTTCACTACTCACTGATGCATTTCTACGAAGCAGGAGCTGTCACAAATTGAAGGACTTCATAGCGGGTTGAATAATGGATGGATGGATGTTCATCAGTTGGCCAAGTCTTGCCCTGTGTTTGAATCTCAATCAGGTCATGCATCTGTAATGTTAAGAAGGGTCTGGCTGCAGACCTTTAGAGACAGGCTCTCTTTTTGCTTTTGTAGGGTTCGGCAAATGGCCACAGGCCAGTACACTGAAGCAGACCCCTCCAGACTCTTCTCTAGTAGATTGTCCTGCCTGTCCACTGGCGTCCAAGCAGGAGGGTGATGAGTCTAGTTGGAATACCAAAAGCTCAACTAGAACATGGTAGCTTGTAAGAACACTTCTAGAAATTGAAGGTCACCATGATCGCCACACATTCCCATGTTACTTCTTTTTGGTTTTTTTTTGACCTGTAAACATATCTTAGGTATTTAGGATTTATTGCCATCAGTTCACATTTAAATGTTTTCTCTTGCCATAAATGTAGATCAACATAGCAGATAGATATGAAAGACATTAGATAGATAGATAGATAGATAGATAGATAGATAGATAGATAGATAGATAGATAGATAGATAGATAGATAGATAGATAGATAGATAGATAGATAGATAGATAGATAGATAGGAGAATGACCAGCCATTGATGGGACATGCACATTAACCCATGCCAGGCCAGTTTAGAGCTGTCAGTAAACTAAATGTGCATGTAATTGGGATGTGAACTACCAGGGGAAAAAACAGACAGATTTAATCCCCTGTTCATGAAGCTGTGAGTCAGTAGCAGGTAGAGGACACTATTACTTATCGCCTCCCAAATTTTTTAATAGTATATATTCACTTCATTTGTAGATTCAAGCGATCTGACAGTGGATGACTATCGCTGGCCCTGACAGTCCCTGTATGGCTTACCACATGCAGTACAGGTCGGCAGTCATGTGGAGGTACATTTTTAACATGCCTATTCGCAGTGTGATATAAATGGATGGCCACAGACTTGGTTCCTAAACGCATCTGCAAATGACCCATCTCTATTAATATCATGGCATCAGCCGTGAATGGTGTAAGACATGAGCACTCCTGTCTTGTGCAGGTGTCTGAGCCATCATGAGAAATGCTGTCTGTCAGGAGCAGGGCACACTTACCAGCTGAACAACAGGTCAAGATGTGGACTTCTCTCATCTTCCTGGGGAGAAGTGTCACTCACAAACAAACCATGGCTGCTACCCACCCACTTCGTGAGGTATGGAGCACAGAAAGGCCTGCAGTCACATATGACTGAAAAGAGAAATGCATGTACACAGCTGATAGAGTGAGATGCATATTATTTATAGCATCACAGAAATGCAAACTTCTTGTAATGTCAGTCATAAAGGGGTCTGCACATTCTTATCCAACCTGTGAAATGTCAAAAATTTGGAAGTGCAAACTTACATAAGGTAGGGTTGAATTTTCTATCTTTCACCAAATTTTAAAGAACTTAAATGCCAGAAATGTAAAGAATGAACAGGATGGCATATGTGACTTGATTGGGCGAGTGTAGTAACAAAAATGCAAACTTGGTCAGAATTAAAACACAAAGACTGTGTTATACAGAAGAGACAGAACCTGTAGTGACCAAAAGGCCACCTGTCAGCATGCCCACCTAGTGACACAGCTTTAGGACAGCCTATGACATTTAAAGGAAGCACTGATTTTATTCCACTCCTGTATTTTACTTTCCTGTATAGTTTCCTGTCTCTCTCTCAGCCATTCTAACCTGCCTCTCTATTTATTTTTGCCAATTTGAATTCCCCAATTTCTTGTATTAATAATAATAATAATAATACATTTTATTTATATAGTGCCTTTACCATGCTCAAGGTCTTACACTACAATATCCTTATATGTTCTGTAACTTATTAAAATGCTCACAACATAAGGCACTATTTGAAATGTTTCAGTAACTGAGATCTTTTCAAACAGAAATAACTAGCTTTTCATTATATAAATGCATTGTGTAACAGTGTAAGGCACTATATAAAATACAAACTCTGTGCATGTTAGATCTCTACAACTCCAGACCAGCCTAATATACAGTACTGTGTAAATGCAACTGTGGCAATAAAAAAATCTGTTGAGTAGACAGCAAAATAAATAAGTATTATTAAGTTTTATAAATAAATGCATTGTGTAACAGTGTAAGGCACTATATAATATACAAACTCTGTGCATGTTAGATCTCTACATACTCCAGTTTTCATCCTATATTTCCAAAGATGTGCCCCTTGCTACAGAACCAAAGGTCCAGAGGTAGGAGTTGGACCTGATCCAACTCCTGTCATAGTTTTAAGTAGCTTGATAAAAAAGTAAATGATCAGATAAATAATACTTCCTCTTGGGATCACCACTAGTCTAAGTAAAGGTCAGGCACTGCAGCCTCACCAAAGGCAGGGCAAGATTCCTAGAAAGATTTGCACCTCTGCTGTACTGTATGATTGTAAGAAAATTGATTGACTCATCTATGATTTAGTTGTTAAAATATACAAAACATAATATTGAAGAATACTAAATGAAACAAAGAATGAAAGATAGATACATAAAGAATCACTGTATGTAACAGATACATGAAAAAGAAAGGCACAAGTTAGATAGATAGATAGATAGATAGATAGATAGATAGATAGATAGATAGATAGATAGATAGATAGATAGATAGATAGATAGATAGATAGATAGATAGATAGATAGATAATATTTTATTTGAACTCAAGGGACAATGATAAGAGTATAATAAATAATAAACCCCAAATACACATAAGAACTATGGCTTCTGGCTTAGATAAGAAGACAGCTGCTGCTATTAACAACAGGCTTGTAGGTGGCAGTAAGGTTTGGTCAGACCTGCCCAGTTGTACCACAGATTTATATTTAAAGGTATTAACATTTGAATAGAGAGGGTCCAGCTTCATGTGTCCATAAATGGAAACTGCATGTGTGAGTGTGCCCTGTAGTTCACTGATATGCCAACAACCATTTCTGCCTTTTTCCCCTGATGCTGCCAGGGTAGGTCCTCCACAACCCTAAATTTAACTAAGTGGGTTCAAAAAGAGTGGATGAATGACCAAACATTCTTGCTTGCTGAGAACTTTCCAAAGTGACATTTCTTTCCAGTTAAAGATTTTTACAGCCTTTGTGTATCCAGATTAAATAACAGCTTTACAATCATAGGGGAACCCCACCAACAACTATGGGGGTGTGCAGTATTTCCACTAAACACCCAACTTACAATACATCTTTCATTTTCAATATTCAGAAAAAATAAAGTAAAACTTAAATTAAACAACTTTACAAACATAAAAAGGTAGAAAGAGCACTAACAAAGGAAAGATGGTTTCTACCCACATTGACCTCTGCCTCTATACAACGGAACACAAAGAATTAAGTGACAAAAAAGTAAACTTTACAGTATGTGTAATTCACAATATGGTCATAAAGACCATATAAGACACCCAGAAGGAGGCATCACTGCAGTACTGGGGAGCCTATGTGGTTCAACATCATAGTTCATGTGTCACATTTAGATTCAGACCAGCCTAATATACAGTACTCTGTAAATGCAACTGTGGCAATAAAAAAATCTGTTGAGTAGACAGCAAAATAAATAAGTAAATAAATAAAATAACAGCCAACCAAAGTGCGGCGGCTTGTTCAATTACAGGGGAATCAAAAGGAAGGAACAAAAGAGCGACCATTTCTGCTTGATTTTCCTCTAATTGAGCGAGCTGTTTCTTTTTGTTTGTGACATAAAGTGTTGTACAAGCTTAAAAACAAAATTCAAAACAACACATTTACTCAAGAAAAAAACAAATATTTACATGCCTTTTTGGCCAGGCCCATTATTATTCTTTAAAATTCCATCTTATATTTTCCCAGTGGTTGTCATCTTCAGCTGTCATACAGTAAGAGTCACTAGATGCATGACCTCTCTTTTGTCACACTATATATATGTACTGTATGTATATAAAGCATATTGTATAAGCTGTCTATATATAGATATATATAGTGACCAGTGGAGGTGACCAACAAAATCAAAGAACTGAGCAGAATACACACTATCACATAAAAACTAAATAATCAACACTGTTAACATAAAAAATGAACAAAACAAATTTAAATGAGATTATTGAAATTCAGATGAAGTTGAACTCTGGCTAAATATGAGAATAATAATCTGTTTAGTATTTTTTAAGATTAGAACATAATAATGATTTTATATTAAAGAGTTGAAATTTTTGTTATTATTTTGGTGATTTAATTTTATGTATGTTTCCATGCTTGACACCATTTAGGGGATTCTGATGATGTGTATTACTAGGCATGTGATGCACATACAATACTATATAACATGACATTAAAATATTAAGTGTCACTCAAGAGAAAGTAGAAAATCATAAAAACTCCTTGGCTTGAGCAACACCCCACTACAAAAATTTTATAAAACAAGAATTTAATAAAAAAATAAAAAACTTAAAAATATCCAAAAGGCAAAAATGATTTGCCTGAAAAAGGCTATCTATGGTAACCAAATAAAATTCACAGAATGAAAGTAGTAATCCAAGAATAAGAGTGGAAAAATAGAAACAAAAGCCAGTAATTCAAATGAAACATCAATATTTACAAACTACAAGTATCTTTACTCAATGAACAACATAGGACTTGCTTCCCGGTATGCTATTTATGGGCTCTGGAGAGTGGTACCTAGCAGTGATGGAAGGTGTGGTCCCATCTCTTGGGGTTCCGCACAACAAAACACAAGGAACATAATGACATGTAAAGAGACAGTACTTAAATAACCCGTCAAAACCAATAATACATTAAACAAAACTAAAAAATAAATGATAAGAGCAATGTTAACAGATATGATTGCAACAAATGAACAATTCTGAAAAATAAATAAAAAGATAAAGAAAAGAAATATAAAAATAGGTCAGCCCTGGTTAAAACAAAACAATGACCATCAGCCTGTCAAAGATTGGTGCACACATTTAACAGCATCCACAATATAAGAAATGAATTAAAAGACTTAGCTAAAGTCTAAAACGGATAATTTAGGTTTTCATTGTGGGTTTCATTTCATATGGTACTTTTAAAATCGAGTTTAGTGTAGCCTCTTGTACTTTAGTGTTTGATCTGATTTTTAGTGTACCGAATTTTGTAAACAACTATACTCCTGCCAAGCTCTAAAAGAAAGACTTTACTTGACCTATCCCTCTCTAATTACACAAATGTCCAAGAGGACTTGTTTCTTTGCTTTCTTCAAAAACGACTCTGTGTTCACTGGCCATGATCAACTCACAAATGTTAAAAAGTGATCATACTTCAGGGCAGGAGTCCCTTCCCCTTTTAACATCTTGGCCTTCCGTGGTACAAAAATCTTGCTCTGTATGCTTTTGTGATGATTCTGGCTGTAGGACTTTCACATCTCTTTGTTTAAAATGAAGATTCTTGGCTATAGTGTTACAGTTGTCAACCCTCCCACAAAATTAAAGAATGACAAAGCTCTCTCATCGAGAAAAGAAACACTCTGCTGCTCAATGCATCACACTTCAACCTAATGCACCTGTAGGAACATTCAGATTGTAGTGACATCAGCTAAAACGGCCATGGCAACAGGAAGATGACCATAAACCATCAAGAAAAAAAGGTTTACTTTGGCTTCCTATTTGCATGAATCAAAATAATCCCAATACATTTCCAAAATAATTAATTTAAAAGCAATCTGCTTAATGCACAGCTGCTATTAATCTGCCCTCTGCACTGCGTTAACAGAGACAGTTTAAATATTCAAACATTATTTAAGAAAAGTAATTTATTCACTTGTGCATATGCTATAAGGTGAAATCTTGGCTTTTCACATACCACTGGCTGGATTGGTACAAGGTGTCACAGGTGGATGGGGAGGGTGACCCGGCTGGGACACCCTGGAGGACCGGAGGAGGGCTTACACCTCCCCCAGACCACGTGGGGGCGACCGCCCTGGTGGCTATGGGGACCACGGGTACACAGCTTTGAAGCTCAACCCTGTAGGGGCCCTGGTCACCACCAGGGGGTGCCCCAATGCCTTGGGAGCCCTGGACCTCAGCACTTCCGCCACACCCGGAAGTGCTGGGGGGGAAGAGGATCGGGGACACCCGGAGTGTTTCCAGGTGCGCAGCCGGCACTTCCGCCACACTGGGGAGTGCCGGTGGAAGATTGTCGGGAGGCATCTGGAGCACATCCGGGTGGTCATAAAAGGGGCCGCCTCCCACCATTCAGGGGCTGGAGTTGGGAGAGAAGAGAGGACAAGGTCTGGGAGGAGAGACAAGGAGGCGGCTTGAAGAAGTGAGGCATTTGTGTTGTTGGCCAGGACTTTGGGGACTTCAGGGGTTTGGTGTGCACTTTTGTAAATAGAAGAATGTACAATAAACGTGTGTTGGGTGACTTTAACGTGTCCGCCTGTCTGTGTCCGGGTCATCTTCCACAAAGGGTTAGTTGGCTTGCTGAGACCTGACTTCAAATCTCCAGCTGTTCAATGACTGATAGATTAGACATGCACATGCACACACCCACACCTATATATCTACATACTCTGTATGGGTTATTATTTAGGATACAGTACTCTTCTGATTGTTAATATGCTCTGAAATGCATAGACACACAAGCTATAAGTACTTTTGGGGATACATTTTGTATATATTTCCGTTCATATGCAAATTTATTATGCCTACTTCCACCATATTTCCCATTTACCTTCTAATACACAGTATCCATAATTTCATATTTTTGCTCCCTTTCTACCCTTTTGTTTTTACAATCCCTTCATTATATACTTCATATCATATTGTCTCTTCCACACTGGACCTGGTTGACCTGCCTTATCCACTCCTAATAGAGCCCTGTCAGTCCAATTTTGCACCTATCCTCACTTATCTTACCTTAGTTTGCCCCTCTCCCAGCAGCTCCTGCCCTTCTCTCCTATCCACATGCCAGCCCTGTCTGATCCGCCTCTTTGCTTATCAGTTCATCTTCAGTCTCGCCTGCGATGCTATCACATCTAATCCGGCACAGAACAGTTCAATGAATGACTTGATCCATGCAGTCATGTCTTTGCAGTTCATTTTGTTCTTCTGATTTTACAGTTTTATAAACATTTTCTTTGATTCTCTCCCTAATTTGTCAATTGTCTCTTTTGGTTGCCTTTGGCAAGAGTAGGAAAACATTTTTTGTATACTTTTCTCTAACTGATACAGCAGAAGAAAGATGCATTCTTTTAATGATTTATTTAGCACAAGGTAAACCTGCTGAGATATAAGATATGGTTTCCAGGGGTGACCTTGTCAATATAAAGAAAGACGTATCCACACTGCAGAGAGAAAGAGAGCTCAGCAGGGCTACAGTGAACAGAAGCCCTTAGCAATCAGGCCAAAAAATGGAGTACATTAGCTCTGAGGATCACCCTGCCTCCGCATATTTTAACCAAATTCTTCTTCTGGCATTCTCTTTGCCTTTGTGAACTTAAGTGCATCTAAAAGCAATAAGAATTGTCTTACCAGTTCTGAGTGTGCAGTATGCACATTATTGCACCCCTGCTGATAAAAAGATCTAAAAACTTACATTCAAATGTGTGTTCAAATGTGGCCAATCAAGAACATTTTTAAAATTTGTTTTATTGGAGCACACACAATGTTTATAGGCTTTATTTTATACAGTTCCTTTCATATTACCAAGAACCTTAAAACAGTTAAAAGACAGGTTCAATAAAGACTGATTGATGCATAAAAATAAACTTAATCCCTGACAGTATGATAGGCTGACATGCTTTAATCATGTGGAAGACTGGGATGACCCTTTATCCATCTGTTTTCTAAGCCTACTATTTCCATTTGTGTGTGAGTGTGCAAAGCGTTGGAATGGATTGGATCCTGCTTTACATATGATTCTGCTGGGATAGGCTCCAGTTCCATATGGCTCCATGTAATATGAGATATCATAAATTATTTGCTCATGAAGTAGCTGTCATCTTGTACTTCCCATGGTATTCGTGTTCTTGGCACCTTGCTAGATTTAAGCTCTTCATAACCCAGAATAGAATAATGCTGGCAATCATTGACTCTCTGTAATGTTCATCCCAGTTAAAGAGAACACAACCCGTCAATCATCCAAACCATGGGTGGGAACTGATGACGTCCTGAAGAGGTGCACTTCTTTCTGTCTCTGTCCTTACAGGGAGGACTTGCCATCAGCAGCTCGGAGCCACTACAAGGAGGATGCACATAGGCAATAAAAACAAACAAAAAAAAGATAAAAAAGAAAGGCTACAATCCAGAATCAATTCATTAAAATCCAAATAAAAGTCCACTTTTCCTGCTGATTCACTCTGGCAAGGCTTTCAGGGCATTGCTGGTAATTAGTCCCATTTTTTAATCTTTAATGAAGTCTGGAACAAGATTATTGTTTAAATTTACCCTGCAACGCCTAAACAAAAAAATCACTTTGGAGGTCCCACATTTTGGTAAAATATGTTTACTCTTACCTCAGCCTTTACTACAAGATTTTTTTAAGGTAGGAAATATCAGCTACTCATACACCCAGAAAAAAAATAAAATTCAAAATATCTGTTCTCAAATATACTTTACATGTCTGGCCTAATTGAGTTCAACTGAATTCCATTGTGAAATAGTGATCCTTACTGAAGGCCTTTGCCTCTTCCATGCCCCTTGGTGCTGATCTATTTATCTATCAGTTCCCTTGTTATCTGTCTCTCCAAATAATGAGTAGATAGATGGGTAGGAAAAATACATGATAGATAGATAGATAGATAGATAGATATATAGATAGATAGATAGATAGATAGATAGATAGATAGATAGATAGATAGATAGATAGATAGATAGATATTGCTACTTGTGTATGGAATTGATTCTTTAGGCAGCCAATGTAGTAAGGCACTGGACTTAGAAGTACAAAAATCTGCTTTTATATTTCACTGCTGTTTTACCAGGTCACTTCACTTGTCCGGATTTTAGTTTATAGAATTTGTATCTCTATAAAACAGATCTCTATTGTAAATTAAACAGTCCTGATATGATTGACAACACAAAAGAGAATAGATAAAACATGTCTTGTACTGTCATGCAAATTTTCATACCCTATCAGATGAAGAGCACATTATGGGAGATTGGGTTGGGAGCATGTGCTGATATAGCACATTGCCACACCCACCACACAACGAACCACCTCAGGATCCCAGATTAGGACCTGACTGCAGCCATACAACAAGTGACACCTCAGCACCACACTAGTTCGAATGGAACAGTCAGGTTTTTTTTATAGTGGCTGGAGTGCCAATCTAGCCACCAACCCACAAGTATTCCAAACAAGTTGGAGGACCTGCTTGCAGGGCTGGAAGCAGGTTAACCACATACCAAAGGCGGAGAAATTGCAGGTTAATGGCCTTGCTCAGTAGCCCAATGAAGTAGAGTCAGTTCTGGCATTTATGGAATTTGAAACAACAACTTTCATCCGACATTATGGGGAATGAAGTAGAATTAAGATTTTGATAATGACAAGTGTATGCCAGTTTATTTGTTGGCCCTGTTTGTACTGCAGGGCTAATTGCAAAGAATGCTAGAATGGCATTTACAGTATGTGCTATTTAAAGTGAAATTGAAAATTTTTCTGAGGTCAACTGGCATCCTGTCCATGTCAGATCCTGCCTTGTAAAACACTTCATAATAAAGCTAATAGTGTAAGGCATTATACAAATACACAATAATTATTTCTAGTAGTTATTAGTTGACTTGATTTTTGTGGTTGAGTAATTCATGGGTGACTAATTTTGTCCTTTATAGAAGTGAATGTTTTGGAATGAAGGCACTATACCAAATGGCAATCCTTCAAAAGCTGCTGTCTTTAAAAGGATCTCATCACATAATATACCCTCAGAGTCTTAGTGCAACAATGCACTAAGCTACACGCACACACATTCTTGGACTAAATTATTAAATACTGTGTAACCCACCTGCTGTGATTTCTTTCCCAAAACTGGCATTTTTCTGTAGCTTAAAATTCTCTAATGCCCTGCTAATTAGAATGAACTCTCAGAATGCCTAAAGCCATCACTCCAATTAAATTTGCCTTTTTTAATAAACTTTCCATTTTTGTTTGGATCAGAGATGACTGGTTCACTTTCTTTTTAGGTCATGTTTTTGGTCTGCCTTAATTCCCTATATAAAACTTTGACCGCTTTCTTGTTTTTTAATTTATGGCTGTTATGTTTCAGCCAGGGTCTCTCCTAGATTGGAT
The DNA here is from genome assembly GCF_900747795.2 of Erpetoichthys calabaricus. Taxonomy (NCBI): domain Eukaryota; kingdom Metazoa; phylum Chordata; class Cladistia; order Polypteriformes; family Polypteridae; genus Erpetoichthys; species Erpetoichthys calabaricus. The sequence continues at coordinate 15,903,583 of NC_041411.2, read as the reverse complement.
TCAAATTCTTGCTTAATTCCTATTTTGTTCAATTTTGATTATTTTGTGTATATTAATATTGTTATTTTCTATGTATCTACATATCTTTTGTTATATTCCATGTATTTTGTGGGTGATTTCCCAAGGAGTGGGACTACCGGTCTATCAATGCCAGGGATTCCCCTGAGCCCTATAAAGGCGAGAGTTTACCCCAGTTCCTAGAGGTTCATTCGAATTCTCTAGGGAGTTGGTGAGTTTTTTGAATCTCTGCTTACTTACTCTGTTTTTGGGATTTTTAATCTGCTACTCTACTTTTTCAACTTACTTTGGATTAATGCATTGGGACTTTGTTCACCTTGGATTGCCTTTTTGTGCACCATGGAGCTTCATGCTATTTCAGAGCATTTTCATTAAGAAAATATCTTGTATTCCCCTTGGGGATTAATAAAGTTATCTATCTATCTGTGACCCTCCGTGTTAATAACTGTGATTTTTTTGACCCTCTAGAGGGGCATTTCTGGAACTGTTTCAGGAATTACACTCTATGGCTGCCACTAGAAAAACAAGTTAAAATTTTAAAATGAGTATTCATCACTGGGGGATATGCTATGTTACAAGCAAATGAAAGGGAAGAAGGAAGTTTCATTTTCAAGGTTATACCTCCATGCTGTGCCACTTTCCCCAATTTATGGGGAAAATGCAATAGTGGAGTAGCTCATAAAGTAATAACTAGCCACAGTATGGATGGAGAGTAACAATTCCCGCCATCCCAAATTTAAAAATGTGGTGATAAAAGAACAAAGTAAAATTAGCCTGGTGCCATATAAGGCACTCACTTGTGCCCCCACAGGTGATATCTATGTCTACACCTTTTCCCTGCCCTTCAATTCACTTCAGACCTGTCCAGACAGGAGAAAGGCTGGAAAAGCAACTTTTCTCTGTTGACCCTCAATTCACTGGCGTTCCATTGATAACAGGATGAAGAGAAGGACATGGAGTCTCCTCCAAAGCATCTCTTTCACTCTCTCTCTTTAAATATTCATGTTGAGATGCTGCGCTCACTGGCAGGCTCCCTTTTTCAGACGGGATTGGATTTATTCAATTACTTGGTGGCAGCTCCCGTCTGCCCGTGTCACTTTTTAAGGGGCTTTTCATTCCCATTGATTGCCCGCTGGCTGCCCAGACAGAGAGAGCGGCTGCTTCGGTGCCGGATTAGCAGGCCCAATCAATATAGCCCTCCATTTACTGAGGAGCAAAGTTTACAAGGGCCTGCATTCATCAGCTGGGTGGTGGGGGAGTAGTCACATTCAATCCCCCCCACAACACATACACCAGATTTACCTTTCCCTCTTCAGACTGGGAAACAACTGACTTTCACAAAGTGGCACAAATTGCATAGTATTCATGCATTTTTTTAATAACTCGGCTGTGTCCACATAACAAAAAGACTGATAGAAGCATGCAGGAAAAAGGAGCTATATAAACATGCACATCACTTGGATAATGGGGCTGTCAATCACCTGAGGATGCTTATCTTCTCACTGTGATAGGCTCCTGTTCATTGTCATGACACTGATATACTGCTAAGGAAGTCAGGTTTCATTTATTGGGTTGTTCCCAGGAAAGATGGACTGACATCTTTCAGCAGCCTAAATGTTTAGAATCTACAGATCCCTCCATCCATCCATCCCTCCCTACATCGGCAGCACTAGTTCTTCTTAAATGTCTAACATGTTTCTTACAGTCTATCTTACCTTGTATTGCTTTATATTGTTTTTACAGTTTGCTTTTTGGTCCTGTGGCTAAGACACAGGACCACAATCCCCAAGGCTGAAAGTTCAGTCCTCGTGCCGGAAAGTGTTCACTTCAAATTGGAATAATATTGAGATGGTGTTCAGTGTAGAAAGGCACTATATAAAAGAAAGGTTGAGGTTTTATTTATAAAGAACTCATTGCCCCAGGTTCAGATAAGTGTGAATTTCCAACACTGTGAGGCCTGCTGGCTTTTGTTTTTGTTTTTTTTTTTTTTTTTGCTAACATCAGGATGCTCTGATTCCTCTCCTGGCACACAGCCCCCTAAGGATGTGTAACCATTCCATTTGACCTTTGTGATAATCCCTGGAAAACAGAGAGAGACTGCACTCCTCACCATATGAGCCACTCATCTGGGTGCACCTGTTTGATGTACCCTGCTGACTGGTTGGTATCGCCAAGCTGAGGGCCATAACAACACCTGTTGCTAGGGCAACCACCGTAAACAATGTTAGGTAGGCAGGTTCCTGTAATTAATAAACAAGGCTACACATAAATTAAGAAATACACAACACATTTCATGGTCTTTTAAAATGGCAAACTTAACCAAATGGGTCCGCTGTTGTATTATAAAACCCAATCATTTTGCTGTACTGCCTGATCTCTGTCTCTCTCCACCATGTCCTCCTCTTTTCTATATAAAAAAAGCAATTCTTTGCTTCTTTGAAACTAAAAAAAAATAAGTAATCAAAAATGACATTTACAGAAGCTCCCATTTCAGATTCAGATTATTTGACTTTTATTATCTTGAGTTTGAGGCTTGCAACATCTGGGGCATGGTGTTGTAATTGGTGCTAACAGATTCTTCTTTACAGGGCATCTAGTGGACATCAATGTCCACCAAATCTGCTACACCCTTTTGATGTAGCACGGTTCTCCGCTCCTTCCACATTGACAGTGCAACTTGTGCCCCATATACATATACACCATGTTCTACAACTGGTGTTATGTACAGTATATAGTGCCTTTCATGCTGATCTAACTTTGTATAGTGCCTTTTATGTATGCCACTTAAATCTTGCTATCCCATGTATCTGTTAAGTTTTAGCATTTCTACATTGTGCATATACTACAAAATAAAAGAGAATCATTCACATTTACAAAAACAAGACACTCTTTTCCAGTTTTCCTTCCTAACCAGTTCTTCCATTACAGGGCTACAGGGAGCTGAGGCCTGCCCCTACAGCACTGGGTCAGACCAGGAACCAGTCCTAGCTTGGGCACTTATCTAACCATCATTCTATCAGTTATATAGCAATTTTCGTAATTATCTAATATACAGTGCCCGTCACATCTTTTTGTCTACAATCTAGCACCTTTCACACTTATTTATTTTACCGTGCCTATCATATCTCTCTACCTGTCTGTTTACTATGCAGCACCTTTCATATCTATCTAATGTACAGTGTCTCTCATCTCTGTCTTTCTCTCACTCTGTCTTCTATATAGTACCTTTCATATCCCTCCCTCGAACTTATTCTGTTCTGAGTACTGATTCAGTTGGAGCATTACAGACTGGGTGAACTTCTCTCTGGGGCCCAGATGACAAGGCTGTTTCTAAATGTAAGCCTTTTTCTCTATAAACACGGCTTCACTGTCACACATATTTAGAGTTGAAGATTGCTTTAGACCTTTAACCCCTCTCTCTGCTACACTGCAATACAAATCTGATAGCATCAAACACACACTCTCCTTCATCGCACTTTATTCTAAAACTGTAATATATTTGAAGCGCTCAGCCCTGGCTTCTATTTAGGTTTTCTTATCCAAATCCTCCAATCCCACTGAAATGAGATCAATAAACCTTTCTTGAAAAGGATCAATCTGAAAGGTCATTGTAAGGTCATTAGGAATGATAAATCCTTGAATGGTGAGGCTGACATTTTCTTCTGTACAGACTGTATTCTATGATATCTCGACGCCAAAGATTAGGCATTTATCACCCTCCCAGACTCCAAGGCAGCACCCGACTAATGATCTTCACATATTTTAAAGCCAAAGTAATTATGGTATTTTTAATTTAATGGTGATAAAATCTGCCAATTTATACCTCCGTAGTTTTGGTTGAAGAGACTGTATTTGGACAATTGCTTTTGTATTCTATATTTCTCCATATAAAGCCATGCATCCTTCAATAAGGCATAGTAATCTGCCTGAAAACAACAACAACAACAAAAGCCCTGCCATTTGTAATACATTGGTAAAGGACATATTTAATCAGGGGAAACTAATGAACCTCTTTTCTTCCTGCTTTGCAGATATAAAAAACATACACTGGACAATCCAGATTACTGGCACCAGCACCCCAAAGAAGGCAGGACTGCACAATGAGCCAATTGTTTGGAGGAGAACCGCCAGCAGGCTGCCATCAGCAATTATCAGCAGGGTCTCACCATGCAACAGTTAAGTACCCAGTTTACATTTTAAAAGGTTAAAGTTGGTGCTCCAACTAATTTAGAGTGGAGAGCAGGGAGGCTCAGGGTCATTACCTAGAAGGACTGTGGAAAGGGCAGGAATTATGATATTAAAAAAGCAAAGTGTAAAATAAGCATAAAAAGAAGAATTTATGAATCTATGTAAGTGTTTTACTAAAAAAGTGCATAAAAACAGAATGACAGCTTGATAACCCTGTAATGCACTGGTCGGCTGTCCAGGATTGGTTCCTGTCTTGATGGTGATGTTGATCTCAATCCAGACACTCCTCCACTAGCTAGTGATTTCTTCTTCAAATTGTGTTGGTCACCAGTCAATGCCATATTAATTGCACTCATAAAATCCTGACAGTCAAAATTGTGATAAAAAGAAAAACATAGGGCATCTCTTGGTATTCGTACAGATTCACTGATGGATAGCCTGTTGAAGCTAAAGTATTAAGCCTCCTTATTAGAAAGATCACAATAATGGTAAACATAAAAAAACATAGCTAGCACACTCAAAAAGAGAAAAAATGAAGAGCTACGCTGTGCCATCAACACCACTCCATTAAAGGGACTGATAGTTACCACACTAAATGAGGTAATATGCTACATATTTCAAATAAATATTTAGAATGTATATACAACAGTCGAAAAAATGTTACACAGTCTAACAAGTGAGACTTCACATATGCCAGTCTCCTTCTGCAAATAGTCTGAGCACTTGGGAGGAGAGTAGAGATTATGGACCAACTAACCTGTTAAAGGGTGTGCTGCAACCTACATGCAGTTAACATTAGAAAAAAAGCAATTGAAATAGATGTGTAAAGGCTTGAGTAACTGTCATAGTCATCTACAGTCTCTTTTTTATTAAAGAAGGCATTGTATTTAGAAGAATGTGTGGAGAAGTTGCCTCACTCTCTGTGTACAGTTTGCATGTTCTCCTTTGGTCTATGTGTGTGCCATAATTGACCTCTCACTTCCCAAATGTGTTGGATGGTTCTAAATTGAGATAGCCACATCACCCAAGGTTGGTAACTACCTGCCATCTGTTACAATCAAGATAGGCTTCAGCATACCATAATCATAAAACTGTATTGAGTGGGTTTGAAAATGGATGGATTAATAAATTTCTAAAGATCAGAAATGGAAAGTTCCATTCCAGAGAGTCTAATATTTTGTTTGCATTTTAAAGTTTTTCTGTGCATGTTCTTCTGTAGCACTTATAGCGTGATAACATGTGGAGCAGCGAGTCTATTATTTGTCAATGGCATTGGTGTAACAACATTAGCCCAGGTTTCCACCTTTTACTTTCAATCATTATTCACTTTTTTCCCCTTCATAGGATGCTGCTTCATGCAAATCCTGGGCACAGTACTAACTATGACATCTCAGCATTGTTTAGGTTTTACTTGCTCTCTCTCGCTCTCCAACTGCTTAGAGTTACACATTACGATTCTGTTTACCACCATCATTTCACTGCTGTGAAACTCAGCAGGCAAAACAGTAGACAACATAAGAACTTGGTCAAAACTACTGCACTTTAGATGAAAACATCTGCCCATCTACATATCTGCAGCAGCCCATATCCATGTAATCCATTTCCAGGGTTTGAGGAGCTAGTAGCAGTGGGTACAACGCAGGTGTCAACCCTGAATAGAACATCATTCTACTGCAGGAGACCCTCATGCATACTAAAAATCCAATTTAATCTTACCTGTCAGCTTGCCCTGCAAGTCTTTAAGATGTCAAAGGAAACCAGAGCACCCAGAGATAAAGTCATAGATAGTGATTCCAGCCTGCTGACACCATGAGGCAACAGTGCTTACTACTGTGCCATCCTGATGCCCATGCAACCTGGCACTTTTCATGGATACTTTCACTTTAGCACCATCTCATGGCCTATCCTGGGCTTAACTAAGAGAGATAGTCCTTATTGGTGGTGACCGAGTATCATAGCATGAAAACAAGTTACATTGGCAGGGTAGGTTTAAAAAGAGTTTTCAATGGCTTGATAAAAAAGTAAATGATCAAATAAATAATACTTCCTCTTGGGATCACTACTAGTCAAAGTAAAGGTCAGGCACTGTAGCCTCACCAGTAAATAATACAAAGGCAGGACAAGATTGCTAGAAAGATTCACACCTCTGGTGTACTGTACGATTGTAAGTAAATTGATTGACCCATCTATGATTCAGTTGTTAAAATATACAAAACATACTATTGGAAAATACTACATGAAACAAAGAATGAAAGATAGATACATAAAAAAATCACTGTATGTAATAGATACATGAAAAAGAAAGGTACAAGATAGATAGATAGATAGATAGATAGATAGATAGATAGATAGATAGATAGATAGATAGATAGATAGATAGATATCAGAAGGTGAAGCACAAGGAGAATGAATTTTAAAAAGTAAAACACTGAAGAAAACGAACAAATATTAGAAAAATGTCTTGAAATGCTAATTATGCCTGTGAAAAAAACTGAAGATGTCTCAAAGAACTGTCTCCCATTCTGTCTTTTTAGCACTGAACATTCAAGACGTTCAAAATGAATGACAGCTTGAATTCATGTAATTATTGTGTTATGCTTGAAGAATGAACAATTAGTATTTTTGCAGGGATACAATGAGCTCTCTGGCTGTCTGATTTACATGTTATTTAAGAAGCTGTGCCTTTTTGTCCTAGAGTATGATGTGGCCCAAAGATACTCATATGACATGTCCACCTCTGAGGAAAGAATGAAAAGGGATGCCTTTCACTGTGAAAATCTCACAGTTTTCATGTCAATTCCAGCTACATGGCAACCCTGTTTTCCATATGCCTGTTCTATACCTGTATCACAATCCACAAATCAGATAAATTCTCATGTATCACAAAGCCTGCTGGAGATTATTTGTAAATCAGATTGCGAGTGAGAGGAAGTGCTTTTACATTAACGTTCGAGCAGAAGGGCAGCCCATGCTACACTGGTGTCGTGAATGTCCATCTGCTCTTAATGTTAGAATGGCACACCTCCATGCTGTAGTCTTACTTTGGCTGCTCCCCACTGGGCCTCCAAATTGTGACCACACTCTATCCAGCCAACCCACTGAAGCACAAATAAATAAGACAGCCCATGATGATTTTATATACCATTTTCCAAGTCTTCTGCCACAGCTGACAGAGGGGCCAGTGGTGTTGTTGCATTCCATATTTAGACCACATCATTTTGCTTTAACACAACAATCTTTACTATAATGACAACTTAAACAAAACAAAAATACAGCTTGACCCTTGGCAGAGAATCGTCCACAAGAAGATGAATGTCCTTACATAAAAACAAAAGTGTTACTGTACTCCTCACTCCAAACTCATGAATCCTGGACACTACACTGTGTTGCCATTCCCTTCTGAGATATCCCAGAAGTGTTACTGCCTGCCTTACAGAAAGCATACAACTGTGACTGTTTTCCCAAGAATTCCCAAAAAATGTAAGCCTTAATGAGATCATAGTGACTTTACTGTTAGTCCACCACCAACACAGCAATATTGTCAATCCATGTGCAATCCTATATAGCTTTCTGTCTTTCTTCCCAAGAAACCATGAGAACATCTCCCCTGCAGATTTTAAAAAAATATTTGTGCAATCAAACAAAGTGAACTCCATCAACACTACGGATGTCTTTTGCTCCAGCTGGAGTAGATATGTCAATGGAACTGTCCAATAAAAGCTGAAGCATCTCATGCTAGGAGGGATGGGAAAAGATCAGTGGTACAAAGTCACACAATGTAGCACCTTTCTACAGCCAATTCCAAGGTGATTTAGAGACAAAATTCTAAATATTCTATTTATATTTCTGTAAGCACTATCCAGGGAATTAATGGGGTTAACTGAACCAGCTGCCTCAAGATTTGCAATCCAGTGCCTTAACTACTGAAGTCCATTCTACCCACCTCCATTACTGTACTGTCTAACTGACATGGCACACTCAGGGCTACATGGGGACTGAACCAGTGGCTGTGTGCATTACAGTCCAATACTTGAACTACTATGTCCCACTCCTCACTTCTGACACTGTTGCCATACAATTAAAATGATCCACTCATGGCCACTAAAAAATCAAAAGTCTTCTGTTTTCCAGTTCAACAGCTTAACCACTACGCCTTCCTCCAATACTGTTAGCATCTCACTGAGCATCATGCAGTCAACCAGTGAATGGGACTGAATTGGCAAAGCTATACTTTACAAGACAACCTGTTAACCACTAGGTGGGCCCACTGCCCACTTACAACACTTAGCACTGCAAGAGGGTATTCAGAGTTATCTCTGCCCCTTAACTTTGTCTACCTTTTGTCCCTGGCACCCCATATCTGTGTGTTATGCTATGCAACACTTAATATTGGGTAGGGCTTATGAAGAAGTTTTTAGATGGCTCTGTAGCTCAAGCATTGCGTAACTCTGCCATGGTGCCAGCCTGTGTTTATTTTAGAATATCTCAAGTTTTGCTCCTTTTAGGATAACACTTGATATCTAATGCTTGCACTCTTGTTCTTATCTGTAGCATTTTGACTCTTCCCTTTTTCTTTTTTACTCTGTTACTTAATGCCTTTGCTAGCTTGCATATGACCTTCTCCTAAATTTTGGATTATCCTTTCAGGTTACAGGCTTGTTTAAATAAATGTTATCTTTATTTTTGACATGCTTACCCTGATCTGCACAACAATCTGTCAGAAGCCCTATTTTCTAAAAAGAAACTGAAACTGAGGGGCTATACTGTGTGTACCCCTGCTTCTGTGGCCATGTCTAGCCATTGCGTGCCATTACAAAAAATGACTCACTCGGGGTTACACTGTAGGACAGGAGGGAGGACTGACCCAGAAGCCTCAAGCTTTACAGTCCATAGCCTCCACTACTAAGCCACATTGCCCTCCACCAGTACTATAACTGTCTAATTAGAGTGATTCACTTATGGTTACACAGGCCATTAATAATGGGGACTTAAGTGGTCAAGTCATGCCACACCACTATATCCAGCTGATTTCATTGCTTTTCCCTTTTTTTCCTGTTTAGAACATCTTCCACAGGGAAAAGAATACTCATTATTGATGTAAATAAACGGTGAAAGTGATAAGTAAGAAAGACCACAAAAAAGTATTTGTCTGGAATTTCTGGCACACCCCACTCATACATCCAAAGAAACTGAGACTCCCAGCAAATGAATCTGGACTAAGGGGTAAAAGTAGACAGGTCCACAGTGGTCTGTCTTGAAGATGACTCAGTTTAGGGCACCCTAGCGCACCCATCAGGTTAGCCTGTGTTGTGACCATAGCAGCTGTGCCAGTTGATCAGCAGAACAAACCCCCCAGGATTCCAGGAATTGAAGGCAATAGCCAAGAGCAGAAGCTTACCTGGCCTAATCTCTCTGGCATCATAAAGAGAAGACTTTAAAGAGTCTTATAAAATCTTTAACAGGAGCACATCAGGTCACCCTTCAGCTCATCCTCCTGCCCATGTGCCTGCTTCTCTGGCAGAAAATTTAAACACATCACATAGAGGAGGGAAAAAGGTCTCCTCTCTCCAGGCCTGGGTATAGGAACTCCCGATGTAAGCACCATATGCTGCATTTCTCTAACCCTCCTCCTTTTCTTGCCCCTTTCCTTTACATGGCCTGTTGAAGAAAATGCTAATAGGCATTCTATAAAGTACTGGGCCACCAGATCATGGCGTCCTGCAACACTGAGCCCTCACAGACATGGCGGTGCCTGACCTTCTAGGGACTACCTCGTGGGATATGCTTCTGTGGCATGGGAAAGGGGTTTAAATGAAAATGCATACTGCACAGTGCCTCCTAAAGTCTTCAGGACACCAAACATTAGTACCTAATTTTCTCTACATATGGCACAAATGTGTTTTAATGTATTGGTGACACTCTCATAAATAAAGTGCCTTTTAGTGTGAATGTGTCTCCAACCCATTATCGTCTCTCTTTAAATCCACAGAGATGCCCACCAGGTGCCCGTGTTCTGTGGTAAGGAGGAGTAAGTGGGCAGAGCCTATACCAGCAGCACTGGGTGCAAGTACACTGCAAGGCCAATTTGGGATCACCAATCAAATTAAATAGCATGCCTTAACAGATATGGGAAACATACATATACCACATAGACAGCAAGTGGGCATTGATATCAAGCTAGGACACTGCATCCACTTTGTTGAAAGGTGTTATATTAAATGAATGCTGTACACCATGAAGATTTCAAGAGCTAACATATTAACCACAGATTCAGGATCTGACAAACCACATCAAAGATACTATATCAAAAGAAGTACTATACTGAAAGATAAAACATTTACAAATCATGATTTTATGAAAGAGATATCATCTTTCAACCTCAGGATTATTTCAACATTAAAAGTAACATTACATATAAATAATATTAAAAGTAACATAAAAAAGAGAATACTGTCAGTGTGGTGCCTTTTGTGCTGAACATTATGAAATGCACTATACTAAAAACCCTGCACTATTAATCAGGGGCTGTGATCTTTAATGAATTCTGAATTTATAGTGCCTTTGATAGTGAACATCTGCCAGAGCACTTTATAAACACATTAGCCCCCCATAGAGAATTGCTTGTGTTCCACTGGTCAGTCGCCCACCTTCTTTTCTGCAAGCCCACACAAGCCTTCCTGACAACAGAGCTCCATTTTCTTTTCTTTTTTTTTGCTGATGCTTGTAGACATAAAGATTTCCTCCTCTGATTACCTAAGGGCTTCATTTGAATCAGAAATTGTTGAAATTTGCATGATGTGCTCTGTGTTGGGAGCCCAGTTTTTTGAGTAGAAGCATCAGAGATAACAAGGACAGGAAGTTTCATTTAAATGTTTTTCCAACCAACTACAGCAGTGAATGCCAAGTGAGATTGACTGTCCCGTCTATGCAAAAGATCATTCTGCCCTTGTTGTGAAGGTCTGACTGTTTCAGACAGCCTGTGTAAAGCTGTCTCAATCAGGCACAATAAGTACATCCCACCGAAAAATGTGATAGCCGGCTGTTTTTTGGATTTTGATCAGCCATTCCTCTAATAGTAGCTGCAGGTTTTTGTTCCAACCCAGTTTCTTAATGAGAAGTCAATTATTGCAGATGAAGCACTTATTGCTTAAGTGGTCATTGTAGTGGTCTTACTTGTTAAGGTTCCCCGCCCTTAATTGCTTATTTCAGTCTTAAACAGCTGCATTCTTAGCAGTAAGATGTAAATGATAAAGCAGCCAGCAGCCAGTTCTCCATCTTGCTTGTTTCCATTTACATCTGTGTGTGTTCATCACGCACTGTTTGATTTAATAAAAAATTTAATAGAAAAATGTGACAGACTGAAAAGTACACATTTTAGGCTTCAAATCATTTGGACAACATCCTTGGAAAGGAAAGAATCTACGATATAAGAACCTTACATTGCAGACTAACAAAACATAAAATTAAATAATGTCTGAGACTGGCAAGGATTGGTTTCTAATTAAGTAATTGGGTTGGAACAAAAACCTGCAGCCACTGCAGCTCTCCAGGACCGACATTGCCCACCCCTGCTTTAACCCATACTGTGTCTACTGTAGAGGCCATCATGCCGTTTGGCTCAGAGACTAAGGGGGTCAAAGTGAGTGTTTTTGGCTTTCAGTAATGACTGGTATCCCTTCTAAGGCTGGTTCCTGCCTTGTATCCTTGTACCTAATGACCTGATGGAAAAAATATAGATTAAGAAAAATGTTGGATAGATGGGGGAAGAAGACAGCAGATTTAAAGAAGTGATGCATGGTTGATGCTCTGGATGATGTCCCTATTGTACAATACAAGTGCTATAAACCAGTAGCCTTCAGTTGGCGTCCTTTCCTCATTGGTCAGTTTGTAACACACCTACAGATAGTTGGGCTGGAAGTAAGCCCATGTGACAGATCCTGTAGCCATGTGCTCTTCCCTTATTAAGCAAGTAGTGTCACCCCCTAGTGGCTAAAGTGCTCAGCTGTAAACCAGCAGGCTGTTTGCTCACTTCCACCTGCTGACTCATTCTTTAAAACATGGAACTTTAATATTAAAGAAGCTTCTGCTCACACTTCAAAGGAGTGGAAACAACATTTTGGTCTACTGGGCTCCATCGGTGTCAACATTAAAACCCCACCTGAAAACTGGCCATCCTATCATACATTGTTTAATCCCACTTACTCCAGCACCAGACAGGGCACCAGTCCATCACAGACACTGGGACAGCTTAGAGTTGCCAGTTAGATTAGCACACTCTGCAACTGACTTCCCTGTTTATTTTAATTTTTATAAACTCTTTGATTAACTAATGTTGAGTATTAATTCTTAATCTTTTCATGTGAACTATTCTTCATATTGCCTTATGATTTCACTTAGATTTGAAATATTTTGTATTCAGCTTTGTGTTTTGTATTTAACTCTTTATCAAATACCTTGAGAAGGAGTGATCTGTTAAAAGTGCTATAGTGTGATATACTGGACCTGTAAAGTACTTTAGCATAATAGTCAGTATAGGAATATGCAGTATAAAATAAAAATTGACTGATATAATGCACTGTGCAATAGTGCAAACTACAGAAAGGTTCTACATAAAAATATACTACACTTTTAAAACTCCTTTGATAAGTTTTTACTATTGTCGTAGGTGGCTGGGGAGGCGACCCAGCCGGGACGCCCCAGAGGACCGGAAGGGGGCTTGCGCCTTCCCCAGACCACGTGGGGGTGACTGCCCTGGTACCTATGGGGACCACGGGTACAGAGCTTTGAAGCTCAACCCTGTAGGGGCCCCAATGCCTTTGGAGCCCTGGACCTCAGCACTTCCGCCACACGGAAGTGCTGGGGGGAAGAGAAGTGGGGACACCCGGAGTGCTTCCGGGTGTGCAGCCGGCACTTCCGCCACACTGGGGAGTGCCGGTGGAAGATTGCTGGGAAGCACCTGGAGCACATCCGGGTGATTATAAAAGGGGCCGCCTCCCTCCGTTCGTTGGCTTGAGTCGGGAGTGGAGAAGGACGGAGCTTGGAAGGAGAGGCAAGGAGGTGGCCTGAAGAAGAAAGGCATTCGAGGTTGGCCTGGACTTTTGGGGTTTGGGGGTGCACTGTAAATATGAACAATAAACGTGTGCTGGGTGACGTCAATGTGTCCGCCTGTCTGTGTCCAGGCCGGCTTCCACACTATATAAAGTCACTATATAAAATAAAGCTTGATTAATATAAAATACATCTAAAGCACCATGGAACAGTGTTCACCATATGTTTAAATATTTACAGAGTCAGTATTGTCACATGTACAGAGTACATACAGTGAAATTCTTATTTGCATTACCTAATTAATATATGACACACAGAAAGGCACTCCATCACAAAGTTTATCTGTCCTACTGTGCTTCTGAAACATGTTGAAATAGTATTCACTATAGAAAGGCATTAAACAAAATTAAGGTTGACTAATATGTTGTACACCTAAAACACCTTACAATTGTGTTCACTATAAAGAAGCACATCCATCCATCCATTATCCAACCTGTTATAGCCCAACAACAGGTCAACGGGGGTCTGCTGGAACCAATCCCAGCTAACACAGGGCGCAAGGCAGGAAACAAATCTCGGGCAGGGCGCCAGCCCACTGCAGAGCGCACACACACACCAAGCACACACTAGGGCCAACCTGCATGGCTTTGGACTGTGGGAGGAAACCAGAGCACCCGGAGGAAATCCATGCAGACACGGGGAGAACATGCAAACTCCACACAGGGAGGACCCAGGAAGCGAACCCAGGTCTCCTTACTGCGAGGCAGCAGCACTACCACTGCACCACCGTGCCGCCCAGAGAAGCACAATATAATGTAAATTTAGATTGATATAGTGTACCTCTAATGCATCTCAGAATAGTTTTCACTGCAGAAAGGCACTACATTAAGTCTGTGACATCTTAGTAGGCCGAGTCACTCCAGTGAAGCTGCTTCTATGGTGTCAAGCAGTCTCAGAGGAACAGGTGACAGTGGTAGAGTGTAAAAATGACACAATAGGAAACGTGATCAAGCTTGATCTGACAAAGGTCATTTTCATCTTAGGTGCCTACTTAGAGCCATAGACCCCAAATCAGTGCTTCAAGGGGAAGGCAGAAATGTGACTAAAGAAGGAAATTTGTGTACATAAGGGTCTCACTAATTAAGTAACTCTTCTATACCCCATAGTTCACACATATATATCGAGCCTTGCATAGTGAACACCTTCTCAGGTGAACAAAGCAACAACAGGTTACCATACAATAGAAAGGTTATTAATTAAATAACAGGTGCTAGCCATTAAAGGTGGTCAGCACTGTCCAAAATCATAATGTCAAAATATGATGAAGAGCAAGCGGTATGCAAATGAGCTGCGACTCAAAGCTGAGAGGTTGGTGAATACAAATGTCATGTAAAATTATTCAAGGCCTAATTTCCAGCTTCATGTAAATGTAGGAATATCTTCCCTTTTTTTCCATTATGAGATGATATGCATAGGTTAACCGAGTCTAATTAGTGCCGTTTACACAGCTCTTTGAACAGAAGACCTTGTTAGAATATAACTTAATAAAACCCTGACGCCATTCATTTCAATTGCAAATTACGTACCTGCATTTAGTTTTTTTTTTTTGCAAACACACATTCCTTTCAACTATGGAAACCCAGCATTCAAAGTGGCTCTCCTTTGATATTTTAATTAAGAGACATGCTTATTTGCATGCAAGCCGCTCCAAATAAGAAAAGCCCAATTGCCAACCTAAAGGGGGCTCTTGATTGTGTTTGTCGGATTGAATTAATGATGGTGACCTTCGCTTTTATTTATTTATTTATTTATGCTGAAAACTCATTTGGATCGACAGGTGGTGAAACATTAAGTTAGAAGACTCTAAAGGGCAAAGGGTAAATGCAGTGTGACATGCTGCCCATTGGCATACAGGAGGCACAGTGGATGGCAGCTTTGAGGGTACCTAACAGGACTGAGGAAAGGACCCAGGAAGAACTGACTAAGTGTTGATTTCTATTTTATTCTTGATTGATTTGTAAAGTACTATTTAGAAGTAGTTGTTATAAAAGGTGCTATACAGTATATAATAAAGACTTTAATTAAAGTCTGAGTCCACACAGATTTGAGTATCAAGAAAAGAGTGACATAGGGTGTTTTTTTTATTATATTCTTGTTTGATCTGTGGCACACATTCTGGTAGGGTCCACTGTAAAAGGTGCTATATAAAATTAGTTTTGATCAATACCTCAACATATTATTGATTGGATGACAAAACTGATGAGAAACTTGATGAGTGCCTGAGCCTGTGTTATTTTGTATTTGACACCATATGATGATAATTTCTGCCAAAGACACTGTATAAAAATGAAGCTTAATTGAGGGATGAGGTAGACTGGATTAGAAATGTGATGAGCACGTAGGCTTGGATTTATATTATTGTTGGTGGCCCAGAGGTATACTGGGTATTACTGCCACTACAAAGAACCTGAGTCCTGGATTCAAACCCTGCACCAGGTTACTGTTTGTGTGCAGTCTGCACGTTCTCCATATGTGGTGTCCTCCAGCATTCCCAAAGGTGTGCATGTTAGATGAACACTTAACCTCAAAGTGACCCTAAATTAGCCCTGTGTAGGTATGTGTGCACGAATGGGTCCTGAAATGACCTTGTGCTGCCAGAACAAACTCTGGGCCCCCACGACCCTGAACTGAATAAAGCAGGTGTAAGAATGAAATGTTATAAGTTAAAAGTGAAACATGGACCAAGAAGTGGCACTGAGAATGTCAGGCACACAGAATAATGACTTTGTGTTGCTTTGTGCTACATTCTTGTCACATTAGTGTCTTCTATAAAAGGCACTATATAAAATAAACATTGACAGATAATTGAGCTGGAAAGAATAAGAACTGATGATATCATCCAGGTGAGACACAGGCAGAGACTGACATTGGGTTACTATGAATATCATTATCATCATGCACATCAAACACCATGCAGTAGTGAATACTGTAAAAGGCACTATATAAAATAAAGTGACGAATGAGCTGGGCTGCTTCAGTATTGAGAGCCCAAGGAAGGACCAAGCAGGCGTGAAGGAGATAAATAATTTTTTTCTTTGTATAGTACTATATTTTTTTTTTACAAAAACCCTGTGATAGTAATCACTGTGAAAGGTACTATATGAAATATAAATGGTGATGGGACTGAGGAGACAAAGCATGGGTAATCAAGTCTACAGATACCTAAGTAGTGTGTCCAGGGAGATCAAACTAGGCAAATTTTTAGTTTATCTATCCTTGCCACTGGCCACAGGTGTCTGCTGACTTGTGGCCGACATGTTCTCAGCCGTGCAAAGGACACATACAAGTAAAACAATGAAACCCCCAGCCCCCTGTGACACAACTTTTTTCCTCAAGTACATAGCACAGCGCCCTCTTCAGCCTGTTAGATTAAACCACAGGTGCTAATCTGGTTAGAAGAGGGAAGCTGAGTGTTACTGTTTTGGGAGGGCTTTCTTTTTCGATCTCAAAGTCAGAGGTTAATAGCATTAGTGCTAGACTTGCTGGTTTTTCTAAAGCCCCTTGGAAAAGCTTGGCATAATTGAATTAGACTTTTAAAAAAATGATTAATCTGAAAACCTAAATCACGCTATTGGGGGGTTGTCGAGGACTCTGGCAGTAGGACTAAAGTTACTGTTTTTAGTCAATGTTTATTTGATGTAATGCACCTTTTACAACACCACTAATTTTTAGTATCCACTTATCTATTTTACCAGCAAAGGCAAAATGAATTATCTCTGGACTGGATGTTTTTTTTAGTGAATTTGAATATCAATCCTTCCTTCCATTTTCTGAGCAATCCAGTGCAGTAGCACTGGGCACAAGTAGGGACCTCATTTGGACAGGTCAGCAGCTCATCCTTGAACTCAAAGTGATTCAATCATATGCATAAAAGTAGCATGGAACTCCTTTCCCTTTTCTTTAAGGAATACCCTGGGAGATTTTCAAAATTAACCCAAATATGCACAGCCTTCCACTCTTAATTTTATTCCTTAGGACAACTTAAAATTGCCATTTGACATTTCTGTGAGAGGCAAGACCCCCTCGACCCAGATAACCTTGAGCTCCATAAGTGTATCAGGTATGTAGAGTTCCCCTCATCATGTGACACAAGTGACTTTTTGAAAGAAAGATCAAAGGTTGTTAACAAATTAAAAGCCAAACACGTAGGCTGATTAGTGCCACCACTAATGTGCCTGTGGTTGTCACCAAATTAAGAATAAAACTGGGACTCCACTTTTCATACAGAATCCTTTTGACTCGTGCAACACACATTTTTGCTTATTTTTCTCAGGCTCTGCTTGATAAGCATTCATCATCTAAGAACTCTTGAAATTTCAGTAACCGTCACCCATGCCATTTGTCTCTCAGGCACATGCCATCTGCAGCTTGGGGATGCTCCTCTGGAGGCAGTAAGCAGGGGGGAAATCTCATCAGATCTGAAGTGCCCTCGGCACTGCACATATCTGACACAATGGCATAAGGCCTCCAGCCTAGAGTTTTGGCTCAAAGCGTTGGAGCAGATGGCTCTGCACCTGAAGTAAACAGTGACCTAATTATAGGATGAAGAAAATCACAATCCGGCACTTTGAAAAGTAATCGGAGTCTGCAGCAACCCAGCTGACTCTGCTTAAGGTGAGGCAGACGGATGGTGACCAAAACTGGCAGATATAACAGCCACCCAGGGCATTACTTACACATAGCATTCACAAACCCAAAGGCCTGAGTCACATATTTCATGGCCTTTAAATCCATGAACATTTACCACAAGGTATGTGAAGGTTTTCATTTTATTGGTAAACTTCTCGGTACATTTTATTCATTACTGCATAAGAGAGAGTGATCACTCAAAGTTAGATGCTAATCACTAAGGCACTGTGCCGCCCCTATACACACACATACATACATATGTATATCCTGAAAAGGACTGGGACCCCACAACCTTAAACTAAAGTAGGAGCAGGAAATGGATAATAGATGGATAGCTGTATTTAAAGAGTCACCACTAGGGGGAGCCTAAGTGAGTCATGCCAAAGTACAGTATGTCCACTCAATTTAATGTTTTCTAATATCTTTCAGACCTCCCTATTTTATTCCTCTCTCAGCTGTAGCGGGGGGCTCTCTCCACACCTTTCTCACATTACTCACTCTCCTCTCACAGCACATCCAGAACTCTAAGGTGTTCCTCTTCTCTTTTGTCCAGATGGAAAACTGCCATCCTATCTGCTCAGCCAGGCTCTGTGGTGTGAAGGCAACTATGGCCAGGTCAGTTATGGAGGTCTCCTGAGGGGTAAGGATGTTTCCTGGTGATTATCTGCAATATTTAAAGCTGAGCAATGAGAATGATGTGAAACAAGATTATGACTTTGTGCTTCACTAGAGTAAAGTTACTGGCATTTTTGGTTCTTAATCAGACTGGGGTGGGCCCGGTAAGCTAGGAAAAACAAGAACAATTGATATGCCTATAATATATGATCATAATCCAAGGTCACCGATGGCAGAAAAAGCAACATCCTATTGAGGGTCACCTTTCAAATATGGCACTGTCACTCCCCTTAAACCTATCATACAAATTGACAGGTTAGATACAGAGAGAACAGGAAACCCCTACAAATATTTAAAATTTGCTCAACCCCTGCATCCCAAAGAACTTTACTGCCAGACTTTGCAGAAACAGCTCTTCACTTTGATCAAATTGATAAAATTGATACAGCGGGTCATTGATGTTTTTTCTTAGGCTCTGAATTGTTTTGGGCTACTTTTGAATTTTATTTTTAATTCTCAATTTTCAACTTGATATAATTACTTTTATTCTCTACTGCAATTAGGATTACTTTTTTTCTAATTTTCAAAGGGCTATCTTTACTGTTTGAGGTGCTATTAGCACTTTGAGTACTGAGAAAAGCGCTATATAAATGTAATGAATTATTATTTTTATTATTATCTTGTATTTGTTGCGTATAAATAGAAAGAGTGATATGAAAGGAACTTATATATATATATATAATAGCTAGTTAGAGATATGACTGGCACTATATGATAGGTCAATAAGATAATCAGGTAATAAAAATAAGTAAAAAGGTAATATACTCTATACATAGTAAGGATAATTTATAGGGTCACTATTGTCACATGAACAAGAAAGGCACTATATAATACCAACCTAGAGACAGATATAAAAGGCACTGTATACAGACTGACAGACACACAGACATGTGGGCACTCTGAGTGCCAGTGCTCACTAGCTGACCGTAGGGCTGTACAAGTAGATTTCATCTGAACAACTGTAGCTCTTCCATGCTTTTTTTTCCGTGCACTACTAACTTTCTTTCTAAATTTAGCCCCATGACACTCGGCGGCATAGCGCAGGAGGACCCCTTTGAGTGTGTGAATATAAAAGCCAACGCTTTTGTACCTCTAGAATCTCAGTGAGATGTGTGTTGGGAGGCCTGACTGGCTAATATACAGCTGGCATGAAACAGTCAAATAGGCTGGGGCGTGACTGCAAGGAGCTGACTGCACAAACTTCATGCCATCACTCTTCATGCATGTGCAAGTGCTCCAAGAATTCAGGGGATCAGTTTGTGTGACTTGTGACGCCATTTCACAGGGCTGACAAGGGAATGAGGGTGGGTGGGAGGATTTAGGGGAGGCAGGGGCGGAGGGAACTATTCAGCCCTCAAATTCCAGCAGCTTGCAGCTGAATGCTAAAACTATTCAGCATAATTAATGATTGACCCAGGAATTCTCTGAGTTCAAGACATTTTGTAAAGCTTTCCTTTGGCGCATTAGCACCAGTTCATGTGACCAGCAGGAGAGCAGACAGCAATGGAAGCAGTGGCAACAAGTGTGGGCAAACTGCAAAAGCGAGTGTTGCCGAACACTGTAGGCACATTTTTATTCAAGCAGTAGGAGAACAGCTGAGACAGGGGTTAAAAGACAAAAGCAAATGCAATAAATTGTGAGCAGATGTGATTGGAAAGAGAAAGAAGAGGGATCTCAATGGGATATGCAGAACACTCTGGGATGGAGAGGGGAGCCAATCAGCCTGGCTTATTAGGCATCTCAAGGTTCACTGGTGACACTTGGGGTTTTCTTTTCTTTTTAAGCTAAATCTCAAAGATTCTCTGCTACAGCCCTTGTCATTTTTCAATCATTTCCTTTTTTATTTAATTTTTTGACCGGTGATGTCTTAGTTAAAATAATGAGACATTTAATTTGAAGTTGGCAATTGTTATCGTGCCAGCTGCAATTTGAGCCAGACAAGCCTGTGTCAATTGCTATTTCAATTTACTCACAAAGGAAGAAAGAATATATTTTATTGGAAACATGAACAATAAAAATACTAAAACCAACACAAAGAAAATGGGGAGAAAATATGGTTTTAAAAATAAGGTGGGTGGTTAGGGCAGCTGCATACAATTGCAGGGATCTTGGTTCAAATCTCAACCCAGTCACAGACCCTTTCTCTCCACCTCCACATGGCTTTTTCTTCCACACTTCAAATTCAAATGTATGTTTTTTATTAATTGAGCATGAGTGAGCTTGATGGTATAGTATCCCATCTGGAGATGGCTCCTGTTTTAAACTCTCATGAATGAGTTAAGGAAAATGGAAAATTGGAGAAATGTAAGTATAATAATAAAGCCACCTGGAGTGCATTCGTTCCTCCAAGTCGAATTAGACCGAGGAGGCTTGAATAAGTCAATACACTGCATAAAAGCAATAGAAGATATTAAGAACACAAAAACAGAAGGAATATTAACAACACTACAAAAATAAACAAAGTTAATGAAAACATCTGCCTGTTTTTAGCAACATATTTGGTGTTGACCAAAAAGATTTTAAAAAATTCAACATAACAAGAAGCTTTAACACCAACCTTATATCAGTCAATCAAGACTCTCTGTGTTGAAGGGATTTTTACTCCATGAGGTTATAAAGAAATAATGACGGAGCGGCCCAAGACCCCGTCTACATGACGCATGACTGAGGGGTTATTGATTCGCCTGTTAACAAAGGTTAAAGCTGACTCCAAAACTGCCATTTAAGCATTGCTTTTCAAAGTCCATGCAAGCAACTACTAAAATAATTTAAAGTGTCAAACGCTCCATCAGCTAATGGATTAACAGAGGACCCCACCACTGCCCTCCTGGAGTTTTCTCAGAGTTACAAGTGACCTCCTGAATGTGGTCTGATTACGGTCTGGGCAACTGAACAGCCGGGCCCTCCAAGCTGTTACAGAGTTTTGAAGTGGGGATGCACACATACTCATCGACAAAAGCTTTAACCTTTTAACCTGACCTGCTGTTGACCTTTAAACGTCCTGTAACCCTTGGGTTGGCCTTTAAGATGACACCAAAACTACACATTTCAGTACTTCCTTCAAAGAATGTCTAAACCTCTTATAGTTTTTGTAGATTATATTTGCAGACCTTGCAGAAGACTGTCCCCTCAAACTTTGCTAGACTTTGCATGAGGTTGCATTTATAGAACACGCCCACAAGGTGGCACCAAAAACACTTAAGAAAACACTTTGTGGTGGTTGGGGGTGGGGCAGCAGCTGTCAGCTTTCATTCCAACCAAGTCCAAAGTCTGTGGTAATTTCAATTTGTTCAATTCACTTTTCATTCAATCAGATGGCTCATCTCTGTCTGAAGTATAAATGCAACTTTAAAGGGCACTGACGTGTTCCACATTACACAGAAATGTAAGTAAGAATTTCATTCAAATAGTACTACTTATTTTTCTTTAAAATTAGAAATAAGGGTTTCTGATGGCATGACTTTAAATGGTCACGATTCATTTCAATTCCTTCTTTTAAATTCACTTGTTTTTAAGAATTTCAAGCTCTTTATTACTTAAATGGACTACAATTACCAATGAGGTGGAAATAACAAGGTAGGCAGAAGCTTAGCAGCAAATTCACTAACATTTTTCAATGATATGGGCATTTTCAGCCTTAAGTAGCAAATTTAATAAAATATTTTACAAAATGAAAAAAAAATTAGGAATTGAATCTAGAATTAAAATATACTCTGGAGTGAAAATGAGCAGCTCAACAGGAACAGGAGTAGTGTGTCTGATGAATTGTCAGAGTCCACTAGGCATCAGAATGTTTTTCTTATTAAAGAACTAGTTGGAGCAAAAGCCTGCAGCCGTTTAGAGCAAGGAATAGATACTTCTGACCTGAGGACACACATTTAGGTGGTAAGAGACTGGATAGGAGAGACTTTATGTAGACTCCAGTAGGTGGCTTGAATCACAAATCACTCTGCAAGAAATCCCATTGAAGGCAAATCTTCATCTGAGCACAAGGGGAACAAAACAGAAAAAAAGGGGGAAAGGAAGGGTCTTTTGAAAGATTGACAGACAAAAACAGTAGCTAGAACTGTAAGGCACGATTAATGGCAGGAAGCACATCTGGAGGAGATGCTCTTACACCAGGCTTATTCACACAACACCAGGTTAGAGTGTCCAGTAAGCCTACAAATACACATGGTAATGTGAAAGAAAATCTGAGTAATGGGAGAAATACATGCAGTGAGTTCAAACTCAAGTCCTAGAAGCCTCAGGCATCAGTACTCACCACTGATCTCCCTTTTGGAAAGGCAAATTCAAGCCAGTCTTTTCTCTTTTTCTTAAATGTAGTGCTCTTATTAGTTTACTGGATTGATAAGACAGGTAGAATTTAACAGCAATGACTGAGTAAGCTTAGGCTCAAGCAGACATGGTGATGATGCACTTCACTTTATCTAAGTGGTGATTTTGATGAGACACCAAAACATCATAGCTGTTAGTTAACAAAATAAGCATGATGGACTGAATGGTCTCCATTTCTTTGTCAAATGTCTGATAACAGCAGAGTGGTTTGGTGTCACAGTTACTAAAGACACAGGGTAAAAGGCAGACTGGGACTGGGGCTCAGGTGAAATGATCAATTCAACTGATAAGCAATCAACTGCCATTCCTGTATCATCATCTGTTACCTATGTAATAATGTACTGAATTTATATAATGCCTAACAGATGTGTTTAAAAGAAGGAACTGAGTCATAAGATCCATTTACTTTAGGACGGTCATTCCAAAGTCCAGATCTGAAGGCTTAGTCACACATAGTGCACAAGTTAGTGTGGCGTGCAGCAATATTGACAGCAGCAGCAAACCTGAATATGCAGGCAGTGTTGAGGGTTGTAGGTGGGTACTGATGGAATGCGAGTGAGGCCTGATGGCGTATAGCAGACCCCAACCCAAAATGAGAGGAGGAATTCTTAAGTATAAAAGACAGGCATTTGATTAACTAAAGATTTTAAAATTAAACATTCAAGAGAGAGTTTATACTTGGAGAGAACACAAAGTAACAAGTAAAGTAATAAACCTACTTCCCCCCTAGGCCTCCATGTCCAGGTTATTATCCACCTACTACATGTGGCACCTAAAACACTCACCCATTTAACCAAACACACAAATGCTCTTCTTTCTCACCTTCCTTATCTTTCTTGAACCTCTGACCTCTCCTCCTCCTTGTCCCAGCCAGGGAAGTCCTTGCCTTTACACCACACTTGACTCCAAGGTAAGTGAATTTGTACCCAGAAGGTGGGCCTACCTTCAGGTCCAGGACTGCTCCACAAATCTCCTGCAGCTGTCCATATGAAACTCCCCCTAACAGCCCCAGCCTATATTATCACAGCCTGTCAACTCAAATAAGAAGAAGATTGCAAAGAATAGGAGCACATGCCCCTTAGCTGCCACCTGCTGACTTAGATGACTATTCAGTTATTATCATTAACTGCCCCTTCAATCTCCCTCCATTATGATGTCATCCCTGTAGTGGGTACATTTGAGGATCCTTCCAATATTTCTACACTTTGTATCCCCACTGGCTGCCCATCCAGAATTTAATATAACATGCTGCAGGCCTAGATATGACTATACGTAACATTGCCGGACTTTTTGGTCATTTCAGTTGACTTCAGGGTGGAGCTCTCAGCTGCACAGGCTTTACAACCACAATGCATTCAACAAAAGACTACTAAAGTTTATGACACTGGCATACATGAACATGCAGAAAGAGTTAAGAATGAGGCAAACTAGTGCATTTCTAACTGGATTAACATAAAGATGGCAAAAGGACTCACTTAAAAAGTTCTTTCCTGATATTCATAAAGGAGAGGCTTAGTTATGTGAACCGCAAGGTGCCAGACAAAGCAGAAAGCCACCACTTACAAGTAAGAACCTACGGCAAAGGACGTAAGCTCATCAAATTTGTCGCAGAGGCTTTTACAGCCTAGACTGCCCATCCCAACTCTCTCACCCTGGGGTTGAAGTGCAGGAGGGAGGCACTTTAATAGAAGAGTACAAGATTCTGGGCACTAATTTACCATGTTGTAATTACAAATTTAATTCACTGTGACATTCTAAATGCACTTAATGAAGTTAAACTGCACTTTGCCTTGGATGCTCATATTTGCAGCGTGCCAGTGGGTGAACAAAAGCCTGTCACCACAGAATTAGACAATGCCAGACCAAACTAAACCAATGTTAGCCTCACAACTGTCGTCCTTCTAAAGGTTCACTCACTTTCTCACTTGTTGTGCTCCTTCAATATGAGTGCCTGCCATGTAAACCTCATGAAAGTGGACAGTGTACCCCAGTACCAAGGGCGCCCCACTATCCAGGTATGCACTTCTCAGAACACTGAAATGGGTGCCATGAAACCAGTGCTTGAGAGGATGCACATAATGTCCTCAAATTCTGATGCAGGGCACACATACGCATTTACTCACATTGTGACCCTTCGTTGGATGTCAAATATAAAAAACCTGTAGCCCTCACAAGTAAATTTATTTAAAGTAACACATGCATTTACTCAAACACACACTGCCCATCACAAATTAGATAAATCGGGAGTTATGTAAAGTTGTGCTAATTGCCTCTCACATTAATACAGTATACTGAAATAAATACTAAGCAAATCTATTTGGGGTGCTTCCATTGTCCTCTGATACACCAAAGACATGCACATTATTATATTAATGGGAGTAGTTTACCCATTGACCCTGGTGCTTACTCTGCATCTGATTCCACTACCATAGGCAGTGGTTCTAAGACTCTGAACTGGATAAAGCAGGCTGTATTTACTCAAACACACACCGCCGATGCCACAGCCATATGCCAGACATTAAATAATTCAAACTTTTACACTTCATCTGTACATTTTCTAAAAAACGAGATTGATTCAGCTACACACCACCACTGTGCTCAGCCTAAAACTATTCAAACCACTGACCCTTGTACTTCAAACTAACAAACACATTTACTCAGACTCATATTACACCATAATCAGCGGTAGTAAGGAGCAGTGAGGCTCCATGAAAAGACACCCTTGGAGTTAGAAGTCAGAAGCCAATTGCTCAGATGGGTATGGGGAGCGGCCATGTAGTGCCACTGAGTAGAGTGGTGCTTTCTGACTCCAAGGCCCCATGTATGGGCATAAAATGGAGAACAGCAAGGCCCTGAACTACTGCTCACTGGTTGTATGTCATTATTTTATTTTTTTTTATATATTTTATTAAAATCATTAAAAAAATTAAAAGATGCAGCCTAATATCTGAGCACAAGGAAACAAACACCAACCCACCTCTTTATAAATGAAAAACGCTACAGGGCCTGTCAAGTCTGAATTACATTGTAGAAGAATGAGCAGTGATACAAGGATATGGCCAAAATGACACTAGCCAACAGAGATGAAGTTTATAAAGGAAAAGAGAAGTGATCAGTCATGAAAAACATGGACTACCTGACGACATAATAGAATAAGTGGAGACCACTTCAGCACAGCGTTAGATTTAAGGTCACAGATTACAGTTAGGGCACCGAGGGTTGTCTTGCCTAGTTATGCCCAGCTGCCAACAGGTAGTTCACAGTGCAAACTAGGATGACGAGCATAATCATCAAATTTTTTTTATAGTGCCTTTCACAATTGACTATTGGGCATTCCATTATTTTAAGCAGATAATCTTTACACACTGAAAACCATACATTGCAAAACAATTAGAGCTGATGAGAGCTGATAAGCGAACAGGACCATTAATCCATGACATTCTATCCTTCATTAATTTGTCAAACTACTGAATCCACTTATTACCATTTAGGCCTGTAGGTTTGGTGAGATTACATTTATTTATTGAACACTTGTGTCCAAAGCAACTCACACACTCCAAGTGCACAGCTCGATTATTTTAGAAAATGAGCCACAGCAGGCCGTGTGACTCACCCAGTTGTGAAACATTGTTAGTGGCTGGGACTAAACCAGGAACAATACAGGACACTTGCAACTAGGACAAGTTTCCCATAAATGATCGATCCATTTATATTCCACTATGGAGTGATGGAGAACCAACACCTATTCTAGAAACATCAGCTGTAAGATTCTCCTTTAGATGGGGGGGAGGGGCTTTTGATGGCTGCTAATGCTTGACTGAGCTGATTCACCCACTCCATGAAGCTCAGATATTATAGACTTGACCCAAAATTGCAGTTATAATGGAATTTTACTGTAAGTGCCCCAGAGATCTGTACTCATTTGGTGTGTGGCATTCAGGTCAAGCCTTCCAATTTAGAAACTATGAGTCTGGAAGAAACTTTAAAGATTAGAGACCAGTGACAGCTCGAACTATCCGTCATTTGGATTGAATTACTACTTTAAAACACAGGTGGAGGTGTCTGAGTAGAGCTAAATAAATCAGTAATGTTATTTAATATAAGTTGTTTCAATGGTAAATATTAGGCCAAGGTGTTTTGTGGGTAAATACACAGTGTTTTTAATATTGAAACATGCAAGTTAGTTGGTCTGTATCACACAAAGAATTAGTGACAGGAACTATACAGGCAACCTTGAGCTTTACATGTGTAAGTCACCCATTGCTAGGGATAACTCAGTCACTCACTTGGTACCCTGTATTACCCACACAGTTCACTGAGCAGCACAACAGCAATGTTGACATGAAAAACACTATATTAGACATGAAGACATTATTGATTGATATGCAAAAAGGCAGTATGACAGACAGGAGAGGCTCTATATATTGATTGATCAGCCACAACATTAAAGTCACAGCCAGCTGAAATGAATAACATTGATTATTTCATTACAATGGCACGTATCAATGGGTGGCATGTATTAGTCAGCAAGTGCATAATTCAGAGCATCTGCAAAATGGCAGGTGTTGTGGGGTGTTCTCTGTATACAGTGGTTAGTACCTACCAAAAGTATTCCAAGGAAGGACAATTGGTGAACTGGCGACAGGGTCATGGGTACCCAAAGCTCACTGATGCATGTAGGGGAGCAAAGGTTAATCCATCTGCTCCAATCCTACAGATGAGCTACTGTAGCACACATTGCTCAAAAACTTAATTCTGGCCACGAGAGAAAGGTGTCGGAACACACAATGCCTCACAGCTTGCTGTATAACCTTAGGCCAGTCAGAGAGCCCATGCTGACCTCTATCCACTATTGAAAACATTTATATTGGGTATGTGGGAGTCAGAACTGGATCAGGCTGCAATGGAAGAAGGTAGCCTGGTCTGATGAATTATGTATTCTTTTAAATCACGTGGACTACCAGATGCATGTGCATTAGAAGTGATGCAGCAGGATTCACTACAGGAAGAAGGCAAGCCGATGGAGGCAGTGAGATGAACTGGGCAACATTCTACTGGGAAGCCTTGGGTCCTAACATTCATGTGGATGTTACTTTGACACATACCACCTACCTAAAGATTACTACAGACCATGTACACCACCTCCCCCACCCCCCATTTTATGGCAACAGTATTACCTGATAGCAGTGGCCTCTTTCTGAAGGATAATGTGCCCTGCTACACTGAAAAATATTTTCAGGAATGGTTTGAGGAACATGACTAAGAGTTGAAGGTTTTGACTTGGCCTCAAAATTCCCCAGATCTCAATCCGAATGAGCACCTGTGGGCTGTAATGGAAAAACAAGTCCTATCCATGAATACTCCACTTTGCAGCTTACAGTACTTAAAGTCCTCACCACTAATGTCTTTGTGCCAGATACCACAGGACAACTTCAGAGGTCTTGTGGAGTCCATGCCTCGATGGGTCAAAGCTGTTGTGGCAACACAAGGGGGACTGCCACAGTATTAGGAAGGTTGTTTTAATGTTGTGGCTGATCGGTGTATGAGATAGATACATTTGACAAACAGAAGTAGCACAGGGAAAGAAGTAACTAGAAAAACACAAAAACAGCCCAAGTTTAATAATCATTATGGGGAAATTTGAGAGATTTTATTCCCTGTGACAGACAAGGGCAATTATCTGCAATCCCCCAGCAGTTTTAACCTAATTTCATTACTGCTGTGCAATTCCTTGAGCGCGCCCAGTCTATCAATGTCTCACAGAAAGGATTAGCTGGCACTTTCTTCTACTTCAAATGAATTTTAGCTGTCATGCCCTTGATGAATGGGAGGAGGAGCAGGAGGCAACAGTGAAAAAGAAAAAGCAGAGGAGTAGACAGAGAAAGACAAAAACACAAGAACAGGGAAGAGTCACAGGGAACAGCAAGATAGGGCTCAAACAAGTCTGTGATATTTATAACTAGACAAAGGAGAGTTAGAGAGAAGATGATGTGTGCAACTGAAAGAAAAAAAAACAGAAAAACAAATAGGTCTACATTTTCTGCAAAGACCCAGAAAGTAGTCCAATGGACGAGAAGATAACAAGGGCATTTCTGTGCAACACCATAAAATTGGACAGGAAGGGATACAGTTAACCTGTCAGCTTTGCAGAACATGATGAGTTAAAGAGACTACTTCAAGTAAGCCAACTTGTGAGATCTGAGGAAAAAGGAGTCCACTTATTTGCCTTGCTTTTTGTTAATACTGCCTTGATAAACAGCTTGGCATTTCTAACACAGTTGAGGCTGGAATGACAAACCCTTGCAATATGGTTCTATTGTTCAAATTAGAAGCCCCTTTGTCTTACACAGAGCACTAGCTATATTTGCCATGAGCCCTTTGTTTGCAGTAGCTCTATTCTTATATTTGCTTGCCAAGTGTGCATTTTTCCCTGATTTTGAGTTGCATGTTTGCTTGCTTGTTTGTTTGTTTGTTTACTGCCTGCCTATAATATTTGACTATGTGGACTGCTACAACCAACAGATACTGCACCAGGTTAAGCTGGTGCGGGCACTCTCCACTGCTTTGACTAGTGTTACCTTCAGACCAACAGTCAGCAGCTTCTCCTACTATTAGTCATGATATTCTAAAAAAACAATACTCTCTATTACAAGAATATTAACTTTTTTACAGAATGCTTTCATCCAAATGGTAGATGCTTTGAGTGGCTCTAGCATACTTACTAAACAGGTAGGAAACCATGAATCCTACTTTTGTTGGTGGCTTGCATTCCAGTCCAGCTTTGGTGTGGGAATCGTGGCAACATTCATCTCGACTTTTATTTTTGAAGTTACTGTTTTTCTGTCAACATATAGTGGTATTTCACAAATCTTGTAAACAGAACAACTTTTAGGATAATGAGGGGACTATGGAGGTATACACAGGATGTTTTGCTCATGCTAAGCTCACTCATATGTTCTACCATTGTGCAGTGGCATTTACATAGAATAATTATACTTACTGTCTTATATTAGTATACTGTTTCTTTAATATCTATTATATAGTGACATTCATGTCTGTTTGCAAGTAGATCATTTGCAGTACAGTCTAAATATACTGCATTTAAAAGAGGCTCCATGACAACTCTAGTAGTGGGGTCTCTTCACATGCTGTAGCATTATGCTAGGCTGGGTTTTCAAATTGCAATGGTGTGTCTGTTTGGACATCCGCTCATGGCGATTATCGCCTCCTTTCTGGCTTGTCCTCGGCCCTCTGGCCTATAGGACAACTATTCTCAAAAAGAACACCTTTATCTCCCCTGGTTTAGAAAGCTGGTCTCTAATCCAAAGTCTCCAAACAGCCCAAAGTGGACAAGTAGCCTGGAAGAGACAGAACTCTCAAGTAGAGACATTTGACCAACCAGTACCACTTGGCTATAAGTGATTCTATAAAGGTTTAAGATTTCTATTTATGCTTCCTTTAAGCCAGTATGAGAGCATCTAAATAATTAAACCTGCTACATTCACTACTTGGGGTATAGTATTTCCTGCTCTTTAT
This sequence comes from Erpetoichthys calabaricus, assembly GCF_900747795.2. Classification (NCBI taxonomy): domain Eukaryota; kingdom Metazoa; phylum Chordata; class Cladistia; order Polypteriformes; family Polypteridae; genus Erpetoichthys; species Erpetoichthys calabaricus. The sequence continues at coordinate 15,873,091 of NC_041411.2, read as the reverse complement.
GAAATAATCACTAAAGTAATAAATGACACACCCTGCCCTATCAAGCCAGTCCTATATATTTCTTTATATTTATTCCCTTGATGACTTGAGAAACTGCATAAAATAATTGGTTTAAGCTTTCGTTTTATACACTTCTTGTAAGATCATAAGTTAAGTCTTTTTTTCCCCCATCCAGTCTCTTTAAAATCTGTGACTCACTAGAGTGAAATGCCCCCACTGGACCAGTGTGGCTGGGTGAGTTGGTGGGTGCAAGAAAGCTGATATAAAAAGACAGCAGTTTTCCTTTTAAGATTTTTTGAAAATGCAAGTAGGTAAGGAGCCATGAAAAGAGCACGTTAGCAAAAGTTACTGAAACAGCCAGTCATTCTTTTGTACCCCATGTTGTTGCATGTATGAAGATGTGATGGGAGGGCAAATGCCACAAGGCAGAAAAAGAGCCTGCCATTACACAAGAGGCCCCTTTATCATTAGAAGCCCAACAGAAATGTAGCTATGTACTCCAGTTGGGCAAGTTCAGTTGCCACTGCGTCACTTCAGGAAGGACAAAGTGTAGCCGGGGTGCTCCTCTGAGCAGACACACAATGGGTCACTATAATCAGTACCAGTCTTTTGTGTGACCTTTACTGCAAATATTCAGTGCTTTGATTTTGAGTTAGGCTGCACAAGAACATTAACTGATTTTGCTACAATAAATAATAGTCACACAGCCTGTTTATAGATAGATAGATAGATAGATAGATAGATAGATAGATAGATAGATAGATAGATAGATAGATTCTTTATTAATCCCAAGGGGAAATTCACAGTAATTATAATTGTAATTATAATATGTATTCATACAATCCCATGGAACAGGTCAGAGGTTAAGGACCTCCTGCTATCATTGTTTAATTCCACTGCATAATTACATATTGTTTTTAATGTTTTAATATATATATATACATCCAAACCCATATGACATTGGCTTTATTGAGCTATGATTTTTATTTAACCAACCACTTAGCTCATCTGAGCAGCTTCTGACCCAAGTCACTCCTAATTAAACTACCTTCAAAGAAAAATAAAACAAAAAAAACATTTTCACTTAGAGGATATGTTGAAAACCTCATTAAAACATGGCAAGACATAATCAATCAAATCTTAGAATAAACATTTATATCGGGGGAAAACAACATTCTCCTTTCTTTGCTGTTTTTAAACATCTGCTCATGTTGTAGTCTCTCCTGTCTTTCGCTTAAGTGGGGGCTGAATTATATTTTTTTAAGTTTGATATGATTATATTTGAAGAAAACAACAATCCATACAATCAATAAAATTATAAAAACAGAAAAACAAAGAATAATCTCAGATAGTAATCTGACAAAAATAGTTTTAATAAATAATGAACATAACCTAAAAAGGACAGCGCTCAGAAATCCCATAAAAGGAAGCTGTCATACACAGGACCCTGACTTTCTGTGACGGGCTGTCTGTTTGTAATTTAATTAGATGTGAAAGGCACTACATATGTAAATGGCATGAATATTATCATGATTATTTTAATTTGACACTTTGCAACATCTGCTGCTGATTGGGATCCGGACTGAGTGAAATTAGTTGAGCTGTAAGCACAATTATAGCCTTGGTGGTGATGCCAGCCACCGTCCCTTAGCAGGAGGCAAACAGCAGGGGCCTTTCAGAGTCTAATATATAATTAGAAGCCATTTCAGAGCATTTTCTTCCCGATCTGAAATTAGCTGCCTTTATTAATCAAACAGACCAACATAATGCAGTGGCGGGTCTCCCTGTAATCTCTGCAAAAGGATGTTTTTCTTAATTATGGGGCAGGCGTCAGAGGAGGGCTAAAGCAGAATGCTGATGGGCCCCAGTGATTTTCTTCAGAGGTACTGCATCCCTTCGGGCTCATGAGAAGCAACAGTCAGACAGGGGTGACAGAAGCTGATCATCAGAAAAGAAAAAGTTATGCTATATTAAATAAAGACAGAAAGATGTTTTTCCTTGGTAGACTTTTTTGTTGTTACTATTGCTGCACCACTTTCCTGATTTGTACATTCATTCATCAGCTCTAGAGCTGCAGCAAAATCACTCCAAAGTCCAGGAGCATTCCAACGTGATTCTGTAGACTAATTTTATTAGTGTGGTGTGTACGGCCATTTAAAGGGTGGTCTCCGATTCACATTTTACACAAAGACAGCCTTTCAGGCTTGGCTAGAAAGAACAGAGCAATAAAAAGAGTCACTAGTTGATGTAGTGTCTGTCTATTATAGATAAAACAATTAACAAGGGTATACTAAGCCAACAGACATGAAAGGCCCTATGAAACAATTAGGAAATGTCCCAATATGAATGACACTAAATAATCACTTCTGCAATGTGACCTACTAACAAAACTTTATTTTGTGGTATGAGGTGGCTAAACTGAGATATTTCTCTTGATATTACATATTATAAGACCTGTGAAACCTTCATATTAACAAGTCATTTTAACATCATTATGCTATTCTACACAAGTTGAATAACCTATCTACTGATGTTTTGTAAGTGTTAAGACCTAAAAAAAAAGACTGAGGTCTTGTTACAAAAGCATAAATGAGTAATAGATGCATTTTTGCCATACTGTGTTACCAAGGTGATATTTAATGAACAAAAGTACTCTAAGGCAGATATGAAGATCACTATAATAAAGAAAAAGATGATATTTGATAGTATTGGGACTATATTATAAATATGAGAGGTAAGTATGAAAGGGAGTACATGATAGGTATGAAGATGCTATATGTTACAGACAAATATACATAAATAAGAAATCTTCTGTATATTAAGTTCATAAGCATAGACACATGACAGCTACTGTAATGGATATACAATAGATAGGAAAAGTGCAATAACAGAAAAAAAAGGTGCTTATGTTAGGTACGAAAGCACTATATAATAGATAAAAATATGTTATATATAGATATGTCACAGATTGACAAGAAATAGTAAAAGCCCCATAGATAAATATACATACATACACGCTCACACACTAGTATTTGTATCCCACTACATAACATAGACATAAAAGGCACTGTATCATAGATAATCTTGCTACATTATAATTATAGAGAAAAAAAACATGGATTTTGGAAGAAAAGAACATTGTATTGAAAAGTAAAATGTCTTTTTAATAAACTTTGCATAGGAGTAGTGATCACATGGTACAAATGAGGCACATAAAGTAGAATGTCAAAGAGCCTATGGCTCTCCAGCTTGGGCAGGGCGCAGAATTCTTCCTAGCATCTTCTACCTGATGGATTTGGCATAAGGCCCTGTCACATTATGAGACTTTCTAAGCAAGTTTCAGTTGTAGACTTCATTTACATAATGAAGGCAGGGGCAATCACAACACTCTCCTATGACCACCAGTCTTGTAGTCTCACATCCAAAGACTCTGCTCAGCTAGTCTGGGACTCACCTCGACAAAATCAAACAGGTTCATTTTGTCTTAAGTTTTGGGGTTGGGCTCTGCGTGAATGAGAGCTGACAACCAATGAGAGCCCACCCAGAAGTACAAAGCATAGAATGTGGCAATGAGGAATAAGGAACAAGGGTTTTTTGTGTAGCATTTACAAATATGCTAGTGACTTTAAATGAGAAGTTAATGGAACTGACTGTATGTTATGGGATGAAGTGTGACTATGGTATCTACAAAAAAAATTGCTAATGACTCCAGTGAGAAGCTATTACTAATAGTAGTCACTTTATGGTAATGTCCCCCTAGTGGCTCAAGTTGCAAAGGTGGGCACATTTTAAAAAGCTGGGTACTTGGAAAATCTCTTCTGTCTTCTAACATACACAGCTCACTTACTCCACTCTAATGATTCCTATATGCATTCAGTTCACTGTTTATTTTGCTACTAGGACCTTTGAAGGCTGTAAATTGTATAATATGCTGTTGTATAAAGCGCCTTGTAATAATGTATAATATTTGTATAATCTGGTGTAATACCCACCTATTCAGTGCTTACATTACTGCAACAAGTATAGTATACGGCACTATAGTTGTGTTTAGTGCCACGGACAGACTATGGGCTAGAGGGATACTTCATGAGCCAAAAACCCCAATTTTTTTTTTTCCTTTTCTTTTTTTTTCCCCATTAACTTCAGAAACCTGCTGGCCATATAGCAAGCTAAAATGAAAGGATTTCAAGCCATCCCCTTACATTCACTTGAGGTCATAAAGCCTGGTTGTCAACTGACTGAACAAGTCCACTGCTGAGCTGAGCAATTGCTTCCCATCCCCCAGAAGAGCAAATGAATTATATAAAATTAGGAACTGAAAAATATTAATTCTGTCGTGTGGGGCCCAACAAATGCTAAGTAAGAGACTTGCCAATTTGCCATGGCTGTCCTGTCAGATGTGTTAAAAAATAACTAAATAAATAAATAAAGCTCCATGCTGTCAGCGCTGTGACAGTGCCACTAACACACTCAGCACATCATTACAATCGATTAAGTCTTTGATGGAGTTTCAGGAAGCACAACTGCAAGGCCAAGCAAAACAACACCTATACATCTGCTTTGGGAGGTGGCACTGGTAGGAAGCCACCTGGCAGCAGGAAGTCTCATTCATCTGCCAATACCAGACAAGGTGGTACTGGTGGATGACCTTTTAAAGGCTGACCTGACTCCCCTAAGCAGACAACAATATGACACACTTGTGAGGAACAACTATGAAATATACAGACAATTCACTTGTCACCACACCCTGTCTCATTTTTCATATTTTTACCAAGAATAGACTCCCATTTTCCCTTCAATAGCTGAAGACAAACAGGTACGTCTCTCCATAAACAGTTGGCAAGGAAGGCAAAAGGGAAAACTTTGGAGGATGCCACTTACTAGAAGATGGCACTTAATAGCACTCTCACCTGTAGGAACACATACCAGTTTCAGTTGTCAAATTCTCCTTACATAATGTCAAGCCACCCTGAAGTTCCAAGGAAGAAAACGAATAAGTCTCACTTGCAAGGGTTTAACCATTGCACCTACAGCATAATTTATTACTGGATTCATACCATAGTATTATCTTATGACCACAAAAAAAACTGCATTTTTGTAAAGAATGAAATAAGTTGCAGAAAGTGGATTTTGTTTCATGAAAAAAGTTGAGGTTAAGCTATCTGTGTTAGAATACCAAAAGGGTGCTGTGCCTACCTCAGGCCTGGCATAACACTTCAACAGGCTGCATAGCCAGTGAGTGCAGCGGACTCGCGAGTGACATCAAGCTGTACCGACAGGTGGCACATAATACTGAAAAACCACAGGTGGAAAAATCTCACTTGGGGATCTAGTGAGCTGCGAACAAGAAATGCACAACCTCATGGATACAATGAAAGGACAGGCCACCACAGAAATTTCAGGAAAGCCCCAAGGTACACAGTGTCTTGAAATATGTGAATACTGTACCTTTACCATAGAACAGGTGGGGAAGATTTTAAATTAAGTTGTGGTTTTGGTATACCATTATCTTGGCCATTCATCCCAAATGAACAGTTGCCCTTACCTTTAGTGTAACAAAACGGCATCACAGGACACCTATTAGGAGTTAAAATTACCAGGGTAATTATTAATTTTGAGGATGTTATTCAGAAGGACATCTTATATAGGCCTGAACTGTTGTCAGCAATGGCTTCACTGAGTGACATGCCAACACACTGCCTGAAAGTGTGACATTGCCAACGGGAAAGATTTATATATATAAAAAAAAAAAAAAAAAAAAACATTTTATCATTCAGTGCCATTCGCACCCTCTCTGCCTGTCAAACATGCCATATGTCCCTTTGCAGGACACTGCTGCAGCTTATTGAGTGTGACAGGGGTATTGACATGCGACTCCCACCATTCCAGAACACCACCAGACTGAGGCCAGGAGTCAGGAGCAGCCCGAGGGGTGCCACAGGTCCTACCTCCCAGATCTTTCATAGCACCTCATTAGCAGAGCACTTGGAGCGGTTCCTCAAGGTCAGTGTCTTGGCCATCGACTTTCTAGAGAGCCCAATGTATGGCGACAGTTGGAACTGAGCAGTCTGTCCAATTCCATTTCTACACAACCAAACATTTACGCCACACATTATTTCTTGTCTTTTGGCATTGGTCCCAATTTCAGATTTCTTTACCAATTTGAATTTGTATTCTCAAGCTTGATTAGTTTGTTCCTAAGCTGCAGTCAGGTCTGTTAATAAGCAGAATTTATTTTACCAATTGCTTGCTGCCCAAGAACAATCAGTAATTTTTACTCACAGCTATATTTCCATTTCCAAAATAAAACTCTCAAAATGTGAATGTGTTATATTGTGAGTCTATTATGTCAAATGAAACATTGTCCCAGAAAATGGCTTAATACTGTTTCCATTTTACCTAGAGGATTGAAAACTGCACCACATTTGGTTGTATTAAACACACACCCAGTTTGTCTCCATATGCTGTAGGGAAGTCCATCCTACCACAGTCCTATTCATAAAATACTCCTACCCACCCATCCATTGCAGCTCTGACTGAACGTGACATTTCAAAAATCGGATCACTCTATTATCACTTCACTGCAGGCTACTCTTTCCAATGCAAGAATCTGTGTCCCCCATATAATTTCATTGCTCAGCAGGGAGCCAAGGCCAGCAGCATCAGGATAGACTATGATGTCACGTTTACTCACATGTCACCAGTTCCATATGCTAGTGCCTGTGTAGACTGGGCCTGTTTCGGGATTCTTTTAACTTTGAATGATCTTAAGGAGAGCTAGTTTGCTTTACCAATAAAACATTCTCTCTTTCTTGTAGTCTACTCACCTGAGGATCACCTCTAATTTGTCCAAAATGAAATTGTACCTACCCTCAAAAAAGCAGATCACCCTTTTTTGCATATAGTCCATATTTTGCATGTTCTTACAATCTTGTTAAAAAACGATTCACATGTTTCAATGGTGGTGCAAGGCACTGAGTGTAACTTCTAGTCCTGTTTACTGTAGTTGAACTTTATGGATTCTTCACTTCATCCAGTCTGATAGTTTTAGAACATATGAGGTTTGACAAAGGAGACTGGTCCAATTGGTCGATCAAGTCTGTTTGGTTAGCTAAGGTGTCTCAAATCTCATCTAGAGATTTTAAAGAACTTCTGTTTCCATACCAATAAACCCTGTTAGCCCTTCTTCACAGGGATCCCCAGGTTGTTAGGCAGGCAATATACAGGTAAAAACAGATTAGTCAGGGACTGAGGAGTCTCGCAGAGGGAAAAAATTTCAAATTAATATAAAATCCCCACCCCTAAACAATTTTGCACAGATAAGACTCAGTGTTAGACGCACATGGGGACCTGAGGACATACTCTTGTATTAACCTCTCAACAGGCCGCTGTTGTAAAAAATTACAACTAACAAAATAATGAAAACTCAAGAGGCATAAACACAAGCAGTAAAACAGTATAAACTAAACAGAACAGGAAATCAACTTTTTTCCCCCCTTGGGGCCTACAGTAGCTGTTTATCTTGTCCATATGCCCAGTAATCCAGTGCAGAAATATATTCTCTCTCTCTGTCTCTCTCTCTCTCCCCCCCCCCCCCCCCCACAGGGTCACGGGGGGTCTGCTGGAGCCGATCCTCACTATCTGCTTATATATACAGCCAGACATTTGGGTAATTGTAAGTGCAAAATTATAAGGAACAATCCAAAACTTATTAAGATTGGGGCACTAGTTTGGTGTAGTCTGTGGTCATTCCTGGTTTCCCTATACTCTTATGCCCCCACTTGGTTTTACAGGGCCCTGATCTCTTAGGCAGCAGTCTTTAACTGGAAACTCAATCCCTGTCCTTCTAGTCCAGCACTGTATGCTACCACTTACTGGTCAGAAGGTGATCCAACCTCCTGCCAATCTCTTAAGGTCTAATTATCTCAACTAGATGAGGTTCTGAGGCAAATGCCAGCTGATGAGTCATCCCTCTAGCCTGCTAAGTAGGCATTGCCAGATTCTGCCAGGCTACCACTTCTTCCTTGTGTTGATGTCCTTCTTGAGCACCTACCACAAACACAGAGCAATGAAGTGGTATAACATGGCCAGGGATTTCTCCCTCTTCTAGACTCTTGTTTGCCACTGTCACTATTTTACAACCACCCTTTCCACCAGACATTTGGTTAATAATGTGGCCTAGGGTAAAAAGATTGGTCATTCCCTTCCCTTTTCGGGGAGATTTTAATTTTGCCCACAAATAGAAGAGCTTGCTCACCACTGGCATTCTAACTCATCCATGTCTTTATGAACCTGGCTTTGAACACATTGGTTTGGTCATGTCAACAGAAAAAGGCCTTTCTCAAACTGTTACTACAAAGATGGAAAAGCACAATTGTCCAAAATGTCTTTGTATGCTGTAGCATTAACAGTATCCTTCACTACGGACTAGCTCAAACCCTGCCATTATCCCTCGCATACTAAACTTAGCAGTAGGCACTATGCAGACTGGAAGGCAAATATAGTGTTCTTGGGTTTAAGTGCAGTTACTTGGCCAGGAAAAACGGTGTCATGAAGCCCTTAACACAGTTCTTGTGCTGATGTTGCTTCAGCTCCACATGATGCAATGTCATCAGTGGAGCCCCTCAGGGGTCTGTCCTTGGACCATTACTTTTTTTCAATTTATATTAATGACATTGATTCTGGTATAGATAAAATTGTGAAATTCACAGATGACACTGAAACTGGATAAACAGCAGACTAATTCAAAAAAAGACCTGGACAACCTTCAGAACTGGGCTAACACCTAGAAAATGAAGTTTAATGTAGAAAAGAGCAAAGTGCTACATGTGGCCAAAAGAAACAACAATTATAGATACTAGATGGAAGACACTGACCTATAGGAAGCAACCTCTGAAACTCTTCCAGAAACAGAAAAGACATTGGAGAGACCTCCTGACACACTGTGAAAAAGAAACAATTTTCAGATGATGCAAATTGAGCCACATTCCGTCTGGAAGTTTTCTAAATCTTGTACACAGACTTAGAACACTGTCAACATTGTTAACACATCCACTTCGAACAAGCTGAACACTTACAATCACTATCAAGATATATAGGCAGCAACTTTACTGATGAAAATTGACAATGTGCTGCTTGTATTAGTTCTGCCCTCTTTTACAAAACATGTAATGGAAAACCATGAGTTCATAACCTGCCATTGTCCTTCAGCAGCCAAATTTATTTCAGGAATTGCTTGGAGAAGCCTATAGTTTTTCGTCTTCAAAATAAAGATTAATGATGAGTTCAGGAAATAAGTCATGGTTAAATACCTCTGAGAATATATGTTAGAAAAATACACAACCTGGTCCACAAGGAGAAAAGAAATGTGTCCTCTACTCTATCTAATAACTATTTACTACCCTTCTTAGCATCCATCCATCCATCCTTCTAGTATCAAAATACTCCCAATGGTAATGGCTGTGGTATTTAAGGTTACATTTAAAAAGCAACTTTTTTTTGTCACAACAAAAAGGCATTTAGCTGAAAATTAACAGCCTAGATAACCTCACTGGTGAACAGACGTCATTGGCAGATCATTATAAGGTTTGCCTCTGCTTCGCGAGTTTTAAACAAATTACTATAATATGCATTGCCGCAGAGAAGCCATCACCCAGAGCACTAGTGCTGAGATATAAATGCTTCCTGCAGAAGCGTCTTTTCTCCTGCGATCAAACTGAATTATTACTTAGGATTACTAATTGGGGAGGCTAATATAGTCCTCCTATAATGTAGTCCACCAAATTCCATTAAGCCAAATAAAAATGACTACGGTGCAGTGAACTTGTACCTGGAATATCTGTAACCTCTTTTACCTATGGACTTGCTGTGTAACTGGTTTAGTTTGGCCTGGCCCAGTCTAAAAAAAAAAAAAAAAAAAAAAAAAAATGACAAAACATTTAAACAAATATCTTAAAATTTAAGCCTAAGCACAGACTAATATTATTTGTGTTAAGAGACATACATTTCACGAGCACCATGTATGTGCAAAAATGACAAATTTCAATGTCTAGATTCACATATGTTCAGGTAGGGTAGAGGGTGTGATTTCAGTATTAGAATGCAACAGTTGTGAAGGTAGGATGATCCATGAGAAAGCAAACCGATTACTAAATTCAGACTGTGTAAAATAAATAAAATACTGTATAAACATTTTTCCTGTATACAGAATTGGACACATGCCTATAGCAGTTGAAGAGATAGCCAAAGTGGAGAAAGTATGCCACAGATGGCAAACAAAACCGCTGCAAATTTGATGAATGTGAAAAAATCTTAAATGGAATAAAACAAGAGTTATCTGGGAAGCACAATAGGAAGATGTAAGGGACATCTTATTTTGCAATGAATATACTACACATCAGTGCAATGTACCATTTTCAGACAAGCTTACCCAAGCCAAAACAAGAAAGGTTACAACCAACAGAAAAATCATTCACACTTGTCTCTCCTTTGGTTATCTAACTACCAAGTGTTCCTGGGCATTTCTTATATCAAAGCAACATATGAACAGTAGCACTGATTCATCCCTAAGTGATCGAATCACTTAGTCAAAAGACTGACGATTTTGAAATTTGGGAACTTGGTTGTTCTTTGTGTATTAATATGATCTAAAGTAGGGCTGCAAACAAAGGAATACAGTTGTGCTTTAAAGTTTGTGAACCCTTTAGAATTTTCTATATTTCTGCATAAATATGACCTAAAACATCATCAGATTTTCACTCAAGTCCTAAAAGTAGATAAAGAGAAACCAGTTAAATAAATGAGACAAAAATATTATACTTGGTCATTTATTTATTAAGGAAAATGATAGAATATTACATATTTGTGAGTGGCAAAAGTATGTGAACCTTTGCTTTCAGTATCTGGTGTGACCCCCCTTTGCAGCAATAACGGCAACTAAACGTTTCCGGTAACTGTTGATCAGTCCTGCACACCGGCTTGGAGAAATTTTAGCCCATTCCTCCGTACAGAACAGCTTCAACTCTGGGGTGATGGTGCGTTTCCTCACATTAACTGCTTGCTTCAGGTCCTTCCACAACATTTCAATTGGATTAAGGTCAGGAGTTTGACTTGGCCATTCCAAAACATTAACTTTATTCTTCTTTAACCATTCTTTGGTAGAACGACTTGTGTGCTTAGGGTCATTGTCTTGCTGCATGACCCACCTTCTCTTGAGATTCAGTTCATGGACAGATGTCCTGACATTTTCCTTTAAAATTCTCTGATATAATTCAGAATTCATTGTTCCATCAATGAAGACAAGCCGTCCTGGCCCAGATGCAGCAAAAGAGGCCCAAACCATGATACTACCACCACCATGTTTCACAGATGAGATAAGGTTCTTATGCTGGAATGCAGTGTTTTCCTTTCTCCAAACATAACGCTTTTCATTTAAACCAAAAAGTTCTATTTTGGTCTCATCCGTCCACAAAACATTCTTCCAATAGCCTTCTTGTTTATCCATGTGATCTTTAGCAAACTGCAGACAAGCAGCAATGTTGTTTTTGGAGAGCAGTGGCTTTCTCCTTGCAACCCTGCCATGCACACCATTGTTGTTCAGTGTTCTCCTGATGGTGGACTCATGAATATGAACATTAGCCAATGTGAGTGAGGCCTTCAGTTGCTTAGAAGTTACCCTGGTGTCCTTTGTGACCTCGCCGACTATTACACGCCTTGCTCTTGGAGTGATCTTTGTTGGTCGACCACTCCTGGGGAGGGTAACAATGGTCTTGAATTTTCTCCATTTGTACACAATCTGTCTGACTGTGGATTGGTGGAGTCCAAACTCTTTAGAGATGGTTTTGTAACCTTTTCCAGCCTGATGAGCATCAACAACTCTTTTTCTGAGGTCCTCAGAAATCTCCTTTGTTCGTGCCATGATACACTTCCACAAACATGTGTTGTGAAGAGCAGACTTTGATAGATCCATGTTTTTAATTAACACAGGGTGCCCACTCACACCTGATTGTCATCCCAATGATTGAAAACACCCGACTCTAATTTCACCTTCAAACTAACTGCTAATCCTAGAGGTTCACATACTTTTGCCACTAACAAATATGTAATATTCGATCATTTTCCTCAATAAATAAATGACCAAGTATAATATTTTTGTCTCATTTGTTTAACTGGTTTCTTTTTATCTACTTTTAGGACTTGAGTGAAAATCTGATGATGTTTTAGGTCATTTTTATGGAGAAATATATAAAATTCTAAAGGGTTCACAAACTTTCAAGCACAACTGTACATCTGGATAAATGGTATTGCTGATCTGCATTTGGGCCCTTTTTAGAAAAAGAGTTGTTAAGTAATACCCACTATTGTCTAATAAATAGCTGCTCTGGACCCTGGGAAGCAGGCAACAACAACATTTATTTATATAGTACATTGTCATACAAATAATGTATGTAGGGAGATACTTGGTGCTGTGTGATGGAATGGGTGTTCCACAGTGACACCCCAGATTAAAGCAAACATCAAAACCGGAACATTTTATTGTTAAGACTGAGATCTGGCTCCACCCCAGTTCATCAGTAATGTGTGGGATTGGCTGGGGCTCTGTCATTAGAGCTTCAATTTTTATGTCATTTGCCTCTGACCTTCTTATCCATGTCTGTTGCTATGCAGTGCTCATTATGCAGCTGCCACAAGGCAGAACAGAGGACATAAAAGTGGGGAGCTCAGATGGTGCTTTGCCCAAAGTGTGTGTTTCAGTCCTCTGCAATAGCCCATCTTAGCTTAGCTGTTTTAGTGATTTACACTTTCTTACGTTGGTTTTTAGTTTGTAGCTTAACTGCCTAGCTTACTACAGGTAACTTTAAATAAATACTTTTTACTTGCACAAACACAGGTGATTTATTGTTAGTTCACTCTGACCTGCAGTACAACTTCGGTGCATTGCTTTGCAGAGTGTTCCTTCACTAGTCTGCCCTTGCCTACTAGACAGCTGGCAAAAGGCATGTGTTAGACACAACAAGCACTTAAAATTTATGATATGGGTGAAAACCAAGAGTAAGTACAAAATATGCACTTGAGCAAAGGGAGAACTTGCAATCTCTATACAGAGCATTAACACACAACACTAACCACTTAGCAATTATTAGTTTCACTTGCAAGTGAAGGATTGTGGTAATTAGTGCTGTATACCGTCACATTTTAGCTAACCAGGTTTGGAGGTAAAAATTCTTTTAAAAGCTAAACCATTATTGTCGGCTTAAGTAACAAAGTGCAAAAAAAAAAAAAAAGGATTATGCAAAAGGGCAATTAATATTAAAAAAAAAAAAATCTGACAAAAGGTGTCCACCCTTGACTGTAGACAAGAACATGTCTTTCCACCTAACTGGTACTGAGAGGCTCTGGAGTGGAGGCTGCTCTATTTCTGCTCTTGAGCTGCATTCCCAGGACTCTCCTCCTGTTTGAACAACAACAGAGTCTACCTTTTGTAAGTAAGCCACTGCAAATCTCAGAAAAATCAATTGCTCTTCTTGGTGAGTCCCAAGTGAGAATCTAACGTGAGCAAATTAAAATTTAACAGGCACATCTTCTAGCTGCCCACTGCATTAGAGGATGGGCTCCCAGCAGCCTGCCTGATGACTTTTCAGTTCATCTTAGCTGTACTCACACACAATGGCCCAGTGCACCTCTCTTCATTACTAAGAATAGGGCCGATGGAGGAAAAAAAAAAAGGAGGCTCTGTATATAAAAAGGATGGCTCAACTGGAGTGATCAAGGCCTAAAAGAAAATGACTAAGCAGCAGTGCAGTTGGCTTAATGAATCAATGCTATGGCGTACAAACTGAAAAACACTTCCTATTGTTTATTGCGAAATTCTGGGTTATTTTGCAAGCTGCAGAATAGGTCATGCCTAAGTTTTTGATTAGCATTTAATTAAAAAGTAACTTTGTGAATCAGTTTTATCTATTGCAAGGATCAAAATCTGACCTGGATGAAAGGCCAGATCTTCCCTAGCAAACATGGAGAAGACGTATCTGTCCCAGCACATGCAGTTTTTAATGAACCAATCATCTTTAATTTTATATAGTGCCTTTCTATACTGATTTCCATCTGATGTTAAGAAACAAACAGAGCATAGGCAGATTAAAAGACTTGTTCTGGGTCACACAGACAGTGAGGGCAAAAATTGACTATGATCTGTAGTTCTATCCTTGGCTAGAAGTACCAACGTGCCTATCCAAACTGCCAACACCACAGACTGGTTCCACATCAACATAGCACAGGCCTCTGCCAACACTAATCTGGCTCAAACAGTAACATTGTGAGTTCCCTGCCACTCAAACTATCAAATTGAAAACTGCAAGCAAGGCACTTGTTGAAGATGGGAACAGGCTAACCAGCCATTAGCCTTGGCAGAATTGGCCAGTAACACTTTGCCATAAATAGCTACCTCCTCTTTAGCATCTTTTACAGCCTTTAGTAGTGGCTATGTTTCAACAAGCGGTAGGGACAACACAGAGATATTTCTCATTTTTCCACTGCCATTTAGTGGAATCTGGGCCTGAGCAGCGAAGTCAGCACTGATCAGGTGAATGGGACTACAGGAAGGTCATCATCTGCATAGCAAAAAAGTCACCCAAGCAATATAAAAAAAAACACAACTTTTCAACTACTACTAGTAAAACTACAAATTGAAATTAAAATCTTTGAACAGCATGGGGTGTGCCTTGCAATCAAGGATTAGCCAAATAGATTTTCATGTCTCTGTTTTGCTGTCTGTATTTTATCCACCTTGAGACATGACTTTTTTCCCTCCTGCCTTTTTTTTTTTTTTTAATACAATTTTATTTTATCTCTGCACTGCTGACATTTTCTCTCCATCCTTGACCCCTTTTTCTCGCTCCCTCTGTTATCTCAAATAATGTCAGGGCCTCTTTAGAATCTATTCATCAGAGCAGAAAGAAGCAAGCGCTGACATTGATAAAAAAAAATACCATCTGTGCCTCGCAGGGGAAAGAAAGCTTCAAATGAACCTCACGCGGCCGTCTCCTCCTTGTCCCCCCTCTCGTCTGCCATTTAAATAGAAAAGCGCAGTGGTAATTAAATTCCGGCAGGGGTTAGGAGCACTGAAGCAGCGATTCAACAGGGGCAGCCCTGACATAAAGAAAAAGACAATTCGAGGAAAGGGGCGAGTGGAGAAGGGGGTGATACGCACGACGGCCATTATTAATTCACAAAAAAGAACTTGAGGCCATATCTCTCAATCTTCTTGACATCCCAAAATCAGAGACCCTGACCTTTTCAAGATGCGCTGTAATGGTTAAGAAGATAAAAACCCAGTTATTTATTTATTTTTAAAATTGGTAGACCTATCAGGCAGTGAATCAGAATGCACATCTTGTATCTGCAATCAGAGACTGGGGATTTATTCAGAAGACTCCAGGACAAGTCAGATAAATCTGTGACGCCTGGAGGCAAGACCTCCTCATCTATCTGACACAACGTCTCAAAATACAAATAAAAAAAATAAGATAAAAAAAAAAAATCTCTGGTCTGACCTTTAAAATTGATGTGGGGCAAATGAGAAGAATGAAAGGAACAGAACCTTTCCCACTGTCTCAGTCTGCACTCGAAGGAAATTGAAACATCTTTGAAAAATTTGCATTTCAGTCTACGCTTTGACCTTCCCTTTATGTGGCAAGTTGTATTTCTGTGCTTGCTTTCTTCTTTTACCTATTCTCAAGAGTTAGTAACCTGCTACTAATGCCAAACTCATGAGGTTTTCAGTGAACAGTGGCTTACCTGCTTTTGTTTATACAATCCAATGCGACAGTGAAGCCAAGTAGTTCAGCAGATGACCAGAAGTAGGTTCAAGAAGAAAACAGGAAGCTGTGAACAAGACAGTCATTGATTCTGGAAAGAAATAAGAAGGTGTCAGAAGTTAACAAATACAAATTTGAGGACACTAGTAATCAACAATAAACTAGAAGTGCACAAACTCTCCGTGACTCTGAACTGGACAAGCTGGTTAAAAATGGATGGATAAGGAAAAATAAGTGATTGAAATGGAGAGGGTGACAGGGGATGGCTGATCCTGGTGACACACAATACTTACTGAAATGCCTTTTCTACCCTCGAGAGCCTGTTATTTTTCATCCACATTTCAATATGTTGTTTAGTTGCTCAGCTCCCATTGGGGAGCACTCTCACAACACAGACCCTTCAGACTAGCACATTCAGCATGTATCAGTTATGTTTCTTAAGAACCATAACATAACCAAAAAAATAACCAAATAAACGCACACTGATTGGCTACAAACTGAAACAGTGTTGACCACTCTTGAAACCTGTTCAACACAGATGGCCCATATGTGTGGACCAGTCTTCCCCTTTCTCTGCTTACTCTAGTTTCTGACCAAGACCCTAGAAGGGGTGAATCCATAGAGATTTTTTTAATGTCTAATAAAATTATCACAAAGAAGAAATACAATAGATGGACAAAGTAGTCGGATGAACAGTGATGACTTTATATTTAAAAATAAATAAACAAGACAATTAATTAATTTAAAAACAAAACACATGCCAACCACAAGTTTGATAAAGTATAACCCCTGCTCTTTTAGGCAAAGAGAGGAAGACCACAAGCACACAGACCACAGACAATTCAATTGCATGTGCAATTTACATTTTGATTATAGTAGAAAATATTGTTTTATTACAAGTCCATACACGTTAAGGAATGCCTGCTAAATTATACAGATGGAAAAAACGTTTAATTAGGCCTAAACTAATAAAGTAAGTGGGTAAAATAAAACTCAATGGAAGCTTAAAATGTTTCTATAACTTAATATTTTCATGTGGATGACGTTATAATAAAAACAAAAAATAATGGAAATTTTAGGTTTTTTTTTTTTATTAGACTTCCTTTATTACAATTCGCTGTTACTACATAAACCAAATAAAACGGTTGTTCAATTAAAAATTCAATACTTCATCAAGAAAAACAAAGCATCTGTAACTTTTGGCACTACTGCACCAAAGCTTTTTACCTGTTAGATGTCAAATGGTATCCAAAAAAAAGCATCAGACCTTCCTTTCTGAGAATATTCAGTATTTGTTTTTTGATTTACAGCATTTTCTTTACTGTCCCCCTCTATAAGTATAGCATTAAAGTCAAACATTTTCTATAGCTTGGCGGATGTCTTCCCACCAAAGTCCCTTAGGATTACATACAGGCCCATATACATTTTTACAACTGGAACCCAAGAAGGTTAAATGATTTGCACAGGGCCAGACAGAGAAACTAAACCAGCCACCACCCAAGCCACTATACCACACTATATACCAGTCCTTGCAAATGAACAATTATAAAAGTTTTCATACTTTAATAAATAAGACATCAAGCTGTTAAACTGCTTTCCTTTTGTCTAGTTGACAATGTTTCGGCAACCTTTAATATAAAAGCAGCTTAAAAGTGAAGCATTGTTTAGAATAGAAGAATTGTGAAATGTAATGGTACATCCTAAAAAACAAACAGTCACGGGGTAACACACTGTATTTGCAAGTAATCCACCTACTTAGCCTGATAAAACATCTGCCGTAATGCTCCACTGTAGGCCATTGGCAACTGAAAGCTAACTTGCTCTGACCATTTCTGATATACTTTGGTGGCCTGGGGACACAATGACCTTTAAAGTTAAAATGAAACGAAACATGAGCTTCTTTTTAACAATCCCAAGCATATTAAGAAAGGCTATGCTGCTCTCTGCTGGCTCAAAGCACCAATAAGACATTTAAGTACAGACTGCATTTTTGGATAATGCAACTTCTGCTTATTAAAATGGGTACATAAAGCAGGATTACTTAATATCTATATTGTATCATGTGGCTATCATGGTTCAAGGAAAGGCATATTATCACTTCTAATTTGTTAGCTAATTGCATCTGTAAATATTAGCAGGAAAATATATTTCCTGATGACCACTAAAAAAGATGTTATATCTATCTAGAAAGCAACAGCATAAAAGACACACTTAACCTTTTGCCCTTTGCACATTGATGTAAAACGTTTTTTTAAGAAGCATTTTCAGTGATCTGTTTTCCAACTGCTCTGTCAAAGACTGGTAGGGCATATTAGGCCAAGACATCTCAATAATTACTGTTGACACCACCAGCAAACATGAGACCCTGAGTGTAGCTGAAGCAGTTAAGCTCAACTTGACAGCACCTCCCACTGGTTTTGGCAGCACATTGCAGGTTAAATAACTACAGCAACCGTCAGTAAGTCAGGTGAACAAAGAGAAAGTCCGGTTCAGGATGGACAATTGAGTATCCAATCTATCAGGCTGCTAGGACAGCAGTTGTGTTTACTGTTTTCATAGAATCACTTCCAGTCCGGGAAGAAACTGATGCCTAACACAGAGGTACAAATTAACTAGCATATTTAACATTGTATTGCCCAGAAGGCAAACATTACAAAAATAGTCTTTTCTTTAATTAAATAATTTCAGAGATTTTGTTGATTTCCAGATGAGGGTGTCCACAGGATCTCTGAGATCTCCTCTTTCACAGAGGAAGTACAGTGAAGCTGCACTCCAGGTGCACCAATATTGGTCTCCCAGCAGTCATAACCACAATCTTCAAGTTCCTTTATCACTTTATCAACCGTAATACTGTCAGTACCTGAAGGGGGAGAGGAAAATAAAGGATTTAAACCGGCAAAACTATAAAATGTATCTAAAGCTTAAAGTTCTAGTGATAAAATAGCATCTTATATATCAGAGAGAGACAATTTGAAAAGAAAAACAAATTTCACAGTCAAAGAGCAAGGCCCCAGAGATCCATGCTCCATCAGCCACTAGTGTGGCAACAGGTGAACGAAGTGAAAAGCCTATCCATAAAAGGCAAAACACCCAACGTCAAATGTTATTCAAATATCCAAACTAAAATGCCAGTATTCAAAGACTGAATTGGCATTTGGTTTGCAAATGAATGGACTGAATTAATATATGTTAAACTGACAAAGCACAAATGCTTGAATTGAATTAATAAATGCCAAATTGACAAACTAAACAATTAAAATGGAAATGTGAGCTTAAATAAAAGAAACAAGAGAGTATGCTGCTTATACAACTTCTGATATAAACACAAAGATGCTCATCTGCTCTCCAGCTAAAAGTGGGTCTGTTTTTGCCACTTTTCTCTTTGTAAATGCAGACAACATACAGAGAGAAGCCCACTGCTCTTTCACAAACACAGCGCGCATATATATGTGTGTGTGTGTGTGTGTATATATATATTATATATATATATACAAACACACACATACACACACACACACACAGTAGCAGCTCCAACCCCAACATAACCAACACAAGGAACAAAGTTTGCCCTGAAGTATACAAAAGCAGCATAAACACAATCGCACTCCTAGCCATCTGTTTCAAAAGTGGCTCCAGTTGTTACATGCTACCACGCCAAACAGTGACGGACATTGTCAAGACAGAGGCAGCCATGGGAGACACTACAAATTCATTAGTGCAGATGAATTCCCAAGCTGCCTGCCCAAGAGAACAATGGAAAAACTAAACAATATCGTAGAAACCAGGATAGAGAATGAGGAGATGGAATAGAGTAAATCAACCTAATATGCTTCCGAAAGCACACAACAGGGAGCTAAATAATAGTCTGAATTGCATGCCAGTGGCTGGTAAAGAATCTTCCATTACCCCATGAATGGCTGCTCCTGCCATGTCGCAAATGAGGGGCTAAATAAGTAAAGCAATTTTCACTAATAAGTGTGGAAAAATTGCCCTGCTGTGCTGTTCTAATGGAGAAGAAGGATTGGCTCAGCTGCAAGCAAGAAAAGCTTTAATAAGTGTTAACGTTTATTGGCTACTGGAAGTGCTGACATAACCATGAGATTGATTTTCATTCGCAGCTCGAACATGAAAACACAAAGGGTATTATGACTATAGGAGTGAAAGTCTGTTTTGTCATCAACAGTAGATTTAGGGGCAATACATTATATTCTGAGAAGCACCATCTAAAATTTTGATAATGCTATTGGTAAAGCTGAGCTTCCCTGTCTAAACATTGACCTCTAACACAATATTACATTACTTTAATGTAGAGATTGAGAACTGCTGAAGCTACAAGATTGCCCATTTTATTGTAACAAAATAAAATATGACTGAGTCCTCTAATAAGCAGGGTCTGGTTTATGCACTGGATATCCAGTGCTAGTTAAACCAGCTTCATCTTGGCTTGGTTAGAATTCTGCTTTGTTTGACTTTGAGTAATTAGAGGTATTGAGATACAGCACCCAGTTTTAGGGCATCAACAGGAAGAGTGAGTGTGCGGGTGATATTTAAACATTAAACTTTTTCACCGATTTGCTTAACATTAACTTATTCAGTGTACACTTACAAGAAGTGTTCAAGTGTCCCTTATACTGTATAGGTACGCCATCCAGTGATGATGTTACATGTTACCCTAATGCAGCCATTGGATAAGCTTTGCCTGCCCACAATCTTGAAGTGGATAAGTGGGTCAGAAAATGGATAGACGGGTGTAATAAAACAATAAGAGCGTCTAATAAGGGAGTAAAGTCTTCTAGGTACCACACTAACTTATATAAAGTAAAAGCAATTGAAAGTAGGCTGTAACTGACATCAGATTCATCCTACACACCTAAATCCTTGAAGAATCTGCAGCATTCTCTCTTGTCCCAAAAGGACTAAAAATCCTCTGCCAACCCCAACCCCCCCTCCCCACTTTAAACTATGACTTGCTTCTCTGCCCTGGTTTTTATGTATATACACTACAGATGAACTCAATGCATGGGTTTACATGTGCATTTTACTCCACTCCTGTACATCACATACACCCGACAGCCACAACATTAAAACTACTGCCATCTGAACTGGATAACACTAATTATCTCAATATCTCATTACAATGGCACCTGTCAAGCGTTGTGATATATTATGCAGAAAGTGAACATTTGGTTCTTGAAGGTGATGTGTTGGAAGCTGAAAAAAAGGCCAAGTATCTGAGCAACTTTAACACAGGCCAAATTGTGATGGCTATATAATAATTCATTACATTTATATAGCGCTTTTCTCAGTACTCAAAGCGCTATCCACACAGGGAGGAACCGGGAAGCGAACCCACAATCTTTCACAGTCTCCTTACTGCAAAGCAGCAGCACTACCACTGCGCCACCTGTGAGGATATATGACTGTAGCATCTCCAAAACCACAATTCTTGTGGGGTGTTGCCCATATGCAGTAGTTACTACCTACCAAAAGTGGTCCAGAGGAGGACAACCAGTAAATCAGTGACAAGATCATGGGTGCCCAAGGCTCACTGATGCATGTGGGGAGCAAGGGTTAGCCCAACTGATCCAATCAGACAAAAGAACTACTGTAGCACAAATTGCTCAAAAACCTAATGCTGGTCATGAGAGAAATGTGTCACAACACACAATGCATCACAGTTTGCTGCGTATTTGGCTGTGTAGCCTCAGGCCAGTCAGAGTGCCCATACTAACCGGTTTTCACGTTGTGACTGACCTGTGTCTATTTGCATGCTACTATATGGATGACTGAGCACTTTACAGAGCCTCTGCTAGCGCTGTTTTGTTAAAGTAGAGATTGGGCTTTCCACTTCACCCAGTGGCATAATGCTATAGTGTATCTGATGTGCCCCCTAAGTCAGTAGATGGATTAGGAGAGCATGTGGGGGGGGTCATTAGATCACTAGAAAAGGATGTGTGGTGTTCCCAATATCTTTGCAAAAGGACAAAGGTCCAAATCTTTAGAGTCCTGGTGCTTCCCGTTTTGCTAGATGGTGGTGAGACATGGATGCTATCCAGTGACCTGAGATGAAGACTGGACTCCTTCCGTACAGTGTCTCTTCGAAGAATCCTTGGGTATCGCTGATTTGACTTTGTGTCGAATGAATAGTTGCTCATGGAGTCCCAAATGATGCACATTACCCACATTGTGAGACAGTGTCAGTTATGGCACTACGGCCATGTGGTGCGATTTCACGAGGGTGATCTGGCTCACGGGATCCACATTACTGAGGACCCGAGCAGCTGGACCTGGCCAACCGGATGCCCACATAACACTTGGCTGCTGCAGATAGATGGTCATTTCTGGAGGGTGGGACTGGACTGCGTTTCTACCTGGGGAATTGCCAGCTAGGTTCCTAAGCTGTTTACCAGTGTTTCAGGATAAGAATAACTTTGCCAAAGTCAAAAATACACCAGACCACTAAAGGCCAAAACTGGAATTAGCTTTGTTGAATTTACGTTTCAAAGTCACAGATTTTATCCATTAATCTGAAACTACACCTTGATCTTGAAAACAGCAAAAGAACTGACAGCACTAATGCGGGAGAAGTGATGCATATCACTGGCTAATCATAGGATTAAGGCTACCTGGGTGGGCTCTACAGGATGACATCAAAGTGAATTTAAAAAGAAGTCCTTTACAGTAAAACAGGTTGCCTGGACAGAACAGAGACTGCAAGTTTGAAGCGTAGTCAGGGAGAGTGGACATTGACAGGATGGGGTTGATGGCCTAGATGTACAACCCAGTTTCAAAAAAGCTGTGTAAATTGTAAATAAAAAATCATTTAAACCCTATACTTACTTGAAAATACTACAAAAACAACTTATCAAAATGTTGAAACTGAGAAATTTTGCTTTATGAAAAATATATGCTCATTTTTAATACGAAAGGCCATCCTGTGTGTAGTCCTTGAAAGTGTCCTAGATGTCAACATGTAGCTATACTATGTTTAAGTTACAATGTATAAATAGGAGTGGACAACAGTAAGAGAAGAAACATACACCTTCAAGTACAAAGCTGGACACAAGGTTCTCATTTATTGTCTTAAAATAATTCTCTGTGGCCATAGAGCAGGGCAATTCAAAACAGAAGTCTTAAGAACCAACAAATATGTCTGAATAAACAACCTTACAGCTGAACTGTCAATTCTGTATACTCCACCTGTTCGTTCAATACTGGTGCTTGATGTAACATTTTACAATTTTATAATAACATTAGCAAACGTTCAACACAAATACCAATAACAGAAATGAAACAAGAAGAAACTATAATACTTTGAAAAGTTTACAATAAAGAATTAACATAATAGGGCAATTTCAACATCTCTTTTTGTGAACAACCCTTTGACAGCCATTATATTGCAGTATTATTTTTAATCTCTCTGAATGTTTTGCAACATGGGAAGAGCTTGTGCTTACTATTTAATAAATAAGGTTGCTCAGGGCTTCTTGAAAGTACATGTTTTTCTTCAAATCAAAATGTTCCAACTCTCTAAAGAAAACAGTTCTTAAATGAGAAAATGTCTGTGACTAACTTCTTAAAATTGAGTTTGTAACTTGCTTCTGTTGTTTCATGAGTCAGATATATAATATAGGGGAGTCTCACTGCAAAAAGTAAAGCTAATGTATGGTGAGCATATTGGGGCAACAGTTGCAGCTGTTACATCATCTAGGTGGGTGCTACACAATAGTGGTAGTTGAAGTGGTTCCCCTCTGTCTATGTAAAGCGTTTTGAGGAGTGAGAAAAGCACTATGCAATTATTATTATTAATTATTAAAGCAACTTTGATTTTTCAAAACAAAAAATTTCTAGACTCACCTGGTCTCAGTAGGGTGATGCCACAGCCCCCTCCACCAGCCCCTGTAAGCTTGCTGTGCAGTCCGTGAGCTAGCGTTATTTGACATAGTTTGTCAAGTGACGGATGGCCCACACCGATCACATTGAGATGGTGCTGGTTGATGTCAAAAAGTTCCTAATGTGGGGATAGGGGGGGTTAAGGTTAGTGTTAGTGGAGGATGCTCACAAAAAAAACCAAATAAATTCAGTATTCATGAACTTGGGGATGCAGTGTAGTACCTGTACATCCTTGGATTAGGCTACTTTAGGCACATTTCAGTGAAAGAGTTAAATGTATTTGCTGTTTTTAAAACTCACTTTTTAAATTACTTTTAAATAGCCTATTTCATAAAAAATTACATTAAACTAGGCTAAACCAGTAGATGTATGAATGGAATACTCACTTTTAAAGAATGTGCATTGTTGTACAGGCAAACCTGATGCAACTGATTTAGAACTTTAGTGTTACATTTACTAGATGCTGAACTCGACTTGCAAATGTCAGATTTAATTCTAAAGGTGGCACCTTTCTTTTAAGGGATACATCTGCCCCAATTTAAAATATTAAAGCATTGTACATAATACTGTAGCTGGGAAGGAAGCAGGGAGTAGTGGGATCTTACCTCCAGAACATCATAGTGTTTATCTGTTGGGCCTGTTGCCATTTCTCCCAGTATCTTCTCACACTCATGGGAAATTGCATTGATTGAATCAAGCACTGGAATTGTTATGGCTGGAAACTAAGCACAGATTACAGAGATAACAGAACTGTAACAAAAAATTTCACCCCCTACCCCCACCGACACATTCAATTTTAAAAAGACTTGCAAAAAAGTAGTATTAAAAGCACTAAAAACGTTTTGATTAGAGAACTGGATAGAATGAAAGCAAGACGATAAACAAGTCAAGGACAGTCCACTTCTTAACTTAAAGATGTTAATCTAAACAGCAGGCATTCAGTTGAAAGGTTTTGGAACATCAGTTTCTCTTCAGAATACAATATTATGCACCTTTATTTCTATATATTATTAATATTAACTATAGCAGATGAGAATTCAGATAACCTGTAGTTTGGTTATTGGTATTATCTTTTCTGCAACATTCAAGTCAAATATACTCAATAGTCACTTCAAATTTAGAAAGCAATGACACAAATGGAACAAGATGACACTATAAGCAAAATATAGTAAAAATTATATAAATAAAAATAACAATGCCTCTTAAACCACAAGAGTTTGACTTCAATGAAAGTCTGCAGAAATCCTAATTTTATGTTGCCCTGGGCTATAAAAGATTGCTGCATATTTGTTTAAAAAACAGCAGGAAAAACAGCATTTTCAGACATCTGCAGTTTAGACTAGCATTCTGTGAGAAAACCATGAAATATGGCACCATCTAATGGACAAAAGTAATATTGTGTAGATAGAATGGCAGTAGGTCAGAACTAACAGTACTTGTTAGTTTATGTGTTTATAGGGTTATTTTTGTCACAGAGTACAGAGTAAAGTGAAATCCTTATTCTGCATGCAAATGTTTTTTACTCTCTCTTATGCCATTTTAACTGGGACCTTAACATTAACTACTCCTAATTTAAAATGCCTGGGGACATTATTTTTGGTTATTTTGGAATACTTGCATATGCATAATGAGAGATCATTATTTACATCTTATAAACATAGCCTAAGGGTAATTTTATACATTTTTAATAATTTTGTGCATGAAAAAGTTTGTGCACAGTAGCACTGGCAGAATACCTCAATCAGCAGTTAAACAACAGCAGTTTTTAAGTCTCCACCTATGATAGTGTGTTTTTGCTTATTCTCATAGTACATTAACCTTTTAAACAAAACACAGCGAGTATTGCATGTAGTGATGCTGATGATAGCTGATAACAAATTGGTGCCACAAGAGCATCAGAGCCTATGTTCGCTCCATGCCACTCGGCACTATTGATACTTGACGCTCACTCCCCCTCCTACACAGCAGTTTGGTAGAGCAGGGAAGCGGTTATCTTGCTTTCTGAACTTTGGTAATTCAAAGGGGGATTGAAGAAATCAGTTGTAAACTGTAGGTACCAACTCATGTCTTATTTATATCCCCTCATCAAAAGAAAAACAAACAAAAAAAAATAATAATAATAAGAGGAAAAATTGTTTAGAGCCCTGTATGTGCAAGTGAGGTCGGGTATGGAATTTTCTCACTTGTGGCATCATGTCAGCGATCAAAAAGTTTACAATTTTGGGGTTTTGCTGATTAGGGATATTCAACTGCATCATAAAGCAATAAAGATAGTATTTTAGAAGAGGACAGTCCTCTCCAGATCCTCCAAAAAATTACAGTATGATCTCTTAGGATTGCTATTTTTCAGCATCAATGAAATATATGCATATCTGGGGAGAGGGTTAACTTCTGACCAGCTTTAAATCAGACAACTTAAAATGTCAACAGCTTTTAGGATGGCAGTGAAATATTCCAAATGAACTTGGAAGTTTGAAAAGAGAAATGCCTGTATTTATTCATTAACAAAAAAATGTTACTCCAGACAAGAAAAAGTTAAAATCGAAACAGGATATAATGTGAACAACAGATTTTCAAAAATGTATTGCCTATCCATCAGCTTTTCTCTTTATATATTCTTGATGGATAAACATGCGCACTAAAAATGCATGCAACTTTAAAGTAGTCTTTTACACTTCACTAAAAACTCATCTATAAAGCTATTCTAATAAACAAGAACTCATAAAATACAAATATCTTTCCCAAGAAAAATTTAAAAAGCAAATGCCATTATTAAATGTAATCTCTAATGAAGATTAACCAACTGTAACAGCCAATTTTTAAAATTAAAACTGTGGGAATATAGTAAACACACACTGTCTGCAGTTACCTTGAGAATTTTGTCTTTCACTCCAGCTACCAGAACCTTTGTGCTTCTAGGAACTTGTGTGTTTGTCAATAGTATCCTTAGTATTGGAACACTGTAATAAATGGATAAAACTTTAATATCCAGGCTTAATAATGTATTTTTTAACAACTTTCAGCTGCTTAAAAACACATTGGTAAGGAAAAATTAGTCTGCTGTCAATGTATATACTGATATTTCAAAATTAGGAGGTGGAAAATTACTAACCTGTTTAATGGTGTTATATCACCTGAAAGATACCTTAAAGCTCCACCTACAAATTAAAAAAAAACAGCCACCTTTCATTTTCTAATTCAAATCTATTTCTGAAAACTGGTCACTAAAATAAAAAACGACTATGAAAAATCTATTTCACTTTACATAAAATGGGAATTATATTTGCATTACCATTAACTAGACAAAGAGCCCGTTTCGACAATGTAAGATGAAACGGGCACGAGTGGAATAGTAATAAGTATAAGCACCACAAACCTGATATAGGTGTATTGAATGAATGCGTAATTAGGCCTCGAACTGTAGTCGAAATCGCCTTTCAGGCCTCTAGAGCTTTAATCGAAGTCGCCTTACTCTTTGAATTTTCACGGCCATAAATCCGCCGCCTGCCGCGATGTCGGTCTCGTAAGGTTTTTCGGGCAGCTGCGCAGAAGGCGACTGCACATTCGGCTTCGGACAGACGTGAGCGAGTGAGTGAGTAGGCTGGCGAATTATATATAAGATAATAAAGATTCCTCACCAATATAAAATCCCAACTAATTTCACCAAATATCACTGAAACACCCTTAAATACCAATATAACCACCAACTTTTGATTTCTCTATGATAAAAGAATTGTTTTATATCAATAATCTTACTGAGAAATAGACTAATGTGCAGAACAATTCCTATTACATTAAAGAAAGATCAGGATGTGACAATTTATCATTTATGTTTATGGTCTTTAGATAGATAGATAGATAGATAGATAGATAGATAGATAGATAGATAGATAGATAGATAGATAGATAGATAGATAGATAGATAGATAGATAGATAGATAGATAGATAGATAGATAGATAGATAGATAGATAGATAGATAGATACATACTTTATTTTACTTCTAACACAGCGGACTAGTCTGACAGAAAATTGTGTGTGATGATGCGTGTTCGGCTCCATGCTCCCATCTGCTGTTCTGGAGCTCTTGAACCTGTCACCGTCGGTAATGGTAAGCAGTGAGGCAACAACATTGCAAAGGGATGGTGCAAAAGTAATTTTATTAAACACAACAAAACAGTCAAAAAAAGTATTCAAAATAAATAAAGTGCAGTGCCTTCTAAAAAGAGTCATTAAATAAATAATCCATAAAACAAACGTGGAGGTTTAAAAATCAATAAATAGAACAAAAATAATAATCCTTTAAAAGACAATGAGGTTAAAACTTTGGAAGCAATCTCTTTAAAACAAAATGCCCGGTGTGTTTGTTTAACTAGTGACTCCCCTGCTTCTCCCTATCCAGGCATTGTAACAGGGGGAGCCATTCTACCTGCAGCTGACCTTCTTTCCACTTCAGAACAGGTCTGGAGGCCTACCGATCCCTGGCTGCGGTCGTGCTCTCAACCCAGACCGGGACTTGGCTTCTCTCCAACAGCCAGGACTCTCACGCTGGAGATTATCTTCCTAAGTCTCCCGACTCCTGCCGTCTTCCACGGCGAGTCACCCCCCTCGCTAGTCACTCCCGCTCCTCTCAAAATGCTCAGCGGGAGCGACCACAATCAACTGCCCTAGGTGTTGGATAAACACCTCACTAGGGCTCACAGTCCAACTGCACTTGAACCTACTGTCACTCGTTCGCTTGTTCTTCTTCGCTCTCTCTCTCACACCAGCTTTCTCCTCACTTCCTTCCAGCAACCTCCGTCTTTTCCTTTCTTTTCTTTCCGTTCATTTTCTTCTCCCCTAGTCGACTCGCGCTTCTATTTTATTAAGAGGCATGGCAGCTGTAGCAAATTAGCAGCCCCCAGAAACAATCACAGATGTGGGCGTTCTCTCACCTGTGCACTTAGGTCAGAAACGCCCACACCGCAAATCACCCTGGGAACAGCTTCAGCCACACAACCACCACGCCCCCTCGCGAGCATGGGGATTATTTATTTTAAACTGGCCTTTGATGAGAGCTGTGGGCCCACTATACCACACTGTGGTTATGATGTTTATGTAAAGCATTTTCAATTCCTTTCACTTTTTCCACCTTATTTGGGGCAATTTTGTAAGATTACATAGATACTTAATGATAAAGACAGTCACTGCAAAAGCACATGGTAACAAAGTGGACAAAGGCATACGACTAGCAGGATGCAGCTCAGAGCGAGTGGGCATCAACAGCAGTCAACTGTGTACTAATACTTTCAAACTTTTTTAGAGGTGTGTTGGATGAAACGCACCTTATGGCAAAAAAAGTCTAGACACTAAGTTTGTAGTAAAAAAAAATAAAAATAAATAATAAAATAATGAAAAATCAGGTAAAGTGTTGGGATGCTTTCTATCAATACTGTACTTTAAGCAAGTAATGAAAAATAATGTCAGCACATTCAGCTTCACTTTTTTCATTTCATCTTAAAAACATTGAAAGACCAAATATTGAAACCCACTCTCACTGGTATAAAATGTTATTTAAGTAGCTTGCTTAAATTTTAATGAAGATTTAAATAGTGCCTTAAAATGGCTGTGATCAACACATATACTGAGGAGTCTAACATCCTTAACTTTAAAGAGCAAAAAAGATTAAACAAATGACTTAAGTTAGGGAACAAAGTGGAATCAGGCATAGGAGTCAGATTCTTCTTAGGAGCACTTCATCTCACAATGACGGCAAGCTGTAGCACTGCGTTTGCATTCCTCACGGATACCTAAATGAAGATCTTAACTATTGACTTAATGCATCATTGCCATCGAATGGTATGCATCGTTTGCCAGTTTATTTGGGAGAAGTTTTGCGTTGCATTTTGCTAAATTAAGGTTACAAAACATGCATTTTACTTTGTGCCTATTGCTTTCAAGCATGCTCCAGTTAGATCATGTCGGCAGGTTCTGTAATTGATGCTTTTTATATTATCACCTTTGTATTGTTGTATTGCTCTCTCTTTGGCTTTTAAAATGGGGGAACTTCTATAGATCTGTTTGCATTGTTAATTTTCTATTAATTGGTGTTGGCAACGTTATTAAAATTAACAAATACATCTGTTCTCATAAACATTCAAATGAGCCATATCTGAATGACACCAGAGCATAAAATGAAGTTAAATTTCTTACCCCATGTACCCACAGCATTGTCCACACCAGAAGGGTTACCATGGATGATTTTCTCTCCTTGAAATGCCCACTTGTTAATTATCTCAAGCTCCTCTCTATTCCATCTATAAGGTAAAAAGAATAAAGAAAATGAATAAATGACATATTACAAGCAGACACATTTCCTTCCATATTTAAAATATGTGTAGACGTTATCGGGAACTCTAAATTTGGGATGTGATGGGCTTTGATAATCTACAGTTCTATAATATTAAAGGCACATACGGAAAATGGATAGACAGATTGATAAAGACTGCAATGTGTCCCAATTATGGGTGTGTGATAATGATGACAAAAAAAAAAAAAAAACCACACAAGATATCTTGATATTTTCAGGGATTTTGTCAGTAATAACTAGACAATATTTTGCAACCTTCAAAAATACATTTGTAAAAGTCTTATATTGTAATAGTTCCAGCTATTACTAGGATATACATTTTTGCATACTAATGGTATTAATGGAAACATCATATTGAAGGAAACTGCGTCTTATTTATTTCTTAAAAATTAAGCATTCAAGTAAAAACAATACAAAAACATCAAAACCACCAGTCAAGTATAAGTAAACCATTTGAAAGTGACCTAAATGATTTACTTTGTAAAGATTTGCACAAAGACCAACAAAAACTATTATAATGAGAGCAACAGACATGTCCCCTTAATGTAAACAATCCAAGTGAAATAAAAGAAAAAAAAATACACTAGCATATAACATTTTTAAACAAATAACTAACTTCAAGTTCTGTCCAATAACACACAAAGATACCAGATTTTTTTTTTTTGAAGAATTTGCACTTTTTCAGATTCTGTCAAATATTGCACACTGGAAACTCCAGGAAAAAAAATTAGTATTTGTAAACAAATGACACCAATCTTCTGCAGTTTACACACCATTGTTTGGCTGCCTGAATCATACGATTTAGGCAGAACTAAATTTAATGATGTAGATTGTGAGGCTGGTGGTTTCTACATTTTATCTCCTGGTGTTGTCTATTCACTCATTTTAAATTACCTATGCTAGCTTAACTTGTGGAGCAGTGACCATGTATGCCTATACTACCCAACTGAATGCACTCTTAATGCGCACACGCAGAAATCTATCCTATTAGGCTACATGACACAGTGAAGGCATGAACTTTCAAGGAAAGTTTGCGATTTGTTTCTGTAAAATGACTGACGTTCTTGATAATTTCAGCTTTCACATCATTACAACAACAATTAAGATGTTATCGTAAATATGGCAACACCCCTAGTCAGAACTGCAGTGGTTATTCAAGTGGCATCCAATCAGGTATTAACAAGGATAGACCTGTACACAATGATTAAGATTTCAATAGACAGCAATTACTATAAATAACATTTATAGTGATGGCTAAGAAAAACTTCTCGTGTTTTCATAGAGAACAAAGGTCACAAAATTTCTAAAACAATAGCAACCCAGCTTGAATAACAGAGTATAATATTAAAATACCCATTTTAAAAAAACAACAAAAAAAAAAAAAACAAAATTACTTGTAGTGCATTAGACAAAGTTGTAGCTCTGAGGTTAAGGATCAGTGCTGGTATCTGAAAGGTTACCGACTCAAATTCCATTACTGCCAGAGGGGATCCTATGCTGTTGGGCCCTTGAGCAGTGCACTTATCCTGTAAATTGATTCAGGGGCTCTGTAGAATGGCTGACCCTGTGCTTTGCCCCCCGCCAAAAGGTCATGCAAAAAGACAATTTCCCTTCAGGGATTAACGCACAGTGTGCAAAAAACAAATAAATAAATGGTAGGTATCCAACCACATTTTCACAATGCCCCAAACACACTCATTTTGGCTAAAATATTGTTAAACTCCTTCTGAAAAATGTTCTCTTGTACATGAGAGATAAGCACATTCAAATAACATTAAGCTTTTCAACCAAAGACCCACCTAAATAGATAAACTAGTCATTGACACTCTTTTTTCAGTAGTAGTATTAAACCTAAATTTCACTTTTTTGGTGCATATAAACATTAAAAATGTCATGAAATCTGATTGAAGCACAGGAGATGGATGTGAGTAGCTGCAGAAATCTCCTACATTGACTATAATGAGTCCCATAGCTGTTATAAATTGTCTGGTGAAGAAATCTCAACTCTGCATATCTACTTCCATCACAGACGCCTGACTGTATTTAGATCTGGGGACGGGAACCTTTTCATGCTTCTACAATTGTTCTTGAAATTCCCTAGCCTTATAGTATGGAGCCTTATCCAGCTATAAACACCATTTACATCACTGATGCAAGTTGTTCTGTTGATATCAATGCATCAAATATAAACTATGAAAATGGACTGCACATTATAAACATCACCAGCATCAGACTGACCTGTTGTCACATACCCAGACGAGTTCATTAAATCCCAGTGTTGTTGTCTGTACTCTACTCAGCATGAATAGATTGAGACAAATAATCAACAGAACAAGTGATGTTTTCCTAGTTCTTAAGTGTTTGTTTCTCAAATGATAATATTCACAAATATTTCTTTTGTAGATTTTTCCTTTAAATTTTCAAATGGGACTAGAACCTGCATTAAATCAATGACTTAACATCTGCAGCAAGATAACACTAATACTTCGATATTGTGTAACAATGGAACTGACTGAAGCAAGGGGGTGGATGGGGTTGGGACGGGGCGGTATGTGGAAATTGCCAAAAGAAAATGGTCCCCTCATTATAAACATCACCAGCATCAGACTGACCTGCTGTCACATACCAAGATGGGTTCAAAAGAAACAAATCTAAGAAAAAGTTTTTAACAACAAAAGTTAAAATCTTAACAGGTTGTATATGTAAATGCAGAGCAGGCATTCAGAGACAATATAATACATATCCTTGAGCATCTAAAAAAAGAAACATCCTAGTGTGGATATAAACGCCATATCACAATATGTACAACTAGCCTACCCGTCCTCCTTTCATGTTTAGTCACAGACATGAGTGAAACAGCAGAACAAAAAAACGAAAGCCTGATTAGAAAATTACCTTTTCGCATACAGGTTATCACACAATTTTCATTGCTAAGCATGGAGGTTTGGAGAGGTATTTAATTTAACCTACAAATACAAATGTGTGGCATTTGTTTTCCTGAGTGGTGTTTAGAGAAATTAATCTACCCATAATTTGTGTGGTCAGGATGTTTTATCAGAATGAATTACCCTTACTGAAAAATCACAGACATCCCATAAGAATATTCAGAAATCTACTCTAGTTACTTGTATAATCAGAAATATTAGAGCAAGGAATTTCATAGAAAGAGCAGGTTAATATAGAGTACATATAAGTGGACACTCACTGCATCACATTGGTCCACTTTGGAAATTGAGGGAGAGGTGCAAGACCCAGTAATTTACAAATGTATCTACTCTAAAAGTGGAGCTCTGCTAGTTTAAAGGGTAAAGGTAAATGGAGATTTCAAAGACTTTAGTCTTTTCACTCAGCTAGTGACACAATTCAACATATGGGTTTATGTGTTTCACCATACAGTTTAAAAGTTCTACCTGTGATTATGAATGTTTCCTTCTGGGGTTTCTAGTTTATAAAGACATTGTGTTAGACCAAATGGTGTACAGCAGGATATATGCATTTTGATTCACAAGATTTTCATCTATAGCTGGTCTCTCTCCTGTACACAATCCTCGCAGAACATTCTTCAGTTCCTTAAGATTTAGATTAACTAGATAAGTGGAAGGATGAGATTGACCACTTAAATAAACAAGGAAGCAGTGATTCACAACCAAAAGGCCATCAAACAACCCTGAAAAATTCTTGGATAAGCAAGAATGTTACCTTTTAGGGTTTATTTTGCCCTTAGAGAGTACATTCATACCTGGAAATTTGGCACCCATTTACAGGGCAGGATAGCACTCCGCAAGCGGATAACAGAGCAGCAGACAAACAAACCACATAGGCTGCACTTGATCCCAGACCAGCCCCTGTTGGCAACTCTGACCACACAGTCACTGTGATACCTATCCAATCCCTGAAACAAACAAGAAACACAAAGTTATAATACTTGTAAATGAGGACATCACCCAGAAGCATGATATTACACATACAGAATTATGTCCTCCACAAGTGCATGCATTTGTTTGTCCACAATAACTAAGCTTATAACCACTGTCAGTCTTGATTGCAAATATTTAACTTTGGTGTCTTCACTTTTGAAAGACCCAAGTACAGTAATTCTTTTAAGTAGTAAGAATACTTCCGAAAGAGAAAAAACAAAAATTCATGGTGTTCCCATTTAACTTCAGAATTTTAACTTCATAATGTTTTGACTATCATGCAAAAGGCAGCATAAGGAGGAATAGTCACTTGTAACACTAATGGTTATGTAATGTACAACAGACACTCCGACATAAGTCACAGACTCTCAGTTTGTAGTTTTAGATAATGTAGTTTACTTAATTTTACATGGAGTAAAAATGTCTCTTTATTAGTAGGATGATATAGTCCAAGATAATAGGGAGGTGCAAACAAGCAAAACCCATTACAACCATTACTTTTACCAAGAAAACAGACAATTTTTTTTTCACTTGTTTATTTTTAGCACTATTAACAAATGCATCAAATCGCTCTTAGAAAGTTTTACGGTGCCTACCTACATTGTTATTTATGCGTTAAGGTTTACATTTTACAGTAATAAAAATGAAGTCTTGTATAGACAGCGATATTTCAGTGAAAAGAATGAAAAGGATTAAAAAAAAAATCACTAAGGAGAGGAGGGTAATATAGTTCCATCTTCCTCTATTAACTGTTACTGTTAGTCAATAAGGTAGGCTATTAGGTAGCTGGCAAATCCATTTCATGATCAAGACACACAATTTGAAACCTTTAAACTAATTTTGCTTTATTTATTTTCTTGGGAAGGGAAATTGTAACTCTACAAGACCAAGGCTATAATACAAGACTATACTAAGATGCTGAATACTCTGCATTATTATAGAATGTACTCACTCCACCTTTTTGAGCCTCTGTGCCAATTCCTGACACAGCAGCTTTTATTCATAAAGCCAAATAACACTGACTCACTTATCACGAAATCTCCTGAACCATGAGGACTTGGGACTTGAAATTTGAAATGTAGGTTGCCCTTGGCCCATAGGTGCTCGCTAAGAAACAGTTTTAAAAATTTCATGGTCCAAGTGCATTCTCTCTGTATATCTGTTCACTTTTCACGAGAGAATTGCTTAATGGATTTAGATTTGGTTGTTTTCTATAATTTGCTTGAAATTTACGGTTGATTTTGCGACTTCTCTCATCATGCTAGGTACCATAGTTCGCTTGTGGTACCGATGTATTTATGCAAATCCAACAGTGTGGTTGTGGGCCGAGAGCAGGGGGACGGGGCTTTACTCATTCACTCGCCAGCTTCTGTTCGAGTTAGTCTACGTCTCGCCACGTGTTGCAGTGCACCTTGCCTCCGCTTAGCTAGCGATACCCGTTTGTTCAACAGACATTATCATCTACAGATTGTTAAGGAGTAACGTTTGACGTTTTTGAGAGAGAGAGAGAGATCAGAGCTACGTGTGTTTTAGACGGTAGCTGCTGATTGCCAGAGATATCACGACCATGTGCTTTTCTCCCCACACGGGGAACACTCTCCTGTAAGAGCTGAATGTGATCAGATATAGTGCCAACGTCTATTAATTTTTAAAGTTTGTCCGGTTTCGTTACTATGTGGGTGCAGCCATGGAGTACAGATTGTGTGTGTGTGTGTTATATATATATATATATATATACACACACACACACACATACATACATACATACACACACACACACACATATGGAATATATTTAATATGCATGCAGGCAATATTCATCTTTAAACAGTTCTGTTCAGTCACACCTTGGAAAGTTCAAATACTTTGTTTATAAGTCACATACTTTTTGTGACAAGTGCAATGAATCTTTCTAGATTAAGCAGAGGAGTGCGACCTTGATCCAGCAAAGATGGAGACATAGAGGTAAAGGAATGCCAAGGTTGCCAAGGTGGAGTTTTCCATCGATCCTTCTAGCACACCCATAAACTCTCGCAGCTGCTGGATTAGCCCGTGATCTGGTTTATCTACTTTCTGCAGTTCAGCTAAACAAAAGCAGAAAATTAACACACTTGTTTTAGTCAGTATAGTTTTAGAATTGGTTTTAATTCTATCCTTTATAACACACCACAATATTAATGACAATTTGTGCAGTACAGCAAAAATCAAACACGGTTCTCACTTGCATATGCAGGCATCAATGTCTTAAGAGAAGACAAGTCCCAGCTGAGGAATGTGTTGATGTTAGGTAGGTTCAGAGACACCCTGCTGTCTGCACTAAGACCCACTCTGAGATAAGTCCGCATGTTTAAGGCAACAGCCAGCGCCAACTGAATTAAAAAAAAAAACAACAACACAAGTTATAAGAAATGTGAGACAATTTCCGCATGCATGGGACTAACAGCAGCACTTATTGACATGGTTGGTGTAAATAGGCTAATAACATTAACCACACAGCCCTGCATAGAGAGGGGGGAACAGAACACATTATTTAATGGAGGTTAGTTCCACCGAGTTTCTTCCACACTTTGTGTGTGGTATTTTTGGGCAATAATTATTTTTTTGCACAATTCACAAGAAAGCACTTTGCATTCCAGTAGTACTTATAAGTTAGTAATTAAATATGTAAACAACAATTTTTCCCCAAATCATTTAGATAGCTACTGTTTCACTGTTGTAATAAGGAGAGCCAAATAAGAAACAAATAAGTTATTAAAAAGTATTTACTTTTATGCTTATTTGGATGTTGGTCACAGCTTGAGAACTATAAATGTAGAGTTCCAACTGCTTTAGGTGTTCACAATGTTAATTCTGCATGGGCAAGCCTTGCGTCTTGTCACAGTAGGCAATTTTAGCATTTATACTAGCAGTAAATGAAACAATGTTTTAAAATGTTAACAATTAACAGCTGTTACTCCTCTGCTGTCATATTTGCTTGATAGGCTACCAAAATGTAACTTATCTAACTGATACCAATGACTAATTAAGAGACACAATCTGTAATAAACAGCATGTTCTAGATTACAATTACACAATGACTCAAACTCACTCACGACTGATTCCCTCAAGGTTTTATTCCCCAACATGCCCACATATACACTGACCTTTCCATGGACCACTGCATGCTCTCCATGAAGAATTACCTTCCCAGGTGCTGACACAATTAATTCCTTGTCCAGCATGGTGCAAACAAGATCCTGAAAAGGGAGAATGAGGTGCTGTAAATCAATCAGGAGGATAGGGTTAAACAAGCTAGCCAACGCTTGGCGCAGAGTAAAGAATCATTTGACAGCACATTGATTCATTGCAGAATATTTCTTTTAAGAATTCATCACTTGTGTGTCAAGATATGCCCATCAGAAGCATACAGTCTGACAGGTCTCTGTGGAAGACATAATGTTCCTGAATTGCACATTATTTCACTGTCTTCATTTTCTGCTATTTGTTTTCAAATTGCTGCTACAGAATATCCAATAAATCACAGCTAAATAGATTTAGTGATACAGTGTCTAAACCAATTAATAATACAACTAAAAAATAAAAATGCCACACAGTGTATACAATTTTTTAAATTGTGATTGTATATTTTGCCATTCTAGATGGCCACAAACTATCCAGGTAGGTTTAAAAACATACTATTTGTATGTACTACATTTTCATAAAAATGTCATTGACCTTTTAGCTTGTTGAATGGACCGAGTAAATTAAAGCAACACAAAGAAGTTAACAATTACATTTTAATCTTTAATCTTCTGTCTCTCTTTTGAGTATGGCTACACACGTGAGTGTGCTCTACGATCAGACTGTGTTGCAGCTAGTTTCAACCAAAGCTGATGCTACAGCATCCTAGGAACATGCAGCTCTGTAATGGACTATGTACATTATGAACATCCTTCAGTTTTTTCATTATGTTCAGGCTTGTGGGAAATGTTAACCTATCAAATTAAAGAGGTGAAAGGACACTAATAGGGCATCCATCCACCAGTCTAATGTAATAATAATAATAATTCATTACAGCATGACTTAGTGCCGCCAATAAACCAAAAAATAGACCTTTTGATTGTAGGAAAGATAAATTCCAAATAAACATGGAAAAAATGCAACATGCACAAAGGTATGTATCTCAGGTCACAAACAACTCTGGACTCAAATGATCTGAAGTTGGGTATGGCACTACATTGTATCATTTAATATAAACATCAATATAAAAACTTTATTTATAAGATGAGATTTTGAACACCCAAAATTCAGGATGATACTCTGGTTCTGGGAATCTTTCAATCACAAGCCTAAACACCAACAGAGATGTCATATCTAAACTGCTTAAATCAAACTTAAGTGTGAAATATCTGAAATTTATATTATAATATATATATACACATATATATATATATACACACACACACGTGTATATATACATACATACATACATATATATGGCACCATGGCGGATGTTAGCCGACTTGCTGACCAACCACAAGCGTTACCTGGTAGGTAACCACCCATACAATCAAATTGTGATTCAGACTACGAATGCCATGAATATTATATATTATATATTTGGTTCTCCACATTTCAGTTTTACAATGATGAGTGGCCTGGGGGCACAGTGGTTAACACTACCGCCTTGCTCATTCAGGACTAGGGTTCAAGTTCCATGCAAATTTTCCTTTGTGTAAAACTTACCCATTAAGTTAAATGGAGCTTTAAAAATTGGTCCTGCAGGACTGTCAATATGTATATGATTGGGTGCTGTGATGGACTGGGTCTGTTCAGGGTTTGTTCAAGCCTTGTGCCTGATGCTACCACGATAGGTTCTGGCCTACCTACTACTCACCCCGAAATGGTTTGAGCAGATCTGAGAGTTACATATTTCATCCTAAGCAGGATGTCTGTTCCTCTTAAATTCTTTGATATTAGTCTTTATGGGACTTACTAAAGGTTGTGGCACCCAGCCGGGACGCCCAGGAAGACAGGAGGAGGGTTCATTCCTCCTCCAGACCGCGAGGGGGCGTCCGCCCTGGTTGTGTTGGGGCCATGGGTACAGAGCTTGGAAGCCCAACCCTGTAGGGGCCCGTGGTCCCCCTGCCTGAAGGACCGTGGACCCCAGTACTTCCGCCACACCAGGAAGTACTGGGGGGAAGAAGAGAGGGAACACCTGGAGTGCTTCCGGGAGGACAGCCGCCACTTCCGCCACACTGGGGCGTGTCCGCGGGATGGCCGGTGCACACCTGGAGCACATCCGGAAAGAAATAAAAGGGGCCGCCTCCCTTCATTCGAGGCTGGAGTCGGGTGGATGCAGGACAAGGTTCAAGAAAGAGAGAAGGAGGCTGTCCGAAGAGGCAGAGTGGTTGGCCTGGATTTTGGGGAAGATTGGGGTTTGTGGCACAATAATTGTAAATAATAGATAGTGTAAATAAACGTGTGGTGGTGAAAATAACATGTCTGCCTGTCTGTGTCCGGGGCTCGTTCCCCAAGGTCAAACTTTAGAAATCATGTTAGAAATGTCTATGCACTGTCTATTGTCAAATATGTTTGTCACTCTATTTTAAATGAAACAGAAGTATTACACAAAACAGAACTAATCAAAGCAACTAAAGCCAGTATGGAGGGAATAGGCTTCTTTTTTAACACTGTAGAAGAACATTATTTCTACATTACATTGTAGAAGAGGCTGAAACCAATCAGTGCTAAAGCAGGATGGCCTCTCAGAAGAAGTCTCAAATCAGCAGAGGTTCCATAATCAAGCTGGAGCAAACTGGGC
Source organism: Erpetoichthys calabaricus (assembly GCF_900747795.2). Lineage (NCBI taxonomy): Eukaryota > Metazoa > Chordata > Cladistia > Polypteriformes > Polypteridae > Erpetoichthys > Erpetoichthys calabaricus. Next base: position 15,833,315 of record NC_041411.2, on the reverse strand, counting down.
TGTGCCCTTTCATGGCTGATTTCAGACCTTTCAGGAAAAAGTACAGTAATTTAACCAAAACTGTGACCATTCTTTGTATGGTAAATCGAGTTAGTGAAAGATTCTATAACCATAACTCGACACTAAAGTGGCTTTTCCACACTGAAAAAAGGCTCTCCTCCCATAAGATGTGGAGACATTTCAATCTCTTTGATAGATCACTTACACACACTCTAGGCACTTCCTATATTTTGAATCCATTTCATATACACAAAAAATAAAGGCAAGAAATATGGTTGCATTACGATTAGTATCACTGCCTCACATGCATAGGTAAACTGCAATCAAATCACAGTGTTGGTCGTCTTTTTCTCATATATACGTAGGTTTGTTTTTTTTTGTTTTTTTTTTAGAACATCCTAAAGATGGGAGTGCTAGGATAATGGGTGACTCCAAGCTGAGCTTATGAGCGAGTGTGTCAGTTTTTTGGTTGGGTGCTGCCTGATAGTTGAACAGTCTATTACTCCCAGTCAATTAACTGGAATAAGTGAATCAGAAAACGTAAACGGATAAATACATGCGAAAAATAAATGCTCAAACAAAAAGGAATTCAACTAATCAATTAAAATAATGTGTGAAAGTCTAGTTATTAAAAAAAAACACAAATGTCTTTTACATTTAAAGAATACATAACCAACTTGCCATTCTTATCATAAATACTTAAGGATTTCAAAAAGTCACATCTGATTTAGGTCAATCGGAAACTAGGGGGAATAAGAGACCTGATGACAAAAATCAATTAGTTAAACGTTTCAAGTAAAAAGCAGTTTTAATATTTTCCTAATTGTGTTCCAAAATATTCAGTAACTGCTCAAAGCCAAAATTCTGAGAGTGTTCAAAACACCATCAAAAACCACATATAAACTGGTTTTTGCTAGATTAAAGAAGGAAATTAAGATGTCGCTAGAAACACGAGTGTACAAGCTACCCACCACCCCAAATGTTTTTAGTAAAGAAATCTCAACATTAGACAAACACAGACCACTTCCCAGCTAGGCCAGGTATGTCCAACAAAAACACAGTAACAGGGCTACATTAGATACTTTACTTCAACTGTCTGTACAATACTGTACTGTACTGTCTAAGCAGAAGTAAATGCAAATACAAAAGTTTGTTAAAAAGGTCAGAAAGCAGAACACAACTGTTTAAAAATGAGATTCCACCATGACGTATATTTAACATGCGCCCGAGATAATGTTTCACATTCAAACCGACGTCTTGATCGCCAGCACGCTATTGCAATTATTTCTTAAACTGCTCAGAGGCCGAGATTAACTGGACAATATTCCAAAAGACTCCCCTAAGAGTTCGTTTAAAAGTCGCATTAGCCGAGTATTCGTTAATCTAACAATATTCTTAACTGTATTACGGAAGCAAATGTTTAAATTAAAGTAATCCTTTATACAAAGAAATAAACTTCAATAAAAAGTACACAAGGTGCACGGAAACATGTATCTTATGATAAAACAGGCGAATAAGAGAAGCAGATGGGGAATTAAGAAAAACCCTTTCGAACTCGACGATTTAACCTAGAAGCGTCACCCCCACCGGCATTCACCACATAAGCCTGCTATGCTTTTAGATAGCTTGCAGCAAGAACTGAATGTAATGAAAACAAACACATTATATTCATCAAACACGCACCTTACATTGAATCCTCCAAAACCACGAACTTCACCCAAGAACTCAATTAGACAAGCGTTCCTGAAAACAACACAATGTATCCAATCGACTTTTTGACTGGGTGACGCTGCACTACGATTTAACCAATCATATTTTGACTTTTCTGTCAATAGCATAATAACACCGCCCTAGTCACGCAAGGAAAGGTGAAGGTGTAGACAAGTGGTCCGAATAGAAGTCTATCACTGTGGTGTGGTGTCTTACTTTGGCCAATAGCTATTAGGTTTCCGCCCATTTTCTTATTTTATCCAATGGCTTGACTGTATTTACTGTGGTGCCATTGGCAGTGCGATGGTCTGATGGACAGCCATTTCTACCACAACGCTGCTGACACTGGCGGTGCTACGGTAGACGAGAAGGGTCAAATCTCAGTTGGTAAAGGTGTGTTTTGTTTATTTTATTGGTGTTCGAGATACGTAGTATGCTTGCGAATACAAATATAGTTAAATGACTAGTTTACTATTAAGAAGATTTCTCCAGTTTACTCTTCTTCCAGTTGTCTCGAAACAAAAATGCACTAGCATTTATTTTTGTCGACGTTTCTGTGAGAACACAGAAGGGTAAGCTTGTGTGTCTACTGTATTCAGATAATTTTTTAATGAATTATTTTGTATCGATGTACTTTGTCTGCACCTATGATGCAATCGTTCGGATTTCGCAAATGAGTCGCTTTACTGTTTCTAAAGAGAGAAAGCTTGAATTGCAAAGTTTTATTCAATATTTAAACATGATTGTATATAGCACCTTTTACAGCAACCAAAATATCAAAAAATATTTAATATGCCTGAAATAAGGCGGGTTATGAGTGAGATGTTGGCTTTGAACCTAACACCCTCAATTTGAGTCAATGCTTAATGTGCTGACAGTTCATTTTAAAGGGATTCTCGTAAGCATGCTTCATTTTCGAATTTTGTTGGCAGAACGCACAATCTGGGTTTAGGGCCTTTCTGAATTTTGAATGCTCTCTCAATGTGTATATGGGCATTATTCCGCCTTTCCAAAGAAATGCTTTATAGGTTGTTTGGCGACAGCATTAGACCAGCACACATTGGCGTGCACGGTGATGGACCGAAATCCTGTCCATGGTTGATTCCTTCTTGCCCTTTTCCTCATTACTAATGATTCCATGGCCCTGAACTGGAATAAGTTGATTTGCTTAGTGGACGAATGGCGCTGTTTTTATGCAATTGTCCTAAAGTCTGTCACCACATTAACTTCTTAATACCTGAATCCTTTGTGCTGTTCTTTGGGATAACTGCAGGAGCAGGTATTCTTAGTGAGTCATTTAGATTTGCTAGCAGGTCAGTCACTTTGTCAGGGTCACTAACCTGAGGTGTTCTCCACATCTACAGGCCCAGTCTCAGCCATGGGGCCTCACTATGTGCTACTTATAAGAGTAGATAGATGGATACTTTATTAATCTCCAAGGTAAAATTCACATACTCCAGCAGCAGCATACTGATAAAAACAATATTAATTAAAGAGCAGAATGTCATGTCCATCCACGTGGAGCTGTGCTTGTCATGGCTCCTAGTAGTAACCTGCAAGACAATCTTGAATCATTTAGGAAAAGGCCTCACATTCCATCTGCTAGTAGATCGTTTTATATCTTACAACGCCTATAGTAGTGACATTATCTCTAATAGTGTTATAAAGCAGGAAGCAAAATTATCATAGTAGATGAGAAATATAGCATTACTTTATAGATAAAAAATGAATATTGGGAGGCTCTATGCAATTTTAGTCAAATCCACATTGAACATCATTTAAAATGTACATTCACAGCGTTAACCTCTAGTGGACAATTCCCATTAGTCTGCCATCCAACTGTCTGAAGCTAGTATGATGCAAGGCAGATACTGGCCTTGATGAAACATAACTGGGTGCTCACATAAGTACTCATGGTGGAACTGTGTCAGTCTTATGAAAAATTAAATGTTCTTTAAAATTATCTTCTTTTTTCCCTATGCTTCCAGTAGTAACTTTGTAAGTCATTGTTATAAATGACACGGTGAAAAGAGAGTCCTATAATAGTAAGAAATTGAAGGAGACTGCATTTAAACTCTGACTAACTGTTACAGAGCGACTGACCCCTACAGATCAGTAAGGTTGTAGGGCTGCATGTATTATGAGAAGAACTTTATATAATGACTAACATATATAGAGCGCCAGTCTGTCACATTGCACACTAACTCATACATGGCTAATGTAAGGTTGCCACCTAATTTGACATGCATGGCTTTTGGGATGTAGGAGGAAACTGACAGAGACCTGGGGTAAGCGTGCAAACTTCAGAGATGGTTTAATGGCATGGCATTTAAATATGATTATTTTAATTTGATTGAATTACTTTCTTGTATATTATTATAGTGACTATTGTTTTTCACTTTTCAGTATTTCACTTTCAGCTATTAATGCTAATTAGTTTGGTTATCGGCTTTTTCCTTAGCAAAATTTGCTGATTGAAAAAAAAAACACAAACCTACTCTGTAGCTAAGTTTTGTTTTTTCTTTTTTCTACTAATGTGTAGGTGTTCCACATCTAGAAATGAAGCATTGCATAAATCCCCCAGGATTTATACAAGAACGGGAGATAAAGGTTTGGTTGTATTTTGTACAAAAATGCATTTCACCTGTGTATCCTAAATCACAAAATGAAAAAAATAATGTTATGCACAGAACAGTTCTGAGAACAAAAGCTCTTATTAAATACGTAAACCAGTGGTCATATATTTGATACGGCAAATCTAAATTTGAGGAGGAAGGGCCAGGATTTGACATAAAGAGTGTGAATCCATACATCCATCTTGTCTTCTGTCATTGGAACAGGCTGGCAGTGGTAGGGTAATTGTGTGGGGTTTCCTTGGCACACATTAGTTCTCATAACACTAACTAAGTGTCATTTGAAAGCTATCGCTTGTGCTAACCATGTGCATTATTTTATGGCCACAGTCCACCCTTTTTCAGATGGATAATCCACAAAATCACAGAGCACATGTTATCTGTAAGTGGTCCTACAAACATGACAGTGACTTCAGTTTAGTCAAATGGCTTGTGTGTCCCCCAGGCCTCAATCCAATAGAGCAGCCTTGGGATGAGATGGAATGTTGGAGTTAATGGTTTAAAAAAGCATCACATTTATGCAATGCTGCTGTGTTCACATGGATCAAGATTTCTGCTGAGTTGTTCCAACTCCCTTTTTAAACTCATGCCTTATATTTGTAAACAATATGCACAGAAACGGTAGCATTGCTTTGACACTTGGTGCCACCAGTTTACAAAACCAAAAAGAAATTTGCATACGGGGGGGGGGGGGGGTAAAATGTGCATGGCTTTATGGTAAGTTTAGTTTTTATATCTCTAAAGTGTGCGTGAATACGGACGTATGCAACATTTTTGTGCATGTTAACTGTGTATACATTAGGCCCCTGTTGACTTGGCTGGTAACATACACCCTTTGCTTTCTGTATATTATATGTATGAAGTAGTCAATTTGTGTAAAACGTGTTATCATATTTTCCCATTTCAACATAATATCTCTTCTCTTTATCTTACAAGGGTGGTCCAACACTTTTACAGGTGAGAGAAGACCAAAAGACGATTATGTGTTTGAGGCTTTGGGGACAACAGATGAGTTGACATCAGCCATTGGGTGTGTGTAGTAGAGTTGGTTTTAACAAAAAGCACAAGAATACTTGAATTTAATACATATTCTACTAAGATTAGCTAATGTAACAAATATTGTCATTTAATGATTAACCAGAGGATTAAATAGAGGAGTCTGTGAAAGAAAGATTTTGCTAAAACTAGTAAACATACATGTCTTCCAGATTGGCCAAGGAATTCTGCATTGACCAAGGACATGCGTTTGTGGAAGAACTGGACCGGGTAAGCATAAAAAAAAATTATCATTGATTTGTTTGATTATTCTCACTCCTGAAATGTTCATTTTTGTGTTCTCCAGTATTCATTTGGACTGACATACTTAGGAAAGGACAATTAATAGCAACGATTGGACATCCTTTTCTGCACCTGCTAAATGGCATTAAAAGTGGCAGGAATACTAGACTTAGCAGAGACAGAGACAGACACAGACACAGGGCTGGAACTTGACCAGCAGAGGCCACACAGTCTCAAAAAAGTACACTGACAAGCTTGCATCCACAGTGAAGCCATTCGATGTCACCATTATAGTGTCATGTCTTTGGGTGGGTGGAAGGAAAATTTGATTTCCCTGAAAGCATGTAAAAAATAAAAACACTGGACAGCACTCCAGTGGTAATGTTGGGGCCACATGCTGTGATGCATGCTACACACCATGTTGCCCTCAACTGTAATCTATAATCCTCAAAATCCTAAGGAATGCTATGTATTTATGTAAAATACATAAATTATGTTTTGAGCAAGTTACAGATACAGTATTCATTTGCAATTGTATTTCTTGATGTCTGATTATTTGTAGATCCAGAGTGTCCTGCAGGATGTTGGATCCAATATTGCCACGCCTGTATCATCAGCCAGAGATGGCCATCTAAGTAAAGCCTGAATACTTTTTATTTCATAGTATTTATAATCTTTTACTTTTTGCATCTTATTTTCCATGTGTTAGAATACTCAATAAAAAAGGACAAAGTCAAGGATTTTTTTTGTCCTTAATGATTTAATTTTAATAAATATAGTGTGCAAATGTGTTCATTTTGGTATAATCTTTAAGGGCATTGTAAAAACCACAGAAAGAATAATATTGCCGGTAGTTAACTGAGGATAAGCAGTTTAAGTATACTGATAGAGCTTTTCATTATCAAATATACAGTTGATGAGTGCCATCAATGCTGCAGTCTTTAAATTAAAATATTTGTTCCATAGTACAAAACGTCTGTGATGTCCTAATGTTTGAGTTTTTAATTTAGCTTTTGAATTGCAATGGGACAGGCGTGTGCTCTGAGTCTCAGAGAACCTTCTGTTGTAAGAGAGGACCATCTTGTTTTTACTGGCATGATTAGCTGCTGGCTGAGTTTCCCTTCAGCAAAATGGTAGAAATGCTGGAAATTAATCCAGCATCTTAAATTTTGATCCCTGCCACTGTTGAATGTCATAGAGAAAAATAATGAGGAGGTGTTATCCTGAGTGAATTCCAGAGCAGACATAAATATTGCCATGACATCTGGGAGCTCATTCAGAATCACTCCGGTAGCGGCGAGTGAAGCTAAGATAGAAAGAGACCCAGTGTGTATAATGTAACATCTTGCTACAGCAGTAGAAGTTAAGAGGCCTTCTTGTTGTCCTGAGCAAGGGGAAATTTCATTTAGTGAAGCTGAATAAAAAAAAAAGTGCATTTGACTCTGAGACCCTGAGTTCACGACCAACCTGTCAGTGCAATGGCATGAAATTTAGAGGGATGAGACCCTGAGCAATTCCTCATCAGGGACATTTCTGATAGGCTTTGGCCATTCAAATACATTTTTTTTTTTGTTTTTTTTTGTTTTTTTTTTTAGAGAGAACAAGTTTCAATGAGAAGCCAGTCCTGGAGTTAGAGCAATGGATTGATAATTATACTGCGCAGCTGCCAACTCTGACTAACTTCATTTTGCCTGTAAGTATCCTCATTGTATCTCCTCTTAACATTAAAGGTACCAGGGGCAGTGTAAGGTGGCTTGTGTGTGGCTCTGAATAGATAGGTGTCATCTTGATCCTTGCACTTAGTTGTGCAGTTGGGATACATCGATAGGACTTTGTTGAAAATCTGCCCCCAACTGGGTGTCTCAAATGTGTACATTTCAGAAAATAAGCAAGATGGCGAATACATTTTTACCAGTGGCGGACTGTCAGGGCCTGCAAGGTCTTCTCTGCTGGACTAAAAAAATATCTGAATCACAAACTAATGTTAATTATATTTTGTCCATGAATACTTATTAAATAATTCCAAATAGTCTGTCCGCTTCCTTTCATAGCTTTTCCGAAGGTTATGCTGCTTCCAGACATGTATTTTCGTATTAAAGCATTTAACCAATCACATTTCAGCCATCATTTGTTGCCAGGCAGGGTCAAAGTCAATGAAGTCTGCCTGGAGGCCTTCACTATCCGTTCTGCAGGCCCTCTAACACAAAATAAATGTCGAATAAACTGTTGCTTCAACCAATCAGATTTTGAGTTGGTGTTACTAGGGCCCTCTAGCAGGCGTACAGTAACGTCACCGTATTCAGACCCGTTGATTGGATAGGATGGTGTAAGTATGCTATGGATGATTTTGCAGGAAAATCTCCCACTGATCTCCTTGACTTCCTTCATCAGAAAAATGGGGCATGGAGCATGGGGCAGCTGTACACATTGGTTTGTTTGGCGGTGACCATTCCCGTGTCCACTGCTTCTGTCGAGCGGACATTTTCAGCCCTAAAGCGAATTAAAACTTATGCCAGAAATACGACAGGGCAGGTTCGACTTTCAGCATTAGCTTCGATGGCGATACAAAGGGACTTCGTGATGGAACTGAAGCGCACGGATAATCTGCTAGTAATTGAACTGTTTTTGAGGAAAGTGAGGAGGATGTATTTTGTTTATAAATAATTCAAATTTTTGGTGAGTAAAATGTTGCGATTTTCCTAAATAATATTGCAAGTTTATGAGTTATTATTGATGTTTATGTGTGTCGTGGCTGTAGCTGCAGTAGAAAGGAACTTGTTCACCCCTGGTTTGTCTATTCAATAAAGGCATTTATTATGGCTACAGGAGTTATCTATCTGTGATGCAACGGCTCTTTTTACTGTATTTCTGCATAGTAAGATGGTTTTTATAACCATAAATTAGTTTTTGAGGGGCGGGTTGATTCAGACGGAGCACTACTGAAGGCCTAGGTGTGAAATGCACGGTCCGCCACGGATATTTACTAACCTAAACGTGGATGAATGAATTGGATAGCTCATATTGGTATGATTGTGAAACACACATAAATGTACAATTATTTTTTTTATTGCTGCGTATTTTTTCTCCTTTCAAGTCCGGAGGAAAAAGCAGCTGTGCCCTCCATCTTGCCAGAGCAATCTGTCGACGAGCAGAGCGTAGGTGAGTGCAGGCTTTATGTACACAAGTTAAAATGGTTGAGGTGGAGGAAAGTCTTTTCTCTAGTGGATTTCTGTAATGATATTTCTGCATCCATATAATGTAATGGGCTAGATTGGAAGGAGCCCCACCAAATCTGGTCTGGAGGAGAAGGTCATCTGCTTTGTCTTAGCTATTTGCGTTTCCAGTCCAGTTTTAGTTGATAATGACTTGAAGTTGGTGCGATTGCTGTTTGTGTTCAGCTGATACAAAGCTAAGAACTGAACAGCTTTGCTTTCAACAACATAGTCATCTTTGGATCTAAAATTTTTTATATTACAATTGACACATTGACCCTTCCCAGTATACCTCTTAACTGGGTTTATGTGTAATTTCATTATATATTCAGGTGATTACATCAGTCTGTAATTTTCCTCCCAGACATCATTCTGTTATCAAATACATTTTTTTTCCATTTTGTCCAGGTTACTGGTAAAATAAATAAAACATTGTATTTACATTGGGCCACCACCATACCAGCTTTGGTGCACTGTGGCAAAGAGTATACAGGAGTCCATGAGTCGATCAGAGGGATGCCACATTATTTTCAGTAAACATTCCATCACTTGTCTTTTTGTTGGAAAATGTTACATAATTGTCTCCTGTTAATGCAAAGATTGGGTGAAGGCGGTGGCTGTGTTACACAACATTCTCAACCTGCTCAACTTAGAGCTGGCGAGGGGGGAGGCTGGAGTTGCTAGGGATGTCACACTACATGACTGGAGTTACTGGTGTGCACTGTGACTCACTGGTGTGCACTGTGACTATATGACTCATTAAAGTTAAGTACGGGTTACAATTGAAAATCGCTGGAAAAAGTCATATAGTGTGTCAGGGATTTAGGCATATGTACTTTCCTATCTTTAACTGTCATGCATTACTTCTAAGCTGTTTGGTTTTCTGTTTGTCTGAATGTGGCATGTTGTATCTGTGCATTAGTTTGATTGGTGGTTCTGACCTTGAATCATCACAAAATGTTCAGTCTCATATTGGTATTCCTTCTTCTTCCTTTATCAGGTGTGTAACTCCACTCGGCACTAATGGCTGTATATATAATCTTTCCCAAGTGGTATAACAGTGGTTCTAAAAGGAAGAAAGAAAATGTAACACTAAAGGAAGAATATACTTAACTTCTATTTAATATCAGCTGAACAGTCTCAATAGTACAATATTTTAAGGAGAGCTATTGATGAAATTGTGTTGCAATCAGAGGTTCCTGCAGTTGGCTCTAGTCATTCTGAGAGAGAAAATGTGGAAGGCATATTGTCCTAGATATGGACAGAACCACTGTCTTCCATCTGGCCATAGGTGAGCTCTAAGGTTCAGTGCAGTTAACAGAGTTTTATGCTTTTCTCAGGTTTCAAAATAAGAACATGCATTCGCCAAACATCGAATTTCATTCACAGGAACATTCAAAATAGAAGAGAGTGGCCCCTGGCCATGTATTAATCATGACCAAACCGGGCACATCAGCACTTTTACATAGCCTGGCTGAATGTCTTCCACTTGTTTCTTCCCATCTCCCTTTCAGGTTTTCTCTTGTCAGCTGAATTTCGTGGTTTTAGGTGTATTTATTTATGGCTTCAATTATCTATTTTTAATAAAATAATGTGTTTGGAATAAACTTTACAGTGGCACATGTCAAACCTTTGGCGACACCCAATCACAAAACCTGTCTTGGCTCACCACTTTTTCTTATGTAAGGCCTTCTATAAACCCCTAACCCTCATATCGCTGTGGTCTCTGTACCTCACCTTATTCTCTTCTCATGGCTGGGATACCATTTTCCAGTATATTTGATTTTCATCAAGAAACTGTAACTGTCAATTTACTCAGTGCATTCATCATATCATACCCCTCATAAGCTACATGCAGGCGCCCCCTTTGTTGGGTGTAGTTTGTGTAGTTGTCATTTAGTGCTACTTGTAGCTTCTGGTGGTACTGCTCAGGATAACAGGGCAGGGATGGGTGGGTTTATTTCCTATATTGGTTACTTTTTGACTCAACTAATGAAAATTGAATTACTAAAAATTTTTACAACAATTATGTTGGTTCCTGTTAATCCATAACCGGTTCTTTTCTCTTCTTTGCTATTCCAGTGTGGTTCCTATTGTCCGTATGGGAGAAGCTGATCCCAGTGTTGTCAAGTATCTTAACAGGTTGGTATCTAATAAGAAGCAACAAAAGCAGATCTGAAGCCATGCTGTGTGCATGCACACATCTCACTGTTTCTAATACCACCAGTGACCACTGAAGCTGGTTTACTTGCCATGGCAGACAGCTTGCCAACTACACAAAATGTACATTTGCATTTATTCAGCTGATGTGTTTCTCTATAAACCAAGTTTCTTGTACAGTAAAATTATTTACATTTTTCCCTAAATTAGACAACATTCAGGTTTTTGTCCACCTGGGGTCACTCTGCATGTTATTTATGGAGAACACATTTTTTATATTACATATATATATATATATATATATATATATATATATATATAATAAATTCATTCAGAGCTTTACAGCCATTAGACCACACTCCCCCATGAATAGCCAATATCTTGAGTCCTTTGTCATATACTACTGCTTGTGGGATAATCTATTCTCTGTCTGCTTCTCAGGCTCAGCGACTACCTGTTCACCTTGGCCAGATTTGCTGCCATGAAGGAGCAAAAGCCAGAGCGAGTATACAGAAGAACTGAAGAGGAATAATGTGTTGAAAGAAAGGTTTTACTTTGGTTTTATTTTGTCTTAAATGTGTCTTTTTGTTCAGCATTTACTGTGTTTGTATATAATATGACAATATGGAGGATGCTTACATTTTTCTTAAGCACCCCAGTTTATTGGTGCTGTAAACAAAACAAGGAAAAGAGGTCATCAAGAAATGAACAATGTAGTACAAAGAGACTTTTTATTTCAGGGTAAACTCTTACAAATATACACTTAAATAATGTGCATGTCTATTTACTAGTTGTACTGTCACATGTACAGAGGAAGTGAAATTAATTGTATGTTCCACTAACAGACCATATGTTGTCACGCTCTGGCACAAAGATAAACAAGAATGTAGTAAAATGGAGAACTTTATTTAGTAGAAACTTCAAGTCGGCCAAGCAGGTGGTGTCCTTACCCCTGGTTAGTTCCATTTCTGCTTACTTAAACCTATGGGGGTGGGGGGCCTGGAGTTAAACACCAATAATTTATTAAAAGCTGCTTTACATACAGAGACAAACGTACATGTATTTTCTACCAAGGATGTGCCAATGTTTTAGATGGAGCGATAAGACCCAGCCACCTTTGGTCGTTAGGTCCTCTTTGTTTATAGATCTCTTTATCCCTTGCACATTTCCACAACCACAGTCTTACACCAACCAAACATAAGACAGACCTCCTCTTTCGGTGGACTGTAGGGGGTCTCAAGTTTTAAAGTCATAGGTTTTCTCATTAATTCAAGTCTAGTTATTGCACATTAATTTCATGAGGGAGTAGGGTGGTACTAAATTTGATACATGCGGTTTCAAAAGGAGAGGAGCATGGGAGAAATCCCTTTTAGCTGACCAAGTTTAAAACTGTCCCCACCCCAAACAGCCCCTGCTTCTCTGTCACAGCCCAGAACAATGCAAGAACTGCAACAGGTGGTCAGTCTCATACTTCCCTTTTCCTTGTGAATAAAATTCTTGCACTTGAGGCAGTTCCTCATCTCTAACTGTCTGGGAACAACACACCTTTTCTGGGAGAGGACGATGACACATGGTTTGGAGCTGCAAACTATCATCCAGCGTTCAGTACATTAGCTATAAACCATTCCTGGGCACACTGGAGACCGCAGTCAGATGGAACTAAGCATATATGAACGCTCGTGATTAATTTAAAAGGACAAGGTGTAGTTACTTGATGCTTTTAAAATGTTGAATAAGGTGACTGTATTAAATTAACAAACACATCCCAAAACATAAGCTTAGGAAATAATAGACTCCATAATGCATTCCACAGTTAGAGGAAGGTGCACTTGCACAGAGCCAGCAGCAATTTTTACTCCCCCCTCCGAAGACCAGTTTGCTTTTGGAGGTTCTTCTCAGTTCCTCCACTGGCATAACCAGCCTTCACACCAAGTGTGCAAAATGCAGCATGTTATTTACAAGTAGTGTGTTATCCATCCATCCATTACCCAACCCCCTAAGAATATGAAATTTTTTGTGAAGTCTCAGTTTAGAATTAAAATGCTTGAAACATTTGTGAATTTCCCCCTGGGGATTAAAAAAGTATCTCTCTCTCTAAGCAACAGTAACAGAATATGCAATTACAGGATAGCATTTTGATACACTTTATTAAAAATGGTGTTAGAGCAAAAATAAACAAAAAAAACTGGCCAACTGTCAACCAGGAAATCCATTGCTGCCACATATCCAATTTTTTGTATAGTTTAATTAGAGCACTATAGTAACAAAATAAAATTGATTGGCAGATGTACAGTTGACAGATGGGTCCTGGGCATAAGTACAACTCAGTTAATCCTATTTTTATGAGGTATGTGGTCATAGACTTGTACATCCTTCATTTTCCAGAATAAAAAAAAAATGCACGTACATGCTTTATCAATGTAATGTATATAAATACATACATTCTCTGCATACTGATTTATAAGACTATTTTGACTATTACACAATAATTCAATACCGATAAACTATTTTTTGTATGTATAGATAAGAGTAGATGAATAAAGGCCAGTACAGACATTATGTAAATATGCTCTTACTACAGCTGTTCATGTGTAGCCATTTTTATACTGCTATAAGACTTGACTTTTATATGATTTACACTGAAATTTCATTAACTAAAAAAATTAATTCTCACCATTCTTACCAAGTAGAACAGACTGCCCAGTGTGACATCAGTTTCACTCTACTAAAGAAGTTGGTGGCTTTAGAAATACGGAGATCATTTGTGCAACATTGTGAATCCTCTCTAAGCCCCTTAGACATGCAAAAACACCTCCAATGTTTGTTTCAGAGCATGCAGGATTTTTTTTTTTTTTTTTTTAAATCCCAGTACCAGAAACAGTTTTTTCTTCTTCTTTCTTCATTATTAGCTGGTTGTCCTCAGAAAGGTGGTTGGCAGCTATGGGACATTTATACACACAAGGCTAACAGAGGTCTGCTTAAGAATGCTTGCAATTTATATCTAAGTGCCACATTACAAGCAGGTTGAAGTGCCGTCACCCTCAGAGCAAATTGCACCAGCCAGCACCTTTGCGTGATAATGAGGTGGCCCACATCATGAGAGACAGTCGCTGATCCTCATAGGGCGGAAAGCGCAAGTAAGTGACACATTCAACTCGTGTAGTTCGTAGCACACACGACTTGCGGTGTGAGAAGGTATCAAAGCTGTAACGTCCATGGTACAGGCCCATGCCACTAGCTCCTGCAGTCAAAATTTAAAAAGGAAAGGTGTTTAGAGGAAAGTCTTTATTGGTAACTGTGTGCACCCTTCACCACCCACTTCTGTTAAAGATATCTGTTTGGGGCATAAAACCTTTTCATACAACATGGTGCCCTTGGCTGGCAAGTGTGTAAAATGACATGCTCTCAATGACTGTTTCAAACAATTATCCGTGCTCTTTAACGTGTTGCCCTGCTGGGCCGTTGTAGTATATGTATCTACTGTTGCATTAGTGTGTCTCATCATTTGGTCTGTGCAGTACCTTATGGTGGCCTGCACTGTGAAAAGACATGAAAATGAAAGACCGATTGGTGCTGGGCTTCAGCATCTCTGAGTTAGACTAAGCAGGTTTGAGAATGTGATGATTAATAAAGACATAAAGCTCACACCCACTACACTTACCAACTCCAGCCACCGGCAACGTCACCAGGCTACTTTGAATAGCACTGTCATTGGCACAGAAGCTGCCACTGGATGTACAAGTCAAAAATTTTGAAATAACCTGTAGATTAAAAAAATAAATAAAACTTCAAACACATGATGGGCATATCCTGTTACCTTCATATGAAAACCACAGGAGTGAAGATGATCACTCACAGGTACCAGGACTGCTACTGTGGGCACTTACTTCAACCCCCACCCCCAAAATAAAGCAAATCATCTGTATCATTTTATTCTGTCACCTTTACCTTGGGGCTGCTCGAGTAAACATACAAGCACAAAGGCTTGTCTTTCCTTCTAACAAAATCGACTGCTTCGTCTGCATTATACACTGTCAGGATGGGCAGGATGGGCCCAAGGATCTCATGCTTCATGATGGCGTCAGACTCCTGCACATCCAACAGGACTGTGGGAGCTTTCAGGTGAGAAAAAGGGCTGTGCATAAACTTAGAAATGAAGAGAAAACAAAAAGAAAAGGGAAAAAACCACTTGCACTGCAGAAAGCAGCAGACACAGGGTTGCATAAAAATGCAAAATAAAAATCTGAGAAAATCCCAATGTTACAAACACATACACCATCCCATAACTGTCAACTGCTTTTCTTACCAATGAACTTATTGCTCTCGTCCACCTCGCCTCCGATGACTACTTTCCCACTGGATAACATCAGCTCACGAACTCGAAGGAAGTGCTCCATGTTGACCATACGCCCAAAACTGGGTGACTGGGCAGGTTCAGCTCCGTAGAATTCCAAGACACAAGAAGTCAAGGCCTGGACCAGCTTGTCCCGAATCTCGGCATGGCAGAGGATGTAATCTGGTGCAACATTATTCTGGCCTGCATTGTGAAAACGAGCCCAGGCAATGCGGTGCGCAGCAACAGGCAAGTCACACACCTGGTCCACATAGCATGGATTCTTCCCCCCTACAACCAGGGTGACTGGAGTCAAGTGATGGGCAGCTGCCTGCATCACCTGCTGAGCCTTGGTGAATGTGCCTAGAGATCAACATACAGTAATCAGACTAACTGTAAAAATAACAAAAGTTTTTCTCCTGACACTTTGCGGTTAATAAGAAGGTAGAGGGGGGCTTACCTGTATAGAAGATGTGGTCGAATCGGAGCTCTAGAAGATCAGCAAGCATGACATCATAGACCACCTGGTAGTACTCCTGTCAAAAGAGAGGTTGGATGTTATGACGACCCCCATTCTTCACTACCAAGAGTGGGGAGGCAGGGTGCATGGAAAGTACAGGCCATGGTTACCCCCTCAGAAAAAAATAAAGTAGAATTTAGGGGACACACATTTAAGGTTACCTGACCACTGGATCCACACTTGGCAAGGTAATAAAATGAATTTTGTCTCACCTTGTCCAGGTACAAGGGGAAGAGCTTCTGTAACAACTCAGCCGTGTGGGAACTATTCTCAGATGGTTTTAGGAGAACAGCATTACCTAAAACACACAAAAGAAGTTAATACAAGAGCCAAAGAACAATTCTGCTAAAAAAAAATAAAATCCAATCTATTGTTCGTTACAGGGCTTAACACCAGCCAAAAAGCCTTGCTGAAGCCAAAGGACTCCCAACCCAATCCCTAAACACCTACCAGCTGCTATAGCGCCAACCAGAGGTATAAGACACTGCTGAACAGGCGCACTCCAATCGCCAACAATCAGAACCACTCCCATTGGCTCATTGACCAGGAAGCACTGATCCAAACTGGTGGCCTGCAAGAATATATAACAAGTCAACACAGAAAAAAAAACAAAACAAGATGACTTGGCCAAGATTGGACTTTAGGGGGCAGAGGCACAGTCCAATAATGGGAAGGGTGAGGTGAAGGGAGGTGACATATGAAAGTCCTATGAAAAGCCCACCAGGCATATGCCATATTACAAGATATAAAATAAGGAGACAAGAATACACACATTTTCAGCACCTCAAGTTTGTATTTAAAAAAAAAAAAGTTTTTTAAATAAAGCATTTAAAAAAACTCAATTTTTTTTTTTTTAATACAAACTTGAGGTGCTGAAAAGTTAAAAACCATGAAATGCTATCCATCGGTGTTGGTGCTAATGAATTCTGGAATTTCCAGCGCCACCCATTACATTCTGCCCTAGAGGGCCACCATTATTATTTCTTTATGTCTGCTCTGTATATTCCTCCAACTACAGTTACACTGACTCAAGGCTGCTGCAGTCACCCCCCTCCCCCCAACTTGGGTCATACCAGATTGCGCTCCACATGTTCAGGCTGCATCCATTTCTTAAGGTTGTTGATGGCAAAAAAGGCCTCATTCTTGACCAGGATCAACTCTGAGAGCAATGACTCGAACCGTGGCTGCCAAATGAAGAGAGAATGTAATGTTATATCAACAGTGGGGGGGGGGTAGCACTGAACTCCTCGGCGGCAGTTACAAATCAGGTATACGTGTGTATTTTATTTATATATATATATATATATATATATGCACACATATTAAAAAAGCCACAGTTTGTGCCTGTCTGTCATGTGATTATTTGAGAATCACAGGGACCAGAACCTTGGTCTTAATTTAAAGCTTATGATGCGATACACCCTAGTGAAGCAAAAATGTGTGGCTGTGTTCCACGTCCACAGAATTGTCAGGGTTTATGCATTTTCTACTGCAAACTGATCACGAAGGTGACGAGAGAGAGAAAAAGAATGGCACCATCTACTGACCGTCAAGAAAATCGCAGAGGCCAATGACACAGGATGATGAATATCATAATAGGAAGAAGAAAAAAAAGAGCCATCTGCTGAATGTCAAGTGCAAGATACAGAACGTAAGAATGATTAAGATCAAGAAATGTGTGCGACAGGGTGTCTGCATTTCCATAGCCCCTGCAAGGTCATCTATCGATAATCCCACAGGACTCCCTATGTACATGTTCAGTGTAAGTGAAATGGAAGTGGAATGAAGATTGCTCTGTGATTCCCCCAGAAATGCCCCACAAGGGTCTACTGCCCTGACCTAATATTACCTTTTCTTGCCTTCACCCTGAATATTGCCCACTTTTAAGCTCCATGCACTCACCTTGTGCAGATCTTCATTTAAAGCCTCAACAAAGTCATCCTCGTTCTCGACCACCATACGTACGATGCCATCAAGCTGGCCCAAGCGGAAGGACTCCTCGGCAGTCTTTTTGGACTCAAAAGCCTCTCTGGATTTCTTCAGCATCTCGGCACAAACAGAAGCGGGTGTCCTGCTGGCCTGGCCGTTGGACTTTAGCCTGTAGGGCAAAAGACAGGATGTGGGGGTTTAGGTCCTTTAAGGTAACTACTATTCTCTCATCATTTGCTTTTAAAATTTATTCAGTCTGTCATTTTTAGAAATTGTTTTGTCCAACTACAGCCAGCAACAAATTTGGCTGGGACACCTTGTATGTTCTGTAGGGAAACACCACAAAACGTATAAAATCTACAAATTGATCCCAGAATCGTAAGCAGCTAAATGCTGTTACTCAGCTCACGGATGCCAATTTATTGGTTAGATAAACGTTACGAGCTCAAGTGCCAACCTCTTTAATGATGCTAACGAGGCAAACATCCTCTATTTGTAATCTTCATTTGCTGGCAGCCGTATTGCTACTTTTATTAAATGACAAGCTTTTACATTCTGTTCGCCATAAAAGATGCTATAAAAATTAATTGAGGCAATAAAATAAAATCACCTGTCCCTACTGTAAGCCTGCGGAGTCCAATACAGGATGGACACAGGAAACTGTCAGGGGTCACATGCATACAGCCCATGCACACTCAGTTTACAGTCACCAAGTAAAACGCCAAGCATCTACAAATGGACACAAAAACAAACTCGACCACGAGACTTCTGGGGACTGAAACTGAAACCACTAAAGTCACTTCCTCAGGCATGTCTCTGCCAAGGGTTCAGCATTCCCTCCCTCCCCTCATTGGTCCGACAGCTCTCAGCACACCAGCGCAGTTGCCACGCTCTTTGAAATAAGTAGCTGACTATACACTTAAAGATGCCGTTTTATGAGCCAGGTCGAAACATGTGCTTTGAACATTAACATATAGCAGGTCCATTAAAAAAGGGTGCCAAATGGTTTGAATACACTTCATGAGTATACAGGTAGAGCATTTCTACACAAGGCAAACTTACCAGTGTATAATGAAATCAGGAGCTTATACATCCTGCCCAAATCTGCATTGCCCAAACACCCAAGGTGCCAGTCTCAGTATGTGATGGACTGGTGCACCATTCCCAGTCCAAACACTGGGTGCAATTAGACCCACAACTTGACCAACACATGCTGACATTTGATATTCAGGCAGGCTTAGACGAGCCACAAGGCACAGCAGTAACAGGCCATGATATCCTCAACCTTTAAAACATAAATCTACTGAGCAGTCCACTGTTGGCTACCTGCTCACCGCTTAGTACACACACATCAAATGGGCCCCTGCCAATCCCAGGAGCCAACTTAAAAGACAACATAAAAACAAGAGAACCAAGACAGGCTTTGGCATTTTACATTAAAGTGGATCTAGCAGTCCACTGGCAGTTTATAGACCAGTGCCATTCCTATCCTTATTTTATACCTCACAAGTGACCGTAACACTGGTACAAGCTAGGAAGAGCTCTTGTGATCAGACAGACAGACAGAAAATACACTCCATAACAGACAGAGGAATAGAAATTGCATAATGTATGTAAAAAGGCACTATATGAAACAATTAGACTTAGAAAAAGGTGTTACATATTAGATATTATGAATGACACTGTATGGAATTGACAGATAAGGCAATATAACACAACACTACAAATCAAACTGATATAAAAAAAAACCTCAAAACCTCATATATACATATGAAAGGTACTATATGAAATAATTTGATAGGCAAGGTAGTATAATAGAAAATGCACCATATAATATGTAATGGATTATATGGAAAACAATACATATGAAATAGAAATAAAAAGCACTTTGTGAAATACATTTGATAGACAGACATAAGAGGCACTACATGATATCAATTAGATAAAGAAGGTGCTAAACGATGAATGAGCTTCCATGCCCAGCTCGCGTAGTCCATTTTCTAGCGCGCAATTCAGGGAATGCCGGGCTGCCACCGACTGTATATCGCCTACCGGGTTACACTGCATTGGATAAAAAGGATACATCGGGGGAACTAATTGATCTGCCCCTCTTTATAAAGCTCATATCACCTGTCAAGTGGACGGTTCTACGAAGACTACTATTTAGCTTTGCAAAAAGACACAAACTACACATTTAAAGACATCAAGTGAAACACTTGAGATATGTTCATAACGCTGGCTGAACCAATCATTCAGAGACGGTCACTGGTGCTCAGTTTTTGGGCAGCATAGAGCTCAAAAGGATAAGCGGTCTACTGATTAATTACCGACTTTATATTTTTCGTGCATCAGACATACAAGCTCGTGGAATGGGAGGTTCTCTCTAAGATGGGGTCCCAGCAGGCAGACCGTGGCCGCTTACAGGACGTAACTGTACTTGTACAGCGGGCATCCAAAGAGACGAACCAAAAACAATAGACGAAGCCCCAAAAATCTCGGGGTCGGAGCGCGCACCTCGACCAGTGTAAATCAGCTAAAGGCTCTTGTTATTTTACCTCGTTTATTAATGCCTCTGCTAATTTAACTCTTTTCTTATCAGTTTGACGCAGTTAGTTTAACCGAATCAGCACAGCTAACGCACGCCTGTGTGACATTAACAAACGGCGGTAAAGAAATCAGACACGTTAAACCGCGGAGCAGAGAACCGTTTAAAAAAAGGCAAGAAAAGGTTTACGAAACACAAAAGTTTAACAAGCTAAGCGACTTTTCCAGTACGCAGTCGCTACCTTCTCAGGGACCTGAACCACCTCGAGGGAGATGGACTTGGGGGAGACGGCAGCATTATGCCAAACAAAACAAGACAGGACCACCGCGAAGCTACCATCCACGTCTACTCGCAATATTCAGACGAACAGGAGGCACAGCGCCTCAGGCGGGTCCTCTCAGCTAGCTAGTCCAGGAGAGCAGGTGGTACGGGAGCCTCATTGAATATGCATAGGTTCTCAGCCACTCTGCGACGTAAGCGGAGCACTTTCTATAGAACCAATCATCAATGGGAAGCAGTGTCAGGTAGCCAATGATCTACGTGATTTAATCGTCTTATTACTCTTAGAATGGATATGATTTGCTTCCCGAAAAGTGATTTACGGTTCACTTTCTTCGAGTCAGTACTCTCCTGTCGCTTCTTTTTTAGGGTACGGAGACCACAGGGAGTTTTAAGGTGGACTTAAAGGGTCACAAAAATCAAAAAGGCCTTTCGAAGTTTGGAATTATTGTAGCTGAGCTGCCGAGCCATGACAAACGGAGGAACAAGATAATAACAGGATCGGAGGTTCTGCAGAACGGCGTGAGGTTGACTGTTGAAGTCGAGGCAGCGCTGGATGAAGGGCTTTATGCCCGTTCAACTTTAATTTGTATACATTGCAAGCATATTCATATATACCGGCATATTAAAAAGTATGCTATCCATCCATTAATCATTTTATTTTTCCTTTGAGGTCTCTGAGGACAACTGGACTTTCAGTTGAACCCACGTCCCAGAGGTTGTAAAACCGCACAGTTACCTACCTAATGGATATCACTTTTTTATTTCATTCAGCTCTTTCCATTACTGGGATGTGGTGAACTGTAGTCAATCACCTAGACCTGAAACCAATCCAGGGTAATGGGCCAGTCCATTAAGGAGCATACAGAATACCTCAGCAATGGACTGACATCCTGCCTAGGGATGAACCCTGCAATGGTGAATTCGGTAAATGAATGAATGGAGGGCTGAGTGACCGCATAACATACAAGTCATCAGGCTACTCAATGGCCGCTCACAGTGACAACTACATGTGCTTATATATACAGATACTGTATATGCATACTTTTTAGTATATACAGGTATATGTTGAATTCAGTGCATGATAAGAACATTAGAACAACTGTGACAAGGACAGACCATTCAGCCCCACAAGTTCATCCATCCCATTCTCCTAGACTGTCCAAAATAACATCAAGTTGAGTTTTGAATGTCAATGAAGTCCATATACATGGTCATTTATTCCATGGGTCTATGGTTCCTCATTTGAGAAAAAAACTAACTTTTGTATGAAATATGCCTTTAAGTTTCCAAATGTCTCCCCTGTTCTTGTTGCAAAATTTATTTTAAAGTAACAGCTTGGGACCTCTATACTAATGCCCTTTATAATTTTAAATACTTCGATCATGTCAACTCCTTTTAGTGATATTTTTTCTGTCCGTCTTATTGGTCTCGTTGGTATTTTACTAATGGCCCTAGTCTAAAGGAAACATGAACACACAGATTTCATTATACCATGTACATATGACAACTTGAAATTGAACCAAGAGAAAATGTCAGATTGGCCCTGGTGCTTTCCACTCTTGAAAAGGACGGGGGCAGACTCATGCCACTTGCTTTGATTTCAGCATTTTAAGTAATGGAGTGAGCAGAACATGCACAGGATCTTCAAACAGTCAGTCATCATTTTTTAAGTCTCCACAGCCTGCATTTTACTGTCTGTTGTTTTCCTTATTTATGGCATGGAGAGGATGTCCCTTTGGTTACCAGACTGCCACTAAGAGTTTAGGAGCCTGACACCCAAGAAACGTGATGGGGACACATGAGATCCTATGGTTTCCACTCCCATCTCTTAGCTTTTCATAGGAAGTTCAGACAAAGAGAAATGTCGAAAACAACAACAAATCAAATTGTGACCCCTTGTGTTAATGTGTTAAGTTTTTCAAATCCATGTATTAGTCATAATCATACACAGGACCCCAAAATGACACTGGGCTCCAATTTCCTAAAATGTCCCTTAGTGAGCAACAGTGGCCGGTCTAGCTTAGAGGTGCACATCTGCATTCCAAAAGTACACAGCAACTACTTTTTAGTTGGAGACCAGGGTGTAATGTAGATGACTACACAGCTTCTTTGCCTGGGGCCAAACCCTGTGCACCATGTCTTTGTGTTTTATTAGCAGGGCCAAAGAAAGGGGGAGCAGTCAGAGTAACCTCACCTGTCGACCAAGGTGGGCCGCTAAGTACCCACATCATTGTCGTCTCCATTCTTCACCTTATTCATACCTGGATTCATTTTTTAATCCGTGTCATGACACCCCCACCATTGACAGATGCTTCAAAAGCCATTGGACAATTGAGGATAAGGGAATTAAAAAGAAAAAAAATCATAAAGCACACTGACACATTATTTGCAAAGTACATATTTTAAGAAATTAATTGGGTTACAAGTGATAGATGAGAACACTAATAAATTTTCAGCAGTAACTGCTTACTTATATAGTTTGGTTATACACATTAATCACATTTCATACACTAAAACTGCATTATTTTTTGACATCTAGCATTTCACATAGTGCAAATATTTCTTAATTTCCTTTAGGTTTTGTTATCACTAGGTTCGGCATTGTTTAAAAAAAAAGTTCATTAGGAGTTGTAAACAGAGAGAGGGTTGGTTCTGCCACATTGGCTGCTCGGTTGTTCCTGGTTGAGCAAAGAGGGGACAGGACCTAAATGACCACCATTGTGGGTTACATTTAAATTGGACTTTGGGATTACTGTGTACACAGTGTTGGCTTTTGAGGAACCCCTCAAAGATAATTTGCCAGCAAGGCTTCTCCGTGCAGAAAGGGAGCCCAGTTTCCAGATATGTTCTGTTAGTATTTGTAGAAGTGTCACCACCTGATTTATTTATCACAATGATGAGGTGGTGTCAGGCATGCCACAAGTGTTTTGGGCTCTGTGGTCAGTTTACTCCCTGGCATATGGCTTCACTCCAAAATCATCAACTAGGAAAGACAATAGTACTAGACGATGGACAAAATATGGCCCTGAATTACTTCAATGGGCAGAGAAGGAGTAAGAGTGGTGCAAAGTAACACCAGTTTAAAGACGAGCATGCCGCCAGCATTTGGAAGAGTTATTGCCTTAACTGAGCACAGGCTTCGATTGTCAAGACCAGGGTCCACCAGCTGGCTGCAGTCAGTCTTCTTCACTGCATAGACGTACACGCTTTATGTGGCTAGATTTAATACAGCCATAATGTTCTTCTCAGTTCCTTACCTGCTCAGTGGAGCAAAACAGGGTGCACAAGAATAAGTACAAACTAAAAGTATATGTGATCTGGACTGGTGACCTTTTAACTTTATGACCACTTTTAGCAAATTGTGGTCATTTGTTAACCTCGATTCATTCATAAATCTCAGTTGAACTCAAACTTGCCTCAAGGCTCAAGATGGCTGCAGATAACCATTTTCTCTGAATGCAAACAATCTGCGATAAGCATGCAATGTTTTGGGAAGTAGATTAGGTGTAAAAACCGGGAATACAGCTAGCAAGAAGTACTAAGAATTAAAAGCTACTTCCATAAGTATGACATATGTGCACAATTAGGGTGAAGAATGGTGGTCACTGTAATGATAGTGAACTTGAAGTAACAGCGGAGAATCACGTAGGAATGATAACAATGGCAGGACAGAATGAAAAGCAGAGAGATGAGAAAAATTAAAACTACGGAGAAATCAGAACATGTAAATAGAGAAGGCACTTGAAACAATAAATCACCAAAGAGGATTTAGATGATATCACTTTAAGCAACAACGTGGATGATCAAAGAGCAGCAATAATGTTGCACCTACAAACCGATGACTGTATCACAGGACAGAATAGGATGAAGGGAGAAATACTGAAGGGGACAGTCATGAGTGGCAGCTAGAGAGGGAAAGAGAAAAGGGAAATGAATTCAAGAAGAGGCAGAGGAGAAGGATAGGTGAGACAGACAGACATAATGATGGAAACCGCCTTATATGGAGACTCACAAGCAGGAGTGGGTAAAAAATAATGATGGGAAACATGAATGGTTTAAACAAAGCAAGGATGATTTCAGATAGACTGTGGCAATGAAGAATGGAGAGAATAAAAATATTGACAAATGCAGGTGAAGAATGGACGAAAAAGAAAGTGAGTTGCAAAAATAACAGAATAAACATAATAAATAAATTGAAAAAGTGAGACAGAAATAATAAAACAATGACGGAAACAATGCACAACAAGAAATAAGTGACAAAAATGACAGAGGCAGAAGTGATAAAAAATTAAGTAGTAGCAACAATCCCAATGAAGATGATGCAAATAGACTTAATAAGGGAAAGTATTATAAAATAATGATGGAAGAAAAACAAATAGAATCAATAGCAAAGAGCAATATGCAAAGGTAACAATAAGGAGAACAACATAAAATGAATAATAACGGAAAATCAATAAAGATACAAATACAAATGAAGAAAGTACCAGAAAAAAGACAGATTTTAGATAGCAAACCATGAGTTGCTGACAAGAAACCAAGAAAGGGCAAAAGAGACACTAAATATTGGAGGGGAGAAATAAGCGGCCACTAAATAATTAAATCTGCAATAACAACAGAGTATAAACAAGAAAATCAGTGGAGCTTAACTGATGCTGACATGGAGTGTTAAACAAGGAAACCTGAAGAAGGACAAGAATTCTGAAAGGAAATACACAAAAGAAGATATCAAACTAATTAAACACAAAAAAATTAAATACCTTGGAAATGTTGAAATAAATGAATGACGGGGGTTAAGTGACAATGCCCATTAGGAGGAGGAAATAAAAACAGAAAAAGAAATTAAGAACGATAATGGTGTGGATATAGGATTGCAAATATATGACATCGTGCAGAGGCAGCCAAAATCTTAAAACAAAGCTGCTAGAGTTGAGGATTTTGCAGTCTCACTCCACTGATGAAATCCACTGGAAATGAGAGGCATAATGAAGACTCTCCCAAATAATCAAGAAATATTCTCCTCAGAAACAGAGGAGTTTTTTTTTTTTTTAACACAATCTCAGTCAAATGATAGTGTTTGTATATCACAGTCTTCAGTGACTCAGTGTCTTAAGTGTTTGATGCCATCTTGAGCTGAGGTGACAATGACCATACCAGCGATGTCACACAAATATGCACATGAAATCGGGTAAACAAGAATATGACGTTGGATTCTTAAAAATGATAGGCATGTGAGTGACAGCCTTCATGTGCGTACTAACAAGGAGCCAAAAATACTAAAAAAAACAATCACACTGCTCCGAACCTTACATTCCACACCAAATGCTTGGGGATTAACATGCTGCCAGCAATTTGAAATCCATTCATTCTTCTAAGGATCATCATGCACCAAATGTTGAATATACCTGCCAATGTCCTAAACATGTCTATACCAAAGATAAATTAAACCCCATAAACAAAAATAATAATAAATAAAACTAAAGGGAAATGTCTTGAAAAAGGGGAAAGTGAGAATTCCTTTGATAAATATGACAATTTAAAATCACTGTATGAACTGTTAACTCACAACAGAGGCAACAGGCCATTCCAATTCAGATATATGTGCTTAAAATTCACGCAATTCAACAGTATTTTTCATTGGGTACTAAAGCAAGCACCAGTCAATTCAGATTTAATGATATATTCTAGCAATGAAGATTCCTCCATCATCCCCGCTAAAACATTATTTCTTCTTTACACGCCTTATACTTCACACATTGCTTGCAAATGCCCATCACTCTGTTTCACTTCCAAAGGGTCAACACACAATGCTCAAAAGCAGGCCAGCATTGCAAGTAATGAAAAAAAGAGACAGCCAGCTTTGTGATTTAACCACAGCTTCTTTGCACTCAACGGCAGATAGGGGAAGTGGGCTAGAATCTGCTGACTTAAAGAAGTGTCATTAAGGAATACCCAGGATTTAGGAAAACTAGATTAAATCAGTGGCTTCAGTGATAGGTTTTAACTTCTTCAGACAGAGGATTGAGGTATCATCATACAGTACTGAGTAGTGTACACTTACTTGAAAATGAATGGAATCACTCACCTCCAAGGTGGTATGGGGTATCTGTGTGGGTAGAAATATTTTTGTGAAAACAAAAGCATAAAAAACACACCTTTTCTTGTAAAACACCAAGCCTCCCACAGACGATTGTCCCCACATGTAGCATAGTTTAATCCAGCAGGGTGTCCACCAGCTCCCACCTGCTGCAAGAACCTGAATCTGGGTATCAGCTCTTCTAGTACATATGGCCCAAAGTCTTTACTATATGCTTGTGAATTTGGAAAATGCCTGAAGAATTTCACAAGATGTCCTTTAGAAGTATCTGTTATGGGCAGGAGGACTGTGGGGCTGTGTCATCAAATCCCTTCACCAATGGAACCTCAAAAAAGGCTGCCGCCTATCAGCTTGTCAAAACACCAGAGGGGAAAGACCAGCACACAGCTAGTCAACCTCCAGCAAGTCTCATCCCATAGGCAATCGAAGGAAAGTGTCACTTGTACGTCTTTTCTGCTGGCAACCTTTCACTCTGTGAAGGACAAAAGTGGTAAGCACAGGCTTGCCACTGGACTCTTGATTGTTCAGCACTGCTCCCTTAGAGTGGAACAGCACTACGACAACTCAAAGCCTGTGTTCATGCTGATGGCATAGCGCAGCTTATCACGCAAAATACTCTTCTTGCTGTAGTTGGGAAGCTTGAGCAAATTGAAGCATGTGGAAGAGGTGGGGAGACGCCCCCCTGGTTCTTTCTTACGAATTGTGAAGAAACCCCTGAGAACACTACCCAGGGTATCCCCCGTGTCCTGCAGAGATAAGCAAAATTATGGTTACAGATAAAAAACTGACCACAATGATTTATATAATTTTGTGTATTACTGCTCCTTTAGTGTCTCTACTATCACTACAAATCTTGACCTGCTTTAACCAGTCATATGCCTATACAGATTCCTTCAGGGATTTTTTTTTTAACACTATGCATTTTAGCAGCACAAAAAGGTTTTAACTCAGTTATTCTGTCACTAAGTCACAATTTCCTGTCCCGTAGTCAAAGGGCCAGATATCAGTGACTGGGATTTAGAGTTAGTCTTAAAGCCAAAGCCACTACACACGGTACATTATTGTTACTTGGCCCAAATTAAGCTGCAGGCACTCTAGCCTACAACACTTGGTAGTATTTGTCATCTTGATTCTTCTCAGCTAGTTAGCTCATCTGAAGAATTTCTGTAGTTTATTCACTTAACTGTTGTTTGGGTACAAGAAGTGGAACTAATTTGAATTAACAAAAGTAAAATAACGAATTGCAGAAACAAATAGTTTTCATGGTCAAAGGACAGTGGCCAGTTGGCCAGATTAAGTTCTACACATTCTGCTAAAAAACATCCTTGGACAGTTTATCATTCTTAACCTGCCTGCTTACTGATAAAGGGTGTCAAATAAAAAGGTATTTTTTTGGTATTTGGTATACTATATTAATCCCGGCGGGGAAATTGTCTTTTTGCATGACAGAAAAAAGGATAAAACTGTGTTTTGAAAATCTGTCTGCAGGCAGAAGGCAAATGGGAAGAGGACACTGTGATAAAAATTCCTTGCTGACTCACCGTCTTTGTTATTTATGACCAAAAAGGCTTTCTAATAACTCAGTAATTAAAACAATTGCTTGCACTGCAGAAAAAATACAGACCTGGGTGAATGCACTTGGGTCACATGCTGTTTAAAAATATTTGGTTTTTTTTCCCCTTGTTTTGCAAGACAACTTTCTATAATAAAACTATATTGAAAAAGTGAAACATTTGTTAAGTAAAGAATGCTGTTTTAACAAAGGCTACATGACATTTTTGGCTACACAAGCCTGGAAGAGGATGACCAATACACCATGCGTTAACACATTTATTCATTTACTTTTCTTTCTGATGCAAGTCATTCCCTCCCCAGTTAAAACTGCACACCAGTTGTTATGTTTCTCAAATGTTTTTCAATTGTGTTAAAATGTCTTCCAGAATGGCTACAGATTTAAAGAATAGGCCTGGTATTTTTCAAATTCAATTTATTTTTATAATCATGGTATACAATAAAATTGCCATAGAAAATTGTGTTCTTAAGTGTTTTTTTTATCAATTAAAAAAAATGCAAAGCCCATTTTTGTGGATTAAAATGGAGTCTACAGAGCATCAGTCCAAATGTGAAAATAAAAACCTACAAATGTTACTAACACTTCTGCTTCAATGCAACAAAGGTTTTTAATTAAAGGAAACATACTTTATGATTTATTTGTGTTCATGTCAACAAAAGGAAATTTGGCAATATTAAGGTTTATAAAAAATTCTTGCCACTGTTTTCCTGAGGTAAAGATAAGTTTCTGTCCACTAGTCTGTTCACAGCTGGAGTTTTCAAGTAAATAGGGAAATAAACTAGCACGAAACCACATGTGTGTCTGTTCTTCATACTCATACACACAATATCACTGCTATAAAGTGACGGATTACTTGACTAAATCCTAAGAAAAATCATACTTAAGTGCAATAATGGCTCAAATGAAAGAGCTATGAGAAACTACACCATGGGGGTCAAAGGATACCGTGGCTGGAGACAGGCAAGGAGGTGAAAAAAGCATAGCCAAGACTATTTTTAAAATGAAAGAATCTCACAAAAGCACATTTTTCCAAAAGTGATATGGAAAGGCTATTTCACAATGTGTGTGCAGCCTCCAGACACTGATGAATGCTTGAGAACATTCTTGGCTTAAAAATGGATATATCTGATAAGTTTTAAGGCTTTTTGTTTCTACATTTGGACTGATGCCCATAGACACCATTTTAAACTACAGGAACAGGCACTTCACTAAAGAGCATAATTTTCACTGACATATTAATATATATCATGTCTGTAAAAAATTAACCAAATGTATCCTTTCATGCGTAGGCAGCATGGTGGGCTGAGGTGCTGGCCTCTAAGCCCCAAATCTGTCAGTTCAGAGCCTGACGTGCATTGCCTGTGTGGTCCTAGGCAACTCACGTAACCCACCTGGGCTCAAACTGTGTGTATAAATACAGCTGTGCTATGGAGCTATACTTGTAAAGTGGACCTGGATTGGCAACACTAGAGAAAGGCATTATATTAAATAAAAATTGTTTATTTGGATTTATTTAGATAATTACTTTATTCAAACAGATAAATGTTGTAGTTTCGTGGATTCCATATTTTTACTGTGAAATAAGTGATTATTGTGGGGTCACACAGGATCAGTGGTGGAGACTCAGCTGCTCACTTTGTGCTTTACACTGTAACATATTTTCCACAAGAACCGCTTTCCTGGATCCCTTTAAAAAACTGAAACATGTTGTAGGTGTTTATTTATGAAATCAGCTTGAGAGACGAAGCAAAATGAAAAGTAATACTAGACAAAGAATTTTCCTTATTTTTAAAATGTTTCTATTGCAAATGTCCTCCCATTCAGTGGAGAAAATATATACATCAAATGCAGGGGCCATCAGGAATGCATAGAGATTTAGGACGGACTGGGCCTCCTGTCTCTAGTTTCTCTTGCGCTGCTATGGCTTCCATGTTATAATAGTAATTTGCCTGATTCTGTTTAGCCTTACCTGATCATCAGACACTTCTACGCAGCGAATGGAGAAGTGGGGCTTGAGGTAGGTGAAACCTAGTAGAGGAGGTCTAGAGCAGCTGGTGACAAACTAGAGTGAGAAAGAAAGAAATTGTCATGTCACCAAACTTTATAAAAGTGCACAAACTACATTATGTTCAATTAGAATTATTAATTATATGTAACATTATTGATACTAGGGCAGCACGGTGGCGCAGTGATTAGCGATACTGACTCAAAGTTAGGAGACCCGGGTTCGCTTCTCGGGTCCACCCTGCGTGGAGTTTGCATGTTCTCCCCGTGTCTGCGTGGGTTTCCTCCGGGTACTCCGGTTTCCTCCCACAGTCCAGAGACATGCAGGTTAGGTGCATTGACGATCCTAAATTGTCCCTAGTGTGTGCTTGGTGTGTGGGTGTGTGTGTGCGCGCCCTGAGGTGGGCTGGCGCCCTGCCCAGGGTTTGTTTCTTGCCTTGCACCCTGTGTTGGCTGGGATTGGCTCCAGCAGACCCCCGTGACCCTGTAGTTAGTATATAGCGGGTTGGATAATGGATGGATGGATGGATTATTGATACTATACAGTCACATTGTCAAGTACTCATGAGAGGCAGTTATGAATATATCTGACATCAAGAGTCAGATGCTAAATAAACTTTTCATTTTTTTAACCATGTGCTGTGAAAACAGATACCTGCTTGCAAAAATCTGCACAAAACAAAACTAATCAAAGTGTGCCTACTTGGGCCTTTGTTTTTCAGTGTGGTGTAGCTGTCCACAACTGACTACAAATCTTCTTCCCTCATCCTCCGTTTCTTTCTCTTTTGCCTGAGGTAGTTCTATTTTTGTGGCCACTTCATTTATGCTTCACATAGGGTCACCTGATTGGTTGTGTTTGGAACTGTGCAGCTGAAATTAGGGAATAACCAAAGAGCCCTCTCACTTAAAAGGCACAGGCAGCATTATTTATAGTATAGGTAAGCAATACCCATCCAATTACCCTTGCCTTATAGTTCAGATGCTGCTTATATCTGCTTGTAGATTCTGGATAGTATATGGCTGGACTACTTCCTCTAGCAGCCATCTTGCAGCCCACATTAATTTCTTGGGGGTTTTAACCTTCAATGTGGTATACCCTGAAATTTGCATTTTCATAGGGTTTATCTCCTTAGAAAAGACCGTAAGTAACTTGGATATGTTAACATATCAGTCAAATCTCTATGCATAAATAAAACATAAAATACAACCTGCCAGAGCAGCAACTAAAGATCCCTTAATAATATAAAATTTCTTTATTGGAGTCATGTGTACAGGGTGTGTGCATTTATTAGTAATTCTGTAATTTCTGCAGAACTATAACGTACAGTAACATTGATCAGCATCCTTTGGATGTTGCCCATGCCAGGTTATTACCTTCAGAAACATGGCTCTTTCCTCTGGTGTAAAGTCATTAGCAAGGATATCCCACAACCAGACGATTACCCGATGGCTGCTGTGAAATCCTCCATAATAAACAGTGTGCTTCCTATCAAATACACAAGAACTTGTCATTGAATGCTCACTTGAATATTTATTTATATCTCTTAATTTTCTCTCATTATCCTATTGTATG
The DNA here is from genome assembly GCF_900747795.2 of Erpetoichthys calabaricus. Taxonomy (NCBI): domain Eukaryota; kingdom Metazoa; phylum Chordata; class Cladistia; order Polypteriformes; family Polypteridae; genus Erpetoichthys; species Erpetoichthys calabaricus. The sequence continues at coordinate 15,801,469 of NC_041411.2, read as the reverse complement.
TACTGTAGTTAGTTTACCAAAAGAGAAGGCTAATGGTTGCTAACTTATCATTTCAGTATTTTTTCTGTGTATAACCTTTGGTTAAAATGTGTAACCATATTCTTGTTTCATAAGAGTTTCATTTTAATTTACTGCAAATTCTAAAATTAACTAAAACATTTTTCTGTTTCTAGCTTAAAATAATTGATGTAAATCAAGGTCTGACATCACCAAACATTAATCTTCTGTCAAAATATTACAGACTTTCTTCAAGGTTACAAGACAAAGGGCAGCTACCATTTCAATAGAGTTCATTTTCACAACCTATTAAAGGGCACATAAAAAAGCTTCATGTTACACTATGTTAATACTCAACAGCATTTTCTTGAGCATCACCAACATTTCTAATATTTCTGACCCTGAGAACAAAGTTTTAAGTAAGGCAGACTGAGTATTCCGAAAAGCACAAACTAAAGCAACATTACATTACTTCAATATTTGTCTAATTGTCTATTACAATATTCAACTTGTAATTCACTAACATCCTTCCCATTATTTATAATTACTTAAAACATTATTTGCTGATATAAATCTCACAAAGTCATAAATAACGCAAAACCCAAACTTCAGAACAAAGTGCTCCCAAGAACTACGGTAAACCCTGAATTTGGGGAACAAAAAGTTACACTGCCACATGAGGATTGCCTAACGTACTTCAGGTCTTCCAAGTCAATCTCTGCATTGTCCCCAGAGATTAGCCGCTGCATTTCAGGCGTGGAAAACATTCGCAGCCACTCAGGGTTTATGATGCAGCGGAAGCCATGGATGAAGGCATTGGTCTGTTCTTTGATCTGGGTACGCATCCGAAAATGGGCCATAAGGTGGATATAGCTGATTCTAAAGAAAAAAACCCAAACGAGAAGCTTACATCACTGGCAGTGTTAACCAAATAGTGTGCTTAAAATGAGGCTTTTGGAACAAGAAAAATTACTTAAAAAAACAAATCTTACTTGTTCTCATTTGTGACTGGTATAGTTTTTCCTCCTGGAATAAGCTCATGGCAGACGAGCTAAGAAGAAAGCAGTACAAATAAGTGACTGCAGGTTGACATCTTTTAAAGTAACCAAAAGTTATGCAAAATTAATCATAGTCATCTAACAAATAAAAATAGTAAAATATACAAAATTAACAGCTGTGCAGATTCTGAAAATATCTGTATACTTATATTTTTTGCTTTACATCTCTCTTTCTATATATTATATATATATACACACACACACACACACAGGGTATCCCAAAAAATGTATACACACTTTCCTCTGATCTTCCAGAAAATGTGTTTGGCAAGTGGCTCAGGAGTGTTCACCCATCTCTGCCCAACTGTTTACTGGTACTTTAGGGGTAAAGCGTAGAGAAGAGTTGAGTGTCCATAACATTTTGAAGTGTGACCATTGGAAAAATTTTATTCTAACATTAGTCCATGTCTTCTAGATCGTAAATTTAATTTTTCTCATTTTTACAAAACCTGGATATCCATTCCCCATTGATACCAGTCTTTCCTACTTCTACAATATTTTTTTACTTCCTTTAATTTTCTCTCCAAAATAAACTTTTTTCAACCATGTCTGGAACAGAAGAAAGAATGATGGTCCTTTCTCTTGGTGTGTCAAGCACCCATCTATATACATATTGTATAAATACAGTACAACATACAGTACATACACAAATACTTACGAAGAACATTGACTAACAAGGTGACTCACAATTTTTTATAGCTGAAATACAAATCAGACCAAGTGACTTGTTTAGGGTCATACAGTCAGAAACAAGTGGGTACTAGACAGTCAGCTGACATTAGAGGGCTGTGGTGTAAGCTCACTTTAAACTCTTGAAAAAAAAATGCTTGTTTTCAATTATGACAGCCTCAACAGATTAGAAACCTAGTTTGTCATAATGATGTAAATGACAGATCTTGTTAAGTGGGGTGGCCGAAAATCTTTCCCACTATATTTTCACATTTTGTCTACAGCAAGATAGCATCTAAATACTTGAGTTGAACAATATAACAATATTTAAGAATATATAAAGGAGAACAAAGCGTTTAGGTAGGTCAGTGTTGGGAATGCATTGTAAATGTTCTTCTCACTCCCAGAGTACAGAAGCACAGCCCATTCTATGTTACCTTAATTATACAGTGGCAATGCCCCTCTGTTAAGTGAATGCATGTGGTTTCCTGAACACTCTGACTTAAGAGTATTAGATGTCCAGAAAGGCCTTATATGCCTGGGGAGGGTCAAACTAGCGTCATTCTTAGAATTTTACCTCTGTTTATGACTTCTGGATGACAAAGATAGGAACTGGATTGAACACTTCTAGTTTGTGTCATTCAATGCATCTCTTTCTAGCAGAATCAGAATATGCCTAAGCATTAAACTTGTGCATACTGAGGACTTTCCTAATAAAAAAGAGAGTCTCTCTTAAGATGACACTGAGCTTATTTAAACCTTTATGAAACAAATCTTGTTCTTTTTTGAAAGGACAAAAATCCAACAAAGACATTACCTGGCCCATGACATCTTCATCATAAGACAAGGTCAGACCCAGGTCACTAACATCTCCATCATAACGCTAAAAAATAAAAAGGTAAGATTCTACTGAGAACCCTTGTGAGTGGAACTCTGTCTTAATTACTGTTTGTTTCTAGTATAAAATCATGTTCTTTAACCAGAAGGATCAAGCAAGGTTGACTTAACAATTAACATTAGATTAATACTTAACCCTTTAGGGAAATTCATAGGGACAACATACACTAATGTATTTTCACACTATTACTCCAGCTCTGGTCCTGTCTCTCTTTTTTGAAAAGTCACACAAGAATATTTGGCTTCTAGATTTAACTATACATTATTCCATGGATATACAATACTATTTAATCCATTACAGGATCTCAGGGAGCCAGAAGACATACTTTGAAGTATTGTTTGGTAGCCAAAATCAGCTATGGATTATACAACATTCTCACAGGGCACATTCTTGTACATGTTCATGCTCATTAACACAAGTTCAAAGAAGAGAAGATAATTAACCCAATATACTGTATGTGACTTCAAGATGCTGGAGAAGGTAAAAACTCCACCCAGATGGTGGTTGCAGTGGTGATCAACCCTAGGATTCTGAAGCTGTGTGGCAGCAGGACTAACCTCTGTGCCAAAGTACACAATGTGCCCTCTCTAAACTACAAATCGAATATTAACAAGTATAATTTTCACAAAAAACATGCCTTGATGGAAGTCAAATTTTTATAGAATTCAGAGTCCAGTGATGGAAGCTCATCTATTGAGCTATAGAAGGTACTGTGATGATGCCCTAGGACTTGGCTCAAAAAGAAGGAGGCAAAAGGCACATCTACCACAATTCCCTAGAAAACAAAACAAAAAATACACTTTGAAATAAAGCAGCTCTCTGATCTTTAATCCTTGCCCCCCAATTACATACAGTATATACGTCTTCCACTTTTGCCACTGGTGCCAATACAATATTCTGCCTTTTCACTTTTACCCAGAAGTGTCCACTTTTTAGCAACTTTCTGGTGTTTCTTCATTTCAATGCTTCACATACTGAAAGTTTCAGTTACTGTATACATAATCCTTTTAAAAAAAATACCTCAACCTCAATTAGTAGTAACTAATCAGCATACCTCATAAATGGCTTTACCCAGCATTTTTCCCACAAATTCAAAAAGTTGCAGGTGATTCTCCTGGATGTTGGAGGTAGGAGAAGGATACAGTCTTTCATCCCCGCTTGTTGTCTACAAGAGTCAAAACAAAAAACTTTAGTAAACTGAGAGTGATTGCTGCTATAATGTGTTTCAGCATCAATGGCTCAGAGTTATAAAACTCAAATAATTTCTAAAATTGCTCTAAAGTTTGGAAAGCTTTACCTTGAAGAGATTGAGAGCTGGATTAAAGACTTTCTTAATGATCTCTTCTAAAAACTCTTTAAAGACACCATCTTGATCAATTCCAGCCTCATCTACCCCAAGGTCATTAACAAACTTCACTCTGATCACCCCCTTTATAGCTTTGGCTTGAAGTTTTCGTAGTTGTTCATAACCATCCTGGGGAAAAAGAAAAAGAGATGCTATTTCCAGAAGTTCAGTTTCAGAGTGCTACCAACATAGTACATCTCGTGCTATAAAGTCAAGGTCTTTCACTTGTATTTCAACTACTGTTTGCGTTTATTTTATTTGTTGTTTTTCTTCCTTTGCCGTTTCAAGGTGTGGAAGTATTACTTTTCTTCCATTCCTATGCTGTAACATTTTGAAAAATAGCATTTAATTCCACTGTTAACTTCTCATTTCAATTCTAAGTCTCTGTGCAGTGTGGCATAATGACCTGATGGTAAAATTACTTGTTAATATGAAGAATTCACAAGTGTTATACTAAATATGTAATATCAAAAGAAATGTGTCTCAGTTAAGTCTCCTCAAACTACTTCAAAATGTTTTATTAGTAGGTCACATTACAGAGATGAATAAACACTTTACTAATGCTTTGTAAGTGTTATGAAAATGCAAAAAAGTGCATGTTAAGGTCTTGTTACATAAAAGTAAACTCCTAATAGATGCATTTTTGCAGTACCGAAACTAAATGTTACCAGAATTTCTAATATATTCAAAAGCTGAAGGAGAAACAAAAATCACATTTAGCTGCACTGGTTTGAATCTGTTCTATTTGTGCAATTTGTTAAGTAAGGCATTATCTTGAGTAATATAATGACTCAGTGTTGTAATGAGGACACTGTTTCTTTGTAGCCAAAAGAGTTTAGGAAGGCCATTTGGCCTTGGAAACATGGCACCAACAGCTCAGAAGCCAGTGGCTAAATTAGTAGTATGTGTGCCAGTATCCATCTGTAGAGGTGGAAAAGAGGAAGTAAAAGAAGAATGAGAATCAAAGTGGCAGAAGGTGATTTGAGTTGATCTCATCTAAGCATTCTTTAGAAAGGCACAGAGTGGACAAATCAAATTAGGGTGTGGTACCTAACATATCTGGGTAAACCTAGATGATAGCCATAAACCTATAGGGACAGACAGCACTAACCAGAAATAAGCAAAATGATAATGCTAAAAATTGGAAATGAAACCAAGACTCAATTTATTATTTGGCAAACTGTCCAGATTATGACATTTATAAATAGTACATCAGTGGGAGATTAATAGCAGATTGTAAACACAAACAGGTACATACAAAATGAAAAACATTAATACATTAAATTTAAATTTTGAGTATTACAAGGCATTCACAGTGAATAGTAGAAGATGTGAGTCTGTATAACATTCCAGTGAAATGACAAGATGCACTATTTCTTAAGCATACACGGAGATAGTACTGTGTGTCGAATTAGCCTGTAGCACAGACACAATGCAACTCAAGTTTTTAAAGCTTGTTCAAAGCTTCAGTTCTAGATCCCCTGGGTTTATTCGGAACAAGAATGAAGGGAAGCTATAGTTACTCTTACAAACACTACCTACCATACTGAATTTAACACAACTGAATATCTGAAAGCAGGCTAAATCTTTTAATTAACTAGAAAAAGCATAAACCTGGGAAAAGGTTAGGAATACATAATGCATTTTTAAGATTCAAAAATTGTAAAAAACAATAAGGAATCATAACATTACATAACATTCTCAGATTCACTTAAACCACTTCAGGTATCCCCATGAACATCAGAATGATGCTTTGGACAGGAACACCAGTCCATCACATGCTCACTCCCACATTCAAACTTGTAAATGGGTCAGTTTGGAATTGCCAATAAATTTAACACACATGTCTTTAAGGATATGGGAGGGATACTGGAGTACCCAGAAGAAATCCATTTATACTACACATGCGGAAAACATGCAAACTCAGCAAGGGCAATGACTATGAGTGGAACTTGAACCCACAACACTGAATCCATGCAGCAGCAGCACAAACCACTATGCCACTGTCCAGCCCAAATATAAGGAATCTGTAAATTAAATCAAAAAAATAACATAGGAAAATTTAGTCCCTCTTATAATTTCAGTGAAATGCTGTAAAGGGGGCGGCACGGTGGCACAGTGGGTAGCGCTGCTGCCTCGCAGGTAGGGGACCCGGGTTCACTTCGTGGAGTTTGCATGTTCTCCCTGTGTCTGTGTGGGTTTCATCTGGGTACTCCGGTTTCCTCCCACAGTCCAAAGACATGCAGGTTAGGTGCATTGGCGATTCTAAATTGTCCCTAGTGTGTGCTTGGTGTGTGTGTGTGCCCTGCAGTGGGATGGCGCCCTGCCTGGGGTTTGTTTCCTGCCTTGCACTCTGTGTTGGCTGGGATTGGCTCCAGCAGACCCCCATGACCCTGTAGTTAGGATATAGTGGGTTGGATAATGGATGGATGGATGCTGTAAAGGGCCTAAATACTGTAAGTAGTGCACTCTTATTATGGTAGATACAGTATAGAAAAGAATTGCAGATTGCACAACATGACAGCCACGTTCAATACCTCCAGCATGCGGGAGCGTCGAATTGTAATGTGTGTAACGCTAGGAGAGGCTGAGCTTGTTTCCACTAGTCCCAAGGATTCCTTCTCCTTTGTGACAATGGTGCGGAAATGTAAGACTCTCTAAAAAACAGAGGACAACAAGGTAATTAGATCTAGCAAACTTTTACTTGACAATTCTTACTTTCACACTCTACATGTAGAAGTTGTACTCATTTAAAAATGATTATTCCATATTACGAAGACATATATACTACATGTTGTTAAGTATAGTCTAGGAATAGTATCCTACCTTCAGAACATCAAAAATAAGAAGGTGAATTTTATGTTTTAGACCCTTTTATGCCATATTTTGCTATTATTATATGCCAAAACAAAATGACTCAGAAATCATAATGTTATAACTGTCTATAGTGTTTTGTAAAATTAGCGTACTTGCTAGTTAAGTAACTTTTTTTGGATTACACAATCAAACAAAAAAGCAACTTCATAGTTTCTCAACATCTAGGCTATAATCCTAGCCATGTACAACACATCAGCTTGACTGTAATGCTTTGTAATGAGTGTTATGTTACAGCAGAATTTCATACACAAACGTGAAAGCAATTTCACAAATTTCATAATATGTCAAATGTGGAGTACCAAAAAAGATGTTTATTGCTAGTCAATATTATACAATTCTCCCCCAAAATCCTAATTCTAAATCAGTATAAAGTTAAGTGGTCTAACTAATTTAATTTCTGTAAAGTGTATAACCCTTATGTCTACTGGCAGTGCAAATTGTTTTCTTCTAAGCTTTAGCCTTCTTAGAACATACAGGAGAAGCCTTAAGGCTGAGCTCTCACTCTCCACTGCACCTCTTACAAAACCATTATACACTCCAACAATCCTTAAACCTCAAAATTTACAAAATGTGAAAGATGCTTGATTTTACTGAGATTTTTAAGAGATCTCTGTATTTCCAATGTACATTTCTGCACTCCTTGAACAACTGAGCTCCAAATATAACCTCTCCTCAACACATTTCTTTAACTACAAGCATGTCAGAGATTTTGTTAAAAGAAACCTTTCTACAGCATCTTATATGGAGACAAACAGTATCTCTAGACTTTTAGTTTCTTCAAAAGAGTGCATGCATATAGTAAAAAGCTGGAATCAGCACTGGGGATGGGGCCTTTCAATTAGAATAAAAAAAAATAATAATAAAAACTAGCTATCAATAAAATATTCACCTAATCAATTTGTGCTAATCACAATTTAAAATAATACATTGATTACATGTACCTCAACTTATCTCTAGATTTTCCATCATATACACTACCCATGGTTAAGATTCTGCTATTAAGCACTTCCCTTTTTCAGCCACATGTTCTGGGAGTATCCTACAAAAAATCTTATTAGAGGAATATATTTTGCTTAAATTTTCAGATTGCTGTCCCTAACATACTGACACCTTTATTAGGAATAATTTCTGATTAGATTTCAGTGCTTAATTAATCCATTATAGCAGGGCTATTCAATTACAAATTCAGTTGGGCCAGATTGTCAAACCAAGAAGGTTAGCTGGGCCAGTCATTTTAGTGGCAAAGCAGCTCGTAATGACAAATTTTAAAATCAACACAAATTTATTGAAAAACATAATACTTTATATTTATATTAATATACTATATATATTTATATTAATATAATATATTTATATTAAATAACAATTTATGAATAATATATATTAATTTATTATCTATGGGCGGAACCACGGGCTGGGCCACTCGGAGGTTGATTCTGGGCCGCATGTGGCCCGCGGGCCGCCAATTGAATAGCCCTGCATTATAGTATTTTATATTGCAATGCTAGAACATCATGCTTTCTTTCTCAGCGGGAAATATCATGACTCACCTACTAAAACGGGTTTTTTTTTTTTTTTGCTTTAAATTATAAAAACCTAATCTAATGTTAAAAATCTTTTTTGAGCTATTATTAATTATTAATTCTGTCATTAATTAATTAAATTAGGCTTCTACTAACCATTGGAATAACTTAAAATCCATTGCCGACAACTCCACATAGAGTCCTTGATTTCTGCTTTTACTTTGTAGGAGGGTAGGGAATAAAATGTCAGATCTGAGTTTAAATGCACTGTATGTCTGATTGATCAGTAATGGATTAATTGTAGGGCAAACTATAAAACAAATGAAGAAATGAAACATACACTTATTTCAACATGTGCTTACATTTTTATGGGGAATGACATGGGGGATGTGCTGTAGCAGATGATTCGCTCGCTTCTTTCCTTTGTCCAACTCCTGGAACAGAATGCTGGGTTTGAGGTCCCTACATTGAAGACATTTAAACATTAAATGCATCATAATTAGAGAAAAAAAAATATGTATAAGGAAACAATAGTGGAAATGGTCCACATAATGGCATCACTAGAAACCTACAGTTTATTTATACAAAACTAAATACTACTAAATTTAATTTTAGTAAGGCAAATTTTGAGTATATTTTCAAAAATTAAAGAAGACAAACTGGGACAAACTTTAAAAGTGTGGAACACTGGGGCAGATTTAAAATTATATTACATATAATGAAAAACAAAATTTTTAAAACATTAGGAGATTTAAGAGAAATCTAAAATAGATGAATATGATGCTAAGAAAAAAAATGCAAAATGAAAAGATGTAGAACCCGTGAAAGACAGTTAACTCCAGTGGTAACTATAGAGCTTATGAGCACATGAGATCAACAATTAAGAAGTTAAGAAGGAAACCTAAGGCAGTTAGAGATGAAGTTTGTGGAAAATGTAAAAGACTATTCTACTAATAAAAAACAGACAAGAAATACGTGAGGTATAATGGTGAAATGAATTATATGGAAACCCCCTAAAAGATTTTTTTTTGACACTTTCAACTGTTAAAAGGTCGACAACTTCTCATTAGCTAGAGAGACTATTAAGGATATACTTAAGGGATTTGGAGATAAAAGAGAGAGAAATGTTACTAAGATTATAAAGGCTGAATTCAAACAAATCACCAAATAATAATCATCTTAGCATTCTCAAGGAAGTTAGTGTGTGCATATATAAAACCTTACTGCTTATTTTTCAGAAATGTCTGCACACTGGTAAGATTCCTTATGATATGAAGCTTGCAAATTTTGTTCCATTGAATGAAAAAAGGGATCTGGCCAATTCTAATTACTATAGACCAATATGCATAATGCTTACCATAGGTACATTAATTATTAAATAAAAAACATAGCAAGTACAACTAAGATGCAACATGAGATGTCAGTGATCAAACTAAAAAAAGCAGTCAAGATGTAGCGTGGAGATGGTTATAAAAATAGGTTCACACACAGATAGCAGAGTGTACTAGAGACAGCAATGTTTTCTTGAGTCAGGCACTGTTAAATGTGGAGTGTCCTGGGTTAATGATCTTTGTAATTTAAATAACTGATTTGGATAAAAATTTAATTAATGAACTGTTTAAGTCTTTGGATTACAGATGGACCTGGACAGAATTCACATTTGAGCAGATATATGAAACGTAATGTAAATAATGTAATGTAAGAAAATATAAGTTATTATACACAGAGAGTAACAGAATTGTTCACCTACAGTATAATCACAAAGCAACACTATTGACAGCCATGTCTGTCCGTCCATATGAAACAACTTGGGGACCCCCCACAGTGGTTGAAATTTGTTGTGAAATTTTGAACAGATCAACCTGTACAGAGTTTTAAAATTACAAAATCTTCAATAAATAGCACAAACTTGTCCGTCTTAAAATGAAAAAAAAAACATTCTGTGCAGCTTATAAATTAGTTTATAATTTCAATTTTACCTTTATAGCAGTTACACCAACTTGTATATTTTCCTCTTTCTCAGCTCCAATAGCCACTACTGACGGCAAACAGATCCCCAATACAAGTTAAAGAAGCACCAGCAGACTGCAAGCATGGGTAGGAAATCGCTGTCACTGAATGCTTTTGCTTGCATAAGACTGAATCCTGCATTGGCAAGTTCAGCAAGGCATGAATGGAAACCTCTGTATCAGAAAATTATTTCTGCTTCCCAGCGGCTTGATCAGAAGCAAAAGAGAATGAGTGCATCGGCACCTCAGTCCTCCTGATGCTTTAAGTTGTAACAAGTAAGTTAAATGATCTTCTTAACCAAATCCAAAAGGTTATCTAGATATGAATGATATATCCTGTGGTGTTATGCACAACAGTAAATAAACATTTATTCAGTACTAGCAAAATACCCGCGCTTCGCAGCGGAGAAGTAGTGTGTTAAAGAGGTTATGAAAAAGTAAAGGAAACATTTTAAAAATAACGTAACATGATTGTCAATGTAATTGTGTTGTCATTGTTATGAGTGTTGCTGTCATATATATATACATATACACATATACACACACATATACACACATATACAGATATATTGTATATACATATACACATATATTTTTTATATATAGATTTTTTATATATATATATATATATATATATATATATATATATATATATATATATATATATATATATATATACACATATATTTTTTATAGATTTTTTATATATATATATATATATATATATATAGATACACATACATACATACATACACACACATAGATGCACTTACAATAACATAGAAATCAATATAAACAACATTAACATCATTATCATATGAGAATATGAAGTAATATATAAGAAGCACATTTCATATAAATATAAATTATTAAACAGTAAAATCTTCTTCTATAATTTGCTACCGTGGCTTTTCGTTGGTCTGTCCAGGATTTTAAATCAGCTGTAGCTTGCAAACCGTTTCACCTATTGACTTGAAATCTGGTACACATATAATACGTCACGTCTGCTATCCGCTTTATGGGTGATGATTGTATTACTCTTTTTATGTTTATTTTATTTTAGAATCAACTCCTATCTGCGCACACCAGGGCGGCCGTGGGCAGATGCGTATGGTGTATTCACTCCATGTTATCGTGCATTGCGCTGTCACTGGTATTTTGATAAAAGAATTAGAACAATATATAAGAAGCGTATAAATTATTAAACAGTAAAACATTAACATTTAAGAAGTAAAGTTACATTGAGGAGTACTGCAGTGCCTTCGGGTATACCTCATTTTTTGTTTGCCCATTACATGCTTAAATGTATACATTTTTTGGTGTAACTACCCGAGAACACGCGACATATAACCGAGCGTGGGAGAAGCATGGATTTTAAACACGCGTTGAGTTCATCTGCTGGTCTCCCTCGTGGAATAACTGGTAATGTTTGAGTAAAATGTACAGCGAGTAAAACGACATTACCTCCTTTTTTTTTTTTACGATCTCTGAGATCTTGCTTTTTTCGGTTCAAGGCTTCATAAGCTCTTTTATGTGCCATGGTGTACTTAATAAGTACTCATCTTTGAATGTTGCAAGACTTTCGCCTTGTATGTAGATCGGGGAAATTACATTCATTGCATTCCTAGTCTGAATCACAATCTGATTGTATGGGTGCTTACCTGGCACTGTAGGGTTGCCACCCGTCCTTTAAAATACGGAATTGTGCCGCGTTTGAGAATGAAATTGCGAGTCCCGTTTTGAATCAATACTGGACGGGATTTATCCCGTATTTTTTTTTATCATTTTTTTTTTAAAGCAGCGTGTCATGCAAATCATCCCACACGCATTTTATGAAGATGCCTCCTTTCCTACTTTTGATTGGGTAATACTTGATGTCATCGTTAGTTTGATTGGTCTTTTTAACTGTCCAGTGAGGAGGGCGTGTCTTTTAAATAGAGTCTGGAAAGTGTTGGCACTGAGATGTGGCGTGAGCGCCATAGTTGAAGCCCCTAACGTTGCGGTCAGCAAGTCGGCTAACATCCGCCATGTGCCGTCTTTCAGTTGCGAGAAGCAGATCATAGAATGGTTGAAACTGTTGCCCCTAACGTTGCGCCACGGCGTGTGGTTCGTTTATACCTCGTGTCTTCTCATTAAACTTTTATCTCGCGAATATGTTATTGCAATCCGCAGCGGGAGCGTTTCTATAAACTTAATTTAAAGTTACGTTTTACACCGTGCTTTGTTTCCCTTATGAACATGCTTGTATGCTTCACTCGCTCCGTTCTCAATTGTTTAATTAATTTTTTGCTCTTTGCTGTTTCCGGCTCTTCCTCCATTTCCCCCTACTTCGTTCTTTTATCTCGCGAATATGTTATTGCAATCCTTAACGGGAGCGTTTCAATAAACTGATTGAAAATAGTTTTGCATTTACCTTTTTAGTAAAAGGCGAGCTTTTAAGCCTGAGAAATCACCCCGTAAATGCACACGTTTAATTGCACATGTGTTAATATGTATGCTTACACAGTATTAAAAGACAGTCAAAAATTAACGTCATTTACCTTCGTTCCCGCGTGTGTCTCGTGCTGTAAATCTCTTCCTTGTTTTTAGTTCACGTGATTACGTAGGAGGCGTGATGACGCGATACGTGACTCCGCCTCCTCCATTACAGTGTATGGACAAAAAATATGTTCCAGTTATGACCATTACGCTTTGAATTTCGAAATGAAACCTGCCTAACTTTTGTAAGTAAGCTGTAAGGAATGGGCCTGCCAAATTTCAGCCTTCCACCTACACGGGAAGTTGGAGAATTAGTGATGAGTGAGTCAGTCAGTGAGTGAGTCAGTCAGTCAGTCAGTCAGTGAGGACTTTGCCTTTTATTATTATAGATTATCCTCACACTAACCCAACCTCGCAACACCATTATCTGTAGATTACAATGATTCACTATTTCACTGTCACTATTATTAACTAGGGTGACCACAAGTCGTGAAATGGACAGTCCTGATTTCAGGCTCTGTGTTCTCATAAATAACTGAAAAATATCAAAATGTTCTGGTTTTAACAGACTACCCACCTAATAAAACATTGCCTAAACAAATATCCACACAATATATTTAGAACAGCACATATGAAGCTGCAAGGGGTAAGCCATTACCCCACCTCTATACTCCCACACTTCCAACCCCACTTCAAGATAATATATGTATAACAGCATTGGTAAAAACACCTGAGAGGGAAAGGTTGATTAAGATCTTGTGTGAAATTTGTACAGCATCGGACCAATAAGCAGAGAAAAATAGAGTACTTCCATTTATTTGTTTCCACGTAAAATACTGTGTGGGATCATACATGCTCATTTGTGAAAGTGTTTTTTTTTTCTTTCTGCCCTGCTGTCTCCCTACTGATGATGATGAGATAAAGCAGGCATTAAACAAATCAGGGATGGACTTTATGGGTGGGCATAAAGCACATGCTACACAAGTGTCCAAGTTTGGGACTTAGAAAACCTGGTCACCTTATAATTTACCATGAGAGTGACACATTCACCTGATATCCATAATAATCACTAACTGTAATAAAGTTTGCCTTTCACTTCTGTTATTCCCTAATATTTGCCGTAACTGAAGAGTTTTACAAGTCCCATTTCATAAAAATTACTATGACCAGACATGCTCAAACAAAGAAGGAATTAATTCTGAAAGTTTTTTTTTTTTTAATTTATTTAGGTTATATTCATTGGCAATTGCAAATTGTGGAGTGTGGTGTATGTGAGTGAGAATGGACCCCATGATGGACTAACCTGTCCAGGCCTTGCTGAACTCAGTCTATTGAGGGGTAAAGCACCTGCACATTCCTTGAACATACCTGAATGTGATGCCATGCATGCATTTTCTTACCTGTTTATATTAGATATTTCTTTGAAAGATTTATTTGGCACCTACTAAGCACTACATGAAGAACACCAAAGCTGGCCTATAATGTAATGAACCACATGGATATACAATACCACATATGAACTCCTAACCACAATGGTATTATCCAATTATATAAGCATACTAGCCAACCCGCGGCGTAACATATGCCGCATAATTAGGTATTGATGGGTGAACACTTCCTGAAACACACAGTTGTCCAGAGGGGGTGGGTTTGAGGATACGACTGTAATTAAATGAAAAGATGGAACTCTGGAGAGAGCAACATACAATTGTCCGTGACTGAAAACTGGGTTTGGCAGATACAGGCATATCGTTTTGAAAGTGTGTCCCTGTGCCTTATTAATTGTCATTGCAAAGACCAATCTAACAGGAAATTGTCTGCGTGTAAAAATTTGGCAAATTTGAATCTGATGGGGTCAGGGAAATCCGGGGAATATGGACAGTTTGTGAGGTAGGAGCTGCGATTGTTTTACACTCCAGTATATTGCGGTGAATGCTGAGAACGGTCAGTCTAGTACCTTTACAGAGACTTCTTGCTGGCATGAGGTTTCTGAGAAACATGACGATTGAACCAATTTTAAGTTTGACTTTATGCGGAGGCATGCCAGTGGGAGTAATGGCTGCCCGGCAGGTCATGGGAATAACGCCGCCGGATCGCCAGTCGGCATCGTTTATGGTCGGAACTACGACGGTATGTGATCTTCTTCGAACCTCCGACTTTCGTTCTTGATTAATGAAAACATTCTTGGCAAATGCTTTCGCTCTTGCGCGAATTGTTGGCTCTGTAGTGCGTGTGCCATGGTCGGCTGCTTAGTGAATTGTTGGTGGGCGGGGCTCGGTCTTGCATGCATCTTGCTTGCCATGGACTTAGTGATTTATAAATATAGATTTAACACAAAGGAATATGCACACACACCAACAAGAAATAGTAATGAAAGATTACAAGTCCCGAAATTCATTTTTACTCAATTGTATTGTTCGTATAAATATTAATATTGTACTCTTATGAATCATCTGCTAGATTTAGGAACAAAAACAGCAGCCAAAGCAATTCTATGACGCCATGATAGTCATTAAACATCACTGTGCAATCTATTGTGTGAAACAGGTAACTGTTTAAAAAAAAATGGAGTACTGTCTAACAATGGAACAAAACAAATCATGCTTATGGGTGTTTGTTGTTCCTTTTGTAGACTGTGATCCTTCATAATAACCTTGTTAACACTGAAAACTCACATCTGACATATATCCCACCTATCCTCTCTGCCAGTAAGCCACTGCCCACAATTTGCTCCCTGCTGAAGCTCACAAATAGATCCTGATGGACATCTTTCCATTCCCAATTTTAAGGACAGTACTTTATTTCCTTATGTCATCATTTTGGCCACTCCTACAATATTCCTTAATCGTAACCTTCCTTAAAAACAACCAAACAACCAACTTGCGCAGCCAGTGGTCCTCAGGAGCAAATCTTCGTCGACAGTCCCTCTCATAAAGCACCATCAGCCACCCATGGACAGAATGAAAGAGTTCAAGCTTCTCTCCTTTGGCGGTCTCTGTGAGTAAAACCACAAGATAGGTCACTTGAAGCAGGATTCCAGCATGTGCAGGGTCAGCATTACCAGAAATAAGGATTTCAAAATGATTTTCTGCATTTTTTTGCTAATAGAAATACAAAATAAAAATGTAAAATTGTAAATTCTATCACAAGACAATGACTCACTGTAACTTGTTAAATTTAATGTTGTAAATTCTGTCCCTGTCATTAACAGAAAAATATATTAAAGCAGCATAACAGGATCCCCAAAGCTGCTTGCTCAGGATAGACCTTGGAACCCACTTAAAATAAGAAAATAAAAGGAGAAAAAAGTAGGTTCATTATTCAGTGCTACTGACCGAGGTAGGAAAATAACTGAGAGCACTGAGCAATCACAATGAAAATGAAAAGAAAAAAATAATAATGATGAAACGTGATTCTTCACAACATATTATGAAGCAACATTCTGAGAATGGTTTTATTTCATATTTGTTGCTCTATAATCTTTAAAACACATTCTATTACAAAAATACTCATATAAAACACAACTGTCTTAGGCTCCCAATAAATATGTATAAATAATATAAAAAAAAGCGAAAGGCCTCTGCTGATAAAACAGTTCCTTCCTGTCAAGGTGATCCAGGCTTATATTTCATTGTACTTACCCAAAATGCCATCCCAGATCATTTTGTATACAAAGCTGTTCAGAAAAGAGGAGATGGTCACCAGTTCTTCCATTTTAAAAGAAATCTGCTCTTCATACAGTTCAATCTCATCCAGAATACTTTTAAAAGAAGATAATTTGAAATAAATGTGACTAATAGCAAATAAAACACCTGAAAAATAAGTTTTTCTTAGAAACAGTCTTTCAATAAGTAGTTTAAAAAGAAATGAGACAATTACAAGAGTAATTATGAATATTAACTATAACTTCTATGCTCTGTCTCTGTACCAGTCATTTTTAAATATTTTTTTCCTTACTAATAATACAAATCAACGTGATTTAGTTAGTCAGTGTTCTGCCGAGCACATTTTGTGAAACCAATTGTTAACCAAATTGTGAAATATGATAAGGGATGCATTATTAAAGCCACTTTAAAGAGAAAAAGTCAAGTCCATTGAATAAAAATGGTATATAAAAAGAAATGCAAAAATACTACAGGAAGAAAGAGATGAGGATGCTGAAATACTGGATTCACTTAAACTTGTTTCTGAAACAAGACTTTTTAAAGGTTAACAAAAAGCACCAGTTGGAACCCATAATAATGCAGTGGAGATGTAACTGAATTAACTGAATTGCTAGTTTACTTAACCTTTACTCTCAATGACCTACAGCAAAGTTTAAGTTTAATTGTAAAGCTATTGAAATAATCTAGCCATTAACAGTAAAATGCAAACGGGCTGCTACAAACAAAACTGCTCGCAAAATGTAAAAATATGTGCACAATGGATATAAAATTCACTATTTGCTAATGGTTCAATAAGACTGTTCCTTTCAGAGAAATATAATTGCACACAACTCTATTGCAAGTGTCTCTGCCAGTCAGAATAAAAACATACACTGTGTTGAACTGTACAACACTTCTTGGATTGGTTTATGCAGTGCTGTGTTAATAGACTCTTTCCTTTCATTATACAACTTTCAGCAAGCACTATTTTTAGCACAAGCTCTTTCCCTGGGTCTGTCTATTGTGGAGGCAGACTGGTGGTGAGTAAGACAGTTCAGAATTTAAATTTAATCAGGAAAGGAAAGAAGCCATTAGATGAATCAACAGAAAGGACATTTACAGCTGCAACTTTTGCGGCTGTGCCAGTGTAACTGAAGCATCGCTTACGGTTGTGAGATCTTTAATGATAACACGTCTTCTTGGAAATATATTATAATTTCTTTTTTCTGAATACTATGACTATTGCCAGTTTTGAAAAAATTCCTTATAGATTTTGGATCACTTTTTCAGCAAATATTTCTTATTTTAGGAAGGTTACCCATGACTTCCACAGACCTTAGACTTGAATTAAGGATTGATTAATAGACATCTGAAGTTGTATTTCATTTTCTTGGGCTAAAACATTCAACAGACTATTAGGAATAAGTTCAATATGCCTTCTGCAATAGCTATGGAGCAAATAAAAATATTTAGTAGAAAGCTGGTTTTATCTCTGTTATAAACAGTGGCACTGATATAAAGTTGTAGATGTCACATGGGCTGGACAGGCATCCTAACCAGGAAAGGGAGTAGACCAGGAAGAAAGGACCGGAAAGGGAGGACGGACAGCCCATTAAAAAGAAAAGATGTCGCTGGTTAGGGGGGGGGGGTTTCATTCCCCCAGCACACTAGATGGCAGCAGCCCTGGTTATTGATGCCCAGTGGGAAGTCAGCAGAGCATGCCGGGAAATGTAATCTGGCAGGGCATCCTGCTAGGGTCACGGGGTACCGTAAGTGGGTGCTGCAGGGAGACAAGTTCCCTACTGTGATGGACTTCCGTGTGACCCGGAAGTGCTTCGATCGGGCGATTGTCCCGGCACTGGAAGTACTCCCAGGTTTGTAATAATAGGGACCGCACTCCCTTATCCAAGCAAGTTGGAGCTGGGAGGTAGAGAGGCAACACTTGACTGAAGAAGGACAGTGCGGTGGTGAGAGAAATTAGAGTAAGGAGAGAAAAAAACCTGTGTGTTGTGCTTTTTTGTAACTTATAAAGGAGCGTGGTGTAATAAACCAACCTTTATTTGAATCCGGGACTGTGCTTGTGTGTTTGTGTTGGGGTTTGGGCTTGTGATGCCCAGGTTTCCATCACAAAGTATATTAATTTTTAATAGCACCCAAATAACCCCACATCTATTTCAAATAAGCTGACAAACTGTTTTGGAGTCATCTCGTTGGAAACACTCTAAATGCAAAAAATCTAAATACATTATTTATTAATAATACCTGCCAAAATCACCTACCCCCTGACTTAATCTATATAAATTAACATACAGTTGAGTTCCATTTTGTATATTACTCTTCAAATATTGCAGGGTCTAAGATCTGCAACAAATCATAAATTTAAAAAAATTACATTATGTACACACATAATATTAGAGATTAGTGTTAACAAACAGTAAAATAAGCAATTTCAAATTGATCAGCATAAATGGATCATAATAATATACTGTATGTCCATTAATATTATCATTCAGATATGGCCTCAACATATTTCATATCTTCAGAAAAATACAATTAGATCCAATGGCCAGCTATTGCAAAACCAACAGAAATTGCTCCAGAATGACACACCTTACATATTTTTATAAGAAAACTCCAGCTGTCTGTTCTTTAATCTACTGCAAGAGCCAGCACATCACAGCGTGATTAACTCACGTGATCAGGTGCCGAGAACAGTCACAGAAGAGCATGAGCATGGCTAGGAGCCTCTTAGACTCTTCATTGTCATTATTGAGGCATTCTAAGAAGAGCTTCAGGCCTCCCTGGGGTCCTAATTCACAGATAAAGGCCCAAAGCTTAGGCAGCAGGTCATCCAAATATGTTAACCCTAGCACAAATGGAGAGACAGACAAAAAGCAAGTTAAAAATTTTGGGCTGTGCACAAAAACAAAGGGTGACTTATATATCTATCTATATTTTGGGGATATTTTTAAAAAAATATATGGATCTACCTGCATCTACTACCTTCTTATCTAGTTTGCCTTCAAAGTATACTGCAAAGGATATTCTTGTGTAATGCACTGTATGAAGTAAACAATGACTAACTGAAAATGCCCACTGTTAGAATGGGCAGAGTTGCTTCTGACTGACAATAGAGCTACACTATGAACCTCAAGACTGCTGCAGTTTAAAGTCGAGTTACACACCTGACATGCCAGTGCTCAGACTAGAGAAATACAGGAGCATTTAAACGTACTTGTAAGGCACCTTTGGTAATATAATCAAAAAAGCTTAAACATGCCGTACTTATGGGACACATTTGTTCCTGTTCTGTAATAAATAAAACATATGCTATATAAAATAAAGTTTAGTTGCTACAATTAAATTTCAATAATGCATAAAACAATTTTAACAAGAATACAGGAAGATTTTTTTTAATGTACATTTTGCACAAATGAGTTCTATTAGTCATATTCTTAACCTTCATATGGAAATTTCCTCTTATATTTCTGTGGATCTCACAACATAATATGTTGTGTGTTGTACTATTAAATGTGTGATACATTATTAAGTTATTCTGTACTTGGATGAAAGGTGACAACGTCAAAGCAAAATCTGAATTAAGTAAATTTAATTGGAAAAAAAAGGAGAAATACAATTTTTTAATATTAATAGTGGTAGTAGGTTACACCAGAGCCTGCTTCTATCTGAATTTCAGCTTAGAAAGGTAATCATGGAAAGTAGAAACTTCTCTTTCCTGACACAAAAAAATGCAACCATAAAGGATGTGACAACCATTAATAATGAAAAAATAAGCTTGAGTGAAAGGAGAGAGAACCAACTTTTGGTTATAAAGTCAAAGCCTTCATCAAATATCCATTTTTCTTATCCCATTTAATGAAATAAAATATAAGGTTCTTCAGGCCAAAAACAATCCTGGCAGTATTGAACTCACTTGCCTAGAAATTAGGGTAACAAAGCAAACAATGAATTAAAGCCAGGATGTGCTCCATATGAAAAGACTAACCTGTGAGAATTTGTAGCTTAATCTGTGTAAGAGTAGTTAGTGCTGCCTGGTACAGCACGCAGATACTGCACACCTTCTGCACTTCCACAGAATCTACTTTCTTCCCTCCAATTGGTTTTAGGATATTTCGAACCGATGCTGATTTCTGAAATGCCCGCTTGAAAAGATCTTGAAGATAAACACAGATAAGATAGGTATTGAAAGGAACTATAAGACAGATAGCTAGATAGACACATAAATAACACATACAATGAGTGTCAGGCATAAATGTCTTATGTATTTAACATAACCTGAATTATCAACATAAATAAACATATCATACTGAAATTAATTTAAACAAAGATCAGGGTCACAGATGTGCAGTGTTATGAACTCGAGAGTTCCTAAACCACAAAGTTCCAAAAACTTCTAAAAATGCCCATTAGAATGGAAAACCATCAAGCCTGGCTAGTAACAAAGGCAAAAAGATTTATGCTTCACAAAATGCTCTGTAACAACAAGAAATTCTGTGAAAAGGCAAAGGCAAAACAAGGCGAACAAATCCAAATCACAAATCCAAGGAATTGTTGAAAATACAGAGCAGGGGTCAAAAATCAAATAATACACAAAATTACAAGAAATTAGCCAACATCCATGTGACCACTCTCACACTAGGCCAATTTAGTTGCCAAGGAACCTATAATGCCTGTCTTAAGGAAATTAATGTAAGTGAAGAAATGTATTTAATAACTCAAACAAATTAAACAGTGTTTGCAATATATTAACGTATCATTTAAGTAAACAAAACAACTATAAAACTCAAAATAAAAATAAAAATAACCGAGTCTACTTTACTACCTATCAATTGACCATTTTTATTGAAGACAGATTGCATCGCTGGTATGGTAGAAAAAAGCTGTTGTTGGACAGTGCACAATATTTTATGAAAATATATTTATATTAAAATGGATGATCTTCACAAGGTTGTAGTATTGCAGCACAACACATCTTTTACACATATTAACAACTAGCCGTCCCCCGCGGCTCCACCTGCATAGCAGTGAAACAGGACAGTGAGGAGGGCCCTGCCCGGCTCCCCACTCCTGACGTCGTTCTTCCCCCTCCCCTCAGTCCGCAGCCTCTGTCTCAGATTCGTGCAAATAAATCGCTCCTGCAAGCGAACTATGATATATGCAGTGAATACACTTGACTTGAGCATTCCTAGTTTTCAGACTATTTCTCTGTACGTTTACCATTCGTTTGCTCAGAGGCTGATGCGCTTGCTGCTTCCTGAGCAGCTCTTCTGTTCTTCACCCTAGCAGCTCGCTTCTTCTTTTCTTTTGTTGGCACCTCTTCGCATTAAAACTGATTAAGGTAGTGTTTGTGTTGCAAATATTTAGTACATTTTCTTTAATTTTTCACTTAAGCTGGCGCTTAAAGTCTTCAACCTGCCTCAAGAATGATTTAAGATATGAAGAGGTAGAGGAAGTGACGGCAAAGAGATGAGAACGGCACCCGTACGAATGTGCCATAGTTGATTCTACAATAAAATAAAATAAAAAGAAAAAGAGGAATAACCTTGGAGGTCAATAGTCACACCGAAAGTGGATAGTAGACTTCAACTAATATATGTGTACCAAATTTCAGGTCAGTAGTTCAAACGGTTTGTGAGCTACAGGTGATTTAAAATCCTGGACAGACAAATGAACAGCCACGGTAGTGTATTATATATAAAGATAATAGAGAGAGAGAGAGAGAGAGACAGAGAGAGAGAGAGAGAGAGAGAGAGAGAGAGAGAGAGAGAGAGAGAGAGAGAGAGAGAGAGAGAGATTGGCACCACGAATCAAGATCATAAAATGAATTAATTCACATCATGGCTCTTTGTAATAAGTGCAATTAACGCATATTTTTGCACTATATGTAACATTACCATTGCAGGTTTTTTATGCATACAAACTCATTCATTTATATTTATTAATGAATAAACACTATGCAACCATCTTTTTTTTTTTTTTTAAAGACTTTACTCAACCATGGAAATGTTTGAAAGACAAACTAGACTGTTCTTTCCTTCTGGAGCAGATAGTGTGCCTCTGTTTCCCTCTTTGTACAGATTATTCTCTCTAAGTCCAGAGTGTCATTCATAAAGACAACAAATCATTCTAAATTTACAAGTGCTATATTGCTAATGCAAACAGCATGAATTTAAAAAGTATAAAAGGCAACACTTTTATACAAGTTAGCATTTCTGGAGGCCACTGGAGATTTGCAATGATTGACAGTGTTGTGTGCATTTTAAGTGAAATAAAATGCAAAACCAAAAACTGCTACATGCAGCAATTCTGAAAACTTCAGAACATTTTTAGAAAACAAAAAAACAGCTAAGAAACCATATAGCAGGCTAAACACTTTATATATGATTGTGTAACAGTTACGGCAGAATCATGCATGTTTCTACAGGAGCACTTACTCTTCACGGGAAGGTTGTTTGGTGAGGATGAAGAATGAGCTGATGACTGAGCTGGCTCCTGGCTCTCCAACTTCTTGCTCAGAACATCACTAAAAAGGATCCGGATGATTGGAACACCCCAAAGGTACTGGAGCTGTTTTGCTACCAATGGCATAGATTCTCTTAAACTGTAAAAAGAGGTAGAAAAACCTTCAGTGATTATAAGCATATGCATATCTCTCTATTATAAAAAAAAATCTTGGAAGGGAGACAAGACGTGATCTTCTCAGAAGACAATTTGATGTCCTGCGAGGGACAGTATAACGTCACGCGAGACAAGGCAGTGAGACAACATTTAAAACAAGTTCACGGACATCTAACCTAGCAGTTGTTGGAATGCTTTTGGCAGACATGCTTCATGTGCTCCCAGCTCTTAAAACAACAACAAGCGACAAGCAGAACACTAGCTTGCCAGCAGCAGCAAGCCAGCAGATGATCCGACCGCCTCTCCTTAGCATGCATTCAACCACCCCCCCCCCCCCCCCCCCCGCATCCCCCCCCTTAACAACATGAGCAGCGTTATACGTCCTGCGAGAAAGAGATTTATCCACGCACGGAGGCCGTAAATAAAGGACAAGTACAGTATTGTTTTTTACAAAATGTTTTAAAGTAAAAGTGAAAATAATGCATATGTAACAATTCCCATGAAAATAACAATCTCTTTAAATTGTATATCCGGTAAACCAAACTCGGGGGTGGGCGAGCAAAGCGAGCAGGGGGCGGAGCCCCCTAGTCACTTAAAGAAAAAAAAGCACTACCTGCATTTATTTTAAATTAGGAAAAAACATGTAAACAAGCTATTTTTACAGTAAGAAAAAAAGTACTGATAATAAATGGAGGATGTGAGGAGTGTAAATACTGAAGATAGGACCAACAAGCTGTAACTTTTTAAGCATACCTGCAGAAATGACATTCTTCACTGATGTTATCAATATTTTACAGGCACTGCTTTTGGGACAGCATTAATGTTTTTTTTAGCTTATTTTACCTTGGTTCATTGTTAGAGAATGTTAAGGGATTTTTATACCACAAACTAATGTTTTCATTCTTCCCAACTCAGGACTGTTGGAGAACCAGCAACAATTTGTTTTCTGTCACAATTCAACATGCATGTTATTTTTAGCATAACATAGTCTTGTATATTCTTCAATTTTCCTGAGCATGGGAACCAACAAAAAACTGAGTGGAAAAATCATACAATGACAGAAAAGTTAAATATCACAAATATTAAAAAGGTGTAAACAATGTAGGTGGTTTCATGCCAAGTGTGGACTCCACTGAATGTGCTCAAGCTGTAGGCAATATGTTTTATCATAGACAATGAAGTCAAGTTACATGTCAACATGACCCATTACTATGTTCAGACAACATCATGAAGACTTAGCTGTAGTGATGTTATTCAAAGGTGTTTTTGTTTTTTCTTGATTTAAAATCATAGGAAACTGAAACAAATAATATAGTTCCACTATCTGATGGTGCTAAGCTTTGTTACTGTATTTATGATTCCTATTAGATGTGATACAAATCTAGACAATTTCTATACATTGCCTTTAACAATTTATTACACAAAGAAAACATACAATATGGTATTATTAATATTATTCTGATATTAGATATTTTTGAATTTTAAAGTAGATTAATAAATAATATTTACCTATAGTCAACCTTCTGAGAAAACCAGCCTAGAACAGCATGCCAGTGAGTTAGATTGGATTTCTTCTGGGAAACATATATTTGACAGGAGGACAGCATGTCTGTCAGAGCTTTTACAAAAAGGTTTACTTCTTCCTCCATGATTTTCCCATTCAGGAATCCAAGGTGAACAATATTACCTATGAAGTAAAAGCATAGGGTTTAAAGGTTTACAAAGGGATAATTTCTAATCATCCATTTCCTGGGTTCATTTAAACCAGTTCAGGATTGAAGAGAGCCAGAACCAATCAACCAACTCTAGGTGGGGTGCCAGTCTATAGTGGAGCATATTTATGCACATACACACATGCTTAGCCAATTCAGAGTTGCTAATCAACCTAACCCGCACATTTTGGGATATGGGAGGAAATGTTTCTGAGACTGGTAAGAATGTACAAACTTCATATGGGCTCCTGAAGCTATAAGGCACTCTTATTATTTAGAACACAAGCTGAATCCAACAGTTGTTAACTAGGCTTTGTGTTAAGGCAATTTAACCTTTTATAAGAGAAAGTGCTGGGAGAGGCCATACTTAATAGGCAGAGAGTGTGGCTTCCTTCAAGACAAGTGCAAATATCACTGCACAGATCTTCTCTGCTCAGGTAAATGATGAATTTCCGCAGGAGGTCGTGAATCTGGAAGCTAATCAGACACTGCAGAGACAAAGGAGTGAAAACAGACCTTAGGCATGCACACAAATTAGACACCCTATACTTGCATCCTTTTATTTACATATACCTTTCAATTATAGGTTTATATCATCAGACTACAGTGAAAGTCCTACTTGTATGTGCTTATAAACAAGAAACATGTTGCTAGAAAAAGGTTATCAGTGTTTTCTTTTCCATGCTGGAAATTAATTTTTTTTTTTTTAATTCTGTACTATGTCACATGCTACAGCTGTGCCCAGGATAATGTGTTATATGTGATGATGGCATTTATAAGTTATATTTAAGCAAACTGCACACGCAGCTGTTTGAGAATTAAATGGTACACAATATTGTAGGTCATGGCTAGTTTATATTACTCTATTCAACAGGATAAGTTAATAAAGTAAGTGCTAAACTTGTAGATGTTCCCAAGCTACTCAATTACAAAGAAACTCACTCCACAATATCAACATCATATAGTAAGTTAGCAGTGTCAAAAGCAACAATTGATGATTACTATGGGTGCTCATTGAGCCACAGCAGTCAACTGAATCAACAAACTAAATAAAATGGTTCATCAACTACAAGTTTTAAAACATGGCCAACTAAGGGCATATGCAAACGTTACTGAAAATACAATTTTGAATCCACTTAATCCATTTCAGGTTTGTTGAGGCCAAAGTCTAGTGGCAGAACAAGAAGCAAGGCAGAAAGTAACCCTAGGAACACCATCAGACTATAATAGATTGCACTCACTCATATGGAGCCAATTAGAGTCACCAATCAACCAATCAAAAAATCAAGAGTATTCTCATAAAACATACAGACACAGGGGTAAAATGTCATCCCTATACAGTCAGTGCCCTCAGTATTTATGTATACCTGCAGACTGAACTACCTGGGCCACTGGCCACAGTGGTACATAAGGACTCAATTTGTGAATCTTTGCATTACAGAATAAAGGGGTATGGGGAGCAAAACAGCACTTAAGATCATAGGTCAATTGTTTAAAAGTGTAATTCAAGTGTCAATTTGTATGCTAAAGCGTGCAATACATTAAAAAAGTGTAGTTCTCTCTGTTGGCCAATAGTACTTCTATTCCATGCTAGTTGGATATGGAGGTAAGAATTTCACTATATTCTGTACACGTGACAGTACTACTACAGCTGCTGATATTCTTCTCCTTACACCTAGGCTCACACTGTAGCTGCAAATTTGGACTCAAAGATAATACCCTTCAACTTTTGTGACAGAACAGCCCTGAGAACAAATTTATGACAGACCTGAAGAAGATAACAACCTTTTGAACTGGCTGATACTATATTGGAAGTAGGGACATGATAAGCAAGATGACATCTGCAAACCAGGTTAAGTCCTAAAATAAATGACATTTAAGCCCAGCCTTTCCTTTTTAGAGGTAATGTAAAGTGAGTAGCCAAAACTGGGTTGGATTTATTGATATGGCTTGAGACAAAATGCAAACTTAGCAAAGTCAGTAGCGTTATATATACATCCATATATTGTTAAACTGAGACTGCTGCTTATCATTAGCAGTAGAGCTATATACCTTATAAATGCCACAATTTTTTTTTTTTTGCTGTTTGCAAAATGCAATGCTTTTCCAGTTTTATACTACTACTATACTCATACTCAGATTGTCCATTTCAGTCAAAAAACATCACTGGAAGGCAACTCTCAATGAGGAAAACCAGTGATTCACACTGAACAACCCCAAGATCTTATTGCATTACCTCTGGTGCTAGTGTGCATAGATGGTGAATGACAGCAGGGACCGACATAAAACTTATCAGGAAATACCTCAGTTGGTTGTCAGAGAAGTGAGCGGCAATTACAGGACTGCAAAAAAGAGCAAAATATACAGTATGTTGCAAAATCTGCATTATATAAACATGCTGCCTCTTTAGTTTTCAGAGTCATAATTACAATAAAGGACTTAAACAGTAAAATACATTCAATCGGGTATTAAACTGTAAACTGGGATGCAAACACACACGGTTGAAGTTAATGTGATGCTTGGGGTAATCTCTAACATCACAACCACCATTATATTATTGTTACTAACCTCTGCTGGCTGCCAACCCCAGGTGATATTTAACACATTTCATATATTTCCTTTTTACAGGATAAAAGAAAATTAAAAATTCCAAAAAAACTGTAGAAATTTCACTGTCAATCCATGTTTTTCCACATCTGCTACCTTTCAGTCTTAGTTTTTTTTTTTTTTTTAACTAGCTAAGCCATGTTCTGCGGTGTTCGGGATTCCTTAGTTGTAACATATGATTTTTGTTGTTTGTTAAGAACAGGGAGGTAGAAGAGTTTCCTGATAGACTTATACTTTGGGTAAAAGTGATATTTTAACAAACTGATTATTTTATTTAGTATACTTTCAGAATTTCACCACATCTAAACTATATACTCAATAAACTGAAATTCTGTAATAACTCCAGTCCATTCATATAGGCATAAAGTACCAAGGAACCCATATACTTATCTGACTCACCGCAACACCAAAGTGAAGGTAGCATATAAAGTAGCTTTAGACAGGGATGGTCTGGATCCTGCCAGACCATTTGTCAGCAAAACCTAGAAAAAAAATTTAAAATATTTCAAGGATGATATATATCAGTAAAGATATCTTTGTATACTAAGGTAGGCTAATATAACATACCTGCATGGTAGAATAAAATCCTTTTTGAATCAGGTAGCCCATTACGTTTTCACAAATTCGATTCATTGCTGGCCGAAGTCCTTCTAATGTTCAAGGGAAAACAAAAATCTTGGTCAGATGTGCAAGTAAGAAGTTTATTTTAACCTGTACACATAACCAATCTGATACTGAACACGCTACTTGTACATGACCCCATCCATGTGACAGTGCTGAAGATCACTTAAACGTTAAAATTTCCGAATTTAATACCACTCTGATCATTTAAAACTGACTGCGCTTTCTCACCTTTTAGTTGTACAGTTTTCCAGTTGGTGGCGTCAGTGAAACTAACTAACACTGTAAGATACAAAGTGACGAGCTTACTGTCCTGTAGAATATCAGGCTGAAACAAAAACAGAAGGAAGTCTTGTTAAAAAGCAAGCAGGCAAACACAAAGTGGCAATATTACTGTACATATTGCTAGTACCCACAAGAAAAAACCTTATTGATATTAATGGAATTTGCCTATTAATGTAAAGAAAGGTTTATAAAACTGTAAAACTGCTGTGAGACTTCTCCTTGACATGGAAGAAGAAACAAAACTAAAATGAAAAGACTGCTTTGCATTTACAATAAAATCCCCTTACCTTCAGTTTTTTGAGTAACTCACAGCAGATCCAAAGTATGTCCTTCACTTGCTTTATCCACAAGAGGGAGAACTCTTTTGAATAAGCTAGTGAAACATAGCACATCTAAGTAAAAGGAAAAAAAAATACCAATTATACTGCATATTTATGTCAAAGCATTGAAAATATTTTATTTCTTCACATTCTTTATTTTACAATAAAATGTCAGAACCCATATACACTGCTTGATGAATGAATCTCTGCAACCAACGATTATTAAAGATATTCACACACACCTTGATCTCATTCTCAGCTTCCATACTAGCAAGAATGCAACGACAAAGGTTATCAAATCTCTGTAGGAATAAAGGAAAACAAATGAAAATGTAGTTCGCTAATAGTAATTATGAGCAGCATGGGTCACACATCTTAACCAATATCTCTGTGGGTCACTATAGAAAATGAATCTGCTAACACTGCCTCTTTGAAAGCTCTACTTTGATAATGTAGCATTTATACATATGTGCTATGTATAAACAATCATAGAGTAAAAATCTCCGTAGATCAAAATTCAATGAGAATCTGACATCCAATGAAGGAGTATTTTAAGTATGTTATTTCTTTTGGTAATTGTACTTTAAAATGAAAAAGGCCTTAAAACCCTTAAGAGATTTAAAGATAGAAGGCAGTTTTATGTTATTCAAACAGATCTGTGATAAATACATCTTTTTACAGAAAAGTTTCTTTCATTTTCAACACACTATATACTCATTTAACTGTAATATAACTTATGACAGCACCGTGGTGCAGTGGTTAACACTGCTGTTTCACAGAACCAACATCCTGAATGCAAGTCTTTCTCCTGTTTCTTCTTCCTTTAGAATCTGCACATTCTCCCCATGTCTGTGTGTTTTTACCTTGCACGTTACAAAGATGTGTTGGTTAGATTAATTAGGAGGAAAGTGGCTAAGAGCATATCACTGACAAGCAGTGCAATAGCAAAATCTATAACATTCCCTAAAGCAAGTATGTTTGGGAACTTACCGCCTGGTCTTCTGCTTTCTTGAATACAAATAAAATCTTTCTTGCGATTTCAAAAATAGAAAGCGGAGTCCTTTTGGAAGGATCTGCATTGCATACCTCAAAGAATTCATCCACTTCTTTCCTAAATAAGAAGATGGACAAGTTAAAACAACTGCAAGCAAGACAGTTCAATGCGAATTGCATGTTATAAAGGGGCACTGGCAGCCACACCTTATTTCCTTGTGAAGTTTACAACGACAGAGGTACCGTCGGACAAGGGCCTGGATCATTATGGCAGCTCTTTCCCGCTCCTTGTGGCCCTTTCTTTCTTCACGAGCCTGCCTGGCCTTGTCCAGGAACTGGGACTTGGACGTCTGAGTCACACTAAACATCTAAAAGGACAGTAAAAAGTTGAAGGAATGCTTAGCAAATTATGGAAGTCAGTCCCGTTAGCAAAACTAAAAGCCAGGTTTAATAAAGCCCACTGAAACGTGCTGCTCTGCAAAAACAAAGACTACTGGAGCTAACATTTAAAGTGACAATGGGGTTGTGACCATTACATTACTCAGAGTGCTACACAAGGCAATAGGACTTGAGCAAGACTACAAGTTAAAAGAAGCCATTTTCAAGCCAGGTAGAACTTAGACATCAGTGTCTTCAATTTGAATACTGGTGAGGGTGTGTAAGAGAGAAAGCGAAAGATAAACTCCTTCAACTTAATGCAGCTATGATCTTGTAGATAAAAGATCCGAATGGACAAGCTTTCCAAATGCAAAAACAGAACAACTGCATTCTTCTTTCTAAATTAAAAACCAAGAGAGTATGATGTTGAAGATATACCAGTCATCTGAACCATCTCTTCAGAAGCTGCTTATGATTTACTGGACATCAATCAGATACAGTTTGTAATATGTAAACCAGATATACTTGTATAAATCATTTTATGTAAAATAGTTTACAGTGAGTGCAGGAGTGGTTGTATGGGAAATCTTAAAACAGTCAAACTGATGACGAACGTAGAAGGCTACGTTGTGCTCTGCTGAACATTATATTTCTGAAGGGACTCTAGTCAGTGAAATTCATATAACAAAGGTGAAAAGACCATCAGTTCTTAAATTTATAAAGGATGTAGCAGAAAGCAGATAAATTCTCTTTCGTTAAGATACTCACCTTGGACATGGCACATGTACTCTTGGTTCAGAGTAGGAAGCTGGCCATTCTGGGCTATAGATGGACAGGTCCAACTGTGCTGGTTTCCAGTCCAGGACTGGTTTATCAGTGTGTCATCTCTGAAAAATAACAAAAAATTTGTAGCAGTGGTATAGCTTGCTGACTTCATGTCACCATAACAAAAGGTTTAAGAACCTGAAAAAAACATGCAAATTGAAATGATTTATTCATCAAATAAAGTATGGTGACTAAGTTCATCTGTATGATGTTTCCAGGAACCCTGTGCAAAAATAAGCTAAATTTGCACAACTGCATCTTTTAAAGAAGAGCATAATTAAATATAGTGCTTAAATAATTGTGCCAGTTTTGGAGATTTTGGCTACTGTTAAGATTTTACCAATTTCTTTTCTTCTTGATGACCTGCAGTGGTATGTACCATCTCTACTGTTTCTTACTTGACTTTGCAAAAGGACTTCAAAATGGGTGTCCCTTTATTAATGACAGACACAAGGTTACACCTTTATTATTCAACCAAAACCTTTAATGTTTGCTTGCATCATATCAGTAAATCAGATTTTAATTAATATGGAGAAACTGCATCATATTGGTCAATCAGATTTTATTTTATATGGAGTCACTGACAGCATGCAGGTAAACAAAATACAGTTAAGAAGAACAATGTGGAATGCCTGGATGAACACTCAAGTGTTTATCAACTCCCACAAGTTTATTATACTTCTGTGCACTATGCAGGCAGTAGCCTTTACAGAAACTCTGGGTTCTGTCTGTATTGTTCTATGTGTGTTTGAACTTATTTTACAAGTTATTAGTTTTGATTCATTTTAGGATTAGACTTCATCTGGTTATAGAAATCGTATAACTGGATTTTAAATTTACAAATGATCTGTTGTGGTCATCGCAAACCTAAGTGTCAGCTTGTATCAAATGCCTTTAGGACATACTGTGAACTCAGGAGGAGAATTTACAGAGAGAGTGAAGTGGATCTGGATGTTAGCTTTCATCTGCAATACCTGAAAATGTAAGAGAGAGTGAGAAACTTAGTAGGTTGTATTAAATATTCCTGCAATCTGGAGTAATGTTTCACCTACTGTAGGAGTTGTTTGTCCAAAGGTGAAGAGGATGAAAAGGATTCATGGCTGATCTCCCTTCCATTTTAATAGGCAATGTGTGATTGCTCTCAAATAAGATAGATGAACTGTCACTGTCACGGCATGTACAGGTACTAGAGCATTTTTGTGTGATGCTGAAATGGTTCTGAATGATTGTTTAAGGTCAGCCTGGGAAATTATGTGTGAGCTACATTACATGGGGACAATATGTACAGACTCAAGTCACTGCACCACAGACTTCTGCGTCGACACAATTTTCTGTATTTCTAAATATATACTAATCCTGACCTTCTACATTGAGAAACTAGATAAAGAGCCAGCAGCAACTTAAGAACAAGACATAAAGAATAAAATTCCTTAACCTTTCAACAACAGAACTCATGCTCTTGGAAGTATTGTACATCCTTGGTTAACAATAATGTTCCACAAGCTCTAGCTGTGATAGAAGAGGCATATTCTCAAACTACGTGTGATGGACTGCGTCCCTCCTCAAATTACACATATAGTAAGGAGCGACAACCTTCGTCTATAATTGTGATGACAGCCAATGCCTGTCAAGCAACACCTGTGCCGGAGGATGACGCCATTGGAACTTCATCTGTAACAGGGGGTGCTGATTCCAGGGCTCTAGGTATAACGTCCAGCTCTATATGAACTGGAGGGTGACTCTTACTGCGCCTTTTGAAATCCTTCATGAGTTCTATAATCCGGCTTCTAAGCCTCTGAATTAAATAGGGCACTACACTTTAAGATATACCTAGTACAGGATATGTTGAGTACGCTGTGCACACAGGAAGGTACAAATCACGTCGTGCTCCACGTGTAGAGTAAGAAATTCTGCTCCCTAGAGTGTTCCGATGACACCTCATACTGACGTGAATGCAGTGTGCTCAGATGTCATGGAAAATGTACAACTTAAAGCTACATGCAGCGGTCGCATGAGCGGCCTTATTAAACAGGAAATGTATTAAGAAGCATCTGCGGAATCACACAACAAATAAGCAGTCGCCGATGACAAGTGAAGCACTGATACCCCTGAAAGCGTGATTTGACAGAGGAATGGTCTTGCTTTTGGTAAGTATTACACAACACCTGATCACGGTCATCAACACAGTTCCACTATAGGGACAGTGTTAAATTTGATAATAATTAAGTAAGCAAATCCATAAACAAAACAACATAAAAGAGCGAAGAGAGAAGGCGGTGATACCCCTGCTGTGCCTGTCACCAAAATTCCAGAGTAGTCATACAGATAAACGTAAACTCTTACTGGTGCGCTCATCGAGGATCACAAAGACTTCATCCGTCCTTGAAATATGGAATTAAAAGAGAGGGGAAAAACAGCCCCGCATAGAAAAGGCAGCCATTTGGCCTCGGCGTTTCCCTTCTAATGTCTTCCGGCAGTGGAAAAGGAAAAAACAACGTTGGAATAAATTTGCTGTTCCGGCGCAATCGATATGCTGTTGATTTCGGGAAATAAGCTTGTCTAGCAGAAGTCAGTTTTAAATCTAATCTCAGGCTTAAGCAAGTAGCAAAAATAGGTTTTCTTTTTTTGCATGGGAACGTTTTGCTCTGGCGCTTAGGGGAACTCTATTCCAGGGAACGGAGAGCAGGGCGGAAATGTTATTGTTTTCATCAGTAAGGGGCAGTGTCGATTCACAGACGGGGCGGAGCGTTTACTAGTGGCGAAGCCGCAACGAGGTCAAGTGCGAAGTTTGATTTGTCAGCTGGTACGAGAACACATTTGCGTGTAGCAACATGTTATTAAACTCGGTGCTAGCATATTGTTTACATTTCCGACTGGATGTCCTTTTTATTCACTTAACTATGTTTATATATACAGTATATTCACTGAGAAAACTATTAGGAGCACTGGTACACTTGCGTATCCGTTATCAGATCAGCCAATCATATAGCAGCAGTACAAATAATAAAATCATGCAGATACAGGTAAGAGGCGTCAATTAATTTTCACTTTAAATGCCAGAGTGTAATCTCCGTGGTTTCATTAGTGATATGATTGTTGATGCCAGATGGGCTGCTGTATTTCTGTAACTACTCATCTGAAATTTTCATGCATAATAGTCTCTGGAGTTCACTCAGAATGGTGGGAAGACAAAAAAAAAAAAAAAAAACATCCCGTGAACTGTAGCTATATGGATGGAAATGCCTTGTTGATGAAGGAGGTCAGGAGAATGGCCAGACTGTTTCAAGCTGACAGAAGGGTTATGGTAACAACCAAATGTGATCAGCAAAAAAGCATCTCAGAATGCACAACACATCAAACCTTGAGGCGAATTGGCTAAAATACCAGAAGACCATGTCAGGTTCTACTCCTTTCAACCAAGAACAAAAAGCAAAGGGTGCAGTGAGCAAGGGCACACCAAACCTGGACAGCTGAAGGCCGGAAAACATATCTTGGTCTGATGAATCTTGATTTCTGCCATGACACACAGACCATAAGGTCAGAATTTTGATGACAGCAGCATGAATCCATGCCCCCAACCTGCATTTTGTTAACAGTCAAGGCTGGTGTTGGTGTTGTAAGGGTATGGAGAACGTTTTCTTAAAAACACTTTGGGCTGGTTAATACCAATCAATCATCGCTTAAATGCCACAACCTATCTGAGTACTGTTGCAGACCATGTGAATCCTTTAATGGCCCCAAAGTACCCATCTTCTAAGGGCTATTACCAGCATGATAATGCACCACATCACAAAACAAAAGTCATCTCAAAATGATTTCATGAATATGAGTTCAGAGTTCTCAATGGCCTACCCAGTCACTGGACTTGAGTCCAATAAAATATCTTTTGGATATAGTAGAACAGGAGGTTATCAACCCATTTCCACAGCTGACCAATATACAGAAACAGCATGATGATAAAATAGACCAAAATCTCAAAGAAATGTTTCTAACATCTTGAAGAATCCATGCCACTAAGAATTGAGGTTGTTTTGAGAGCAAAAGGAGACCATATCCAGTGTTTATACAGTGCTCCTAACAAATTCCTCAGTGAGTGCATATATAAAGAAACACAGGTGCACCAATCATGGCAGCACCAGGCGCAAGGTAGGAAACAGCCCTGAACAGGGTGTCAGCCCATCAGAGGGCGCAGTGGTGCATACTCATACAAACACAGAAGGCCATTTAGAGTTGTTAGTCAAAGTAATCTTTCGCAATGTATTTATGTATACTGCACATACTAGGGGGCTTTGCCCCCTGCTTGCTTCACTCGCCAACCGCCCTGGCCTGCACCACGTGCCAGCCACTTTGTGTCTCTGCCGCTTGTGTATGTGGATTTCACTTTCACCAAACGGCAAATCTTTTCATTCTCTCGGATATGCCTCTTCATTGGGAAGAAACACTACTTTTCCCTGATGGCAACATGAATTAGACGATCTACAAGCCCCCAACTTAGAGTTTAAATCCGAACAATATATTTAATCTGTTTGCTGTTATGTTATTTCACATAGTAATAATTTCCATTTGTTTGCGATAATGTGATCTTTATTATCATTTTTTGAGACTTTTGAATTTTAATACTTTCATTATCTCTAACTATTTTTCAATTCTTTACGACTTTCTCCTTTGTCATCATCTACTCTTTGTCTTTTATTTCCGTCCCCGGGCGTGGTTAAATCTCTTGGCACAAAGTCTCGTCTCGCGGGACATGAAAGTTTCTCTCTGAAAAACTCACATCTTGTCCCATGCTGAAAAGTCTTGTCTCATCCCAAGATTTTTTTATTGAAATAGAGAGACATATATACCGTGTGTGTGTATATATATATATATATATATATATATATATATAATATCAATGTTTGTATTGGATGGATGAAATTACATTTAATCAAGAATACCTGCACCAATGACCAAGATGGTTAGAATACAGCTCATATAATGAACTACATTTTATACTAGCCAGAAAAAACTACATTCTGATTATATCCTAATACAAATTATTTGTACAGTACTGTTACACAAATAGGTGGTTTCAATTCCCAACTTGCTGTCAAGATATTCTTCAGTTCAGAGCAACCCTTTCATGAAAATGAAATATTTTTCTATAGAAAATATATTGATATATATTTTATCTTTTATTGAATTTATTAAAAGCACGTAATGTTCCATACATTCAAGTCAAACTTAACAAAACTAGATTCGATTCCACCCCTGGCCATGAGAAAGAGGGGAAGGCCAACAGCCGGAATAAAACTTTAAGATTAGTAAAGAGGTAAAGAAGTCCTTCTCCCCAATATAATTGTTTATCCTAAAATGTTATTGATTAGATCCTGCCAGGTTTTTAAAAAGTTTTGAACAGATCCTCTAAGTGAGAATTTGATTTTTTCCAGTATCAAATAGTATGTAACATCAGTTACCCACTGACTTAAAAGAGGTGGGCTAGGTTCTTCCAGTTGAGCAAGATAAGCCTATGTGCTAATAGTGAAGTAAAGGCAATTACAGTTTGTTTGTCCTTCTCCTCTGGGAGTCCACCAAACACAGCTATTAATGGTTTAGGAGTAATTGTGACACCAAGGCTATCTGATAGGGATTTAAATATTTTCGTCCAGAATGATGTTAATTTGGTGCAAGTCCAAAACATGTGGCCCAGTGAGGCTGGAGCTTTCTATAGAAAAATAGATCAGGCATTGTCATTGGCATGGTAGGGTCATAACATGAATAAGAATAATGCAATTATTTTACATTAAACATCTTATTTACTGTACTGTGTTGTATTCAGTCACTTGTAATGTGACAGGTGTGAAGTTTATTTTGAAAGCACAATCAAAAGATGGGTGACATGGTGGCACAATGGATAGCACTACCACCTCATAGATCCAGCATCTTGGGTGTGACTCCTGTGCCCAGATGTTGTCTCTTTGGGGTTTGGACGTTCTCACCATATTTATATGCATTTTTTGCACATGTCCTCAAACACATGTGGGTTAGATTAATTTGTGACTTCAATTTGGTTCCTGTTTGGGTCTGCATAAATGGTCACTATTATGGGCTAGTACCCTGTTTTCTGTGTAGTAGTGTGTGTCTAGTGCTGATTGGATAGGTTCCAACCTCCTTGATCCTAAAATAGAATTAGGCAGGTTTGAAAATGTTATTTTGTGTTTTTTATAAGCAGAATTCCTAATAACCTAGAAGAACAGTGTTTTTGGGCAAAACAGGCATGGTCCATCAGCCACAACACTGAGTTCCTTTCTCTTGGTTAGGAGAAGAGGTTAGAAGAGTTTCCGGAGTAATTTGTGACAGACGGGTATCAGCAAGAGTGAAAGGGAAGGTCTACAGGACTCTACAGGACGGTAGTGAGACCAGCTATGTTATATGGGTTAGAGACTGTGGCACTGAGCAGAAAGCAGGAGACAGAGCTGGAGGTAGCAGAGTTAAAGATGCTAAGATTCGCACTGGGTGTGACCAGGATGGATAGGACTAGAAATGAGGACATTAAAGGGTCAGCTCAAGTTGGACGGTTGGGAGACAAAGTCAGAGAGGCGAGATTGCATTGGTTTGGACATGTGCAGAGGAGAGATGAGGGGTATACTGGGAGAAGGATGCTAAGGATAGAGCTGCCAGGGGAGAGGAAAAGAGGAAGGCCTAAGAGAAGGTTTATGGATATGGTGAGAGAAGACATGCAGGTGATGGGGGTGACAGAACAAGATGCAGAGGACAGAAAGATATGGAAGAAGATGATCCGCTGTGGCAACCCCTAACGGGAACAGCCGAAAGAAGAAGAAGATAAAATGGAAGGATGGAGAATAAATATGCCAGGAAGAGCTCAATGTGAGCATTACTGTGTAAACAAGTATATGCCAGCTGTACCATATGACCAAGGGGGCATATATTAAGCCAAATGTTAATGGTGCACATGAAAGCTGTAGTGATGTCTGAACATGGCATTTTACATCTTATATCTGATTAGTGTGATCCATTTTGTAAAGCACAACTCAGAGTTCAAGCGGTAACACATTGGCAGGCAAGGTGATAAAGGAGACCTTGGGTCTGTGGCTTACCATGCATTATACATTTTACTTGTACTCTTGGGTTTTTCACTTTCCTAGCGCACTACTGCTTGTTTTGTCAAAAACCTTGTGATTGCACTTGTTGCTAACAGGGCTTAAAAATGTTAACCATTTGGAGTAAAATGGCATGCTCAGTTGTGAGGCCAGCTGTACATTGATCTTTACAGTCAGCACACCAAATCGATATCAAATTCAGATTTTTGCTAATTTAATCAGGATAACTCCTTCAGCATTTGCACAACATTACAAAGAAATAGGATAGAAAGGCCATAAGTAAGGAAATATAAAAACAGGTTCAAATTTTTAAAGCTGAGTGCAGGAAGATCTGAAAACAGGAAAGGGTGT
This sequence comes from Erpetoichthys calabaricus, assembly GCF_900747795.2. Classification (NCBI taxonomy): domain Eukaryota; kingdom Metazoa; phylum Chordata; class Cladistia; order Polypteriformes; family Polypteridae; genus Erpetoichthys; species Erpetoichthys calabaricus. The sequence goes on along the minus strand of NC_041411.2, from coordinate 15,763,140 downwards.
GTATTTCCACAGTTCAATCAGGAAAAATGTGCAGGCGTTAGTCTGTGATTTATTACTCCTAGTGAACATGTTCTCTGTTGTATGTTCTACAGTAAATCAGGGGTGCCCAAGTTCAGTCCTGGGGTCTCAATGTGACTGTAGGTTTCATTCCATCCAGTTTCACAAATAAACAGTTCAGTCTTAACTTTTGAATGATCTAATTGATTGGTCTGTTCTCATATTTTGCATTCAGAAATATGTGCTGGTATATTTATAGGTAAACAAGATTCAAAGATTTGCCTATCTTTAAATGTGAATTTTTTTTTTACAAGATATGTTTTATTCATTTTTTTCCTGTGGGGTTTACTCCCTTACTGACAAATAATGAGAAGTGCAGACACAGGTGCAAATGACACTGAATGTAAAAGCAGACCTTTCAGTGCTACATTCATGTATGTGCTAATTAGTGATAAAGGGCTTAAAGTAAGTGGTCCTAAAGCTCAGTCCTACAGGTGTTCATCCCAGCCACTGTCTGCTTTTAGCTGGACTCCTGCCTTTATTAAACAAGCAGTTATTTCACAGTTTCTGCCTTTTTTGTGATAATCCAGAAATTACAAAATGGGCTTGATTAAATTTTAGGCGAATGTAGCAAGCATTTGTGTGTGTGACATTATTGTTCTTTGTCTTGCATTTTTAAGATTTTGTTCTGGTTTATGTTCTGATCATTTAAGCTTATTCTTACAAGTTAATTTTAAACTGAAGTAGCTGCTTCCCCATTTGTGGCCGTACTGCTCATCACTAATCAGTATTTGGATTGAGGTAACGGAGTTAACTTCACATTAAAAGGTGAATTAAAAAGAATAAATCAAAACAAAAAAGTTACAAGACATAGCAAAAAAACATTTTTTTACATATAGATATACTAGCATATATTTCTGGATGACAAATAAGAGAAGAAATAATCAAACATTTAGAATTAAGACTGAACCGTTTTTTGTGCAACTGGTTGGAATTAAAACCTGCAGCCACAATAGTACCCCAGGACATCATTTGGGAACCCCTGTTCCAAATCATTATTGTTATTATATTATGAATGTTGTAGCAACACATAATTGTCATTCCCTTGTTAACTACAACAATGGAAAAACAACAAAATAAAGCAAATCTTCACGGTAAACTTAGTACACCCGTCTGCTTACTACAAACACCGACGTAGAAGGGCGGGAACTTACGTATGTCAAAGGGCGCCGCCTTAGGCGAGAACACCCGGAAGTAGTTGCGCGGCCGTGCTCCGCTTACCGGAATTAGTCTTCTTTCCTGATTAGTTCGAGGATTTGTATTGATGGTAAGAAGGATTTATGTTTATTCAGTTGTTGTTATGTTCTAATTTAGGGGCCACCTTCTTTATTTAACAATTATAGTTCTGAATGATTTATTTTTCTCGTCTTAAAAAAAAGGTTTGGTTTTTGTAGAGTGTACAGCGCGAAGCAAATGCATGCGTGATAAACAATCTTGGACTTCGACATTTTTAAATGTTGGCTCGGACTGGGTGTCGTAGGAAGCTCGTCTTAATTTTGCGAACAACTTTGATATACACTCTTTATCTGCAAACAAACAATTATCTAGGACTCGTACATTAATTCTGCAATGTTTATACTTGCGTTTAGGTCTGATGTACGGTGTATTTTTAGAATTACAGAACGCAAACACTACGGACACTCGCGTTATAAAGGGGAAAAAATTAAAAAGGGAACAACAGTGTTGGAGTTCTAGCAAGATGATAGTTCAGGAGTATACGCAGTTAACATTTAAAGGCAACAGTAAGTATATTGCCAAAGTATTTTCCCATTTATATTTATGACAGTAAACTGTCATTTTTAATTTTCTGAATGTGCTTGATTCCGTCTTGAGACACCGGCAGCCCAAGTGTCTCCTGACTACGTTTGGCGTGTACGGGGACGCCGTCATCTGTGGACACATTCGACCACACCCAGCGTCCCCTTACACAATTACTCTTAGGAAAACGCCGCTTAGTCTCGCGCAGGGACAGCACTTGGTGGATTTAGTTATTGGGTAACAAACGTTTGAAATGTCAAAAGCTAATTGGAATGGGCTTTAAATGTAAAGGTAGTGTGGTCACTGACAGGCTGTGTTTGATTCTCTTTTTATTTATTTATCCAGTGGGCTGCAAATACCCAGATCAATACGGAGTGAAGATTAGCTTCACCTCTGACGGGCGCGTTTACTGTAACGTTTTCATTTTGGATTTTCTTAAATCAGAAATGATGGTTGGTAGGTGGAGCTGGGGAAGATACGAAACCGGGAAGACTTGTTGCATTTATGTAATAGCCTGCATCAGTTGGACATTTCACAGAAATCGACTCGAACAATTACGTGTACAGAATCTGGGGCCATATCAGCGGCAAAAATCTTTTAAATTATCAAAATACTGCGCTTTTTCTATATCGTAGCGATGGTGGCTTTGCGGCGCTGCACCTAAAATTAAACTTATGATTTATTTCATGTTGGGTTTCAAGCCGTTGTTTTTAATGTTGGTGTATAGCTTTTGTCAACGGGATTGTTTTATTAAAGTTTAAAGGGGAGGTGGGTGGGTGGGAGTTTACCTACCAACACTAACCGATGCTGCCTGGTTGTACGAGTCCGGGTATCGGCACTAAAGAGGAAGGCTTAGTTTGAATATTGCCGTTTTGTAGCGATCGTGTTACTTGAATGTACAACTCCATCAGTATTAAAAGAAAAAGTGTTTTCTTTATAAATCGAATGTGTTTGTCACAATATATTTTAGTTATCAGTGCATCGGTCTATTTTCAAACCCGCTTAACCTGGACAGGGTCGTGGGACAACTGGAGCCTATCCTAGTAAGCACCCGATACAAGGCAGGACAAGGGCGCCAGTCCAAGTAACGGCAAAAGTATACACAACTGAATAAGAATGATTAAAAATAACAACAGCAAATAAAATGTCAAATCTTATTTTACGAGAAAAAATCTTTTCTGATGGAGTCTACTAAATTAGAAATAGAATAACCAACAATAAAGTAGCCAACTCACACCATTTGGACAATGGGATTTGTAATTTGAAGTTTGCATTTTACTTTTCACTTCTGTTGCTATTTATTTTATTGCTACTTGGATGGTTTTAGAAACATTTGTTTGGGGAAAATGATTTTGTTTTGGCTATTAGAATTCAGTACTTCAGTACAACAAGCTCAGTTTTAAAGCGTTGCTTTGAAACTGGGTTTTATACTGTCACTAAAAGTTATAGTAAAATGCAAAAAGAAATTCTTCCCATGTGTAAGCTCTGCACTGGACTTGCACCACATCCAGTGTTCCTGCGTTGTCTCTAATGCTGTCTTGAAACTCCTGCAGATTAAGCCAATAAATATCTTAATATGAAAACTGACCACATGAGCACGTTTCTGATATGAAAATCTAGATACTAACTTTTATTTTAGTGTGAGATTATGAAAAAATAGTAACGTAATGAGACAATTTTTGTTTACCTCATTTCCCCAGGTCTTAAGTTCCTATTCTATTCCAATTAAATTAGGTATATTTTTCTGACCAATACAGTCATCATAAGTAGCAAGTTTGTTACATTTATGCTATCTAGAAACACTGTTAAGACATTTCTATGATTCTGTTTTAAAACCTATATATATGTTTAAAGCAATTATTGTTTTTCTTTTTAAGAAATATCAGGGACTTCTTTGTGAAATGCCCAATATACAAAAAAAATACTTCTATCAAATGAAAATCTCAGTTTCTAATGTTTTAAGAACTATTTGAATACTTTTGGTGAATTTATTTTGAAGTATAGGGAAAAATACACAATTCAAATAATTTACTGCTTCAGTGATTCATGTTAGGTATTGATGTAATAGGAACAAGTCCTTTATTATAGTTTTATTAGGGTCGTTACTATTATCTGTGATTATCTGTGATTACATCTTGCCTGAAGAAGGGGCCTGAGTTGCCTCGAAAGCTTGCATATTGTAATCTTTCTAGTTAGCCAATAAAAGGTGTCATTTTGCTTGGCTTTTCTCTGGAGTACAGTGAAATTCTTATTTGCATATGTTGGTCAATATGCAACACAACACCATTCTCCAGAGTAGACCTGCCTCACCTTGAGACATCTGCTATACCAACTAAAATACAGTCACTACCTTAGTTTCTCTATTTCTAACTTGAAAAACCACAGAACATGTTAGTGTACTTAAGTAATTAATGTGATTAGTGACTACTCCAAAATAGAAATATGTACAAGTTCATGCACATTATCTTAAAAATCAACCAGTGGGTCACTTATTAGGACTCTATCCTTAAAATGTATCATTAGCGATGTGATGGGTACATGCTGTGATCATCTCTGTGTAGGTTGTCTATACTGAGACTTCATTCACAGAGTACTACACCAGTTTATATTGATTAGCCAATGATCTAAAACTGATCAGTATGCACTTTTTCATACACCTCATTCATTTTTGTGCTTTTATTATAAATAAATTTGTGCAGGCTTTTTTCCTATTATTTAAATACAGTATGTGGGACAGCAGAAAAGTAACATTAAAGTCAAGCTGAATTATTTTTTCATTCTGTGGTAATGAATACCTCTCAAAGAAGTCTAAATATTGCACAGATTTTTGTGCTCTTTATTTGGGATTATATGTGAAAATGCAAAAGATAATTAAATGGAGGTGTTGTCAACTTTAGATAATATGTGCATAGTTTGTCTTCCTTCTACTGAAGTGCTTGTTCACAATCCATCCACGTAACTAGCAAGCATATGACTGTAAACCTTGCTCCAAGATCGCTTCTGGCCAAGTAGTGGTTTCAGGAATGGCATTTTAATTTTCTCCTGGAACACCATAGTGTGTAGTAGTTTGAGTATTTTGTAGACTTTAAAGCTCAAGGTCTCCAAAGTAGCTCTCGCACCCCCTTTAATAAATGATATATGACATTTTTAAAGTTGATGCTGTATCACAATATTGTAGTGTTTAAAAAAAAAAAAAATAGGAAATTTAGGAGAGAATAACTTATTATACTGATTGTCTAATTTTTAACATATATTAGTTAATTAGTTTGCTTTATTTGTACTTTTACTCTTTAGCCCTTTTCACATAGGCAAACTGTCCCTAGGTCCCATACTTGTTAGCAAACTCAAGAATACTGGGAAACTTTTTACCCATTATTTTTCCAGTTTAATACTTCGCGTGAATCTCAGAAAGTTTTAGATTATTTGTGAACAAAGATAGAAAATTTAAGCGTGCAAAATGTCAAAATGGCTGTTTGTAAAATTAAGGGATCCACTGACTGTATGTCTTTGATTAACCTCATTTTACTGATGTTTGTTTTCTAAGCTAACTGTTTGAAAGGTGTATGGATTATAGAGGTGGGCGGTATGACCAAAATTCTATATCACTGTATTTTTCTAAATTCTGCCGGTTTCACGGTATTCGACGGTATTTTTTCCCCCATGCATGAGTGGATGTTAACCACATTTTCCACTGCAATTACTGCAGTAGACTGGCTAAGAATAACCTATTCAACTGTTATGAGAATTGTACATCGTACAAAAAGACATTTTAATGTGCACACAAGTATTAATACAGGTTTGCATGGCCCCATAAAGTGATAGTTTTCAAGGGGGTGGCACTAAAGAGAAGGAATCACATTGCATGACAGATGTAGTCAAAATATAGAACCTTTTAATTGAACAAATTTTGCAAAAGCTTAAACTATGATTTTGACAACATATTTTCAACCATCCAAAGAGGCATTTAGACTTAGTAAAATATCCAGAGGTGTTTGTCAAAAGTTGGATTGCACTGAACACGTCTTAGAAAAGGAATAAATAGTAAATATTTTTTGTAAAACAACTACACTTTCCGTTAATGTTAACAATCTCTGTCCACTGACACGTTAAAGTGACTTTTTTAACAATTTTACCATCATTAAACTGCGTAATATTTAAACTAATAATAACAATAAAATACATAATAGTATTACTGATAGTTGCACTATTACTTCAAGCCCAGGTGCATTACACAGTATTCACCAAATTAAAATAAAATAAAACATGTGCGACTTGGTGATGACATCTTACCAACTGTACCATTATTTAGGCAAACTGCATTAATATGGACTTGCTTCAAGCTAAGCTATATACATAAATAATAAAACTGCAAGTTGCATTTATAATGCTGTTTGTGGTTTAGCCCTATGGAAGCGCATTAGGGCCACTGTGAAGAAAAAAAAAAAATGGACACGGAAGAAAAAAACAAACTATATGTCGAGAATAAATTCGACATGTTGACTTTATTCTCGACATTTCCACTTTAATGTTGACGCTTATGTCAAGATTAAAGTCGACATTTCCACTTTATTCTCATAGTTTATTTTATAATTAAAGTAGAATGTTGTAAACTAAACTTCATCCTAAAATCAATGTTTAATTTGCTAGATTTTCTCAAACCCCGTCATAAGTTAATGCAGCACATCAAATACTTTGTGTTAAGTGTTCCCCGACCCAGTCGTTAATCACTACGCTTCTTAAACTGACTTCTTCCGCACTAAGAGCAGGCGCCTGCAGCAATTACTGCACAGAATCCGTTCACTTAATGATATTCCTGCTCTCTACCAAAACCCCAGTTCCTATCTTTCCTTTTTCTTTCTCCACATTACCAATCACCACACGATAAACGTCTTTGTGAAATTAAAACTAGTTATTAACTTAGCCAACAGAGTGTTCAGAACTTCAAAAATATCTTCGTTATACATGTTTAATTATGCCATCCATTCAGAGTTGCGCCCATCTCTGAACGAGTCGCCAGCACATCGCAGGATGAATATAAGCAAAACATACACTAGCAAGTACAAAAACAAGTACAACTTGGCTTGCAGTATTATCCAGTAGTATAGAAACAGTATTTACACATCTGACCTTTTAAAACTAAAGTATCTCCAGGCGTCGGACGTGACTCCTTTTTTTTGGCAAAAGTTCTTCTGTTCATTATGTTCAACTTTATCGTCGGCTTCAGTTTCGGAATGCTCTCTGTCCATTTTTCACATTTCACAGAACTTTAATTTATTTGCGCATTTATTTAATTTTGTCCGAAATAGTCCTCCATATACCTATGCTACCGCCCACTATTTGGTGGTGTAGCAGTGAAAAAGAGCCCTAGTGCAACAAATCTGTGTTTAGCGGTGTAGCAGTGAAAAAGGTCCCCACTTGAACAGTTTCCCGCTGCGCCACGTTCCGAACATCGTTTAGGCAATTTAAACCGGTGTTGCGGTATAAGAAAAATCCATATCATAAAAAAAATAAACGGTTTTCGGTATGAACCGGTATACCGCCCAGCACTAATGGATTAATATTGTATAAAATAACTCCTCTCCGTTCAAGCTCAGGAAATCATTAAGCCTAGCTACTACCATACATGGCCTTACTCTGGCATTCTGACAAATGCTTGCAGTTGGTGGTAGGGTGGTTGGATTTGGAACTGACCCTGATAGTCAAGGATATTTTGCACACCTTGAGCCCCGGATCCTCAGTTACGGTCCTGGTGAGCTTCTTATTTAAGCTTCAGCAAACTTTCCCTAAATATTGAAATGCACTTTTTAAATGGATACCTACTTTCCTTGGCATACCATCATGTTACATTTCAGTATTTTAAGTAAAAATTGTGTTTTTTGTTGATTAGTCGCTCGATCAACTTGTGTATGTATGAGTATGTGTGATAGGTATAGAGAGAATTTGTATTAAACATGCAGCTGTTAGAGGCTGTATGTTACTAAGGCAGAACCCACTAAATATAGTATAATGAAATTTTAAGCATGGTGGACGATGGCTTTGTATGTAACCAAATCCAACATTATTGTACAGGTTACAATTCCACTTTCTCTTTTATGTTTAATGTTTTACTTTAAAGCAAATGTTGCAGATTGATGAAAGGCTTATTACCAAAGTTGTCAAAACTGTAGCTGCTAATTTTCTTTCAAATATAGAGAACATTAATGTATGTTTTAAGGGGATAACTGTTTTTTTGTCTTAGTTTTTAAGATTTTGTTAATAATAATTCTACTTTTCCAGATGTTTTTGGGTGTTCTGTTACTGCTAATGACCAGTGGATCCAACACTGAAATAGCTGCAGCCTTTCATCATTCAATCTTGTTTGCTCTACTGTCTGTACTGTTTATTGTTAATTGTCATTATTAGCATTCAGTTAATGGAGCAAACATTATAGTAAAGGGCGATTAGGAAAATGACACAATAAGAGCTTCAAGCTAAGGAAAACGCATTTGTCTATATTTCTTACGAATGTAAATCTTCCAAAACTGCTCTTTAGTAAAGTTAGAATAAAATGGGGAAAAAAAACTCAGATGAGATCAGTTAGAGATAAAATAGTCACTGATTGAAAAACTGGTTGGAATAAAATTTGCAGCCTAAAATATCACTGAGATTATAAACCATTGCTTTAAAGCCTGTGTTAATTATGTAATGTCCTAAAGAGCTAAAAATGATTTTGGTAAATTTTTAAAGCACAGCTGTTTCTTTTACAGGAAGAGATGTCGGGTGAAAGTGTGGTGAGCACGGCAGTGCCAGCAGCTACAACACGAACCACATCATTTAAAGGGTCAAGCCCAAGCTCGAAGTATGTCAAGCTAAATGTTGGTGGTGCTCTTTATTACACCACCATGCAGACCTTAACCAAACAAGATACAATGTTAAAAGCAATGTTCAGTGGAAGAATGGAGGTGCTCACAGATAGTGAAGGTATGTTGTCCTGAGCCCAAATATTTCTCAAGTGCAAACTGTACAATTTTAGACATTCATAGGATATGCTATTGAATATGATATTGATTTTACTATTGTGAAAGTTTTAATTGATGTAATTTTAATACCCTTTTGTGTGTTGAGGAATAATGCAGATTTGACTGTGCTGTTGAACTTATTATTATTGCACACCTATTGTTATTGTTGTAGGAGGAAATAATGCATTGCAGAAATGAGGGAAACATTTTTCATAATCTTTGTGAACACTTGTACACAGCTTGGACTAGTGCTCTTTAGTTTCTTGAATGTTACTATTGCACACCATAATATAAATGAATTAAAGCAGGACTTTGGAATGGACATTTGTCTAGATGAACTTTATTATTACTGAACAGAAAATTCATTTGGTCATAGGTGCTAAAATTGAATAACAGAAATGATACTATAAAATTAAACACTCAATTTAATATGCCTTAGTCATTTTTTGAGTTACATTTTATCATTAAACAGCATGATTACTGAAGGTCCAAATCTACTTTATGTATGAAGAAAGAGTATCATTTAAAGCAGACCACTCAATGGATTACTTTAGTATAAAACTGTGAACAAAAACTGAGCAGTGTGGATGTGTAAGAACTTTTACTTTCTTTACCTTGCATTAATTTGAGAATTTCAGTGTGACTTCATGCAATATTATTGGATATTTTTGGTTGCTATCACATGTTATCATTTGAATGAATACCTCTGTCAAGGTTTTGGTGAAAAATCTTGTTTTGTCATCAGTTTGAACAACTTTGAACATATGAAAGAAACGACAAATTTTTAGGGGGTATCTGAAATTTGTGATATTGTATCCCGTAGGCAACACATGTCCCCTAGGAAGAGGTTCATTAGAGATTTCAGCCATTACTATACCACTAATATACAGGGTGGTCCAGATCTAATTATGCAACTGTTCGACTGACAACCGTCTCCCTGCCATTTTGGAATGGCAACAAAAAGAATTTTAAGTGAAATCTCTATGTGCAGGGCAGGTGCTATGAATTCTCTATGTAATAAACTTAAGTTATAGCGTAATGAAAATTGCATAATTAGATCTGGACCACCCTATACATAAAAATATATAAAATTCCCTAGTGGTACGGCAGTGATTCTAAAAGGAAGAAAGAATCAGTAACACTAAAGGAAGATTATATTTCAGTTCTGTTTAATACCAGCAAGCCCGCGATTCTCGAAAGAATCGCAAATCCAAGAATGGCAATCACTTTCTGTTCCCTCCGATACTTGGAGGGATGAAATATCATGGAGGGTGGGTGCGTCCTGGGAAAGTTCATTTAATTAAATAAACATATTTGTACTAAAGCGGTTTCTTTTTGGAGCTGTGACTCATCTGGTTCTGGTGTTTCAGAAGCGCGTTGTAGGCGCCTTCGTTTATTGTTTTTATCCACACAGTCTCTTTTTTTTGTTTTTCTATGGCTGTGTCGTCAGCGAGAAGTCGTTTGCTGACGGCGGCGGATTCGCGTGTTGAAGTGACCATGGAGGCGGATCCGGGCATGGAGGGCTACATTACTAAACGAACGTGGTATATGCGGTGGTGTGGGCGGTCGTGTTCGGGTGGCTGTACAACCTGGCATGCACGCTTTACCTTGGGTTTAGTTTACAGTTCGTAGCCATGGTAAAGTTTTCATTTAATTAAATAAACATATTTGTACTAAAGTGGTTCCTTTGTGTGGGCGCCTTCGTTCATTGTTTTTATCCATACGGGCTCGTTTACAGGTCGTAGCCATACGGGCTCGTGTTTGTATTACTAATCGTTGAGCTCCTTCCATTTGGAGCCGTGACTCCTTTGCCTATGCTGTGTCAGAAGCGCATTGTGGGCGCGTTCCTTCATTGTGTTGTTTATCCATATGGGCTCGTTTTGTATTTCTGTTAGTTAAGCTCTTTCATTGTGGAGCTGTGACGTCTTTGCTTCTGGTGTGTCTGAAGCACGTCGTAGGAGCCTCCGTGTACTGTTTTTAACCATGCGGTCTCGTCTTTGTTGTTCTGTGGCTGTGTCGTTAGGTAGAAGTCGTTTACTGTTAGGAAGCATACTCCAACTTAAACACACTGACTGCTGGTACGGTGGATTAGAGCAGGTGTAGTTTACAATTTTGATTTGATATTAGGTGCAATTTTTGTTCCTCAAGTTTAGAGAAAATATATAAAACATGTTCTTTCCAAACTTTGATTTATCGCCATCACCCTTCTTGTTTGCAGGCTGGATCCTCATAGATCGCTGTGGGAAACACTTTGGAACAATTCTCAATTACCTAAGAGATGGCGCAGTGCCTCTACCAGAAAGCCGTCAAGAGATAGAGGAGTTACTTGCGGAAGCCAAATACTACCTTGTTCAAGGCCTGGCAGATGAATGTCAAGCAGCGCTACAGGTTCCATTATTGAATCTTTTTAAGTATTGTATAGTCCTTTAAATGATAACATATATAATTGTAAGGCATGTCATTTGGTTCAGAAATGTTCTTGCAAAAAATAAATAAGCTGCTCAAAAAAAAATGAAGGGAACACTTAATCATCTCAGTCTAACACAAGTCAGTGAAGCTTCAGGAACATCAGTTCTGTCCAGTTAGGAAGCAGAAGCGATTGTAAATCAACTTCATCTGCTTTGGTGCAAATGAAAGTGACAACAGTTGCACGGGAGAGGCAACCGCAAGGTAACCCCCCAAAAAGGGAATGGTTTTGCAAGTGGTTGCCACAGACAATTGCTGTCTCCTTATCCTTTTTGACTGATTCTTCTCTAGTTTTGCATTTTGCTAATGTCCTTGTCACTCATCTGGTATCATGGTGTAGTACCTGCTGCCAATTCAGGTTGCACAGGTATTCCAGGTCCTCCCAGGATGGCACATCCATACAGGTGCGATTTGTGTTCCCCTAATTTTTTGAGCTGTGTGTGTATATACAAATATAGTATGTGTGTGTGTATGAATGAATGAATGAATTTACTTTATAGTCAGTTAGAACATACAACGAGTGCACAGCTGAATGAAATTGCATTTCCTCAGGCTCATTGTGCGAACATAAACAAATACAAGCGCTCATCATGCAATATAATAGACGGCATAAAGAGACAAAATACATGAATAGTCCAATAGACAAACTTAAAAAAAAAGTTGCATGTTTTATATAAGAATATTTCACATTCTAAGGAATATTAATGTGAAAAAAAATAGTGGTAAGTGCTTCAATGATGTAAAACATTAAAATAATGCACAGAAATAACAGCATTTTAAGAGAGATGGGATTCCGAATATATGTGTTCAAACAGTCTGTGTGTGTGTGTGTGTGTGTGTGTGTGTGTGTGTGTGTGTATTCAGGAATCCAACAGTCCCAATAATTCAGCATGTTGTGTTATTAGAGGGAGCCGAGTAGTTTGGACTGTGGGAAGAAACTCCTACTGAGTCTGGCAATCTTGCACAGCATCCTGCAGTAATGTGGAGCTGAAGTCAATAAAGAGCAGCCACACAACTGTTCTTATTATGTAGATGGGCCATAGTCAGGATTTAGTGCTGCCGATATGGCATCATCGGTAGAGTGGTTAGGATGGTGTGCAAACAGAAGCGTGTCAAACATTGCAGGAAGTTTGGATGTGTTATAGTCCTTTACCAACGTTTTTTAAAGCACTTCATCATATTGGGAGTGAGCGCCATAGGGTGATGGTCATAGAGTGTTGATGCTGGTGAATTCTTTGACAATGGTGTGATAGTAGTGGCATGAAGCATAGGGTGTACAATGACTTGCCTCAAATGCAGAACATACTGTATATAGGTTGTAACCTATTAGTTGTTACCTGAGAGGCCCATTTGTAACATTCAGAAACTTTTTCAGTTTTTGCAAACATAAACTTTAAATTTAAACTTTTGGGAGTTTACTAACGTTTTCACCACTGTAGGTCATTTATTGCATTTCAACTTTGGAAGAGAAACTGAGATGTTCTAAAACATTTGACCAGTTGTGCATGTGTTTGTATTAATGTTGTGAAATTTGAGACCCTGACAACCCCTCAACTATGCGATGCACTGAAACTCTTTTAAGGCAAACGAGGATTAGTTGTCTGCTGCTGGTGCAACCACAAGTTCACAAGCTAGCTGCGTAACCTGTCTGTCACCTGATGGTTGATGTGGGGATTTGTAAACCCAGCCACTGACTTGACCTTGTGCTCACTTGTGCAGGAAGGCTATTTGTTTTTTTGATCTAAGAAGGGAGTGAATGCAGGGCGACATCATCGCCTCTGCATGTATGCTGTTTGTGTTTGAGTGACAAGAACGTTCTCAAAGCATTTATTCAAATGGGAGCTGTCTTTACAAAAATTACACAAATTTTTATCAGAAACCTAGACTCCCCTCCGCTCTTTTGCAAGTCTGTGACCCACACATCACTGCGTGTGTGCATCTCAAAAAATTAATAAAGGAACACTTTTTAATCAGAGTATAGCATCAAGTCAATGAAACGTCTGGGATATTGAGCTGCTCAATTAAGTAGCAGAGGGGGTTGTTAATCAGTTTCAGCTGCTTTGGTGTTAATGAAATGAACAACGGTTGCACTAGAGGGGCAACAATGAGGCAACCCCCAAAACAGGAATTGTTTAACAGGTGGAGCCCACTGACATTTTTCCTTCCATCTTTTCTGTCTATTTTTTTCACTCTTTTTGCATTTGGCTGTGGTCAGTGTTACTTCTGGTAGCATGAGGCGATACCTGGACCCTGCAGAGTTTGCACAGGTAGTTCAACTTCTCCAGGATGGCACATCAATACGTGCCATTCCTGGAAGGTTTGCTGTGTCTCCCAGCACAGTCTCAAGGACATGGAGGAGATTCCAGGAGACAGGCAGTTACTCTAGGAGAGCTGGACAGGGCCGTAGTAGGTCCTTAACCCATTAGCAGGATGGTGTGGACACAGCGTAATGTTTTTATTCAACAGTAATTGTTGTACTAGAAGGGATGTGTAACAAGGAGCGTTGTCATGATGAAGAATTAAACCATTTCAACATTTTCCTCGGTTATTGATGTTGAAGGACGTCCTGATTTTTTATCGTCTTCAGCCGAGTCAGATCCATTACAAAATCGATCAAACCACTTGTAATTAATTGTAGGTGCAGTGTGACCATAAACTGATTTTAACATCTGATGGGTTTCCTGAACTTTTTGCAATTTGAAACAAAATTTCATGTTAATGCGTTGCTCGATATCCATTATTTACTACAAACTTGAAAAACACATTTGAACTCAACAGTGGCTGACAAACGATTGAGAGTATCAAACAAGTTGAAACTTGTCACAAACTTGGCTCTAGGATGCACCTGTCAGAACCTGCATTGAATTGTTTGGATGGTGCTCTGCATCAACATTCACCATACTTTTTGATCACACCTTGTATGTATGTATGTGTGTATAATATTATATATATATATATATATATATATATATAATATATATATCTTACTGTGGCAATTAATCAAGGAGGGCAAAAAATGAAGTTTTAGCAAAAAATTAGATATTGTTTCCTAGATTTAGAGTAGTTGTTTCCTGTTTTGTTTTCCATTGCTGAATCTGAGTTTTCATTGAATAGCAGATTTTTAGTATATATCTCATTAGGTTGTGTTCTTGAGCGCTTGACATCTTTTCAAATTAATTATGTGTTTATTACTTCTTTTTGTGCATTTTAGAATAAAGTTGCATATAAGCCTTGCTGCAAAGTCCCTGTTATTACATCCTCCAAGGAAGAACAAAGGCTGATTGCCACTTCAAACAAGGTAAGCCAGCACTGCTAAGACTGTAGACATTAGGTTTTGTCATAATAGATCTTGTACTTGTTGGGCAGGCTAAAGACTTGTCATATCTGGAGTGTAATGACAGTGTTGGCTTCTGTGTACACCATTTCAATTTGAGTGTTGTTTTGCCTCATTTAAAGTCCAGCTGTTACTTTTCATTGTGATTTTGTTCTTAGTTATTTAAGTTTCACCTTGTAACCATTTCAGTTGCCTTGCTCCTATATGGAGACTTAATATCAGTCTTTTATATTAGGATTCTATTAAGAGTATCATTCGTACACTATGGGGGGGGGGAGTGTTGATAAGATTTCACACTGAAGAGTACTCCTACACTACCTGCATGCTATCAGAGGTAAACAGCCAGTAACACAAGATAGTGGTGATATGTTAAAAATGGAACTGTTGTAGTTGGATTAACTGAATCTAGAGTATGTGCCTGGTGATTCAAGCTATCAAAGTATATTATGAAACCGCAGGGAGGCTAAGTCTACCATTGATCTGTTTGCTCAGCAATTCTAAGTACATACTACACAGGAAATAGGCTGTGAATCATTTAGATAACATCATTCTAAAATATGTCAAGGTAACAGGCCTGCAGTTATTGACAGTACAAAGTGGATGTTTTTTTTTAATATTTACCATAAAGTTTATGAACTCTTTAGATCTTCATCTATGTTATAAAAGAAAACAAAACACAATGTTTTTGTTGATTAAGATGATACATCATTAAATGTCTACTTCCGAAAGAGTATGTGAACATCTCCAATTATTACTTCAGTTAATGGGATAGCTATATTCTGGAGTGTCAATCAATGGGGTGACAGTCATGTGTGAGCTTGAGTGGCTCAGGCCTATTAAAAGAAAATAACAGTTTAAAAAAAAAAAAGAAAGAAACATAATACTGAGTCTTCACTACCAAAGTCATGCCTTCACCTCACAGGCTTGTGAACATAGTCCATACCTCAATTAAATGAGATTTTTGAAGATCCTAGGAAGTCTGTGCTCAGGAAATGGTTTCTAACGCTTTCTAAAGACTTTGGGCCTCACCAGTCCTCTGCTATGCAGATAATGTACAAATGGAGAAAATTCAGTACCACTGTTGCTCTTCCCAGAGTATGTATCTGTAGCGAGAGTAGGGAGCAGTTTGAGGAGACCCTGGAGAGGTGCAGTTATGCTCTATAGAGCAGAGAAATGAAGGTCAGTAGGAACAAAACAAAATACATGTGTGTGAATAAGAGGGATGTCAGAGGGATGCAGGAAGTAGAGCTGGCGAAGGTAGATGAGTTTAAATACTTGGGATCAACAATACTGAGTAATAGGGAGTGTGGAAGAGAAGTGAAGAAGAGAGTACAGGCAGGATGGAGTGGGTGGAGAAGAGTGGCAGGAGTGATTTGTGACAGACCGGTATCAGCAAGAGTGAAAGGGAAGGTCTACAGGACGGTAGTGAGACCAGCTGTGTTATATGGGTTGGAGATGGTGGCACTGACCAAAAAAGAGGGGGCAGAGTTAAATTTAGACTTTGCAGTGGGTGTGACAAGAATGGACAGAACTAGAAAGGAGTACATTAGAGAGTCCGCTCAGGTTGGGCAGCTGGGAGACAAAGTCAAGAGAGGCAAGATTGTGTTGGTTTGGACATGTGCAGAGGAGAGATGCGGAGTATATTAGGAGAAGGATGCGGAGGATAGAGCTGCCAAGTAAGAGGAAGGCCAAAGAGGATGTTTATGGATTTTGGTGTGAGAGGACATGCAGGTGGTGGGTGAAACAGAGTAAGATGCAAAGGACAGGAAGATACGGGAAAAGATGATCCGCTGTGTTGACCTCTAACGGAAGCAGCCAAAAGAAGAAGACGACCTTTGCTTTTCCTAGAAGTAGACGTCAAATGAAAATTACTCCAAGAGCAAAGGAAGCATGTAATGTTCAGCAAGAACTCCAGACTAAACATGTAGTGGTCTGCAACTGTCTCTTACACAGGCTAATGCAGTGGGCTCTTACACAGGCTAATGCAGTGGGCTAAAATTCGTCCAGGTCTGAATAACAACTAGGCAGAGCAGATGTTTGAAGTCATTACTGCTCATGGGATCACACTGGTTACTGAAAGCATGGGCTTCCCATATAGTTTTCCTGCAAAGACATTTACATTTTTATTTTTCAATAAATTAATGAAAAAAGTATAACATTTTATGTCTGTTTTGTAGTGCTCTCCATCTATTTCTATGACATGATTTTCTGATCATATTTATAGAGAATTTTGTTTTTTAAAAGTACAAAAAAATTCTAGCACCACTGTTATAAAAATGCAATTCATAGGTTGTGTGTGCAATATGGAGTTGTGCAGTATACTGGTACTGGGGAAAAGTGCAAAAAAAAAAAAAAACCCTAAATTTAAAAAGGGGTTACTAATATTTTGAAAATTTTTTTTTTTCGGTGCTAGAAGTAAATTTCAGTTTTTCACTCAAACGTTTAGATATGTTGAAGACTCCACAACACCAAATGCTTTGAAACAATTGACACAGCAGACCACTTGCTTGACACAATCGATCTTGCAGGGGGAACATCCCCCAACCCCACTGCTTTGACTCGCACTATGTGTGGAAGTAATCAGTTAGTTGCATCAGAACTATTTTGAGAGCAGTATTGAGGTCTGAAAGGTGGTATTGGCACAGAAGTCAAAATTTTAGTGCTAATCCAGCACTAGCACACCTTGTTAAACCTGTCCGAGCTTACACAAAACCAAAGGTGCAGGGCTAAATTAATAACATGTCAGTTGCCTTAATTAATGTAAGGGTGCTACTAAGCTGTTCAATAGCATGTAGTCCCTGCTACCCTCCAAGTCTCTGGGCTAATATTTGTTTGTGGTTTTGCTTTTTTTCCTAACAGCCTGCTGTAAAACTGCTATACAACAGAAGCAACAATAAATATTCTTACACTAGGTAAAATTTTTCTTTTATTCTTGTTTAGAAAAATTTTGAAGACATACTGTAGAGCATTGCCCTTTAATGTTTCTTTTGTCTTTTGTGCAGCAACTCAGATGACAATATGCTGAAGAATATTGAACTATTTGACAAGCTTTCCCTGCGATTCAATGGTAGGGTACTTTTCATCAAAGATGTCTTAGGAGATGAAATCTGCTGCTGGTCTTTTTATGGACAAGGTCGCAAAATTGCAGAAGTCTGCTGTACATCCATTGTTTATGCCACAGAAAAGAAGCAGACCAAGGTTAGTCTGTCATAATCCAAAGAGGAAACATTGTGTTTGAATATCCAACTACACTTCTTTTAGGCTGAAGTAATCTAGTCAAAATTATAATTTTATTGTTGGATAGAAGCCAACACTATTATTCCAGTGTTATGATGTACTGTTTTCAAAAAAATACCTGTATAGGCAACATTTTCTTATATTGGTTCTAAACATAAACATTAAGAGTTTAGAGGGCATGATGCTCTTGTGATTTGTTTAGTATGTATGCAGTATAAAATATATTATTTATCTCTGTATGGCTATAATGTTAAACCCTATCTACAGGTTGAGTTCCCAGAAGCACGCATATACGAGGAGACCCTGAATATCCTGCTGTATGAAGCTCAGGATGGGCGAGGACCTGACAATGCCTTACTGGAGGCCACGGGGGGTGCTGCTGGACGGTCACATCATCTTGATGAAGATGAAGAGAGAGAACGCATTGAACGTGTGAGGAGAATTCATGTGAAACGGCCTGATGACCGAACACACCACCACCAGTGAGGCCACAGTGGACAATTGAATCTACCACTGTGATTCACTT
This sequence comes from Erpetoichthys calabaricus, assembly GCF_900747795.2. Taxonomy (NCBI): domain Eukaryota; kingdom Metazoa; phylum Chordata; class Cladistia; order Polypteriformes; family Polypteridae; genus Erpetoichthys; species Erpetoichthys calabaricus. Next base: position 15,744,764 of record NC_041411.2, on the reverse strand, counting down.
TAGCTCGTTATATTTATCATGTTGGTGGGGAAAGAGGAAATGAAGGCTGCACATCTTGCAGATTTGGGAAGGTAGAAAGCTATCAAGTTTGTATGTGTAGTTACGTCTGTTACAGAAATGTACTTTCGAGTGCTCTTAAAACTATTCAAGACTTTCAGGTAGCCTTCGTCATCTGTACTTTTGCAGCATGCTTAGGGAGCGGTTTGAGGAGAGAGGTTGATGGTAGTATATTTTTCTGCTAAATGTCGTGCCTTTGGAAAGCCTTGTATTTAGTAATCTAAATCAGAGTAAAGAGTCTATTTTATATTTCTATAAATACCCTAAAGGCTTAAAGTACAAGGAGAAAGCATTTGCTATTTAAAGGGAGAAATTGTAATGTGTTGGATTCAGAAAAAAGCCTTAAATATTTTGCATTTGAGAAACAAGTGATTGTTTTGTCTTTGAGTACTTTATATTACTAATTTTGTTTTATATTGATTCATTTCAAGTGTGCTGAGATGCCTGTCCACTTTTTATGTAGCAATGAAGTAATGTATGAAAAGGGGGTTAGGCATTGGCAGACTGCAGTTAGGACCCAAGAATGTGCTTATGTAGTTGAGCATGTGTTACATACAAAGGGTTTTTATCTGAGTTTGTAAATCCAGCACTAGTTGTATCATCATGTTTCACCTCCCCCAGGGGTGGAGAATGCTATTTCATTCTTTAAAAGATGGAACGTTTTGTTTGTGTACCCTGCACAAAGATTGTGGGGAAGTGGTAACTGTTGTATTTATATATGTTAGTTTTCAGTCCTTCACCCAATAATACTTTTACTCTGTTTATTGGCAGCTTTTGTGATACCTTAGTGTTTTCTGTATGGGCCACTTCTCTTTAGATTAAAAAAATAAATAAAGTACACAAATCTAGTTAAATGATGGTCAACAGAGTGAGTCTTTGCCCAGTCCCTATTATTTCAAGGAGATCAGTGTCTCAGCTTTTAGAATACTACGTAGACAGACAAAGCAAACAGTATGTTTAAAGAGTTAGATTCGGGAACCTGTTCTGCTGTCACACATTGCTATTCTGTGACCAGTATTCATTTTTATACTGTTATTTATACAAATAATATAGTCTCAAATTTCAGATTAGGAGTTGATTTAGAGAAGTTTCTTTGATGGTAGTCTGTTATCAGCAGCCCCAGCCCTATGCTTTTATATTTATTTAAACAAGGTGTACAGAACAATTTCCCTGTTTTTTGCCAGTTTTAACACTTCAGTAATAAAATAAATCTATCTTCATAGTCATTATGTACTGTATATAGCCTGAAATTTATGAATCTGAAATATTTGGTTTTTCAACAAGTAATGCACTTGCAAGGCAGCTGATTTCTTAGTTTCAATGTTTTTTCTAATTCAGCCTTCTGCTGTCTTCTACAGAGCAAATTTAGCATATTGACTGTGTTGCAAACCTGGAGCGCAAATCCCTGGAAGCAGCCATTTATAATCATGTCTGTTGCTCACATTGATTCCTTGTATTTTGAGTCTGATTATGAAATTTGATTTCATCAATTGTGTATTTTTTTTTTAATCTAAATGATTATAAATTGGGACCAGTAATATTTCTGTTAACTTAAACAACATTTCAATCTGTTTCAATTTTTCATTCCAGCTCAATGCACATTAAAACAAATAACCCTTCTGATTTGACATTTCATTGTAAGCTGTAATATACTAAGCTTGTGGAATGAATGATAAATTCCTTAGGAAGTTTGCTTCTGTTGAATGAGATGAATATATCTGTAGTAACATGGAGTATTTTTTGTTTTTAAATTGCAGCTTAGCGCTTTACATCATTAACGTGGAAATTAAGTAAATTACTAAAGATATTTAAGACAAAGCTATTTTCACTATCAACATAGCCTGAGTACAGCTATTAAAATCCTGAGTATGGAAAGAGTTATCTTGTTGGGGAAAAGTGAACACAAATGCAGAAGATGCAGAAGGTGAATATTCACATAATTATTGTTGTAAATTAATTAAAAATTTAAACTGACACCAGGATTGTATCTTTAAGAAAATAATTTATCAAATTTAGTACATTGGTCTTTATTATCTGTATAAATTGACACTCTGCTTCATAATCATGCTTTGGTTCATGTCAGACAGTTGGCAAGAAATTTTTTAGTAGCATTTTAAAATAAAGTTTATTATTCAGTGGCTGTAGCAACACTAGTCAGACAGCAGCATGGCTCACAAGGGAAAAGGATCTCCTCTGTTGGTCTGGAGTAAGTAGGTTCAGTGATTGGAGAGCACTAGAGACATGTCTACAACCTGCAGGAATAAGAACAGTTCAAGGATATTGTTAGCTATCTAGCAAGGATAACTTGAGTATGTGGCTGTGTCTCCATATTTAAAGGTTTAAAAAAAAAAAAACAAAAAAAAAAAACAAACAAAAGTAATGTATGTTGTGCTGCAATAACACTGTATTAACAAACATTAGTATCAAATACTGTATTTCATTCCAGCTTATCCAAATGGAACATGTTTGTATTTTATTATGTACAAGTCTGTATTTTTTACAATCATAAAAATGTCACTTTATATAGCTATGCACAAAGAAAAACTTAACTATATTTATAATTGTGTCTATTTCATGTATCTTTGATCATATAGTATGACATTAAACTCAATTTTGTTTAACATTCTTTTATTTAAATTTTCTTTTATAAAATTGGTATGGTACATATATATATGGCTTTAGCATCTAATAATTTTGCTTAAGGAAAGTATCAGGAAGAGATGCAGTATCCTGGCCAATGAAGAAAGTATTCTGAAAAAATAAGGGAATCTTTTGCAGAAGTCTATGAAATCAAGTAAATGGTTTTTTTTTTTACCTCTTTGGTAACTGACGATCAAAGACGGAACTAAAATACAGTGGTTGGTAAATAGCATGGAGGCGTTAGCAATTTTGATCAAAGTAAAATAAAATCACATCAAAAGGTTAAAACATTCTGAATCTAAAGGGTACAAGGTACAAACAGGGACTACAGTATCATACTATTATTGCAAAATGTTAACTGTGTCATCTGATAAATAAGAGTAAAGGCAGATAATGTACTGGAAGTTGAGTATGGCTTTATTTTCTCTCATCGTTAAGAAGGTTGGACATTTTTCTTAATTGCAGTTTTTAATCTTCAGTTTTTAGAATGGTCACCGAGATTTCAGTCTAGGAGATACCTATGTTGGAAACAGAAAATAAAGTCAGAGAAGGGAAAACAATGACACAGGTAACAGTAAACTTATTTAAAATGTTTTATGCCACATAATAAAGTGTTGGATAGACTTACCACCATTAGATGTCCATTGTTTGCCTTGTAGATTGCACAATCTTGCCCAGTGCTAAAATCAATTATGCCTTCCTTCCCAGAATTAATCATAAACTTCACACTGCAAGCAAAAATATTGTAATTATCAGCTGCTACCTCTTTCTAACTTAACATGCTATTTGCTAGTTGTCTTTTTGGTAAGCTGAATAAGGGTTTGAATGCCTTGTGTCTAAAATTTGAGACCTCATTGCAACAGAAAAATTTATTTGCAGTTTCTTTATTTAAAAAACACTTAGGTGTAATGTTAAAAAATAAAATTTCCCCAAATGTTTGTAGCAGCAAAACTATTATGAAATATTATTGCAGGAAGGATACTTTGTTTTGTATGTTTCCTCCCACACCACTTACTTTGAATTGAGAACAAATAGAATGTTAGAGATGCTTACGGGGGCCCATGTGAAGCACTCTGGTGGTGTGTCCTATTTAACTGGTAATGTTTGCTATCAAAGTAGAAATGGATGGCTAGTATTTTGATGCTGTAACATGGTATGAAACAGGTACAAGGTCTACATGCAAAATAACAAGAAAACCTGTATACTGAATTTTTAATATTTACAACATTTAAACCTACTTACTTTGGTGTCATAAACTAAAATTGATTTTTAAACATTTTAATGTTACTGAATCTGTAAAAACAGTTAATGCTAATTTTGCTAGTGGAAGTACAGAAGAATACATTTTCATTTCCCAGAAAAATTTCACATCATTCAGTCAAGCAGTTTCCATTGTTATGAAATCTGGATTAACTGTGTCTATCTACTGCTACTACTCGGAGTCAATTTCTTTACCTGTTCCCATGTGAGAAGTGATACAGCATGTCCAAATGAAGGCAAGCATTCTTATACTTCCAAAACCTCTTCAGAAACCACCAGGATCTCATTACATAGATTATTAGTGGGCACACTTGTGCATATGCACAGTCATACTGATTGACCAGTGTAGAAAAGCATGCAAATACTGTAACAGATGACAGTGTCTGCAAAACTGCTTTGGGTCCGAAAAACATGGTGGAAAGTGTGTTAAATTGCCTCTCGTGTGAATCGTGCTGCACATATTAGTCAGAAAACCTCACGCCAGCATTCACCACTTTTACAACAGTGATCACTGCTCTGTGTATGACATCACCCAGGCATTAAGGGAGCAGTTGAGCAGCCTTGGCATCCTGTGAAGATCAGGCTGCAAGACGACAAACCACTTTACATCAACTGGCTATTGGAAGAAAGACCTGCTGCCACTGTAACCAATGTGAACGTATACAAAAGAGATGTAAATGAGCTGTTGTCCACATCAGGATAGAGAAAAATCTGATCTCTCCCTTCTGTCGTGTTTTCAAATGTTTGCTCACTAGACAACAAGCTGGATCACCTCAAACTTCAACAGATAACCTAGTGAGAGATGAGGTACCGTTCCAGTTTTATCTTTACTGATGTAGCCATTCAGCTGGATGTACTGACCATTTTCCGAAAGGACAAATGTGCTTCAGCAACTGGTAAGATTCATGGAGACAGTCTGTGTGTTATTGTAACAGTGCATGGTACAGAAGCACTGTTGTAGAATTGTACATACGTACCACTGTTCTCCAATGCTGGAATGTCTAACTGTAAAGAGCCATCCTTCTTACATACTGCTGGAGTTTATTGGTATTTTTGTTCTGACTATGTGCATTCCTCTAGGGATTTACCCTAAAGAAAGTAACATTACAGAATTGTTAGAGCTGCAAACCGTGCATCAGGGTGTTTTATTTATTTTTTGGTTAGGAATTTTAATCTGTTGAATTTAAGTTGGTGAGAATAGTCTTTTATTTATCCCCCCCCCCCCCCCCCCCCCCCCCAACACATTAACTTTTTAAGCACGGAGGAGTGCAACCTGGACCTTGTTTTTATAAACTCTTACAAAGCCATAAACCACCCACATGTCAGTTTTTCTAATCCTATTTCTGTTATGCAGAAATATTAAATGGTCCAAACAAACTCTTAAACAGACCATGGTATGGCCAGAGTGGCTACTGTTTTGGCCCAGTAAGAATGTTTTGATCATACGGACAGGGCTATGTTTAAAGCAGTTAGGGTTGCCAAAGGTATTGAAATATTAAGTATTGATTTTTAACATTTTACACTTATTTCAATACTCATTTTTCATGATATTGATTCTGTAGCCAACATTATGAATGCACTTCTAGTATGCCATAGGTTGGGTTGAAGCCCCGTTTCCAGCCACTATTCAATAAGATGGCAACTTCAGCAGCAGCAGATTTTTTACCACCGCACTTAACCGAAAAAGAGGGCTGCTGGAATGGCTTCTAGAAATACTCTGGTTTTTCCAGCCTTGTTCACGTTATGTTTTCTTACTAGCTTAGGATGATAGTCACTTAGAAGTTGTTTTTGCCAGAATTTGGTACATTTTCAGTAAGTTGCATATAGTAAATGTTTAACTTTCCAGGTAAACAATTGCTTTAGTACACTCACCATAAGAAGATGGATATTGTGTTAAATACTGTAGGTCTGATTAAAATACTGCTCTGCTTATGCCCTAGGAAGCTAATAGTTTGGGGGTAGGTGCTTACCTGCCTTGCACTACTTTGACAACACCTTGTTTGTTGGCTAGCGTGCACAGCTTGATCACTGTCTCAAACACGTAATCACACTGCAGGATGAGGTCACCCTAAAATACAAGGTAAACGATTAGCATTTCAAGAAATAACACCATCATGTGCTTCATGTCAGTGATTCAACTTTGATGTGCAATGCTCATTTAAGATCTCTAATTGCTTTTCAAAATATATATATTTTATATATATGTAAATATATTAGCAGTTACCATCAGAAGAAATGCTAGGAAATTGCTTACTTTTTGTTTGTTGTCTGTGCAAGGAACGTGAATAACAAACACACCATCGCTCAGACTGCTGACAGATACCCCTGTAAAGAAGAGCTGTCATTACTAGATACAGTGAGTTTATAGCCGTAGGAAAAGTCATACAAACCCATATAGCAAAAGAGGATAGTATATGCTGTAGCTCAATACGTGTTGATATCCTAGTGGTTTGATCAATAGTGTTACTAAAGGCTGGTAAGTGGTAGTAATTAAGAAAAATGTAACCACTCTTTAATAAGATGTGTTTACCCTTTAATGTGGAATATTCCACCTTCTGTTTGATCTTTGCATCTTCAACAACATAGGCTGCCACCTGTGTGAGAATGAGCTGCCGCGAGCGGGGCTTGAATCCATTTCGATCATATTTCACCACCTGAGTGCCATACTGTTGAAAGAGAAAGTGCAGCATTAGGGGATGTAGGAAGGGTTTGTTCATGTCACTCCCAATGCCACTTGACCCAATGTAATATTAAAAAGGCATTTTAACAGTCAGTGTAGTAGGGCAAAGGTGGTGTGCAAGAGAACATACCAAAAGAAATGAAAACAAATCATCTTCTGCCTTCAATGGGTCTTGGTAAGCAATATTTGCTAATTGGTGAATGGTTTATAGCTCTTTCTCTTTTACTGTCACTTGAAATATCTGACTTTCAGTTACCCTGGAACTCTTTTCACTAACTAACAAGCTGGACCGAAGGGGGTTTTATTTAGGCCAGGAACTATTATTAACCAGGTCTGAGGTTCAGGAATCCCAGGGCTGTCTTTCAACATCTCCCCCCTAGCAACATGGATTTCTAAGCCTTGAGCCCAAGTGCTGTAATAAAGGACCAGTGGGAAGCACATAAAACACAAAAGCTTGCTTGCCACCTATCTGACAGAGGAAGCATCACATTTTAAATTTATACTATGTGTAATGGTGGCCCCGACAGTGACGGCTTAGGAGAAATTGTCTTTTCGCATGACTTCTGGGGTGCTTAGGATGCATTATTGACCAACAAAAAATAAATGTTATTAGTCATATTAAACATACACACACTATGCAAAGTATGTAAGGAAACTATCAAAAAGTCTGAGCGAAGGAGGGTGGTGTAGACTTTGTGAGGGATTTCTTACATTTGCTAAATGAGGCTGTGGCCATTGATCTCGGATTTTACCATACCTACCTTGATTCTCTCATTCCGAATCATTTGTAGTACTTTCATATTTATCTCTTGTTCACCTAAAGGCAAAAGATCAGAGGAAACATGAAAATACCCCACTGGACATTAAGTGATGCTAAAATATGTTCACAGGGTGAAGAAAATTACCTTCAGTGGTTGGGTTAATGCATTTTTAGTTTCCCTTGGTATTTCAGTGAATCATTGTGTTCTCTTAAGTGTGAGTGCTTATCTACTTTTTAATTTGTGAATTAAGTGTTTCGTGATGACTCCACAGATTTACCGAAGTAAATGAGGAAGCTGATGTCATGAATTCTAGAAATCCACTGAAGATTACAGAGTAAGTGTTAAAGTGTGTGCCCTTTTAGATAGACTTTTTACTTCAAATATGGTAGGAGATGGTCTTTTGTTGTATTTACTGCTCAATTCAATTTTAATGATTCTTTTGAAAAAATTCATTTTCACTGAAATAGATTGAAGTTGATTTTCAGCTTATCACAAGAACTTATTTTACCCAACATCAATGTAGACCATTTAAGGTTGTTTTTCCATACAGTTAACTAAAAGCAACAACACACATTATGTCCTCACTTAGCCTAGTGTCAGCAAATGGTTTGGGTAGAGTCTGTGAATAACCTTCCTTCTTTCCTTTGAATAATGTGCTGGCCACAACTTTGAGCTGCATCTGAAATGAAATATGGTCAATTTAGTATAGCAGAAAAAAGAAGCAAGGAGAGATTTTTCCCCCCCCCCCAGTAACAGCAAATACTGTATCATACCTGGCTAAATTCTGGTTAGTTCAGGTCACTGACTATACGGTATACAGACCACACTACAAAGTGCTGTATAATTTCCCAGTTTGTCACTGCGTCACCCCTACAAATGTTCTTTATATAAACTGTTTGAAAAATGACAGCTATTATAATCACTATTCTTTATTTTAATAAATGAACATCACTCCTACTAGTTATTGGCTGTTTAAAAAAATAGATGGAAATTGTTCCAGTTTAAAAAATATTTCAGCTGACAATTGTGGCACTGAATGATAAATGTTTGCTCAGACTCATACTTACCTGGGCTTTCCTTGGAGCACCGATCCCTTTAATGTACTTCCTCACCATATTTCGAAGGCAAATCTTGTGGAGAAGTTCAGATGTCTGTGGAGACAAGCACCAAAATAGTTGGTCATCTGTTCATTATAGTTTTATTAAAATTATGCCAAATTATAATTTGTTCTTAACAATCAGTAACATGTCACAGAACCCCAAGTGAGGGTTCTAACAGTCCTCCCCAATTATCTGGAAATTAATACTTGGAAGATTTAAACTGCTATATTTTGAGAGCTTTTTGATACTTTGTTATATTTTGTTTCCTACTTGCCTTTGGAAGTTGGCTAAGTGACGTGATGGCTGAATTCTAATGCAAAGAAAAGTGAAGTGATCATTGACGCTAGAAAGTCTAAATGGAACAGAATTTTCACGTACAAAGTATTGCAAAGGTCTGACCATTCATCAACTGGCATAGCTAACATTTTCTAGATAGATTTCTAGCTAGATTCACCATTGTAATTCCACATCAGTACCTGAAACCTTTTATTGATGCACAAGACTCCCCAAAAATACGCTTTGATACAAATATTCCAGCCCTTTCCAAAGTGTAATAGGACCTCGCACATAGACTGGTTGGGCTAGCTATGATTGTCTGTAGAGTATTTTGTTCCCCCAAAAATTGACAAACTGAATATAAGTGATGTCCTGCTACTAAAAATAATATGCTATACACAACCTTGTATATTTAGTACCTTTTCTAGCATGGCTGGAGGTTTGAGCCAGGACTTGTCCAGCAGGTTTTTAGGCAGGTGATCTTTCAATTTAGTGAGGTAGTTGTGACGGACAAAGGTCAAGTACTCTTCATTCTCTTTGCAAAGGGGCTGGTTTCTGTACATAAAACCTTTAATAAACCTGGGGAAAGTAATGTACAATGAGGGTCCAAGATGGATAGTTTACAAGAAGCCAACAAAACAAAAAAGGTCTAATCCTGAACATTTTTAATTTCAAATATGATCCTCCTTCACTGCTACTTTGTTATACCACAATGTGGCATTGAGCAGCCTTTTTTTTATTTTGCAGTTGTTGTTCAGTTGTTGCAGTTAAGTGTTCACATCTAATTATTTTCTTTTGGATATGTATAATTGTGAATGTCATTTCCTGCTGACCAGAGTTATGCATTTGTGTGGGAAAAGAGAAAAGACAAACTACTTACTGTAGTGTGACTTTAAAATAATAATGACACCCACTTCCTACTTACTTTTTAATAACTTTTACTGCCCATTCCCTCTTTCTGCGGTCCTTCCTGGCCTTCACCCCTCTCCAGCATGTCTCAATCTTTATAGCTGTGTAATGGAGTGACAAAATACTTGAATGAAGAAAAGTTGACCAACCTCTTGGTTACACTAGTTATAACAGAATCTGGAGAGAGTCTTGTACTAAGTCACAGATGTGGAATTCTTTATAGCATCTGAATAGACAGAAGTTGAGAAAAGCTCACTAATGAGCCTAAAATCAAACCTACTCAAATATTAGTATTGCATTTTAAAGCCATTGGCTCATATCCCATTACTGGCTTGCAACATGATCTTGAAAAAGGTTATTTAAACTGGCCAAGTTGAAGCTCTAAATATAGTGTTTTAAAATGTTTAAAATTTAAAAGATAGTTGCATAAATGAACCATAAACAACTGATGATTTTATATTACTATAACATTTAATGGCTGAAGGAAACAAATGCATAGTGTTGTCATCTCTTTTGTACCATTCTCACCTGCTTGCTTCTGCCTCTGGTATTCTCCTTTGACCTTGTACCCTTTATATTTGGCTTGAACTTTAGTTGCTATAAAAAAATAAATAAATAAATGCATGTTAGTGTCTATAAATAATACTTTTAACCAACAGGAACTTATGTTTCTATTCATGGTTAGACTTAAATCAGTTTTAACATATTGCACAAAACGAAAACATTAGACACAAGATACACTTTGTAAAGGTTTACTTAGGTGTGTGATGGCACAACTATTATAGTTAAACATATCTGTTTGTTAAGGTAAGATAACCTTAATTAATGGCAAGTGTCTAATGACTTATTTTTTTAACTATTTAGTTGGGTTTTTTTGTATTTTTTTTGTTTGTTTTACTTTAGAGTCATACTCAAGAAATTCTTGGGTATGTTTGAAGGCATTAGCCAGATCCACTTCATTGTTTCCCTGTTACCTTGATGGCATGGATGTGGTAAACAGCTTTTGTTAGGAAGCCATGTCTGCCACTCTGTTACTGTAGTTGAACTCTTAAGTACCCAATGATAAAATTTAGTGTTAATAAGACAATGATTTAACTGTATAATCTACAATTCATAAGTAACGTGTGTCAAGCTTCGTCAAATTGTGGAGTATAAAATACATTTTAGGTCATCTGTCCATTATAAACTGATCCCAGAGGAGGATTGCATCAAGGAAAGATATATTTTACAAACCAAGAAAGGTTGTCTTACCTAGTTCATTTTTGCATATTTGAAATGCATCTTCCGTTGCAAAAAGTGTTTTTGGGTGCCGGATGAAGATCTTCGTTCTGAAAGGGAATGCAAAGCTCTGTGACATGTGAAACAAACAAGGCATTTTATACAATGGTTAATGTTTCCATTTACATAATAACTAATCTGTGATTTAAGCAAAAAATATAATGAAAATTCATACCAGTTGTGCATAAACTGTTTTAGTCCAAAGAACCCTTTTTGTGCCAATAGAGATACATCATGTGGAGGGTGTAAGTGTCTAGTCCATTAATATCAGGCATATACCATATCTTGACATATCCACCATGTTTGATTTTTACCTGCCAAGTTTGTACTCTTCAGGCTTGTAACCAATGTACTTCACCAGTGTCTCAACTCCCTGAGCTGGTGGACCATGCCAGTGAGGCCAAGTAGCTGGGCACAAGGGTTTGTATCTAGTGAGAGAGAAGAATCGAGAGACAAGATGTCACTATTTATATGTAGCAACAGCAATTATATAGTGGGTGTCATGGTGGTTGGTGCCATTGTTTAGTTAAGTTAAACAGACTTTATCCCAATGTAAAATTTATGGAATAATTGTGGTTAGCACTACTGCTTCATGGATCCAGCATCTTGGGTTTGTATGCCAAACCCGACTGCTGTCAGTGTGGATTTTTCTTCCATCTCAAAACTAATCCTGTGTAAGTGAGTGGACCCTGCAATGGACTGGCAATCTGAATAGGGCTGTTTCTTAGCAGGCACAGTCCTGGTAGATAATAACAGAAGGCAGGCCATTCACAAAAGTTGATGCTGGGATTCCCATGACCCAAGGACATAGAGTCAAAATGACCCTAAAAAAGAGAAGCTGCAACTGTCTATCATAGCAAATGGTCTTCCCACACCACAAAATCAGCTGTCTGGATTACCTGTGCATTATCTCTATTTTGGTCAGTATAAAGGCTTCAGTGTGACCATGATTAAGCTCCTATCAGGTTACTGCCATATTATGACAACCTTGAAGAGAAGCTATTTGAGGCTTATTCAGGCTGAGCTCTTCTGCTTATTTTCATTTAGATTTGGATGCTATTTCTGAGTACAAGTATATATATATTTTTTTAAGTTGGACTAAAAGTGGATTTGGTGGCTCAGAATCATACAGTGTGCAAGTGCTGATGATTGAACCACAGCCTTGTGGCTTAAGGTCTAAGGCCTCACTGTTGGCTGTAAAAACAGTAAGGCTTAGCTAAGAAATCAGATTGCTGCACAGACAGATGGTTAATATATAATCTTATACATTATACTGTATATTGTCAGTGTAAAGTTTATTTTCTGTGGATCTTGGGAGACTTTTCTCTCAGTATTAGGATTTTCTCCCACATCTAAATGGTTAGGTCAGCTGGAAACTAAGCTGCCTTGGTATGAATGTGTTAATGCGAGTGCCCTTTAGTGGACTGGCTCCTCAGCAATGGCTCTCTGTGACATTGAACTGGATTATCACGTTCAAAAATGAACGAATGGATTTTGTATGCATTTCATTGGTTATCAAAAATAAATGAGCCACTGCCCTAAACAGTGAGCACAAGAAAACTGAACTGTTACCTCTGTAGAAAGATCTCGTATCGGCGTCTGTATGCAAAGCCAGCACGTCTCACCCGTAAGTGCTCCATTAAGCCCAGGTACTTGACCTGGTGTCGAACCAGCACATCATCGAAATGACCTGCAAAAGAGACATAACCTGCTTAAAACTGAACTGCATCACGTCAGGATGGAAACCAAAGAAAAGCACCTGATATAGCATTATTAGGACACCTTGAAGCGTTAAGTGTGGGCAGATCACACTTTGTTGAAATTGTTTTATGTAACAATTTATAAAATGATGCAGTTTTTATTGAATACTAGTCCGGTTTAAAATGTAAGATAGAAATAATACTTTTAAGAAGTACACTATGTGCATATTACCATAGACCTATACATTTTTAAGAGTAAAACAGTGAGACTGTGAATTTCACACTCTTATTTGTGTAATACAAACAGTTAACAGTTTCCTGCCATTTCATTTGTATACCCAGAAAATGGCAATCAGGGCTGCAATGCAGAAACTTAATTAAAATTATTTACTGCAATTATAAAAGTGATCACATCAAAAAACTTGACCTTTTTTCTTTTACAATGTTGTAATATAGAATCATAGTTTAGTTGAATGGGATTTTTTTTGCCAATAATCAACAAAAAAACTATTGTCAAAGTATAAACAAAATTCAGTACGTTTTTCTAACTGATTTCTAAATGGGAAACAGGACTAATTTTATTTGTTTCCCAGCCATAGCTGCATGACCAAGAGTGACTGGGAGTAACTGGACCTCATCAAGTAGGAATGGTTTTGGAAGACATTGCATTAAGCTGGGGTCTCGCCAGCCTACAAGGTTGGTGTTCTTGTGTAAGCTTGAGGGGCAAACCACATATGTAAAGGTCCAGTTTGGATAGGTGTGCTTCCAGCAGTGAAAGCCAGACAAACAAATACAAATGTTAAAAATAAAAGTAAGTGCACTGTCACAAACATCCAATAGGCAAAAAACAAAAAATATAAACAAATGCAGGGGCACAAAATCAAAAAAAGGGATGTGCCAAGGGCCGAAATATACAATTGACTTAGCCCTTCGGAATGGGTCTGTCCTGCCAAAGTATAAACATTGCCCTCATAAGTAAGACAGCTTAACAACCAAAGAAGAGAAAGCGGAGGTAAAGTGTGAAAGGATAATATGAAGGTTAGGCAAAGGCAGGTATCTGATGGATGCCTATACTAAACATTTTGGACATAGCAGTAAGAGTTACATTTATTTCTACCTGAAAACATCATCTCACCATGAAGTGTGGTGGCAACTGCAGCATGCTAAGAAAAGTAGATGAAGCAATGCATCAAATTACTGGGAAATCATGGTAATCAAAATTCGTCATGCAAAAGAATGTAAAACATATGACCAAGTCAACTCAGAATACTGGTTGAGAAGAATTGAACTACCGAGTGATTTTACAAGGAAGAATGAATAGAAGTTAAACAGTTCAGATGAACAGAGTGGATACAGAATTTGGTAGAAATTGCATCTACTAAGTAAATGTGGGGTGCCTGTGTCATATAATAACTGAAATAAGATTTCTGTGAATATCTGGAATTGCTTCTCTTCCTGCTTATTTACAATTAATTCAAAAAATTATCTGTGGACATGTCTTCCATGCATCTAAATGGTTTTTTTAGTTTTGTTTTTTGATCACTGAAAAAATTTCCAATTAAACATGTTTGTATTTACACTATAATAATCTTGGCAAAATATATCTGACCCCTTGCAATGCTTGATTCACATTGTTTATATTTGATTATAGTATTCCTTATTGAATTTTGTTTAGTTACAGGTCCCTATTTTCTTCATGACAGACTAATCAAAGAAAAAAAACATTGCATCTTACCTGCTTGTTTGGCATCATTGGGTTTTAGACATCTTACGTAGGATGGTTCCTTAGAGGTGAGGATTTCTATTAGCTCCATCAAGCTGTTCTTAAACTGGGTGGCCACCTTCCAACACATATAGCATATTTCAGCCACTGTTTTGTACGCAGTTTTTCTAGCCTAACAACTTAAAGACTGGGCCAATGAGTCACTGCAGACTAATTATGTAGACTATATAAATTCTATGACACATTGACCATTTTTGAGTAGAAACATTTCAAACACTTGAGATGCATCTTAGCTGCACTTTTAAATGGAACATTCAACTCCCTTCTTGACATAGGAACTCTTCAAGATACCCTTCTGTTTCCTAAAGACATCCATTCAACTACAAAACTGCTATATCCTTTAAACTTGGTTCACCTTCATGTTGCTTCATCATTCCTTGTAATTCAAGGATTGATGTGACATTTTCTCATAAATTTATATTAGTAGACTCAAAAAAATCACAACTTCTCATTTGGTGCAAAGAAATTTAACAAAACATCAAAATGTGATGTCAGGTGGATGAGGGTGAAGAATTTATTGTGACGTACTCTTGTAACCAGTTTATTTCATGCCTTGAAGATGAAGGTGTGTCCTCCCACCTCTTCCAAGTATAAACAAAAATGTTCAGACAAGATCATTAAAGTTTTTGTTTAACCTCACTGTGAAAGAGGGTATTTTGATGGAAAAATACAACTATTCAAAATTAAAACAGTGAACATGAAAATTATTTAAAATATTTGGGAATATTGACAGACACTAGGTCTAGTTTGTGTTATAATGATTTAATTTGTCAAAAAGCTTGAACTTCACTATTAAGAAAAAAAATGAAATCTGCCATTCAGTATGACACAATGCATCATATTTTACTTCAAGGCATAGCTTTCTACTAATGAGCCTACCTTTGAACAAGATAGCAAGTGTGGAGATGCATTTAGAATTTTTTATTCTAGACAACTCAAATTGGAGTAATGATGAGACAAGTGTGTTACATTGTATGGTAGCTAGAAAACAAGAATGATGACAAATGAGAGGAGTCTTTTGAGTCCATCAAGCTTGTCAGCAGTATTAGATTTAACGATTAGCTGGACAGGGTCTCCGTTTAAAATACATTTCCACATATCTGTTTGAAGAGGTTCTTCCCATTTTTCATCTTATAAGAACTTCCCATTAATTTTTTTCCAGTGTCCTAAAGTAACATGCTCAAAAATATTCATACTTGCCCACATGCGTAATTTCTATCATATGTTAGCTGGCCTCCCAGTTACTTGCTATACCCTTGTATATGCTTGGGTTATATAACTACTGGTATTTAAAGATCTTGTAAATTAGTATACAAAGTTTCATTAAGCACTCCACTCTATTTTGGGCTATTAGCAGTGTGAGTCTAATGTAAACCTAAATACCACATTTTTTTATTTTCTGTTCTTTAAAATTGATTACAGCTTTGCTCCTACACCTTGGAAGAACCTCATATCCCACCACCTTTCAATTTGTACTGGTAAAGGGGTTTGCCTTCAATATACATTTGCAACACTGTATGTGCTAGCACATTCTGAAATCAATTCATGGAAAAATGTACTACATCAATAATTGCTCTCTCTGCTACTGCAGTTTTCCCTACCGTCTCCGGTCTCTTCCTGTTGTCCAGCTCCAAGAACTCAAAGCACACCTTAATAATACTATTCCTGGTTTGACACATAACCTGTAGTGTTCAAAAGAACAGCAAAAGTGGTAAGGCATAAACCTCCCTGTGTAGCAACCACCCATCAAGCCAAATACCCAGGAAGGAATAGAACTGTTTCTTCTTACCTCTTTGAGATTTCTATACAAGAGATCATTGTTTTTATCCAAAAACCCTAAAGCAGAATGAAAACAACTGTTTTTTCCCCATCTTTAGTATTAACCAGTTCAGTTCAATTCAGTTTATGTCTATAATAGCGCTCTTCACCAAATAGAGGCTCAGGGCACCTGCACAATTTTTCAGCTATAAAGCCATAAAAATACAAATTAAGAAAAATAATGTTTATAGAGTGCCCTCTGTAGAAAGCAAATACAAAGTAAATAAAACACATTTTAAAATTGAAACATTAATTCAAAACCATTTAATACAAACTTAAGTGTATATAAGAAAATATGAACTGTCAACTGGAATGAATACAAAGTTAGTAAAAAAAGGATCAGTGCAGACTCAATAGAAGTAGTTCCAGATAGAAGATTCAAATACATGTGAGAAAGGATGCAATTTTCAGTGAGATTTGAATAAGACCACCAATTGAACCTCATGAACAGACTGAGGGAGCAAGATACAGATATTATGAGCTGTAAAACTAATAGAACATCAAAAAAAAAAGATGTTAAATGGGTCTTTAAAATGGCAGGAGGATTGACAGCAGAGTACACAATTTGTGTGGCTGGTTAGTATGATTTAAGCAATGATGACAGATAGCTTGGCTTATTGAAATTAACAACTTTATAAGTTAGGAGAAGGGGTTTGGATATAAAGTCATAAAAATAACAGTTCTGGCATTCCCCCATCTTTCTGACCATCTGTCTATACAGGTCAAAGATTCCAGACATTGAATGACTCTTTTTGAAGAATGTTATGGCATTTAGTCTTTATGGTCTCCAGCATTTTATTTTTATTTTTATTTTTTTTTGATCGAGATGTTTTATTAGCACACTTTTATATACAGTATGTGTGTGTGTGTGTGTGTGTATATGTTAGTGTCCTACATAAGTGTTGGCCTAGTGAAATTTGGGATGGAATACAAAATGTATTAAATTCTATACCTTATGTAACAAACCGTAAAAACACAAAAATGCAACATTCAACAAATTTGGATCATATTTGATCACTTCCCTGATGACTGTGGCTCCACACAGCCCTAAGCTGAATTTGTCATGGAGTTGAGGCTGAGTTTTTCAGCAAAAATTCCATTGTTAACTGGCTATTCAAGGCTAGTCTAAACTCAAGGGCTCAATCATCTCTAGGATGACATCATAATGATATCATATACAGTATATCTATCTATATATATACATATATATTTATATATAAATAATATAAAATCCAACATCTGTCTGTCTCTATGTCTGCGTGCTTTTCACGAGAGAACTACTTTACGGATTTAGATCAGGTTTTTTCTATTATTTGCTTGAATATTCCGGTTGATTTTGCAACATCTCTCATTGTGCTATGTATCATAGTTTGCTTGTGGTACAGAATTTTATTTGCGCGAATCCGAGACACATGCAGTGGGGACCTTCTCACTCACACGCCAGCCTCAGGGCATGTACCTTACCTCCGCTTAGCTAGCGAACAAGAGAAGTACTTAATGTATTTAGATTTGGTTTTTTCTATAATTTGCTTGAACAGTCCGGTTGATTTTACGCCTTCTATCTTCGCAGTAAGAATCATAGTTCGCTTGCAAGAGCGATGTATTCACACTAATCCGAGACAGAGGGAGGAGGAAGCGTGACGTCAGGAATAGGGAGAAGGGCAGGGACCTCCTCACTGTCCTGTTTCACTACTACGTGGGCGGAGCCACGAGTGACAGGCAGTGTGTGTGTGTGTATATATATATATATATATATATATATATATATATATATATATATATAAAATCAAACGACTGTCTTTCTGTTTGTATGTCCGCTTTTCACAAGAGAAGTACTTTACGGATTTAGATTGGGTTTTTCTCTGTAATTTGCTTGAACATTCCGGCTGATTTTTGCAACTTCTCTCATTGCGCTAAGTACCATAGTTCACTTGTGGTACCGATTTATTAGCGTGAATCCAAGAGAGCAGCTGTGGGCCAAGGGGAGTGAGGCCGTCTTGACTCGCGCGTCAGCTTTTGTTCGAATCAGTCTACCTCTCGCCACGTATTGGAGCATACCTTGCCTCTACTTATCTAGCGATACCTGTTTGTTCAACAGACATTGTCATCTACAGATTGTTAAGGAGTAACATTTGAGAGAGAGCTACATGTGTTTTAGAGGGTACTTACTGATTGCTAAAGATATCACGGCCACATGCTTTTCTCCCCACGCGGGGGACGCTCTCCCGTCAGAGCTAAACATGATCAGATACAGTGTTGACGTTGCAGCGTACCTACCTTCCGCTTGGCCAGAATTATTTTTTTTTTTTTATTGATTTTGAAAGTTTGTCCTGTTTCACTACTACAGGTAGAGCCGTGGGGGAATGCTAGTGTGTATATATTTGATGTATGCTTATAATATATAATGATGTAAAGATGATATCTTTCTATTCTGATAAAAGTATTCATTTGAAAAGTTTTATGAAATACGATCAGAGTATAAACTGTACATTCATAAGGGAAGAGCTATTCCTCACCAATGACACAGTAGGTGACTTCCCCAGCATAATGTAACAATCTAAAATCCATTCTTTCCATGGTCTTACGGGTCTTCTGATCTCCCAGTCGGTGCCTATTTATTGAAAGACAAAAAAAGTAAAGTGAGTGTTTTTTTTTTTTTTTTTTTGTTTTTTTTTTAAGAATTAATGCGTAAATCATTCCTTTTTATTGGGCTACAATAAAACAAACTAATGTGCCATACAGAGTCTTTTGGTGGTTAGCCCCAAAATCTTCACTAATGCATTTTGAAACGTATTTGGAGAAACTGTATTGTTTTTACTTGAATTATTTGTACTTGCTGCTGCCTCATAGAGCATGGCCACTCTCTGCTTAGAGTTTATATGTTTTGCCGGTCTACTGAAGGCTTTTCTCTGGTTTTTCTACTTTTCTCTCATTTCACAAGGACAGATATGTTAAGATAAGTAAGAGCAAGTATATAATTGTGTAAGTGGAAGGATGATCCATTCAGGATTAGTCCTTCATTGCACCAAGTTCTGCTAGTATGGGCTCTGGAACCCAGTGACCCTGCACTGGAAAATGCAAATATGGGAAAATATAGTTGATCTGTAGTATGAAATATAAAAATGGGATGGAGTAGCTAATGCCTCAAAGTAAATAACACATTATATATATATGTGGATGTCTAAACAGCTGGTGCTAGGGTTTTATTTGTTAAATCAATTAGACCTTGTTTTATACAGCAAACTTTACAGAACACATCATCTAATCTAATCTCTAATCTTAAGAAATGTAACAAAACACATACAATTCAGAAAAGCAAGAAATAAGTTTGGAATGAAGCTCAACAATGTATCCTGTTCAACATGTTACGGGGTCCTTCTCTTTTTATTATAATGATTTATATTTACAGCACCAGTGTGCTCTAGAAAATGTTTAGAATAGTGTTAGAGCAATATTCTACGACGTGAAATTCTTGTACATTAAGTACTGGCAAATAAAACTGATTCTAAATATTAAATCAATGCATTTGAAAATGGCAGTTATTTTAAGAGACTGCAATGTTTAAGAGTACTGATTTTGTAGGTCATCCTAAAGTTTGTTGTCATTAACATTTATCTTTGTGTGATCTATTGTAATATAATACTGTGCCATTGGCAATATAAGTTTGTAAAACAAAATATATTGTCCTCCTTCTATAGTGAATTCTATCACAAGGTTTCCTACATGGAAATTAAACAGAATACAGTTAATGCCATTTCTGTGTTGATGATGCCTTTGGTCCAGAGGGCATTGTGCAGGGGTCATTTTGTACATCATTCTACTTTAGTCAGCGCAGTTGTTGCAGTGCACTTATGTTATTAAATAATTTTTAAAAAATATTTAATAATAGTTGTGTGTACTAAATAATTTGTCCAACTCTCTCAATTGTTTTTTACTCTTGATTATTGTTAAAGATTTTACCTTGTGTTCCACTCCTGATTCTCTACACTAGAATTTAGGCCCTTAACTCAACAGATATTGGAATCTCACGTTACAAAGTGAGGGTGATTTCCTATCTTCTCCTCCATTTTATCCAAGAAAGTCAAATCTGTGGCTTCTCCTGGTCGCATGCACTCTTCATCCTTGAGCAAAAAGTAAAAATCCCACAGTGAATGATTAAATCATGTTTACAATGTGCCATGTCAGTCATTATCTTATTAACAGTCTATGTATGTCATACTATAGCAAACTTACTACAAACTAAGCATACTATAACTTAGCTTACTATAGCTCCTGTATCACTTCTCTTGATGCGCTTTTCATTTGATGTTATTTCCTTGGAGGGGAAACAGATGTGGCCAGGATGCTGAAATGGCTGACTTGGCTGTTGTGTTGTCCTATTATTATTCTGTCTACACCTTGCATCCTTAAAACAGCTGCAGTTTTAATATTGCTACATAAAAAGTCTCATGTATCTCATGAATGCTGCAGGGGTCAGTATACATACAATGTTTTCCATTTAAAGTAGTCTCTAACATTTATGTGCGTCATGCTTAGACATGTGGTACTGAAGTGTAGTAGGTTCATCCTTACCAAAATTGAAATGACGCCTTTGTGCTTCTGTTCCACCAGGTCACAAATGATCCTATTGTTAAAGAACTGCACAGGTTCCCACTGAAAAGTGTCCATATAACAGGAGATGACATTTGGGAAGGAGTAATCACCTAGGCACTTGTAGTCTACACATGAAGTAAATGTGCAAAAATCACGGGGAAGAGTAGACATCAGTTTACCTCAATCCCTTCAAGGTCATATTCCTCCTGCTCAGATTTTAAGGTAAGCTGAATGAAGAGCTGCTGGAGCTTCTCATTGCAATAGTTGATACAGAATTGTTCAAAACTGAAAAGTGAGAGAGAGAGAGATCAGTCCCTGCCAATATCAGTGATTCATTCTGAATTGGGTACAGTAAAACAGCCAGAAGAATACATAATGCCCAGACCCACAAGACTTTTATCAGTTCTTGCTTTGTTCACTTCATATAGCAGAGTATAGCATGATCCAAAATCTCCCTATTGTGTGGAAGCAGGCTACCGTTAAATGTGAATTTCAGAAATGTAAACATGACACAGTTATGTTCCTTGAATTAACTATCTTTTGCTTCAGCTAAAATTTCCAGGCAACTAAATAGTCCATCCCTCTATTTATTTTCAATTACAAATAATATGTCTTCTGCCACAAAGCTCCAGAGTTCTGGGTGTGAATTCTGTCTTGTTCGTGTCTAGTCTACATCTTCTGTGTACTTAAATATTTTCTCTCTTGTCCAGAAATGTGCACATTAGCTTACTTGTGTACTTTAAATTGGCCCAGAGGATGTGTGCATTAGTGTTTCCTATGACGAGCTGGCATCATGTCCAGGACTAATTGTTGTCTTCTGTCTAGTGCTGTAAGGATAGGGATTGGGTCCTTATGATTCCAAACTGATCAAATGTTTTAGGAAACTGATGGATCGATCATGGGGAACTGGACAGTTAGTCTATAAATGAAATTGCTATTTATAATTGAGACAACACAGTTACACAGTGATTGGTGATGTTCCATCATGAATCCAGCTGGACGGTGCATGTTTTATTTTAGGTACTCCTGTTTTCCTTCCAGATTCTCAACGACTTGTGTGTTAGGTATTTTGGTATCTATAAATTGGTACAGTGTAGTTTTATAGGCCCTGTGATAGACAGGTGCTCACACTGACCAGGGCTGTTACTTCACTTGTGACTACTATTGCCATTATAGGCCCTGGCTCCCTAGTGGTTTGGAGAATATTACAGTATTTTATGTTATTTGAAATTGACAGACTGGGTGCAATCCCAGCAACACGTGAGTATTGACAACAGAGGAAGCTTCTGTGAAATTGGGAGGTAGCAGACTAATTTTATGGTGTTAGCTAAACCTTCATAGATTGCAGCATTCTGAAAGTGGACTCCTAAAATGTGTTTAGTTTCACTGGTGGAAAATGCTCATCAAGTAAAAATGGAATTTAGATAGAAAAATCCCAGACAGCAATGGGTCCAGAATGTTTGAAGTAATGAATGCTGGCGCTCACAAATAATTTTACACAGCAATATTAACCAATTGTGATTTTGCTCGTTCAGAGATGCTGGTGATGTTATGCTTGTTCAGCATAACACACAGAAGAGACATAATGCATGGTGGGGTTCAGAAGAAACTTTGCAGCCGAGAAGTATCATAGACATGTCTTACACGCTAATTTCAATGCAAATTTTGCTGCACATTGTTAAATTTTGTTTCAACTCATTTCAGATGAGACGTAAAGTCATAGTCATGCTTACTGTCATATACAGTTACCATTATCTGGTATGCCAGCTGGACTGTGGAGCATTCATAAAAGTTACTTGATCTCATCCTAGCATGTAGTATTTATTACAACTTCAAGAGTGAAATTCCTATGGAAAATTTGCAGAGAGCCTTTGCAAATATTGTGTACCTGTTAATGGAGAAGACTTCAAAGCCATAGATGTCTAACAAGCCAATCACGGTTTTACGGGTGGCATCCTG
Source organism: Erpetoichthys calabaricus (assembly GCF_900747795.2). Taxonomy (NCBI): domain Eukaryota; kingdom Metazoa; phylum Chordata; class Cladistia; order Polypteriformes; family Polypteridae; genus Erpetoichthys; species Erpetoichthys calabaricus. The sequence goes on along the minus strand of NC_041411.2, from coordinate 15,721,950 downwards.
AGGAAAAAGGGTAATGAAAAGGGAAATCAGCAGAGCAAATAAAATGTCTTAAACATCTGTCGCTTCCTTCCCTGCATTGCTTTACATCAGCATCTTCTAATATACTCCTCTGTCTAGACTTCATAGGAGCTGGAATGTCCTGACTGCTAGCTTATGTAAAGAAATTAAACACACAGGGACTGAACAGCCTAAATGTTTCACTGCATTAACCATTTTCTAATTACATGACAAAATGCAACAAAAGAAAATTATTCCAAAATATAATCCTTGTGGAATTATGTAGTATGCTTCCTAAATGAACACTGTCACAAGTTTAATTACAAGCATAAAATTAACCAATTAGAGAATAAGCAATTCAAGAGGTTTGCTGTGGGTCACACACTGAGGTAAGCTGAAATGGTTGCATATGATGTACTGTTTAGCTGGTCTTGCAACCGAGCACACTTCTTGCAGTAGTTAGACTCAAGCCTGGAATTGCTTATTTTTTTTGTCTAAATTTTCAGCTTCATCAAATATCAAGTGCCTTACACTTAGTGAATATGACTATTTTTGTTACATATCCACTGTCTGGCTTGTCATTTAGTTCAGTTTATTCTTGTATAGGGCTTCTTCTTAAGCTGACTCACACTTAGCATAATGGAAATGTAAAAAGGGAAATGATTGAGGTAAATTGGCTTGGCTTGGGTTAGGGTTAGGGTTAGGGTTACCAAGCATCTAGTCCAGTAGCTAATGCTTTTTATTCTTATTGGTTTCTTAATCCAAGCCCAATTTGTGACTTGACTTAAACAGAGATTCTTTATACTATGAAGTTGTTTGCAAAGGTACTCTCTTAGGTCAGAACTGCCTCTGCAATTATTAAGGTATCATTTGCCCTACTGTTTGCTTCATTTGTTGTTGAACTGTCAATAATAGGATACAGTTAATGGTGCAAACTAATCAGAAAAAAAGCAAATTGAAAAGAAAATACAAAAAGCAAGTAAAAACTTAAAACTGTGGCAAAAATACAAATATTTCGAAATGTCTTATATATGATCTCACACTATGGCTCTTTTCTAAGTGTAGAATAAAAGAACAAAAAAAGACTAGTTTAGGTCTTATACACCAAACATTAGTACTATTTTAACTGCACAAGGCTGTTATAATAGGCCTAATTATCATCAGTATTTACTTCTATATGCTGCAGAAGTGTCAAGTAATACTGTATTTACACTTAAAATGTGAGAGCTCATTTAAAGTAAATGGAATAATGATTATGTAAAATTGTAATTTTCTGGGAAAAAAGTGTTTTTACAATTAAACATTGATTGATAGGAATGTTACATCAAGGACTGCACTGCACACAAAATAAGTAATGTTAAAATGTCTATTTCTGATAACACAATATTTGTAAAATATCAACGGTGCCCCAGTTCCCCTCCAAGATGAGGTCAGAATTCACCTGATTTTCCAAAGACTCATTGATCTTCTTCACCAACCATGTAAATGTACGCCCATAGATTGCTTTGGCCAGTGCATCTCTGGCGTAATATGCCTGGTCCACATCTAAAGGGCTAAGCACCTGTAGATGGGAATGCATGCACAAAACATAAAACAATGATTAAATTACATTAAAAGGCTCTCCTCCCAAGGCATGTGATGCAATTTTCTTCCATTTTCAATTGTTACACATCATTGCCTCTGCTTTGATGCCAACCAAAGGACCAGGTTGGCAAACAAACTGTCACTATACTAAATAACCTGGTTAGCCTCCTTTACTGCACTGCCAGATTGAAATCGGTCTTAATTAACCAAAACACACTTGTTATCACATCAAAATCCCCACAACCATCAGAAAGATAATTTATCTTCTCCATACACCAGCTAAGCAAAATTGTAACTTTCATTGTTCAATTGTATGTCACAGAAGGTGGCTTAAGGGGGTTTCGTGCCAGGAAGGGCATCTGGTTGCTAAAAATCACTGCACTAATACACCAAAGATCTGGGGACAATTGGTCAACCTGGGAGAAACCAGAAAATTCCATATTTAATTGGTACAGTTTGGTATATTACTGTCCTAAAATGCTAGAATAACGTATTGATTCTGATCAAAACTGTCTTGTGTGTACTTCAATTTTAAAGAGTATGATTTCCCTTTTTCCCTCCACCAGAATGACTATAAGAAGTCCCCTTTTCAAATTCTTTTTTTTTCCCATTTGAAATTTGTAGAAAGTGTAAAAATGCTTTGGACAGAATTTGTAAAAATTTTGACCTGTTTCCAATCTGTTATACTTTCCTCAGGGAAAGCTTTTCCCATGCATGGCACTGTGAGGTCATGTTTCTTGGATATGCCTAAAAACAATATGTATTTACATTATTTGATTAAAATGGTTTTTTTTTGGAATTCTCAAATTTTTATTGTAATCTAAGAATTCATGTAGTCATTGATGTCATACCCACTCCATCTTCTGTTTCTAACAGATATTTAGACAGTGTTTACATCAGTCAATTGGTCTTTTGATTTATAAAATACAGGCCATGGAGGACAGTTGCCAGTGATCAGAGAATGGTGAAAGATGTGTCTCTCATGGGGCAGATTTTTTTTTTTTTTGGTAAAGCACATAAAACACATAACAATTGCATCTTGTGTTTACAAATTTGGTTAGAATTTAACATTTGATCCTTGCTTATTGTGGTCTATTTATTACATGTTACATGGTGCAAGGGATTTGATATGCAGAAGAGCCAGATAACACAATCAAGAAAGGTACTCTTGAGGTTTGGGTCTCCTTTCCCAAGTGTTCATAGAAAAATAAGGGTGTGGTTACTGTGTTTAGGAAATTATGCAGTTCAGCCTTTTTGATATGCTGAGATAAAGAAGGAGTTGGCCATTATGTTATTTCACATGAAACAGAATGGTCTATGTTATAAGAATTTAAGAAGGGAACACTTAAGTGCAATTAGTACATTCTTGTTTATCAAGTTGTCTGTGGCAACATGTTGCATGGAAAGTACACCTTATGTTTAACAACAATACTACTACTAAAGTCCTGATTATGTCTATTGCTATCCTATATGTTCACATTCTGCCATTTCTTTTAATAAGAAAATAGTTGGATTAACACATTCTTATTCCAAAGAAGCATTGGACGTATAGATATCTTTAAAAATTGGAGCATTATGGACACTAGATTCGCTATCACAAAGCTGTACCAGGCCATCAACTGTGGTAAACTCATATCTCAAAACATGTACAGTTGAGCAAAAGTGGACTTAGTAAACCACAATTTCTTGATAAAATCCCCCCTCTTTGTATTGTTATAAAAGACAGAGCATCACTCATCCCTTACCTCTTCTGTACTTGTTTCTATTTTCCTGTGAGTAAGAGCTTCTTGTAGTGCCACCAAGGGGACTCCCAGCAACTAAACCAAAAAAAGGAAAAACTCTGCACAAATGCCCTGTTAGATACATCTGTTTCTAACTAAGATCTTGATGTAGAGCCTTTAAATATTTGAATGATGAGCAACAAAAGATAAATAATAATAATAAAGACACATGGTGTTTTTCAGTCATAAAAGATTTGTGCTGACTTCACTGCAAACACATTCTTTTGGAGCTAGGCAGTAGAATCATCACTGTCATTAACGCAGTCATTACACTCATCTTTGATCCTTTACTATTATTAGGACAAAATCAAAAGACTATTCTCATTCATTTATTCTTTATTTTATTTTTTTGCGGATTACCGTTAAGTGATTTTAACCATGGGGCTCATAGGAAAACATGGATAGGATACTAAATGAAGACGAACAGTTATTTACCAAAATAAGAAATAAAAAATGATAAAAAAATATTGGAACAAAAAAAGTCACATTTCAATTGCTAACATTTCTGACATTTTCCTTGAGTGCAGTTACTAATTATCTAATTGCCCAAAGGCTTGACATCATTTTCTGCAATTTTTCAAGCTGTTTAAAGGCACAGTTAACAAAGTGTATGTAAATTTCTGACCCACTAGAATTGTGATATAATCAATAAAAAGTTAAATGCTCTGCCCTGCACAAAGTAGATGTCTTGAACTATATGCCAATTTTGTCATTAGTACAAAATCTGTGGAGGGGTTATAAAATAAGTTTTAAAGAATTCACCATAAGTGTATGTAAACTTCTGACTTTAAATGTAATTATCTCAAAAGCATACCTGTAGCTATAATGATCAGTGTGCCACCATGCATCCTACATTTCTTTGCAAATGAGGCATATACAATTTTGACAAATACTACAGCTGAAAAAAAACCCCACTCCATTCCTTCTCATATATAACACATGCCGCACAAAATGAAGAAAATGTTTTGTTGTCTATCTAAAAACTATGGCAAAGCTGAAAAAAAATGTTTGTGCAATGCAGTTTTAGAACTGCTATCTTACAGCTAATGTTCCTTTCTACCAGCAGGTGGCAGTAGGCTGCCAATAGGGTGTCACTTGATGAATGCGGTGGCTGGCTGTACTGGCACTTTTTATCATACAGAGTAAGGAAATCTACATATTATATTGTATGTCCCTGCAGCATTCATAGACTCATTCACTTTTTATCTCTATAGTATAATCAAAACTGTCATGTAAAATTCTCTGTTCGTAAAAATAGCTAATATTCACTTTAGCTTTCATCCAGATTGCAGCATTATGGTCATGAAAGCTTTACAGCTATAATATTTAATCAACTGAAGCCTTCACTAAACAAGTTAACATTTTAAAACCATAAATGGATTAAGGTTGGAACAGTGGATACAAGGATCAGGAGCACTTCAGATTTGGGTATGTGTTGGCCTGCCACATTACTTTTTGATGAGAACTGTAAATTTTACAGCTCCATGTTCACTAGCTTCTCTCTCTCTAGTCATAGCCGTACATACCTTTGAAATCCATCGGAGTTCTGCATTACCACTCAACATGGCATTCCCACTTTTGCCGTCGCCTTCATATTGAATATTTCCTAGGTGTAATACACTGGCAATGATTCCAAATAGATGCTTTAACAGGAAGCATAAAGACAAAAAATGTTAGTCTCTGTGAACATGTGAAACCTTGTGTGTTTATTGAAGCTAAATGGTGTGATTTTCACTCGGTACTAATTAGGTTGTTGTTTTGGTGGTGTTGGGACTTTTCTTTAATTCCAATTTGTCTGGCTTACCTCAATATCATTTTCCCCAAAGCTGATGATGGAAAGAGCTTTGCGGACAGTTCGCCAGTCAAGCTTGTCATTGATTGAGCTTACTTTTGCACATTCTCCCTGTTCATAGGGTGAAAAAGAAAAAACAGAACTCAATTGACTGCATTGTGTTGTGGTGGTGGATGTCAAAGAATACTGTCATTTCACAACAAATCATTAAAAATAGTGACATATACTACAGCTTTCTCACCAAGAATTAAACATCACATTACACAAGTAAAAAAAAAAAAAAAAAAGATTAATCTAAAATATATAAATTAGATTACATTGATTTTTTATTGTTTGCTAATATAACTGTGCAAATGGAAATAATCCTCTTTCGGGGCATCATTCATTATCAAGCAAGTACAGTCCTACAGCAGGAGGTATCCTCACCTGTACCAAGTAACAATACTTCTGGGCATTGCGTTCAAGCCCCAGCCAGCGCAGCAACTCATCATCACCACCCGACAGCAGCTGATAGAAGATGTGAAAGTTCCTTTCTCCATGATTCTGGTGGACAACTCGGGATTTCTCAAGCAGGTAGCTCAGAATGTGCCCACCCACTGCTTCCCCCTAATGAATGAAAGACATGCACTGGCTGTAAAGTAGGCAGATGGAGAGTCATATAACCAACTGAACCATGGAAAGAACATCTCCTTATGTTGGTATTACATGGAGTTGTAATCACACTGCCCAAGGTTTGAAATGCTAGAAGTTAATACCATAGGTTTTGTTGATGAAAAGTTTCTGAAGTGCCTCTAAAATTTATGTACAACACTATTTTCATTCATTTTCATCTGACCATAGTGCTTTATTCTTCCTACCTTGAAATCAAACTGAATGTCCATGTATTTTCCAAAGCGACTTGAGTTATCATTCCGGAGGGTCTTGGCATTTCCAAAAGCCTGCAAGGAAGACCAAACTATATAATTCTTGATGGATAAGAACACACACTGATACAGTTTATTTCATTATGAAAGCTGCCTATATTTTAAATAATTCAGACAAATTAGAAATGAGATCAGTTACTATGACCCAATGGTCCCCATTTTCAGCCATGTTGGTACTGATAGACTTACAAATCTGGTAATCCTGAAGCTAAAACCATAAGGACCAATGAAGCAATAAGGAGAATAAACCAGAAAATGGGAATACTCATTCAATTTCAATCCAATGCTATCATCTCTGTGATTATGAGAGGGCTACATAATGCAAGAGTTACGTTATGAAATGCCACAGGTTACAAATAGCTGGGGTCTCAGATTAGTTTATCATAAGCCAGATACTTTGAAACTTTGATTGTATACAGTATTCTCTATATTTCTGTACCAGTTTTTAGTAAGAGTTTTAATTACATTTTTTTTTATTAATCAGGAGTACTGCAAAAAATGAGGATTAAAAATCTGTGGGGAGATTGAGGACAGAAAAACTACAATTTCGCACTTGGTGTCATATTGCCATTTTTTGTTCATCAACTGTCTACTTTCATAAGGTAGGCCCTCCCTTTTTATCTTTCTCATTCTACTCACATTCTTACTGTACATCTAACAGACAGTGAAAAGGTTAATGTATTTCATTGGATGTTGTCGACTCAGACTTCAGGTAAGGCACCATACATAGATTTCTTGTATCTTGGGACACACCAGTTCTGCTTGAAGCAAGCAAGTGTTCATCCTACTGCTTTTTCCATATAAGATTTCATTCAGGAATAATAAAGTTATACTATATTCTATTAGATGTCCCAGCATTTCACAGAACCTGCTTTTAGTAACTTTGTGCTTGTCATTTGCATTTGACTGTAATTGGATGTGAATGTTTTGGGGAAGAAGAGTACAATGCAAACCAGTTGAAGTTATGAATCCATGATAAAGGGCTCTGTTGGAATGAAAATTGGCTGACAGTGTCAGTTCAGAGGTCCTCAATTAGAATGAACCAAACTCAAAATCACACATGCTTCATGAGTATAGTGAATCACTCATCCTTTAGGTCCTAATGCTATTGTAACACTTGGCTGTAACAATTGACTCCTGTGTGCTCCTACTGCCTGCACTCACCTCTAGGACTGGGTTAGAATGGAGAAGACGATCACGCACACTCTGCAGCTGGTCACTACTAGGGCAAGTTACAGCATAATACTGCAAAATTTTTTTGGATGCCACGGTTTTTCCAGCACCACTTTCCCCTGAAATGAGGATGAAGTGGTTGTTGTACTCTGTGAGCATTGTCCGGTAAGCATTGTCTGCAAGGGCATAGCTGCAGCAAAACACAGACAAAAATATCACCTTTAAAAGTGTGGCCATTCACATCCTGGTGGCCTTTCAGACCAATTGTAGAGAGTAATAAATGCATGAACAATTAATACATGTCTGGAAGGCTGGAGAGGGAGACTTTAAGGGAGTAAAAAATCAGACAATTGCAAAACAGTCATTCAGGTTTTTTTTTTTGGTTTTTTTTTTATAAGTTTATAGCACTATTCATGCCAAAAATCAAGTAAACTTTCCTCAGAAATGCTGCATATAAACACACACACATACACACACACACACACACACACAGCGACTGTAATGACTGGTGAAAATACAAATAAGTTGATACTTCCTGCTTACAGATGAGGAGGCAACTCAAAGAAATTGACTCCCATGTAAAGCTCCATCTGTTTCAAATTGTAGATTTCCAGGTCCTTGTAAGGATTCATAGATACCAAGAGTGTGCCAATATAGGTCTGCCAAGTTGAAAGATAAAGAGAAATGAAGATAGAATATGCCACATTTCTTGTTCCTTTACTTCTCAAAAATGTCTGACAGTGGAAACACCTGTATTAACTTAAACATCATTGTTGTTTTAAAACTAAACTAGGCTCTTTCACACAAATTTCAAAAACCAGGAGGTTAAACCAGTGTGGCTTTGAGTAAAGTAATTACCCTGCTTTCAGGATTATTTCGATTAGTGTGAATTTAACCCATTTATTTTCTGAACTTGCGTTACTAAACTTGTGTTGCTGTCACAGGAGCCCAAAGTCAATGGTCGGCTGCATACAGCTGCCAGTCCTGGATAGCATATGTCAGTCCAATGCATAGCACATACATCAGTCATACCAGGCCAATTTTGAGCTGCAAAGTAGCCTAAATCACATATGTGTAAGGTATGGGAGTAAACCAGTGTACCCAGAGAAAACCCATGCAGACACAGCAAAAACATGCAAACTCTACAGGCAATGGTCAGGCAGAGAATCGAAGGCAGGTCCCCCAAGGTGTGAAGCAAAGGGGCTAATCAAAGTGCCACCTGCTACCCTGGCAGTAAAAATTAAATTTGAAAAGGCAAAAAAAATCCAGTATTAAAAATCGTTACATTATAAATACAACCACATTTTAACTGTTTTTATTTTTTAAAGTCCCTGTTTGAATAAGATGGATGTTTAAAATAACTGATCATTTTTGTGCACCCACTGACTTAAATAAGTATAGACTATGCTGTATTCCTCAGGAGGGCTATTCTCTAGTATGTGATCTGTATAGAATAGGGTGTATATTTACATAGATGAGATTCTCGCGGAATCGTTTGCGCAAGTTGTCCAGGAAGGCAGTCTCACTGGTGAAAGAATCAAGCAACACAAAATCCTGGATTCCAACCCGATCCCTGGCTGTTAGGGCTCCCTCCATGTTCAGCTGGATTCTGCTCCCCCGTACCTCTGGACTCTGAAAGGCATAACCTTTATTACAAAACAAGTAGTTTCAGAAGAGACGACATAAAATACAGTTGATTCCAAAAGCTGTTCACTCATCAGCTGGTGAAGTGAAGCCTTTGCTCATTCTTTAATAACAGGTAATGTGAATTTTTGAATTTTGAAGAATAATCATCTGACATTAAAAAGTTTTTATAGATACCTTTCCAGGACTGTTGAGGGAGGCAAGTGGTGCATGAATAATACGAAAACTACTGCTATTATTAAATACTATTCTGTCTGCAGATGCACACGAGAAAATGTGTGCCCACCTTATACAACTGATAATTGGTTTAAAAAAGCAATATACATTCTTTATCAGAGACAGGAAAGCAGTCAATAATTACCTCAATAATCGTGTGTTTCTTTTACAGAAAACATTGTCTATACACAGCATTTTCTCATCATCCCATTTCTAAACCTTTCAGGTGAATCTGATAATCAATAATGTCTTTATTCCAGAAACATTTGTATTTTTTATTTTACTACAAATGAAAATATGTGAACTGTCATATTTGTGTCTCACTAATCTAGAATTGCCAAATAACAACTAGATGGAAACTCATAATCATGCTGTCTCTTCTTATGTAGTGTCTTTTAAAGTGTACACAGTGCCAGAGTAATGAAAGCAGTTGAGCAGAAACCTCCATTACACAAGCAGAGTGTCAGATGGGCAAAATAAATCATAAAGTCATGAACCATGTGACTAGTGGTAGGGTTAGTATGGTATTGCCAGTGTAAAATACAGCAGAAAACGGTGATGCCCATAGACAATCCCTGTACAAAGTGGCAATATAATGTTACAAAATTAACAATAAAAATGAATAACAACAAAAACATCAAAAGCAACACATCCAGTAATTACATGTAATAAATCAGGACTTTAATACAAAAATGATATGAGTTAGTGTGGGTGTGGGGAATGTCTGTGCTTTAGCCTTACTCAGGTAGAACAATGGCTGTGTTCTGAAGTAATCCCTAGGATGGACTGGACCCTGCCACGTGTTTGATTCTACTGGGATTAGTGCTGGTAATTATGAAGCAAGTTTGAAAATGGTACTTAAAAATGAACTTACGCACATTACAAAAATTTGTCCACTATCAAAACAACCTTATTTTTTGCTCATTGTGAATAAATAGTCTGTAAGCTAAGAAAAAATGAGCAGGAAGGTACTTAAAACACTAAATAAGCAAGCTAATTAAAATGGCACAAATAGCAAAATTTCAAAACCGTCAACTCCTACACACTAAAAACCAAGGCTGCCAAATAACAAATAAGGACTGACCTTGAGTGAAAGTTCTAGCTGGGGCAAAAGTCTAAAGCCACTACTTGTACAAGCCCTCATGGACCAGATCTCTGTGCCTAAAACAGCCAAAGGAGTTTGCCTTTCTGCCAAAGAGTACAGTTTGACCTAATCGGACATCAAAAGTGATCCTAAGTAGGTCATTTGGGCTTCCATTGCTAAACTTGTATCACTATGTATCTTATTAGAAATTGGGGTATAAAACAGTTTGAAGTTTTATTTATTATTAAAGGGGCCATATTTAACAAAGTTAGTAATGTAAATGATGGCAGAATTTTTCAGAGTAAGTATTACACCATACAAACACAATCGGATTAAGTGATTGATCAGAAGTATGCTACTTTTTTTTTCTTTCTGATGCAGAGTACTCTATTCCTATGTGCCATGCAACTTTCCACTGTCCAGCTTTCTACAATTAACTAATGTCATGGTAAAGAATCTGTATTCTAAGTTATCACATGCATTAAGTCATGCAAAGCATCAGAAGATATACATTACAAGAATCTGCGACTTTACTCAAGGTGTACTTTAGTATGTAGCTCCCGTAATGGGCAAAAATTTCAGAACTCAGCATTAATAATTTGCAGCATTGGCACATATTAAGCACTCTGAATTTCTTAAGCTCTTTGTAAAAAAAGACCATAGTAGATGTGGGTTCAAGTTATAATTTGGAGGACTGTCTGGTTGTACCTTGTTTACGATTCAAAGTTTTGCATCTTTCTACAATGAAAACCATCCCACGGTTCTTTACCACTATTGTCCCAGTCTATCTTTACAGCTGGTAGCACTCTGGAAAAGTGACACATTCAAGATTGAACAGCAGGTCAGGAGGAGTTAGCCACTAAACCAGCATCTTTAGAGTTTATAGTCTTAACATATTTCATTCTCTGACATTCTGCCAGTATACAGCACAGGAAGAAGAGGAGCAACTGCACAAACAGGAAAAACCACATTTTAAAATTCACTGGGCTGGCACCACTTCACAAAGCCTCTTGACTAAACATCTCACATACTTGACCTTCAGCAAAATGACTGTTACTCAACTAACCACACATGAGTACAATAAGATCAAATGACATTATTCAACAATCACTATTTAAAAAAAAAAAAAAAAAAACTGATGTGTATAGATCCTATACAGAAAAAAATTATTTTAGCAGTAAAATATTGAAAGTTAATGTACACAGAGGAGACAGATCATCCCTGAAGAGCAAAATTTGCTGGAGTGATTAAGAATTCTAGCATTTTCCAATGCTATCATTGCTTTAAGATTCTTTCAGATCAAGTGATGTGTTTGTAATTTATTTTTCACCAAAGGCGGTGTGGTACCCGGCTGGGGTTCATGCCCGGCCGGGATGCCCAGGAGGACCGGAGGACGGCTTGTGCCTCCTCCAGAACACGAGGGGCGCCTGCCCTAGTTGCTTTGGGGGCCATGGGTACAGAGCTTGGAAGCTCAACCCTGTAGGGGCCCGTGGTCACCGCCAGGGGGCGTCCCGATGCCTTGGGAGCCCTGGACCTCAGCACTTCTGCCACACCCGGAAGTGCTGGGGGGAAGAGGATTGGGGACACCCAGAGGACTTCCGGATACACCGCCAGAGCTTCTGCCACACAGGGGTGTGGCTACAGAAGCTCCTCCGGATGCACCTGGAATCCATCCGGAGTGTATAAAAGGGGCCTCCTCCCTCCAGTCAGGGGCAAGAGTCGGGTGGAAATGGACGAAGCTTGGTGGAGAGGAGTGGAGGCGGACCAGAGACTGTGAGAAGGCATTGTGTTGTGGCCAAGGACTTGAGGGGTGATTGGTGCTGCGGCACTGGGTATGTGCACTGTAAATATTGTAAATAAACGTGTGTATGGTGAAACCATCATGTCTACCTGTCTGTGTCCAGGCTGTTCCCCACAGTGGTCAAATTATGTTCAGGGGTGCCAGAATATATGGATACTTTAAAAGGTCCATGTTGTAATTTTGACCTCATCACAATACTTCCCCTATATAAACATTCTCAAACACACCAAATTCAGGATTATGGGGAGCTGGAGCGAATCCCAGGAGCCAGGGACAGACCATGGTACTGAGAGACCCCTGGGTACAAACATGTTTGGAGCTGCCTCACTCCACACTCACCAAACATGCAATGCTGATGTTACTCTTCCAACACTTTTGAACTATTATGTTAATGGATAATACTGAAAATCTGTTATGTTTGAACTTGCCAAAGTAGGTTCACTTTAATGACAAAATAGACAGTTTCCAGTTCACTCATTCTTGTGAAAATAGTCAAGACTCATGAGTTCTACACATAACCACTTTATCTAATCTTTAACATCCACAACACCAATGTATTAATTTTTCTGTTTCTAGGAATTACTTATGAACACTTTGAAGGTTTTTTTTTTTCCCGGCACTTCCTGACTCACAAGAAAACCTCCACATATGAAATAGTGTTTAACATCTCTTGACATCTAGTTATGCAAGATATTAAGCTTTTTGGGTTTCCCCCTATTTTTGGCCCTCTGGACCTGAAAACCCTTCATATTAGGACCATTATTTGTGAAAGGAATTACTCTCTTATGATAAAGAGTAAACCAGCAAGTGTCTTCACCAGAAATGATCAGAAGTACTTGGAAGTTGTTCAAGCCACATCAACTGATTCTAGGGGTTCACCTACTAATGGGGTCAAAGTTAAAGGATCAGTAATATAGGCAAGGGGAGTGTCGTATTATGCTATTTTGAGGTTGCCAATCATGAATATTATCATAATATTAATATTTGATTCTTTATTGATGGTCTTAGCCCTCTAAAAGCCATTCAACAAAGGTTGAAATGAGTTGTTTCAGACATAAGCATGTGGGGTATTGTTTTAGACTATATTTCTATGTCGGTGATTATGAATATAAAGCTTTTTTAATCCTTTACTCTGTGACAGGGTGAAAAATGACAAATTTCTTTTACAATTGAAAATATTTAAAATCTAAACATTTAACTTTGACACGTTTTAATATTTCAAATATTTGATGCAACTATTCTTATTTATTATGCACTTCTATCGCATGAAGTAAATCATTACATTTCATTTCATTAGGGTGGCTTATGCCAGTTCAGACCCTTTTTGTTTCTTTTATGCTTTTTGTTCCATTACAATACAGCACATTGGCCTATAATTTTACGGATTCTTAGTCACAATGGTGAAAGCCACTCCTTTAATGGCATAATAGATTGTCACAGGGCACTCTCACTCACACACCTGCATATACTTGGAACATGACATGCATGTACTGAAAATCCATGCAGCCATTCAGATAGGCTCTTATATATTTTTATGCAGAATATCATCCAAGAGACAGTTGCAAAAATCCCCAGAGCTGCTATCTAATCTCGCTTCCCAGTCCCGGATTGTCTGTCATATTTCATTCAAGTGAAGGATACAACCAGGAGCCTGCAGTCCAAAGTTCAGCCTGAACCAAAATGTATTTTCTGCAGGACGGCCCATCCTTCTATTATGTTCTGTTATCGCAGAGATAAGAGGAAAATTTCAACATTTGAAATTGGGAGCCCGCATTTTTCATGGACAGTCAGATATTCACGTGATTCCCACATGACATGTGGAACTGGAAAGCCACACTGTCCACATAATATTTTAGAGGGCCCTTCACTTAAAATCTCAGAAGGAGGTTTGTGGCCTGCATGTACAGTGTCATATCCTAAATAAAGCTGTCTCAAGATGCCATACAGTTAGTTAATTCAACAGGTAATGGGTGTCTGGATAGCAGCGTGCTACAAAATCAACACTTTAATGTTAAACCAGAGATGCACAGTACAGCAAAACCCACACAAGGTGCTCATATAAGAACGGGACCATGTTAAAGTGTTACAGCTCACTACATACTAAACCAAATGCTGTAGTGGGAATGTAGAATAAAGGTGAACATTTTTCTCAGCTTATAGTACAGATTACCAGTATATACAGTATTTGTGCATAACAGCCAGCAAAGCAATACACCACCTACTTATGATATGTAAATATCTAACATGGCTGAATTAAGTCAGGCTGAAAAGCTTGAAAGAAAAAAAAAAAAAGGGTCAACGCTGAGACATGAACAAGAGACAATCTTTGAAGCCAAAGCAACCATCACAACCAACATGACTGACAAGACAATGAATTGGAGCCTTGCTTTGATGTCACAACTTTACAAAATGGTGAAACCTTCAAGGTGCAAGTTATAACAGAAAAATGCATCTTGAGTTTTATGAAAAAGGTCAACATGTCTTTCAATATCTGTCATGATTCAGAATGCCTACATTCTGTTATGTTTAGTCTGTATGTGTGCACCTTTCCATGAAAAAAGTATGACTCCTTCCTGATTTTCTTTATTTTTGCTTATTCATAACACATTTACTCTAATTCAAAAGACAAATCGGAGTAAATACAATACACAGTTTTTAAATGAACATTTGACCTATTGAAGGAAACAAGTTCACGAATACCTGTGTCACCTGTTTGAAAACGTACTCATTCCCCACTTTCCATTTAATTCTTGGTTGTGCCACCTTTAACACCAACAGCTGCAATCATACATTTCTAGTCACATGAGATCAGACTTTGGTATTACTGTGGAGAAATTCTGACCCACTCTTCTCTACAGACTGGTTTCAATTCAATTGCATTGGAGAGTTTTCAACTCTGAACTCCCCATTTAAAGTCCTTCCACTATATCTCAATGGGGCTCAAGTGGGGGGTGTTCTTTTTCAGTTCTTTCTGGTAGAGAGCTGAATTCATGCTATCCTCAGTTATGGCAATTTGCCCAGGTCATGAACAGCCAAGCATCCAAATACCATCCTATTGCCACCAGAATGTTTGAAGGTTGGAGTGATGCTGTCTTCCTAAAAGTTCCACTTTTGACTCCTCAGTCCACAGAACATTATCCCAAACGTTTTGGGGGTAATTGCGGTGTTTTGGGCAAATGCTAAACAAACCTTTATATTCCTATTGTTAAAGCAGGAGTTTTTGTCTTGCAATTCTTCCATGGATAACATTTTTACCCAGTGTCTTTCTAATGATGGAGCTATGAGCACTGACATTAACTGAAATGAGAGAGCCCTGCAGTTCCTTTAGATGGTTGTCCGAGTTCTTCTGTGAATTCCCAGAAGAGGTTTCTATGTGCTTGTGGAGTAATGCTGCTAGTCTGGCCTCTCCTAGGCAGACTTACCATTCCAAGTATTCCAAGTTTTCTCCATATGCAAATGGATATCACGGTGGTTTGCTGGAGTTGCAGTGTTTTAGTGCTTTGTAACACCTTCCCAGCTGATATTTTGCAATAACTTCCTTTCTCTGGTCTTCTAGAATTTCTTTTAATTGAGCAGTGGTGAGCTGCTTGTTTAATCCTTTCAGCTACTTTTACATTACTGGAAAGGTTCAACTGAAGTGAAGCAATCAAGCTTGGGTGTGCCTAGTCTTGTTTAACCTGTTATCTTTTAAATTTGGTACATCAGTTGATTGAGTGTCTGAGGGGGTAATTACTTTTTCAATTGGGCATAGGCAAATACATGGAACTATATATACTATATATATATATATATATATATATATACATACAATATACTGTGTGTGTATATATATATATATATATATATATATATATATATATACACACACACTGTATACTCTATAGATAGATATGAGGACAGCAGCATTCATATGGCAAAAAAGAAAATGAAAAACTAAAGAACAGGACAAAAAAGCAAACATTTCGACCAGTGAGGATGCTGGAGTAAATTCCAAAGTCAAAAGAACACCCAGCTGCTAGCTGGGCATTCTAATGTACAGCAATTATTAATTACATCAGTACATTCGTGCTTTCACAGACTGTAGGATGCTAGTACCCGGTCCATCTCGTTGTGGTACCCTCTGACATCATCAGGTTGCTTTAAAATTAGCCCAGTATGGGAAGGGGCCTCCAGCAATGGTTCAACAGCATAGGCTCCCTGCCCTGATTAAGTAGGTTGGAGAAAGAATCATGTTGCCACATTTTGCTGAAACGGTCACTGACCCCGAAGAGTTCTGTTGGTGTTTGCTATGAATGCCGTCATATAAAATACAATTTTATGAAGCATTTTAACGAAGAGCCAGCTCCTCCACCATGTAGGTCACATCTGACACCTTACGGTATTACGGTATTATTGTTTAATTTGTATTAAAACTGGGGACTCTTACTTAACCTGGCGCGAGTGCTCGTAAGTTTGCGTCGCATTGGGGTTGCTGTCCCGTCCGGGTTTGGCACACCGCTTTACTAATTGCTACCGCGCCCCCCGGCTGGTGAAACGGGTTGGAAAGAAACAAAATTTAGACGTGTAAGTTGTGGCCCTCTTTGAGCTTTTGATGCACACCACCCCAATAATAAAGATATTTCAAAAAGGTCCATTTATATAACAGTTACTCAAACCAAACTCTAAAATGATAAAAAAAAAATCTGATTTGTATTAACACGTTTTCTGCCGTTTGAAAGAAAAAACAAATGTATGGTAAACTCAACTCATACGTTATACAGTATAGCGCATCTAACAGTGCACCCTAACGAAGAACACATAACATTTCCTACCTCATGCGAGCATTTCTTGCGGATGTGGCCAATCTCTCCCTGAATAAAACTACCCGGTAAGGAACTCGTTCTTAAAATAGGGATTATCATTTTCAGGAAACGTTAACAGCTGGGACAACGGGAAACGATTAATTACACAGGACAAGGATAAAGAGATTGTGCGTGTCTGTGTGTGTGTGCATGTCTAGGACTATAGCGGCACAGAGGCAGGAGAAATAGACCTGCAACACTCGGTAAAGCGTGGAGCACGAAAACACAGCGAGCTGCCGATCTCCTGATGAACAAACAACGGGGTGCGGAATATAAGTAAAGTATCACTAGTGGAAGCGTCACACGCCCTCTAGCGGACAAATCCGGCACGGAGTCTCAAATCGTTACTTGGGGCAGACAGACATACGCACAAACGCTCGCGTAGCAGCAGTAACCTAACTTTATTAATACGTGTTAATTTTATAAAGTACAATAAAATTCTGACTTTGAGTGTCCGATCAATCCTTTCCTACACACCGGCGTAATTTTAAACAAGTGTATTAAAACATAGAACTTAATTTTGTTAGAAAAATACACAAAAACAGCTTATCCTTGGTAGCACAAATCGCGTACTGATTGCCTCTGGTTTCTCTCTTCTCTTTTCCAATAAGGTTTCAGGGTCTGGATAAAGAAGTAAGGCAAAGTACATAAACATTTCTTTAGACAGTTTCACGTCTTATGATATAATGTACAGATTTATGTGTTTGTGCAGTTTTTTGTTTTTTTTTTTACTAGTAAGCTATATCGAAGCCGTGCTGAAGGGCACTCCTGTGTTTATCGGATCGTTAACCTTCTAAAAAGTTGAGCTGAGGATATTTTGCACGCCCTTTGTTTTGGTGAAAGCTGTGCCTCCCATCTGCAATTCGGTTTCATTGCAGGCTATATTTCCTAAGTAATGACTGCGTCATTGCGATTTTAAGGCGAATTATTAACGAAAGGGCCACTGGCGCCCCGCCCAGGGCTGGTTCTTGACTTGCTCCAAATGTTGTCAGTATAGGCACTAGCTTGAGAATGGCAGGTTATCCTTAAGTGCTATTGCACCGGTTTCCCAGAGCCAGGGTGTTTCCCCGGCCCCTGGACGCAACCCAAATGGCCGTCTGCAGGTAGACTATTGTGCCAATGGAGCAGCCCACTACTCTCGATGCTGCCTTCAGTCTCGAACAACTCAGAAAATATAAATCACAGCCCGCCTGTCACCCACCATTCGCAGTTACAGTGAGCCTTGCAGAGAAGTCGCCTTCCAAAGTATGTTTTGGTCCCCCAAGTGGCTGAAAAGGGCATTGCAAGCTGACTGCTTGGGGAAAACCAACGGATTGGTGAAAATGATGTCACATAGAAATTATTGCACGATTCTCCTGTTGCTTTTTTAATTAACGAAGATAATTAAACCCAACCTCTTATTACCTACTTTTGCAACACAACAAAATAAAGGAAAATAGTCAAATAGAACATACGAGGGATTCATCATACCCATTTTGAAGTTGAAGCAGCACCATAATGAAAGGATACAACCAACCAATACATGCAGAAATTAAAGAAACTCGCCTTTGTAACAGTTTTAAACAAAAAAAATATTAATAGTTGCACCTAACTAGTTTGATAAGACTAATGTCAATGTTTTAAGTACATGTGGAAAAGACTGGCCAGGTGACATAGCACATAAAGCTGTCACAAAGATTGCGGGCACTGATCCTACTGCTTTTGCTTGATGCTTGCATGTTCTCTTATGACCACAGGGGCTCCAGTTGTAATCACTGCTGGATTAAGACTGTTGGATAATGAAATGTGAAGATTTGGCATTAGTTCTGAAGAGACTGAGTGTGCAGTGCTATAAACTGGTATCATGTCCAATATACTGTAGGGCATGTGGTTGGCCTAAGTGCTCCTTTGACACTTTAACCTCTTATGTTTGGTCATCCCATTCTCCCCGTGTGGTTGATGGTGTAAGTGGGCTGCAATGGGCTAATGTCCCAGCCAGGGCTGGTTCTCACTCCATGCAGAAACGGTCTCTGGCTTCCTAACGGTTCAGAACCTGACCGCTTCACATCTTTGATCTCCCCTGCCTGAATCACACCCTTTCTTTAAAATCCACAATTTAGCAGAGCCGAATCTCTGACCATAGCCACAGAGAGGAACTTTCAAAGATGTGGTTCAAGATAAGGGAAACCAAATCTGTTCTCATCCTAGAACTCCCATCATACACCATCCCAAGGGCCACTGTGACTGTGTGCTGCACTACATGAGAGATGATGTGGAAGACATTTTAGTCCAGTATTGCACCTGCCTTGATTGTATTTCAAAAAGTGCATATCTTAATGGAGAAGAGGGAATAAAAAGATTACAAGGAAAATATGCTATATAAAATGGGTATGAAAGGTAGTATATATTAGATTATACATTTGCTATATCAGATATATAAAATATAAAAATAGATGTTAAAAGCACTGGCAGATGCAATTTTGCCATATGAAAATAGACATGAAAGACACTATATACATTTTTTTTCTTTTTATAAAAAAGAAAAGCTCTACAAAATGATGGCTAAAATTTGTTCTATTAAAAACAGGTGTGAAGGCACTGTATAATAGGTGAAGTTAAAGTGGTTCCGATTATGCATGTTAAAACAAGTATGAAAGACACCGTAAAATGGGTGGCAAATGAGATTTACCGGCATCTGGTGTAAAATTCATGTCAATAGCCCCATTAGAAATATATTTACTGAGAAAAATGTTGATGTGTTCAATACTTATTTTCCCCGCTGTATTACTACTTATTTGGTTGATGCCTTTATCCAAGGTGACTTACAAGATTTGAGATACAATTGGTTGCATATTTTTTGTTTCAAATTGGAAAGGGAAAGTAAACTATTCATGGTCACACAGTCTCAGTAGTGGGATTTCAACCTACAACCTTCTTCGAGTTTGAAGTTCTAATCCTTAACCACTACAGTGGACTACCTGCCAGTATATATAAAAATAGACAAAGCATTCACAATATAATAAAAGATGAATTAAATTTAATATATAAAATTAGAAATAAAAGTCACAATATAACAGGTAGTTGATGAGATTTGCTATATTAAAATATGCCTGAAAGGTACTATGTAAT
The DNA here is from genome assembly GCF_900747795.2 of Erpetoichthys calabaricus. Lineage (NCBI taxonomy): Eukaryota > Metazoa > Chordata > Cladistia > Polypteriformes > Polypteridae > Erpetoichthys > Erpetoichthys calabaricus. The sequence goes on along the minus strand of NC_041411.2, from coordinate 15,702,006 downwards.
AGAACATGGATGAAATATGCCATAGAACAGGTAGAAAGGCACTGTAGAAGGAGGATGAAATTTGCTGTATAAAATATGAAATGCACTACAGAAGAAAACAGGTATAAAAGGCACTATAATAATAGATTATGGATGAATTTTACTGTGGATAAATTGGTATGAAAGGAAGGTACTATATAATCAATGAAAGCACCCACATATGTTTATTTTGTACACTGAAATACTTAATTTGATAGACCCTGCACACACATTTTTTTTTTATTATAGGCTTAAGCTCCTTGAATTCCAAACGTGGATTCAAGTTTAAGCAAAATGGATGAATGGTCTCATAAAACAATGCGCTGAACTTCACAGCATCCTGGTGCAGCATGTTTGGATGTGTAGCCGCCCAGACTTTGGTTTGCCGCTCTATTGCAATTCATTCTCTCCAGATGACATTTACGGTTTTGGTTGTGTTGCTTGCCCAGGGTGACTTATTTGCGCATAAACACTAACAAACGGAGAGGCGACATAAAGGAGGTTCACCAAAACTTGCTGACAATAAGCGAAGGCTAAGGCAGCAGAGAAGCCCACAGGTTAGCGCCCTGCAAGGTTCCTCAAGTCTCCACATTATCCTCATGTGGGAATTTTCACTCTGAGGGTTACAGGGGCGACGCGCCAGGACAACCCCACCTTTCAGGGGGACCCAAAATCAAAAGGCGCACAAAAGCAGTGAGAAAAAATCCCACGACTCAGGTTGTCTTATTTTTTTCTTTTTTTTTTTAAGAATCCACCCCAAGTTAGTTGATAGGTTTCATGGCTGTCAATTTTAAAGTGAAACCCCTTTTATTTAAATTTTTTTAAGGGCCAGGCATGCTTTGATTTTCTATTTTCTAATAAAAAAGAGACCCTTAAAAGATAATCCATAGGATCAAATTGACACAAAGCTTTCTTTTTTTTCACTTTCATGAACAATTGTTAGCACTTGTGTGAAAGGCAACTTCTTTTTTTTTGTCCTGTAAAATAACAAAAAAAAAGTTTTAAAGCGGAGGCTACAATCCATTACACATATTCTTCTGCATGTCCTTTCACTAATTATTCATTAGAAAACATTTAACGTCACAGTGGATTTCACACTGTGCAGTCTACACACAAAGGAGAGGATTTGGCCTATTTAGGGGGGGTGGAGAATAGAGTGGTGGGGGGGGGTCTGCCTGTCTAATCTGAGAAAGTCTAAGAAGGTGGGACATGCTTGAGACAGCGGGCAGACTAAATTGTGCAGTTAACGGTCACTGCCCCCCTACCCACTGTCGACACTCATTCCAGGGGACAGTGAACAATAGAGACTTGTTCTTAGCAAACCCCTCTCGTAATTTGGACTTCATTACGGCGGCCCTCGAAGAACTGACCGAGGTCCTGCCAGCGACAGGGTTTTCTTCCACCTGTCAGGCCTCCTCGACATTCCTAGCCACGTCATTTCAGCCTATCGTGGCTGTAAGCCAGCAAGACAGGTGAACAATGTCCTTAAAGGAGATCCATCTGAAGCATCGAGTATGGTCAACAAAAGGGTGCCGGGGTTTGTGAACCCCTGTGAACTACACAAAGTCCATCCATCACTGCATGGGAAATAAGCTGGCATATGTATGTATGGGTGTGTGTATGTCACCCGAATCATTCAAATGCAAGTCAGCCTGAGAGGGATACAGAAGAAACGCATTGCACAGTGACCATTACAAAGGGTTTAGTGAAGAGAAATGCAACTCTGCTAATGCAATTCAGGGTCACTGGACAGGGTCGGGCACAAGGTCGACCCCAGCCATGGACAGGGTGCCAGACTCATTCGTGTACACACTCACACTGGACCAGTTTTGAATTACTGATTAAACAAGAGCACATATCTGGAATGTAGCAATAGTCTTATTGTCACATGTACAATCTACAATGCAGTTTTTACTTACAAGTCTAACCAGCATCCAACATGCCACTAAAAAGAAAACACTAAAATAGAGAACTTAATTTTACTGAAAAGAAAGATAAATATAAGGCACTACAGTGTATAATAAACATGTATGAAAGGTGCTAGTTAGTCATCAGTTGTCAGTCAGTCAGTCATTGTCCAACCATAATGCTACCATGTGTACAGAGTACAGTGAAATTCTTACTTGTATGTCTGACCAACATGCAAAATGTTACCACTCTCCAGCGCCATGATAAACAAAATGTATTAAAATATAGAAATCCATGTTATTGACTTGAAAACATTACTGTACCTAATGTACCCCTTAACCCCATTTCTGGTGCTGTATGTAGGTGGGTATTCCCTACAAAGACAAATTGAGAACACATAAGTGTTACACTACCACTCGCACAACAGCATTAGCGTCTCACTAACTGACAGTGAGCATTGCAGGGCATGGAGGGTGCTTCACCACTCTCATTACTAAATGTCAAACTAAAAACAAACAATATTCTGAATTGCCTATGTCTGTGGTGCAAATAGAAGAATTTGTCCTTATCAGCGTTGTTCTCTCATAATCTTGTTATGCTTATTGTGACGGATTCTTCTATACAAGCCACTATACACATTGACTGAAAAGACTTACAGAAGGGGTACACACCTGACACTGTTATGAATTACATAAGTTACCCATCTTTAAAAAGGGTTTCCTGAAATTTCTTTTCTCCTGGGCTAAGGATATGAACTACTGGCACTTCTACCTCCTGTCACAGTAAAGCTAGAGAGGGATGAAAATCCCACAAAGTTAAGCAACCAGGGCTGAATGGTGTAAGGTTTCACACAAATTATAGGAGTAGGAAATTCATGTGTCCATGTGAAGACAGGCCCCCTTCCCCCCTAACCCCCTGGGTCCCCTCCTGGGGCCTCAGCACCTCTGTTTTTATTACCCACTTGTTTGATCCGCATCATGGAAGTACAGCCTGTCCTAGCAAAAGCTAAAACAAGGTGTAACCAGAACCTGGCTGGGACACCCATCCATCATGGCTGAATAAACAAGAATATTGGTAATAGTGGAGCAGTAAAGAACATTAAAATCACACTTTCCAGATTTCTGCTGAACATTTTGTTGGGAGGGGTAGGGTGTTCGTCAGTGTTAAGTTTCACAGAGATAAGCAACATGCCCACAGGTGTCATTAGAAGTAACATGTATTAGCAGCTCATGAAGAGAATTAGAAATCGGAGCAGTTGCCACAAGATGTTAAACTGTCATCATTAGTCACTTGCATATTATTTCATACAGTTCTGCACACTTTAATTAAGTAATGTTAGCAACATGTCAAACTGAAAACAAACAGGAAAGCACTTACCTGCGAGTCCATGGCCAGAGCTGTTTGTAGGAACCAAAGTAAAGAAATGTAAAGTCTTGACCAGCTGTCAAATGAAATGGTTGATTTCTTCTAAGATACAATGACGCCATCCATTTTCCTGGGCATGTTTTTTCTTTTTGTTTTTTTTTGCAATTCCACACCCCCAAAATGCTCTACAAATGCTTAGAGCAGGCAAATACCTCCATCACAGGGCAGCCAGCAACTGACCAGCCAGACGCCTACAGCGCTGTGCATCCGGAGTGCAGGTTTGTTAGTCCGCTTCCTCTGGCTTGGACTGTGCATCATCAATGATTCACTAAGGCAGTCAGGGAGATCTTGTTGAGTGCTTACCTGTGTGCCCACAATTTCTCTGAGTAACACAAGGAACGAGAAACATGAGCTGGCTGCAGCATCATATTACTGATCTTTGATTAGGCAGATGCATTACCGGCTAATTACAAACTACTGACTAATGTCCTCTAGTCCTTATATAACTGATCACCGAGATCTAGAAAATAAGTGGCCATATCCTCAAGAAGAGCTTAGAGCAACACCATGCTTTGCTTGAAATGAGTCCTACTACCAACAGGGTACCGTTATTACACACAAAAAGTGGACTTATTCAGTTTCTGACACTTAGATTAAGAGTTTTGCATTTCAGCAAAACAGCATCCCCAAATATGTCAATGAAGTCAGCAAACTTTGGAACTTCACTTCTCATCAGTTTTCAAAAATACCTGCTGTAACTACCTGCCATTTATGTACCTTTTTAATATTGTAATAGATATTCCCCTTCAGACCAGTGCTGTTTGTCTCTAAAATCACTGTGATGTGGACTTTTAGTGAATCACAGGGTGTACACATTTTCCCAAACACACTGATGGAAGAAGGCTTTATTCATTTTAGTTTTTTTTTAATCTACAATAACCCTACCCACTACAATGTGTGCTACATTACCTAATATTATAGCAGTGTATTATATTTAAATTAACTAATTTGAAACTTTTGATACAGAGATGTTAAGACAGCAGTTTCTTTCTGAATGTCAGCAAAGCCTAGGAGCAGGTTATGGGCTTTTGGAAGCATCACACATCTATACAAGTCAGAGTTAATGCTGTTCAGAGGGAAACAAGCTTTAACTTACTTAGAGAGGCCATTACAGACGACCTAAACTAGCGAAGAACACATCTCCGGTATCATAAACAAGGCTCACCAAGGACATCACTTCCATAGAAGTATAAGGAAAGCCTAGGTACCTCTGTTTATACTCACCAACTTCTACCTGTGCTCTGTCAAGGCCATACTACATGCAAAACATCTTGGCATGGCATCTGTTTAACCCAGGGCCGCAGGGCACCACAGAGAGGAGTGATGTCAGATAGGAGGCCAAGACAACACTCCAACTGAAAGTTGGGCAAAGTCTATGAAACCCAGGTTAATGGGAGTGGTGGGTTATATTTTTCTTTCTCCTATTATATGCTACCTTGCCATCTTCATTCTTTTATCTACTTATATTTGTTTTAATAAAATGTGCTGCTTTGATTGTTTCAGCAGTTTCTGACACATTGTCAACTTTTGGCAATTTCAATGATTGTACATTATGTTTTTAAGCAGACTGAGTCATCACACAATCACAAAGGGCTGAATCAGAGTGGGGCAAAGATCGACAAATGCAAAATCTGCAAATTACAACTAAAGAACCAAACATCAATCGAAGAGAGGCAAACAATAATTAAAGCATGTCATGAATTCTCGAGAATGCTGCCACGCTGAGGAGTGACAGTCCTGCCTGCACATTAATACCAGATCAGCAACGTTAATGTACGTGCAAAGCTTGGTGACCTTTTTGCTACTTTATTATAAAGGTCAGTACTTAACAGCTTATTGCTACTTATTTTTAATAAACTGTTATTACTAATAGGTATCTGTAATACTTACAAATATAAAAAGTTTACAATTCCTGGGACTGGGCATCTGGGTGGGAAGTGATTAAGGACTATCAATTTGTTGAGGCTAGGTTTTGTGTAGACTTTACATGCTCTCCTTATGTCTGTGTGGGTTTTCTCTGGGTACTCCAGTTTGCCTTCCACATGAATGTTAATGTGAGACTCTACAATGGTGCTGGCACCCCATACAGTGTTGGTTCCTGTTTTCTGCCAAGTACTGCTGGGTTATCCTCCAGCCACTTTTGACCCGAAATTAGATGAATTAAGTAAAGATAATTTATGGACCTATTACACTAGCAGTGGAGTAAGTTTTTATTGTGAGCAGTCTCTTAATAAGAGGCTACATTGTGTCTCTTAATGAACTTGTTACTTAATTTGACTTCTTGTTTCCCAGTTTGTACGTTCAGAATGAGGAGTCTAGCTGATCTCCTATTTGGCCTTTATTTACAGTTGATATTTCATATATCAGAACTCTGAGAATTTTAACTTGCAGATCTACCTCTACAGTATGCCTATTAGACCCACTGCTTAGTCTTCCTCCACTGTAAAATTAGTTAATTTCAGTAGCCTTGCTTATTTTGTGCCTCTCATGGTGCCTGGCAGTTTAGAAATAAAATCAGCATTTAGAGATTGTTTGCAATGGCACCCAGCAGCCATTGGGCCAAGCTGAGTTACCATGAACTAAGTGGTCAATCAGAACTGCTGAGCTCAGAAATTGGAAAACAGAAGTTGAGCTGAACAATAAATTCAGTAAGACACACAATCTAGCCTCTCATTAAGAGACCCACTATGACCGTCTATGCACGGACTCAAAGGAGTAGACTCCTGTTAGCCACCACAAGAACAATCTGGATAACCAGATTGACAGGCATATAAAACATGTTCAAAAACATTATCACATTCCTGGACTGGCAAAGGCTTTAGTTGTCTCTTTAGGAGACTAACTTGGTCAATATCTACATTATGAAAGCACAGCAACCTCTGACATGACTGTGTTATTTGGATATGCATCTGTAGCCCACAGTGTAGAATGGCCCCAACCTGTGCCCCTGCCATAAAATGTCCGTGATATCTCTGACTCAGCAGCCTTCACCCCAAATAAGCCATGGCTGTCCAGCATTTAACAAGCTTTGCTCTGCCCAGTGTGTGTTGATTTAGCACAACTTCAAGCAAATCCAATTACGCAAAAGTCATAGGGTTAAGGGTTTTTTTTTTTTTGGCAGATTTCGTGCAGAGTATAATATCATAACCTCAGATCAAGCAGTTCCCATCAGGTTTGCTCATCTTTCATTTTAATGCGAAGGCAGTAGAACAGGAGGGCTATCACTGTCTCATTGATTTTCAATTCAAGTCATAACAGCAAGGTCAACAGCATTACCTTTGGCAACTGTTTTCATGATGCTGGTTCCTGCTCACAGTCACCTCACTAAAATGCAGATGCTATATATGTTTTTAGAAGCTATGGGGCTGCCACTTCAAGTTTCCACCCCAGAAGTTTCAGTACTAGTTGGGAAATTGTGTTTGGGTGCACTGTCCTTTACAAAACTTAGAGAAAGCCAGAAAAGCCTTATGGAATAACCAGAGGTTTTTTGGAAGGCAAATGAAGTAGACCATCCATTGATTTATTGATTCTCGAATACACTCAATGTAACTGAAGGGTCAGAGCTCACAGTAGAAATAAGAGGAGCAACCCTTGCCGGATAGGTGATGCCAGTTCGTGACTTAAGCTTAAGGTGACACAAAATGTTGTGCAGCTATTTATACATTTCTAAATATTTTTAATATAATTATTTATAAAGTTTTTTTTTTCCTTTAAGTTTTAATAAAAACAAAGACCTTGGAGGTGATCAGCCAGTTCTAAATCAATGATCTATTACAAGCCATTTTATAGGATTTATTTTAAGGAATTTAAAAATGATATGAAAAGAAAATTATTTGTGCCCTTCATCTTTTTACTCCTACAGTGGGAATTTGTATAATGTGCACAGTGGATGCCCTCTGTTGACAAGGATTATACTCACTTTTTATTAACTGGTGTCCAGCTTGACTTTATTAGTTAATATTTAATATGTGTGATATTTAGTTATATTTAAGGTGGCACAGTGGTTACTTCTACTGATGATATGGCATTCCGTACAAAGTTGGTTACTTCATTGGTCAAGATCTGGCTCCATATGTCCCTGTGTTAGAAGTGTTTATATGGTTTAGCTTTATACTTCATTTCATTGCTGTATACAGTTACTAATAAAATAGAGCAGTGGTTCCAAAACTCTGTCTTGGGGACCCACTCAGGCTGCCAGTTTTTGTTCCAATCTTCTGTTTTTAATTGGTTTCCTAGCTTAATTAAGTGATCTTTTATTTCCCAGTTTTTTGTGCTTTGGGGACAATGTAGAAAGTATAAAACTAAGTTTTGTAATTTTGTATTAAAATGTATCAGATTATAAAAGAAAATCCTGGAATGGAAAAGCAAAGCTACAATACGTGATCTTCTCAGAAGACATTTTAAACACCCACGAGACCAAAGACACGCCCTACTTACAATCTACCTGCGAGACCATAGACACGCCCTATTTACAATCTATCAAATAGGACAATAGGCAGCAAAACATTCAGTCTTGTCAAGGATTTGAGCACACACAGATCCAGGGCTCTCAGTGCATATAAAGCGTATAAGGACAGTACGTTATAAATGAAATGTCGACATCTAAGTGAAGAAGAAAGCAGCGCGGAGAAAAGAGAGTCAAATGCGTTGGAGAGAAAAAAGAGCAAAAAAGAATAATCGAGGTGCAAATTCAGAAAATAAGGAAAGTAATTATCAGCCCGGAACAAGTGGAATTGAAAAAAAAGCACGTCCAGTCCGGCTCAGAATTAAAAGACAATGAGTAAAAGACAAAGTAGAACTTCATAAAGACATTTACAAATGTTGCCGCTAAACACATGCAGAGCAGGTTAGAGACTATGAAACCAGTGAAATTAGAAAGGCTCAAAAAAAAAAAAAAAAAAAAAAAAAAAAAAAAAAAAAAAAAACGTTGGCGCTATACACATGTGGAGAAAGTTAAAGGATATGAAAGTAGGAAAATTAGAAAATATAAAAAAAGAAAGTAAAGATCGCAGTAGCGCAAACAAAAAAACTGCCTCATTTAACTATGCACCAGTCTAACTTTAGTTTTGCACAATAATTACTACACTATTGCACCTTAACACTTCCTTTATTCACATAATTTTACTTATTTATTATGTTCTACTATACTGTTATCTTTCAATCTATGACTTTTTGTTAATCTAACTGATATTCTAACTTTGCACAGTTTTTGATAAGCGGATCAGGATGCATTTCACTGCGTGTTGTCCTGTATAACTATGCATGTGACAAATAAAGAATCTTGAGAATTTCAAAAACAGAGTTTACCGCACATGCATTTATTGGTTACTTTGTTTATATATATATATATATATATTTATCTGTCTGCTTATTTAAAAAGCTAAATTTACCCGAGGAGTCAAAAACGTTCTGTCTAGCCCTTGTACAAAAACCTAGACAAAAGCTGGGGTATCACCTTGGTAACCCCATGTACTTTTGGAACTGTGAGAGGAAAATAGCACGACTTTACAAACAGGAGTCCAATGCAGGACTCTACTTACTTTTTTACTTTGTAAAAAAAAATTATTAACTGCTGATGATGTAGATCATTTTGTCTGTGCTGAAATTCCAAACAGAGAAACCTATACTGACCTCATTAGAAAGATTCAGCATATTGAGACTCGCAAGATTACAAATATTGTTTTTACATAAGTTCTGAAATAAAAGTGAAACTAATGAAATAGCAACAATTCAAAGAAAAAAAAAATCTTAAAGGTGTGTATCTGGAAAACCAAACACGGGGGTTGGCGAGCAAAGCCCCCTAGTGTGTATATATATTTGTAACTTTTTAACAATATTTTATTCTGATTTTCATTCTGCTTTTCTAGGTGTTGTGGTCATTTAATCTATTATTGACTAATTAGTGGGTCTCATGCTGAAGTAGTTGCAGCATTTCATCATTCAGTCTTGTTTTCCCAGGTGTCTGCTTTAATTGTTTTTAACTTTCATTGTTAGAATACATTGAAGGGAGCAAGCTACACAGAGAAAGAGCAAAATAATAGGAAAAAAAAACAAAAGAGAGTTAAGCATTTAAAGCTATAGCAAAAACAGAAATATTTCTAGATGTTTTATACATGCAAACATTATACTACTGTGCTTTTTCTGAATGCAGTATAAGAAAAAAAGAACAGCTAAATAAATAAGATAAATTTTTATCAATTATTGTCAATTGTGAATCTGGTTGGAGCAAAAACCTTCAGCCACAGTGGGTCCCCAGGACCAAGTTTTTGAACAACTGAAATACAGTAAAAACATGTAGTTAAAAGCAAAAACACTATATTCAAATAACTACTCATACATTCTTACAGGGCAAACAGCGTTATAGCCACCTTCCATCTCCCAAGTAATATTAAGAAGGACAAACAAATAAAAGTAAGGAATGAGTGAACAAAGGGAGAATAGTACAAATAAAAAATGAACCAAAAACAACAACAATCCTGTAGGCTCTCTTGGCTTATCCTTGCAAGCACTGATTTCTGTCTGATAGGTGGGTACCTCAACCATCCCCACAAAACACTCCTGTCTTCCCTGTCCCATCTTTCATTCTCTCTCTCTGTCTCTCACTGGCCTGGCTTCTCCTCTCCAGGTCAGTGAGCCTTTATCCCAACTTGCCTCTCAAATGCCGACCAATCTCCCCTTATCTAAGATTATTTTAAATCATCCTTAATGTTCTTTTTTCAGCTAAACCCAGAATTAATTCCAGATCAGAGGTAGATGTCAGTCAGTCATGTTCTAATCCGCTTAGTCCTGAAGTGGGTTGTGGGGGTCTTCTGGAGCCTATCCCAGCTAGCATAGGGCACAAAACGGGAACAGATCTTTGACGGGGCACCAGTCCATTGCAGGGTGAACACACACACACATCCAAAACCCACCCACACATTAGGGCCAATTTAGGATCACCAATTCATATAACCTGCATGTCTTTGGACTATGGGAAGAAACCTAGGTAGATGTATATATTATTAAGGGCCACCAAGCCTCAGTGTTGTCTGGTAGCAAAGGAGAACACTAAACTTCCAAGCAAAGCTTCTCAACCAGATAATATGCTTCTTCCCACTCCATCCATTTGGGGAACCATGGACAGTCAGACTCTGTCCATATCTTTTTTATTTAAAGGGCACCATGGTCCCACTCCTGAGATGTGACCATGTTTGCCTTATCTGCTGTTCTCTGTCAGTATGGAAATTCATTTGGTCATATAGGTTACTAATAAATGACAAAAGTATCTGTCAATAAGAAAACCCCATTTACAGCAATCTATAGAAAAAATTCAAAATTTTCAGCGAAATGTCATTCGTTTTTGATCTAGTAAATGCTTTACAGTTCTTGTTGTCTTTCATTAAACAGCTTAAACATACTGTACACAGTGCAAATTTGATTATTAAGTGCTAAAACAGAATCTTAAGATAACTGTTTTTCTTTTTGTTTCTACCCAGTTTAGGTTTAAACCCTTAAAATTAAGTATTTTCCTTGTGATGGACTGGGCACCCTGTCCAGGACTGTTCTTGACCTTGTGTCCAGGACTGCAAGCATTGGCTTTGGTTGACTATAGCAGATTTAAGATCTGAGATTCAAAACCAATTTTCTACAGCTGTGAGACATTAGCTTTAAGCATACACTTGAACATCCAAATTTATACACTGCAATATACCATATTGTACATGGTTTGCCACTGTAACAAGAAATAAAGTGGTGTCAGACTTCGAAAAAGTGCCTTAAAGAGCTTATATTAAAGTAGAATGGGGGGGGGGGGGGGGGGTGTAAACACACAAAACAAAACAAGAATACCAATTAGGATAACCAGCTTATATTTAAAGGTGCTGGGTACCATAACTGTTAATAGGGCTGGTTACCTGTGAGACCCTCCAAACCTCTTGCACGTTGTAATACCCCATGCACACACATGACTGACAGGTTGCCAGCTTGTCTTGGGTCTACTGCCCTCCAGTGACCATCCCTAGCTTGGCTTGGTGCAAGTCCACCCTGTGATACTGCAGCACTTAAGATAGCTGTCACAGATTCCCTTCCTTGACCTCACGTTTCTTGGCTTCCTGAGGTTTCAGATCTTCTCAATGAAAAACTCTGGGGACAGGACAACTCATATATGATATGCATCCATATATACAGTATGTACGCACACACACACAGTAGTGGTGGGAAGGGGTTTTAGATGACACTTATGTTCCAGGTAGTGTTTTGCACTTTGTGGGTGTTTTATCCTTTATATTTTATAGAAGGGAAAACAGTGTACTCTTGAAATATAAGTGAGAATCATGTGAGTAGGAAAAGGTAGATAAAAATTGTGCAAAGCATAAAGGTGTAAAGGTATATAAAGGTATGAAGGTTTAGGAAAAAAAAAATATAAAAAAAGAAATGCAAAACAAAAAGGCGGGAAACACAAATGCAGAATTTTGCACAGGTGAATGTAAACACAGCTTTGAGCGGGGCAACCTGTACAAATGGAAAAGGAAGGTGGAACTAAGAACTAAAGAGGCACCTAGAAACCTACAAGCAGTACAGTAAATGTCCAGGCATCTATTTCTGGAAACTCCATAACTTAAAAAATCACTAAGAGAAACTAACGTTTTTTCCAGCACCACTAGGTCATGAATAAACCCACAGCAGGTCAATGTAGAGTCACCAGTATTCATAATACATATGTCTTTAAGATGTAGTAGGACATTGAGTATGATTAGGATACCCACAGAAATACAAGAATTGCAACCTCCACATAGGAAGAATAAAAAAAAAAAAGGATGTGATCTGATTTTATATAAAAATAAATAATACATTACCAGCTATTTCCAAGTTTTCTACTTCATGTAAGAAAAATTATTTAAAAACTGTAAAGTTTATTCAAGTAAAATATTACCCCAAGTAGCAAATCATGTGGCTCCTACTCAGTCTATACAGCATGAAGACAGGTCAGTGTTATAGATTGGGGAATGCCTTTCCTGGCACACGTTAGGCTTTTTAACACTAATTGAACGTAATTTGAATGCCATAGCACACTTTAAGCACCAAGCCAACAATGTTCATCCTTTTTTGGTCATAGACTGTCCTCTTTGGATGGATATGTCCAGCAGGATAATAAACATGGTCACAAATCGTGTTGTCTTGAGCCAATACTATGGAGATAACAGTGACCTTCAATTTATACAAGTAGACTCTACAAGTCTTCATTTCTCAATTGAATAAGAGTACCTTTTGGATGTGGAGAATCCTACACAATGCTATTGAGTGAAGCTGGACCAAAATTCCTAAACAGTGTTTGAGGCAGGGGTTCAATAAAGTGATATAAAGAGTTCTGGAAAGAGGGAGAGAGAAAAAAAGAATTTGGAGACCTGTCTGACACTAGACAAGTGAACCTTATAAACTTTACCATATTTATGTACACTAAATTGTGGTGTGGCGAGTGGGTGAATTGCAGGCTGGAAAGGAAGCTATCCAGTAGGGTCATGATGCGACTATGTTCTGTGTATAAAGGACATTTGGTCCTGGCTGGGACAGCCTAGTTTGGAACTGAAGAACATGAAAAAGGGAAACTGTAAATTCTTCCTAAGTATAATGTACTGTACATATCATGGGACAAATGCAATAATTCCATGCCACTTTTCTCACCAAAATCTCGTGGGCTTAACTAGAAAATCTAATGATTGGTGGATATGAAACAAACGGTTTTGATGGACTGTTTAGACACCTGCCTATAAAAGTGAACCAATGTATGTTTGTGTGGGGAACACTGACTGCTTGAAATGAATATCCATTAAAGAATGGACTCATAATGATAGAGGTTGGAGAGTTCATTATGCCTTTAGAATTGTGTCATGTTTGAGTGAATGACATATGAATTAAGAACTTACCTAAAATGACATGACTAAACCAGAAGAGGTAAAACACAGATCCAAGCCTAAGCTTGGATTTGCAAGCATGAAGAAACAAATGTTTGATCTCACCAGACTAGAAGTTATAAAAAGCTCATTTACAAGGACATCACAGTTATAACAGAAAGCCTGCCATGCCATAGGATTATTGAGGAAGAGTATCCCTGCTAAAGGGCATCTTCTGAACAATCAAGAGTTTGTGATAAAGCTGTACAAAATGTTGCCAATGCAGAATTACATGAAAGTGGATCAGGTCATAACATCTTTTTTCCCCCTAGATCTGTAATGTCCTAGATCTGTTTCTATTAACTATCCCAATCAATTCAGGCCACAGGTTTGCTGTTAGATGCAAGCCTGGAGACTGAGAAGGCCACTGACTTTGTCCTTCATAATTTCATTGGTTGTGTTGCCTCCTTCTTGGTGTACGTGGACAAGACTTCCTTGCATCCTCTTCTGTGTAACATAACCAATGCTAATTATCGTGATTTTGCCCTGACAGTGTTAAGTGGTATATTATATTTTCATGTACTCTTTGGTATCCATTTCCAAATTTATAAAGATCAAATAGTGATGGATAACAAAACATTTTCTTGTATTTGTTATACCAGGGTTAAAGAGGAAATCCAAAAAGGTTTGAAGAGGACCCAGTTAGTTTAAATAAGCGTGTTTTTGAGATTAGTATTATCAATTTAAAAACTTTTTGTTCTTTTAGCTGGCAGTAAGCAGATAAAAATGTCTCCTCATTCAAAACTGGACTTGCCCACATTAAAGAGCTCTGACATCAGGAGCTGAAGAGTCTTATCCATGGAGTTGGGATGAAAGATGGAAGCAAAGATGGAGAGACAGACAGAAAGAATGTCAGAAACAGCAGACGTGTTGCGGTAAGCCTCAGTGTGTGCATGGCCAGATTATGTTCTGGGCCCAGAAGTTTTCTTCCATGTTCAATCATTTTATTATGTCACTAATTCAATGAAACTCTACCCAGACAGGACCAATGGTCTTAATTTTGAGTTATTTAAGGGGCTCGAACTATGGTCTCCAGTACTGACTGTTTGAGAATCTACTGACCATCAACAAAATTGAGTATTTGAACATTTTGTTTTAAGTAAACACAAGAAAATTTAAATCATTGGAAAAAAAAAAAAAAACTTTTTGGCAACTGGATTAGATAATTGGTAGGAGAATTGAGACAGTCGTTCCCAGAGGCCCTTAGAGGGCAAGATTTGGCCAGAAGGGTCTGAACATATACAGTCACTCTCATCACACAAGGCTATTAAACACCAGGAAGTAAGAGGCAAGCCCAAGAAGTAGTCACATTTGAAATGTATGGCAAGACGTAAGTCAACAATATACTGTAATTAAGATTAAATTCATCACATGCACCTCTCATGGTTTTCCCAAACCCTCAGCTCTAGTATTCAAAAAATCAGGAAAGACTGAACACATAAATCAATCTAACTATCTAAAGAACACTATCTGTAGTTGGGGCAGTGCCACCAATACAACAGAGCAGTCTCACATGTTGAACATGTTTTCTGTTGCCAAAACACTGGGTTTGTCCTTGACAACCTTTCCATTGGGTGAAACCAGACTCACTGTAGACTGAACATAGTGACTTACCTGGCAAAACCAAAGGAAGCAATCCAAGTGGGCTCACCTTGCTATTACCTTCAAATTTTACTAGAGACTGGCAACGTATTGAGTGTTTGTTGGAGATGCAAATAAGAATTTTCTGTACTCTATATACATGACAATACTATGACTACTACTGCCACTACTATCACACTATGCCCATTTATTATATACATATGCAATGCAAGGTATCAAAAAATTAATATACCGTAAAAAATTGCAGTACATTCATTATTACAACAACCACATTTACTAGCAGTGACATAAAAGTCATTATGAATTAATACATCATGTGTCCATCCATCTTTAGACTCAGTTAACCCATCCCAGGCTTATGAACCTTACTTACCCCAGCATTGGCTGCAGACAGTCAACAACCCATCATGAAGCCCTCTCCTGCTCACAACCACACTCTCACTTATATGGGGTCAATTGGTATTTGCCGGTCATGCAGGCTCAGTGACCAGCCTGGGATCTGAGCCCAGTCTTTTGGAGCTATGAGACAACAGTGCTGACGTAAACACATCCAATAGACTTCTAACATATTTTTGTTGAATTACTTGTATGACAACTATGAGATTACTAATAAAATTGTATATGTTGTATGTTTACTGTTACCAACCTGAGGCAGCAGTTAAATTCTTTGAGAAAATTACCAAACACTGCTGAAAACCAACACAGCATTGCAAAAATTGCATTAAAACTTCTCAATATTACATATATTCTTATTTATGTTACCTGCATTTGTACGCTCTTTTGTACAGGGTACAGAATGTATGTGCACAATCGCAAGCATCATATCCATTATATGTACACAAACATGCATAACTAGAGATTAGTATAAATGAGCAATTCCAGTAAAAGGTAAACAGTCAGTCATCCATCTACTAATTTTCCAAGTCTGCTTCTTCCAGTACACGATCATGGGAAATCTTTGCCTTGCCCATAAATATCAGGCACATGGCATTACCTAACACTGGAACAACACTCAAATCCTGATAAAAAGTGAGATTGCTTAAGGAAGAATAAAGTATAAAAGAATACCTTATGCATGGCTGACACTTTGTATCCACTGCTAAGTGCATCTTCTAACGTTGCTGTGGGGAAATCCCCCCATTGAATAAATAATAATAAATAAATGCATAAATAAAACACTCACAGGGGGCTATAAGCAGGACCTAGGAGGTTTTATTCAGCATCCCACATCCTCTAATTCTGACTTGATTTCCAGGGCCCCCATTGGACATTACCTCAGATTTAAAGCTTCCCACTTTGAGCACACCTCACCAAACAAGTCAAAAATGGTCATTTTAAATACGAGCCAACTCACAACTAGTCAAGCCAGAGCCAGAAGGTACACAGTCTCCTCCTCCCCATGCTGATGACGTCCAGTGCTGGACTGAGACATTAGAAGTGAGCCTGCTCCATAATACCAGCCCAGCAGGGGCACTTCTGCTAATTAGGAACTTGCGCCCATGCCCTTGGTGCCTGTCAAGATTATCTGCAGCTGCCTTTCCACAAAGTGCAGACATTCACTTACTCCGACAGCACTCTTCGAACTAGTGAAGAAACCCTGTCTGGCAGTTTTAAGATCTTTTCTCTTGCACAACTCTTGCGTAAAACAAAACGTAAAAAAAGATAAAAATATAAAGAGGTTTCAAACCTGACTGTACATGATGTTTATTTTTCAGTGGTCTTCTGAAAGAATGCTGGTTTTGAAGCTGCAGTGTGTTGCAACAGCTAAGGCTGCCTCTGAATGGAGAGATGCTGCACTGAGGACGATTAAAAAAATATATGTAGTAAAAGGTAGCCAGGAGGCTGCTGATCTATATTGGTCACCTAAATTTACAGCTCCCCCGCTATGCAGTGACTCCAGTTGGTCTGCGTTAGTAGCTGAAAAAACTAGGAAGGTGGCCTACTTTTTATTTTCCACCTTCGAGCATCATTCCTAAATGTTTTACACAAGACGGAAGACATCCGCTTTCTATATTTCAGCAGGACAGTGTTAGTGATTTCTCATTGCAGTGATAAAAAAAAAAAAAAAAAAAAAAGTTTCAAAATTAAAATTTATTTGTCTCTCTTGGCAGAGGCAGCATTTTTCTAATGAGGGTATTGATTTTTCTTTTCTCTTCAGAAAGACTAACACAGCAGCTACAGTACTGAGAAGTGTAACATATCATATCAGCCAGAACTGGTCACCTTGGCTAGGACATTGGTGCCCACAGAAACCTGGTATCTGGGATTAGAGTACAGGAAAAGTCCAAAGGTGACCCCCAGCACCTCCTCAGACTCTGTAGAAGGCCAGGGGGACTACAGCAAGACAGATTGTCACTCTGCAGTCCAGCTACTCACTCATCACTCACTTGTACAAGCCCCAGCTAATCCTTTAATTGGGGGTAAAGGGCCAGGCCTTGTGTCTCCTCCCTTTCCCCATTTTGTCCCAGATCGGTGGCCCTTGTGCTGGGTGAACAGCAAGCTGCAATTATCTGCACATGAATGTGCACACCAGCCCAGGATGGCTCAGAGAAGTGACCTAATTCAATGGTTTAGGGTCACAAGGTTGAGGCACACAAGCCAATAAAGGCTTTGCTTAACCAGAGGAGGGGCAGTGAACTTCGCCATCTCTTTGGCAAGCTTCTTAAAAAGTCAGTAGTTACCAAAAATCACAAAACCGTTCTGCAATAATTTTGGAGGATAGTTCAACTGGCAAATGTTGTCCAAGCAAAACAGCAAAGACTTACATAACAGCACTCAAGTGGGAGCTTTGAATCATTTCAAACAAGAGCTACAAAATGGAGCAGATTGGTTTATGTACAAATTATTAAACATATTTTATCTATTGAGTGACTTTGCCATCCTTTACGTATAGATCTGTAGTTCAGCTGTTTACATGTGGGTGTATATTTTATTAAAGTTTGAGTGACCAGGACCACACAGCAACACAGAAGTGGGGATTGAACTGGCAGCCTGGTGGGTTCAAGTTCAATGTCCTAACATCTGTGCCACACTGCCTGGCCAGGCCTACTCAGTAGTGCACTGGGCCTGACCACACAAGCTAGGGAAGAAGAAGCAAAAACCAGGAGCACTAGTGCTTTATTATTATTATTATTATTTATTTTTCAGATTATTTAGATTTTCACAGACAGCATGATAGTGCAGTGGTCAGTGCTGCTGCTTCATGGCTCCTATGCTTTTCACACACCTGGTCATCGGTGACCTGCGTTGGCATGGGTTTTCTTCCCAAATCTGCCAAAGACCAGCAACATGTTGCAAGATGGTTGGACGTACATGTAAGAATTTCAGTGGACTCCGTATATGTGACAATATTTTTGCACTATCCCCACAGATCTCTAAATCAGCTTGATTGGAGATTCCAGAGCCTGGGTGGACTGGTGCCACGTTCAGGGATCTGTCATGCCTTCTTTTATGAATCTAAATTTTGGGAGAAACTAATGCATGTTATAATTTAAATGATTGTTGTTCTTTTACGTTTACTTTCTCTGACACGATTTGTACATTGTTTTTCTATGGCCGTGCTGGTGATATTTGATGATATTTATGGACATGGTGTTGTTTGCCATGCATGTAATTTGATATCGACACTACCTGTGATATCAGCATGTAAATTCTATTTAAAATGGAGCTGCACATTATTTAATATCCAAGCTCTTAAACAAATGCTAAATACAAAACTTTCTGCAAATTTACTTTGATTTTTTTATAGTCAGGAATAGGAACTTTTAGTTACCAATGTGAATGCTTTCCTGTATCTTTCTGGGCTCAGATTTTTGGAATTATATTTTGATTTTTGGTTGCTTTGGTATTTCAAACATCTCACAGTTTAGGCCCCTTCCATTTAAATGTCTGTTCTTGGGTGTTCCATTGTCATCATCTGTCTTTTCTTGGACTTTGACCAGCCAGCTTCATCGGGCACAATAGCTGCTGGGTTAGGCTCCGGCCCCCTGTAACCTTGAATTCGATTAAATGTGTTACATAATGTTATTTTCCTTTTTTTCCCCCCAAATGAGCCACTTCACTGATTTCAATAAGTTACTGTACAGAGATCTGTCAATAACTTGAACAATGACTTCACAATATTTTTACCAGAGAGACAAAAGGATGATAAATGTGACATTTTCAGTGTAGCAGACTTACATTGGCCTCTCAATGCAGAAAATGTACAATCTTAACTGCTTCATACTCTTAAGTATTACAGAAACTTTCTGATTTCAAGACTTTTAGCTATCCATTTTTTAAAACACATTTTTTTCCATTACAGGATTGCGTGGCGCTAAATGCTGAAATAATTAGGTGCAAACCAGGTACAGGAAACCAGTACATCACAAGTCAAACTCACATGATCATGGATTCATTTAGAAAAAACAAAAAAACCTAAAGTGTGCAGCTTTGAGATGTTTGAGAAAGCAGAGAACATAAAAACACATGGCGAATGATCTGGCTGGGCACTGAACCCAGCTCCCTGGAACCTTGAGGTAGGAACATTGACCTTTTGATGTGCAGTATGAATTGCTGTTTCATATGTGATTTTCATTGTTTTTTCTCATTTTTACATCTATGATAAACATTAAGTTTCAAAGGCAGATTTATATGTAATACAAGATGTGTTTTTGCTTAATGTCTCATGTCTTAACATCACTGTTGTATTGGCACAGCGCTATATACAGACAGAAGGTGCCATGGAATGGTCCCCAGATGCTTTAATAATATCAAGGCGGCGGCAGCGGAGGCACCCCAAATTGTACCAATAATGTAAAAACATCCAAACATTACCCCTCATATGTCTGCCATCACCCTAATCCCCCAATTTAGACCAGTCAAGCAGGATCCCAGTGTCCTACCTTTCAAATAACCCTTCCCAACATCTTGCATAGAAACATTTGCTATTTTTGACAGAAAAAGACATGACTTAATTGACTCTAAGATGCCAAACGATGGCCATTCCCTTATTAGAATGGGGTCTGTTCAGGTTGGCTGCTCCCAGCAAGTGTCCAGACAACATCGGCTCAGTAATTCACAGCCTAGTGGGCTCAACACAAATGCATCATGCCTGAGAACCAGAAGCCTCTATTGAAAAGCACTTGAGCTTCAAACAGATACTTTGAAGGCATGTTGTACTATCATAATGACTGAATTTACCATTATGAAAGAAAGAACAATAAAAATATCACATGTGAACGGTTTAAGAACGACCGACAATATGTTGACACAAATATAAGACTAACCTTATCTACAAGCAGTTCATGCTGTCATATAAGTACATGTATCTTTAGTTGTGGTAATAAGAGCATAGAAAGCACAACGTCCTCACAGGTGGCGCAGTGGTAGTGCTGCTGCTTTGCATTAAGAAGACTGTGGAAAATTGTGGGTTCACTTCCCGGTACCTCCCTGTGTGGAATGAGTACTGAGAAAAGTGCTATATAAATGTAATGAATTATTATTAACTTTTCCAGCGTGTGGTCGTCCATGCTAGAGCGCACCTTCATGCAGAGTACACCAGCCGCTAAGAAAACACGCACAATCATCACATACTCATACACTTGTTCTAAACAACGCCCGCGCTTGCCGTTGCTCTGAAGCACCTGAAACAGCGCCATTTCAGCTTTTACTGATGCATCCAATTTCTTGTCATCATTCTGTGATGGCAAGTTTCTTACCACAGATAATCCGGATGCAACAGACTGACGCATTGCAATTTCAAGTTGCTGTTCAAAGCTGTTGACTGATAAAGTGCAAGCTGCAGCAATGGCGCCACCTTAATTATTTTCAACTATAACTCTGTTATTTCTTGATCGATTTTTACACTTTTACACGCTATATATGCGAGCTTGGCCGTTCCTGGCACCACAAAATGGCAGTGTCCAAGAAAAAACAAAATGGTGTTGCACTAAACAACAAAATGTAACAAAAATTAAAGTGACCGTTAAATACAGATCCTAGGCAGGAGATAATAATGAAATTTAAATCTCCATAATATAAAAAAACCCCAAAACCTACCTTCAAAAACTAGAAGGAAAAAATGATTTGCAGAGAAATATGTTTTCAAAGTTCAACCATAATGTGTAGATTGTACAGTTAGTGGAGGTATGCACTTTGCAGGCCTATCCCATTATCTGCCTGTTCATCCCATGGTGTTGTTCTTCAGGCTTTTCCAAGTCCTTCTCAAAGGCCTTGAGAGGTTCCATGTGGTCATTGCTGCAAATATCACTTTACCGTCTTCGAACATGGGACATGACATATTCAAGCTGAGCAGCCTAGCCTGTCTGACTACAACTGAGAATTTATAAAATGAGCCAATGTCCACTTTTGGTGTCCCGAGGTCAGCATGGACGGGACCAATTTGTTACACACTTCCTAACAAAACTCATAAAGAATGTGCCAGCTTTACTGCTATTCCTGACATAACCGATTTTCCCACTAACTGGACATATGTGTTGAACTGACATGGTTACTTACTAGCCGCCCACTTTTGTTTATAAATCTGGTAGGTTGTCCTCTCATCTCAATGAGCTAGCTGTTCTCTGGTTTGTTTTATGGAGTATTTATGTAATAATTAATTTTATGATTTTTTTTACAGATATTATTCAGGCGGTTCATTTATTTATTTATAGGTTTATCACTTTTTTATTTTAATCTTGTGGCCTGTACTTAGACGAATATTGTTTGTTTTTCTTTTGTTAAGCAGAACTAAATCATGTTGAAATTTAAGAAACGGTTGCCTAGATTGTTTACATTGCCACCATGTTTTCCTGAATAATATTAGACTTTAGAAGTTGCATATGCGACCTCATGAAGCTGTGACTCTGCATTGGTTCTCTGTACTTGAGTATACAGAGTGGTACCCCAGGGGTTTCAAGCCCACCAGTCCGACATGGACATCTCATTTGCAGACACAGCCTTCAACAACCCAACCCCCATAGCCCATGAAGCCACGCGGTTTTTGGAGTTTCGTTCGACCTGTGGCTTCAAGTTCATCGAACTGGCGCGCCGAGGCGCACACGAGACGGTAGCCTGGCAGGCGCTAGGACCCTGTGAGCCACAGAGGCGGCCCTTTTTGTCCGTTACATCCATGCATGTAATCATTGATTGTGCCCATTGTGAAGCTGGGATTCACCATCTGTACTGTCCCATGGGGCTGATCTGGGCACTCCCTATAGGACTAATCTGCAATTTCACACTTAACGACTTATCGGTGCAAATTATTGAAAGGATACAGTATTTCCTCTTTTTGTGGGGTAGGGTGGGGGTTTTGAAACAAACATCAAGTTTATTTTCATCTTTTTTAATAACCGTCTAATTTACAAACTGTGTAATTACTCAATGGGAATATTTTGGTCGGCTTCAAGGAGGACATTAGAGCTGGCATGCCAGACCACTCTGCTGTGGGTGCGACTGCTGACACTGCCGGTGATAGTCAAACAGAGGGGACAGTCTGGTTATTTTGTTGAATTGCTGTTCAGAATTAAATAATTACGGAAATAAAACGGAAAGATAAAAAGTGCCGCAAATAGAACTAATGGCATTAAAGATTTTTTAACCTCAACTTACAGAAACACGCAGAAATTAACTCTACGATCCCTAACTTAAATAAGCGGGCATTACGGTGGGGGATTTCAGCATAGAGAGCAACGGTCCGATCCACCAAGCGTTTGCCCCCGTATTTGTGACACGTTTCTTATTGAATAGTCTAGAAATTCTGCTTAAAAAATGTAACCTCTTAATTAAAATATATCCCCAATTCACTGCCTTAATCGTATAGTCAAATTTTTTAAAACATATGGGATGTACATTCACTTGTAATTTTTTCTATAATATATATATATATATATATATAAATATATAATATTCAGGATGGGTTCATGAAGGGGACAGTTTCCAGGGTGTAAGGCTGATCTGCGCGTCATGGGCATGTAGGAGAACGCCTCACAAATACGGGGAGGTCAGGCCACCTCCACTCAAAAAGTGCAGATGTGGACCCTGGTGTGGTAACTATTACCCTCAGAAAAGATCCTGACACACGGAAATGCTCGTATGATAAAAAATAAATAAATAAATAAATAAATAAACTGGCCTTAGAGCATGTGCCCGAGCTTCTTACAAAAGACAATCAGACCGTTTGTACGTAGAAATCGAGCATAGCTTCAGAGCAGACGGGAGAAGTCGCTGGATGTGGTATATTGGACCACTTAGAGACGTGAAAAACAATCGACGATTCAAAGTAACAGGCTTATTTGCTACGTCTGAAACCTGATCTTAAACTGATAGCTACCCAGTAGTAGGCCTAGTTCGTTTATATATAGTTTCGAAAAAATGTCGCAGTTGTCGCAAAAAATCAGTGCATAGCTGGATGGTTTCACAGGCACTTTTATTGAAATTGACCACTAAAAAATGAATAGAACAGACAAAATGTTCAAACTTTACCAAATTCTATTTCTTTCACATTATATAGTGCCTTTCACATCAGCTAGAAACACAAAGTAATTTTAAAGTAATCAATATTACGTAACAGGGAGATTTAAACAGTGATACGACTAATCTTAAGAGGAACGGCTATTGGGAAGTATCCGTGCTTGCCGCCGCGTATTTCCTCGTGCGCTCAGTTCCCAACAGTCGCTTTACACGAAGATCCGCCTGGCTGTCGATGCGACCGAGCGACTGTAACCGACATTAGTGACACGGAGCTGGTGCGACTTAATAAAGAGAATTGACCGGGCATTGACGACTGTCGGACCCTGCAACGTGCATTTCTTTTAACTATTTGGACAATATCGTTAATACACAACAGCAGAGCACTTGTAGAACCGGTTTGGGTGCGCCAAGAAGATGACAATGTGCGACCTTCTTTTATCCGGCAGCTGACACCAAAGGAGAGCGGAACAAGCTGGCCCATAGTGACCACTTCGGGGTGCAGCAATTCCTAGCTTGTACATTACACTGGGCGATGTTTCACGAACCTTTGCTGCACACACGCATACATATACAGTATGCAATCCTACAAAAATGTATTATAGGGTATATTTTCAACATTGTATTTTACAAAACAGATTAACAGTAAAATAAGATAATATTTGTACAGATCGTTCTGGACGTCTTTCGACAAATCTGAATCGAAGGTTGGACAGATTGAAACTATAAGCAACGGGCAGAGCAAGTGGCTTTATCATTTTCTTTCATTTTTCTATTAGTAATAAACTGTTAGCATTTCCGTCTCCTACCTTTGCTATATGTATGTGTATCCATAAATCTCATTAAGTGTTGACTATAAATTCTGGTAATGCGATTAACGATCACATGTTGAAGTAACCTTTAGTTGTTGTAGCATCTCACTCACACACACACACACATACGCTCTGTCTCGCGAGTAAACTAACTTGAAGTTGGACAGATCAATGTCACAAAACTGGACCCTTTAATATCATAACTGCGCTATAATGTGCCCTGACAATCAAACAAGGTCATCTCATATTCTTCTGTTCAGATAATTAATGATACAGGGCCACGAACATTAGTGACACCATCCACTTACAGGCAGCACATAGTCTGTACACATGACAGTATTCCCGTTTCTTTCACGCATTGCTTTGACGGTTATAGTATTTTCTTTTGGGTGATCTGTTACATTCTTCCTGTGTCCCCGTGGGATTCCTCCCAGTTCGGTTTATAGAGCCGGTCTGGTATGAGCGAGTATTGGGGTTGTAGTGTATGAGCACGTTAGTGTGTTTAAAAAAAACTTCACGATACGCATCCGCATATGACTGCATATACGAATTGTAAAAATCCCACTTATAAGCCCATGTCGCTCTACTGTCAAGATTCTTGGCTGTTTAGTGTTGCGTAGTGGTTGAGGCTTTGGACTTCAGACCTCGCTATTGACGCCGTGTGACCCTTACCAGATCACTTCACCTACATGAACTGCAATTGGAAAAAGAAAAAGAAATGCAACCACTTGGATCTCAAATGTTGAATGTCGCCTTGGATAAAGGCGTTAGTCGGACTTTGTTTTCTAGTTAGCCTGGCTCAGTACAAAACGCACAGGACCCCTGCATTGTCTAGTGCGCTCCTTTACACCTTGGATAGCACTCGTGAAAATATGTAAGTTATGTTTAAAAAAAGTGTCAGTGGATGTTGTATAAGTGATTGAGGAGGTTGTTCTTTCTTCGGATTTGTGATTTTGTTCATATAACGATTCCCCCAACACACGCATACGTACACACAATTCAGTATGTGGCATCACCACACGAAGTGCTTCCTTCCAGGAATATCGCTGGCACTCCGGTGCCATGAGTGTGGGCGTGAATGGGCCCCGCAGTTCATGTTTGCACACGCGGCTCGTGGCACATTAGCTCACTCAGTCAGTCAGCCGCCACGCACCGCGGTGTGTTTGCAGTTGGTGGGAGGGGACGGCACTATAGCAACTGAACGAGCTCAGTGCAACGACGGGGCACGGTAAAGTTACACTGGAGCGCATTAATAAAAACTCCTAAAGAAAGAAAGAAAGCAAAAGTAGCACTAGCAAATACTCATTAAGTGCTCGAAATGCGAGGCAGCTAATTGCCCTCGTCTGAATTCGGCCGTTTCTACGTCCCTCCTTCCTTTGAATTCAGGTCCTGTAGGGGATCCTTTGCCCGCCTGCTCGCCCCCTCCCCCGGCCGCGCCACCCTGGCCGTCTTTCCCGCGGCAGCCGCCGGGCAGAGGCGCGGGCGGAGCGGCGGGGAAGGAGGGAGACCGGGTCTGGTGGGACGAGGGGCCAACGGTTTCATTTGGAGAGGCACACAGCAGACAAGGAGGAGGTTCTGCTCTGCTCAGCGAGTCACTGACTGGGAGAGGGCGGCTGAAGAAGGCGCACGACTTCCCAAACTTTGTGGCGTTGTTCTGGTAGACGCCAGATCGTATACAGGTTGGCTTGTTCTCTTGGACGGATACTTAGCGATTTGGTGTGCATCTGTGAAGCGGAGGAGTTCACTCGCGTTTACTTCTTATTAATGTCGCACCTGTCAACCTCTTGGATTTGTACCAGGAACGGGTCTTCGAGTTCAGAGCTGCCAAGTGCATTTTTACAAATGTTTATTTAAGTCGCTGCCAACGTCTGAGGCTTTGGGGATTTCAACAAGTCGGGCTTCTCCATTAAATTCCATCTATGGTGTACTATATGTTCCTTCCAAAGGGAGAAGAAACAATGAGTGCGCCATACAACTGTACTACGGACCGGCATTCGTGTTGATTGAGTGCTGCGGAGCAGGACGGACAAGGACAGAGAAGTCCGTTCAACTGACCACTCAGCCTCACATGCTGATAGACGGTGCGTTTTGCCGAGTGGAAACGAGTCAATTACCCTGACCCGTCATTCTCTCTAGCTTGCTGTTCGTGTGCTTCACCCCCCCTCCCACTAACGCACACCCCTCACTCAACTACTGATCTCATAGGAGCTCCGAACGGGGCCGATCAGTGCGCATGTGTCGGGGCTGGACAGCGCCGAAGAGGGAAATTTAAAAACGGTCCGTGAAGACAAGAAGGGGGCAAACCAATTACAAGGACTTACCAGAGCACCGGAACACCTAGCCATCGCAGGACAGGTAGGACTTGTGCCATTTTTTACCCCACACCCATCATTGTCGTGCCGACCCGAAAGGAACCAATACGGAATTCTGAGTGGTCTTACATTTAAAAAAGTCTCATACAGCCCCGTCTTATAGGTACCACTTAGTATTAGTTACAAAATACTGTGGATGACAATTATAGTGTCTTGTACAGTAGTGGTGTTCTTTTTTATGTGTTATTTTTGTTTACGAAATGCTAGCCGTATAAGTGCAAGGTGGTCCAGAGCGGAGCGCTGACAGCGAACGGCCGGCAATTCTCCTCAGTGACGGCGACAGACATTGGCATCGCAGTGCCATCCGGTGCGTGCTCATCGGCTCATCCTGACCGATTGTTAAAAACACATAACGAATATACTGAGACAATGAAGGAGTGGGTTAAAAATTATTTATTTAAATAGCTAACCAAGTCGGGTTTCTTCTATCACCTCCGCTTATTGCTGATATATATAGGCTTGGCATTTCAACCAGACGTAAAATGAGTGAAGGGTTTCCAAAATTAACGCTTTCAAAAACTTTTGGTGATTACTCTGAATGTTGGGACAGCTGCTTTGTTTTGATATTAGTTCCCTCAAACTATTTTACAATGTATGCTTTACTGATTTCTTTAAGCACGCATTTATTAACATGTATGTAAATGTTATGTCTCTGCGCGCATAGATTTATGAGCAGTGCTTTTGCGTTTATGTACATATTGACCTATGGGTGTAAGCTTTATTATTTAAACACAAGTTTATGCATTCTTTTTATGGAAACATATCAAGACTTTAGTTATTACATACAGGTTTGATTAGCATACATTGGTAATTTTATATGCACATACAGATACATATTTATGTAGTCATTAATTTATGCACACAAGCATGGGTTTAAATAATCAGCATGGCACTAAATAAACTTCAAGCAACTTTTATAATGCTGGAGTTCTAGTTTCATCTGGACTAACTTTGATATTGCACTTTTTGTCACCAACTTTGAGCTTTACTCTTAATAACTTCTTAAATTTCTACCTGATAGTTGTTCATATTATGGCTTACTTTTGTAAGCTCTTTTGGATAAAGGTGATTTCTAAAACATACCAATATTTCTATTACAGGAGATGATAGAAAGTGGCCTCACTTCCAGAATGTCAGGAATTCTTGGAAATCCAGGACAAAGCCATCATCCCTCCACGCAGGACTACAGGTGGGCCTTTTTTTGTTTCCTCATGAGTTAGATCTAACAAGCAGCCCACTTTAATCTTACTGTTGTCAAAATAGGAAAAATTGTGTCAACTGTCCACAAAAGAATAGAAAATGTCCCAGTAAAGGTTTATTTAAGCAAGCATTCACAAATCAGTGAGATGATTTTATATCCTCATACCGTTACATTAAAGTTGACCACTTTATTAATCAGTAGCATTTGTTATAAAATGTAATATAAAACTAAATGCTTTATGTTAACATATACAACTTCAGTTAACTTAAACAGCATCCTTTTCAGTGCCCAGAGGGCATGTCGGAGGAGCTGTGTGGTACCCACTGAGGGGAAGTGCAGGGCAGTAAAAACAAATTCCCCACCACTGAGAGGCTGCATGTGTCAGGTGGGACGACATGAACCCATTGCACATTCTGACCCTCCTTCCCACATGTTTCCTTGGCTTGCTCAGAGAGCACACTCTGATGGATTGGCATACCATTAAAGGGCCGCTTCCTACCTTGTGTTCAGTGCTGCTGGGGTAAACACAAGTTCTCCATGACCCTGATTTGGAGAGACAGGTTAGAAAATGGATGGTTTCCCTTTTCTATGCCTTCTCTCCCATTCTGTATGTTCATTTCAACATGTCCCACTTCTTTAATTGAGACAAAGTGAAATCCCATATCTACCTTCTTGTGAAGATGCCTCTCCAGAAAAATGCAGGTTCAAGTTACTTTTTATAATTTAGTTTATTTTTACTTTATCTCTGCATTGGATTGAAGACAGGCATTTTCTTATCTACTATAAAGAAATCATTAAATACAGAATACTTTTGTCTGTCTGATATTTAAGCATAAATGTTTTAGTAAGGGTCTGACATGTCACTCTCACTCATTTATTAAGCTGAAATGCAGAGAATAAAAACTTTTTGACAGGACAATTCACTTTCTGGTGAGCACCTTCCTCATATAGTGGTGAAAACTCTCAAAGTGTAAATGATTTTCAAGTCTGAATGGATGTGTCAGATCCCATCAGGTCTGTTTACACTCCTGTTGTCAGCATAAGGAGGGGTCTTTGGCTTTGGATGGGCTGATTTCTAGAGGGTTAAAAAAAACCCACGGGGTCACAAGGAGGGGAAGTGGCCTCCTTATGGTGGAGGAGAAGGTGGGGGTTGGTGTTGGAAAAAAGGACTTGAACTGCTGGGAAAAAAAAAGTTCCCTCTTCCTAACTTTCTCGAGTGCTCGACTCATATCTTAGGTTTTCTTTGGATGTGTCATTATAGTCTGCTGGAAAAATACAATGGCACTGTACATATGCAATTAAGCATGAAAATCCCCCCTCAGTCATCCCACTTCACAAGCAGCCTGACAAGCACTACTTATGATGTTCTAAGAAAAGTTATAAGGGGCACAAATACATCAGAAGTGGCCGATTTTTTGGAATTAAATCAACAAAAATTTACCAGTATTTATTATATCCAAAGTAACTCATACTCCATAAATGTAGAGTAGCTAAAGCCACCTGAACAATCCCATTTTCTAGAGTAAATCAAATCGGGGTGCAGTTGTAGCAGTAGGAACAAGAAAAGTCTCACTGAAGATGACATTTCATATTTAGTTGAGATACATTTGAGAAGTGAGTCGGCTTTTCATCAAATGACCTCAGTTATGTGAACACAAAGAGGCAGAAGAAAAGCAAAGACAAGCTTCTCTGCTAATCGAATTCCAGAGTAGTCAGTTCTTTGTCGACTTCAAAGGCAAAGCATAAACTGGGAGACGGACAGATACATGGTACAGTCGTAGGTTCTGATATGACTAATGGCCAACACGGTCATTTTGTTCTGAAGCTTTCTGATTAACGGACAGTAAGACAATTGAAAAGTCAGACGTCCCACTGAAGAGCACAGATCTTTTTGTCCACTGGGCCCATCCACAGTTCACACATACGTACTGGACCTTGAGCGTACGGTCACTGTGTCCAACCACTTGCTTGTGTTTTACCAGACTGAGACACACTTCTGAAACTTGTGTGAAAATCTGTTTATATTTCAATGTTTAGTTTAATCTTTACTTTGGTTGTGTTTTTCATGTGCTTTTAGCTTTTAAGAATTCTGTTATCCCAAAAAAAAAATATTGGACAGACCATTGTACAGTTACTGCTAAACCCACAGTACACTTTTATTTGTATTTAGTAAAACTTGTACTGTAACTCTGATATATCCAAGTTATATCATTGCCAGCAATATCTCTATGAGTGTGAATTATATATGAGCATACCACAGGCAGTACTAATGAAAGTGCCGACGTTTTTATTTTTACTGCATTTAATAATAATATCATTTGAATCAACTTCACTTCCTAGCAGCATTAATCATTATACTGCTATGAATGACAATGCACAGGTTAATAATTGAGTTCACAAATAATAATATGAATTCTGCATTAATTTTGTTCATGACAAAGCCAAACTAATTATGCCATTATATTATATATTTCTGATGATGACAATAATACTCCTAACTACTTGTAGTGCAGGTAGTTCTACAATCACAAGTAACAGTCTTAATGTTCCTCCTTTTGCAAATACCTTAGGGCTATTTATTAATAATAAAGTTAATACTAGTTTACTGCTCCCATTTATTGTATCTGTACTAATACGATAACATAAAATTATTCCCAATTCCACTTAAACTCCAGCCCTTCACAATAAACAATTGTTATTAATTAGATTACATTCATACTACTAATATTTTTGTTCATACTAATATCATTGCTGTATTTTTAGAATTAATTTTATAATAATGAACATCACCAATCTAATGCTAGTAAATGTAACAGTTGTGTTCATCATCGTGCTACTGCTGGTATCATTAATCCTACCCCATAGAATACCTAACTGCTGCTCCTTCTCTTAATAATACTTCACGGTTAATAATTGTGTAAATAATACTGTTGCTGGTTAGTAGAAGTCTTAATGCTGTTACCAGCACAAATCATATCCCAACTACAACTGCCACAGACAGAAGCATAAACAGAATGGGATGAAATACCAAGTAGCCTGGCAGACAGGAGGAGTTTGACTTGAGGTTACTTTGGAGAAATTAGGTTGCAAGAACCGAGTAGCTATGTTGGGCTGAATGGCTTATTGTCATCTACATTGCTCTAATCACCACCACACTTTACAGCCAGTAGTCCTACCAATAATGTTAATAGAATACTACTTATTGTATTATTAATATATTTTCACATGACACTAATAATACTTCCAC
The DNA here is from genome assembly GCF_900747795.2 of Erpetoichthys calabaricus. NCBI lineage: Eukaryota > Metazoa > Chordata > Cladistia > Polypteriformes > Polypteridae > Erpetoichthys > Erpetoichthys calabaricus. The sequence goes on along the minus strand of NC_041411.2, from coordinate 15,671,044 downwards.
ATTTAATACTTCACAGATGTTTTTTTTTTACATAATTAATAAAAACTTATTATGGTTTCTGTTTGTGGTATGAATGCTTCTACAGTTATAATGATATCACTTCTATGAGTGCTGCTCACATTAGTTATTTTCACAAACTGTAATGTTACTAGTACTGCTTCTTTAGATATTTCCAATATTACAGTGTTACTACTGTTACAATGCTTAATTACACCTCTAGGATGCTATTAATAATAATATTACTTCTTTCACAATGCATCTGTTAGTATTACTAACAGCAGAACATGAATTACTGCCAGTGGTGCTAGGAATAACAACACCGTAACAGTTACAGTATAAGATCACTTCTGTTGGTACTTGTTAAAGTTCACAATTCCTACTAGTATTTCCTGCTGATCTTAGTTGGCAGTATGGGTGTAAATGGATTTAACAACAACACATAGACCAAATGAATTCCGCTCTCTGTATTCTTCAAGTATTTCAATTGGCCTCAGAGCAGCTCTGCTAGCCGTGCTGTGCTTTTGACACAGTACAAGGAGTGCATTAGTGTCACTGCTGACATTTTTGGTAAGATTTGTACTGATTCAGCATTACTGGCCAGTGTTGTGTTACTATTAAAACAATAATAGTGGTAGTGGCTGTTCAAACATGCACCTGAGAAGGCCATCAGAGAAATGTAGGAATTATTCGCACCTACAAAATATTGAGCCGCTTTTGCTGAATTTGAGGCCAGTCAAACATGATAAGAAATTATTATGATAGAAGGGGGAAAAAAGGGACCCGCCATCTGCATTTGGTTTAAATTTGTTTTTTATTAATAATTATTGTGCTCTGATATTTAACAGATGCATGTAAATCACACATGCTATTAACAGAGGTATAAGCAATAGCTAAATTAAAGTTTTGGTATAGTCTAATCAATAAAACCTATTTTGGTCAATGAATGAGCATAAAAAAATGACCCTTTTGTAAAAATAAAATAAAATTATATACCAAATAATAAGTAGGGTGAAACACAAGAAAACGTTATCTGCATATTGAAATAAAAGAACAAGGAGAAGGGGGCTGTTCTCTTGGTCAGCTCCTCCAAGCCATTACCGAATATAAAAGTAATTCCTTCAAAAAGTAGTTGTCTCATTTGAACGCACTCTTTGCCCTTAGAATTAAAATGGGCCCCATTTACGCCGAGAGGGACACCTTGTGCCAAGACCTGTCAGAGTTTTAGTTCAGCCATGAACATTTATAGTGCCCTGTGGTCTGCAAGGAGATACTTTCCATGTTCTTCCACCACATCTCTGATTTAAATGAATATCCAAAGTAAACAAAATATAGCAAAGTTAAATAATTTATACTTGCAATATAAATATATAGAGAATAAAAATACTTTAAAGTGAAGTGCTAAATCATTTTCACACAACAATTCTTTTTTAAATTGCACACTTTGAGTGATCTAATAGAAATAAAAATCATATGGCTCTACCTCTCCTCCTCTAAACAGCAGTAAGAACATTTCATCTGAGCAATGCAGTACATTTATGCACTCCAAGATTGTATACTTACATTTTTACAGATGTTATAAGTGGCTAAATAAAGCTAAATATTTAACTCTTCAATACGCTCTTGCATACTGTTCTTGTATCTTTATGCTAGACAAATATGAAAGGCATTACACAACAATGAAAGCTGCTGTAAATAGACAGGCATACACACAATCAAGCATTTACCATCTTATTTCATTTTCCAAGTATCTATTAGATATTTCAAATTTCACACAAACTGCAATACCAAAAATATTTGGTCTCCTGAGGATATGAATTTCTTACCTTTGTTCAAAGGTTTTCTGCTGTTAGAGGATTCAAATGGTTAATACACAACCTATATTTTAATATTTACATTATACAGTACATACACACACATTTCTAGGAAACCACAAAATATAAGCTACAAATATGACTAATTATCTATCACCACATAGTGGTCTGACTCTCATCCCCCAGCTCCTAACCTGAATACATCAACAAAACTCACCTGTCCACATTCTACTTGATAATTCAGGTGCAGATGTAAATACCAAATTATTTCAGGTATAATATTTACTTGTGTCACTGGGCAAGGTCATATTTACATTTGGGGGGAGGGGGATGGTGTTGTGGAGAACGTCAAAAAAAACACACAATCCTGACAATCATTAATATGTATTTGAAAAACTTTTTTTTTTTTTAATTCTCTCAGTCGTAGATGTTCATTTAAATATACAGTGCTTTCCTGCTTCAAACATATTCATATGTCCCATTAAAATCATTTTTTTCCATACATCTTTATTGTGCATACACCACCAAATGCTTTATAACACTTATAACATAATTTACTATGAAAACCTTTAAAAAGAAAATATATATTTGATAAAATTAAGAGAAAAATACTGTGCACCCTTTGATTGCCGGTAAAGGCTCCAGCTGCCTCATGCCTTGCCCTGAATAAGCAAAAAAAAAAAACTGAGATCGGTAATATAGACATGTAAAGTGCCATTTTATGCTATTCCGAGGTTGCTGACAATGAATATGGTAATATTTTTGATAATTTATTCTTTACCAGTTGTCCTAGCTCACTAAGAGCCACTCCCAGAAGGTTAAAACTGACATTGTTCAAACATAAGCTTGTGATGGTATCATTTTAGACTATTTCAAGGTCAGTAATTATAAATAGGATGTCATTTTTGATCCTTTACTAGGGGTCTAGGCTACCTGAAAAATGACAAATTTCTTTAACAATTAAGAATATTTAGACTTTAAACATTAAATTGAAGCACACATTTTAATACTTTAACTGATGCAAGTGTTCTTGTTATGTACTTTACCTCATGAAGTAAATCCTCACATTTCTTATGAACACCCTGAATTAGGGCAGTTTAGGTTAATTCAAACTTTTTTTTGTTGGAGACATCACTCTTAGTGCTTAAAGGCAGGACTGTGATGGCTAATTCTTAAACATCTATTCATGCATCCCCAAGTTCAGTATAACTTGATACTCAATACACGGTGGTTAATTCATCACGTCACACCATTCCAATGTGTGTATGTAAAACTGGCATCAAAATAATCCTCAGCATTTCCCTGTAACACTAGTACCACGCATACCTGTTGGGTGTGGAATGTGTAAGTGTTCAAAAGTCACATACTGTACATGCATGCATGCACACCCGAACGTGCAGGTGAAGGCCTGCGGTTTCTATATAAACACACGCTGTGGTGTGGGCCAGTACGCTTGGGGTGGAGTAAAAGCTTTTGGATTTATTTGGTGACAAGAGGCGTGTGCAGTATGACCTGACCCCCACTGTCCCCTTGGCTCTGTTGCACTAGTAGTTGAGTGGGGGTGTAGGGTGTGTTGGAAGAGAATAGGGAAGCATCAGAAAAGCAGATGGCATTTTTTTATCCCATGTGTGTTGGCCGTCATTCCGCTAGATTAATTCAAGAGGTTAAAAAAAAAAGGGGGGGGGGGGGGGAACCCAGTAACACAATTAGACCAGAGGCAGAGGATAACAATGAGGCCACGTGCCACTGGGCAACAGTCGTTTGAGACACAATAGGTTATCATCTATCAATAGACAAGCCAACTGTTGCAAACGACAGGGGCCTACCCAGTTTTCAAATTATTTCATGCTCTTGTTTATTTATGATTTAGCCAATGGTAAAGAGGAGAGAGTGGTCACCTGACAGCTCCTTCTTTTTTGGGGGGTGGATGTCTTTACAAGTGCCTAGTCTCACAAAATAACTGAATAGTAAAGGTCGCTATGGCAACTCTAATTATCGTACTGCAACTACAGTCGAGACAGAGGAGGAGAGGCAGGGATTCAAGAGACTAGCTTTTGTTTACTTAATTTTCAGTAGTTTTTTTTTTTTTAACCCCCCCACCGCCCCGAACTTCTAACTGCTGTTGTGGGGGACCAGGATTAAAAGCCTGTTTTTTGTTTTTTTTTTCCTTTTTAATTTGAAAGCTCATTTCAACTACCGACATAAAAAGATACAGCTACAGAAAAGGAAAGCCATGGCTTTTTCTCTACAAGCAACCTGCTATACCTCATAAAAATATTCACAGAGGATGTCAAGGCAGAGACTGTGAATGGATTGGCTCTTAATATCCCCCAACAGAAATTAGACTTATTCACTGAGGCACACATTCATGTTCATCACTCAAAAAACAAAAACTTGGAGTTTAGTCACATTATGTAGAGAGGTGTACAAAATAAAATTCATCCCCTTAGAATCACATATATACAACCTGTGTGACTGCTTAAGGCATATTAATGAGGCACAACAGATTAGACGCTTTCCTTTGTGACCTTATGGGGGAAAAATGAAAAGCAATGACCTCAAGAAATGAAGAAGATTTGAGTTTGTGGTTGATAGTTCTGTTTGTGCTTCACTGTTGATCATATAATTATAAGTAAGATAGCCAGGGGCTGCTGCATGAATGTAACTGCTGCTCATTTCATTCCCGAAAATGTGGCCCATTATTCCACTGGAAATTTATGTTTACACGCATATTAATGTATGTACTGAACTTATCCAAGCTTACCTCTCTGAAGACACAGTTCTCTGATAGCAAGAAAAACTGTTCATCAGTTAGCATTACTTAGCCTGCTCATTCCTTCTTTTTGGACACATTTAACCTTTAGTCACCGATACACCAGTTTCTTTGACTAATATACTTTGGAGGAGGCGGATGTTCAATCCAAAGCTGCAATGAGGTGTCTGCGCTAAAACAATCTTAAACTTTTCTGTGGCTGTGCTTTATTTTGCATTATTTTATTTTTACATTTTTCATAAACTGTAAAAAATTAATTGTAGCATAATGCCTTTAACTATAACACAATAAATCAATTGTTCACTTGTCCACATTTTTAACAGTGCTTCTAAGGGATCTCTTCTAAGGTTCTCCCACAATCAAATTCACATTACTCTCTGTTTTATAAGGTGCTCAAGACTAAGACACTACATCAGTCAAACTCTACCTGCTCTGTCTGCTGCAAAAGACACAAAAAAGCAGCTTTATACATTTTATTATCTCATATCTGCAGGCTAATGACCTCTGACCCGTCTCAGCTGAGTGAGGATGACATTCCCAGCGATTTACAGTCCCTGTCCTGGCTTACCTCTGTGGATGTCCCCCGACTGCAGCAGATGGCAACAGGGCGCCTGGATTTCAGCATGAACTCCCAAAATTCACAGCTAGAGCAGCAGACAGGTAAGTTAATTAAAAATATATAAATAATAATTAGATTATGTATTTAAGATTAGATTATTACATTCACACAAGTCATATACAGTATACTACAGAATACAGGATGCAGTATATTATTTTGATCATGGTGAATTAAATATATTATTCATTTAGCATGCTTTATAATTAGCATTAAATTTATATTAAACACTGCAAACAGTACGTTTCTAGAAGTGCACCGGACAAGAGTTTGTCAATATAAATATGCATGTCCGTGCCTTTATGCATATACATGCATAAACTTGAGGATACTTCAGGAATAACAAACTAACATAGGCAATGATTGTCTGACCCATTAAGTCCTCCCAGCACACAGATGGCAGCTGGGATGGTGCCAGGACACTGCTGCTCAAAGGACAGAGCGGGACGCTTGAACTTGCAGTGCACACCAGGTTTATACCAAAGTGACTTGGGGTGGAGAGTGTAGTTTCCAGCAGTGAACACTAGATGTCACTGTGAACTAGTGCTGATCGACAGTATGCTGCATATGTAATTTGGGACATCCTGTGCAGAGTTTTAAATGCCGACTACTGTGAGCGTGACACTTCAGTTTAGTACTGGTATGTGAGGTGTGTAAAGGATGAGTGGCAAGTGGACTGTATATGTGATGTGACACCTGAAAAAGGGAGGCAAGACAGAAGAGTACTTTGTAGTCAATCATAACAATGTAAATATTATAACTCAACAAACATTGTGTATAAATATATAAAGGAAATACACTTTGTACTGATGTTGCATGCTTACCATACTTGCATTTTTGTATTGCATTTTGATTAACTGTCTGAGGAGACAGTACAGTGCAAGTACAAACGTTCACTGTACTGAACAGACATGACAATAAACTTGACTTGTGGTAGTCGAGAAGTCACACCCAAGTGATGGGGAAAGATCTATGCAAAGATGGCCAGTGGGGCATAACAATTTATTTGGTGTTGATCATTTTAAGACTCCTTTTTTCATTGTACCGGCGTGAAGAAATTACATGACATACTGTACTTATGCATTGTATATACAAGTGCACCCTCGTACATGTATGCAACACAGTGTGGGGACTAAATCAGATGCTGGGTATTGTGTTAACTTTCTCAATCACCTTCTTCTTTCAGCCCAAGTGGGCAGCATGAGCATTGCTGGAACACGGGGGACCATGATCCATATCCAAGGCAGCATGCAAACAGGCCTGTTGGGAATGAGCTCCTTCCCAGCTCAGGGAGCAAATGTTAGTATCTTGTCACTTATTATTACTGGTTTACATATAATTCTTATTTTAATGAGGCAACCCTAACTCTCACCGTCTCTCTTTAAACCCTGTGTTCAGATGACGCAGTATGCCATGAGTGGGCAGCCTTCCCCAGGATACCAGGCACAGCAAACCCTGTACCAGCCTGCCTCTCAGCAGGTTTATGCCATCTCTCAGGCCAGCCAACAGGTACATTTGTGGAGCATTCTTGACTTCCATTCTAAATACTCTATTTTGTAATTTATTTATTTTTTTTAAAACCATTGGGGCGTGATATTATTCTGTTGTTAGGAAAAATCTGAGCAAGGCAGAGCTAATCACTAAATGTCTGCCAGTCTCAGTTGGCACTTTCATTTTGATTGGATCTGTGTGTGTGTGTGTGTGTGTGTGTGTGTGTGAATGTTTGGTTGGGGAAGCAGTACATGTGTGGTTTTATACATTGAACAGTTCAACAGTATTTTTAAAGAAATGTCCTAAATTCTCATTTATTTCCCCCATAATTAGTGCTCTTCTGCAGCAGTCTACAGCAACACTTTTGCCAGTCAGACGTCATTCAGCCAGCCACGCCTCGCTCCTCATGGCAATCAGGACCTACAGCCCAAATCCTACCCCAAGCCCATTTACTCTTACAGGTATGTAAAAAAAAAAAAAGTCATACACTTGAAATTGTACATTTTATAGCCATTCACAATACAAAATAAAAAGCGTCATCTTAAATTGTCAGGTAATCTTTGTTTATCATTAAGGGTGTGCACAAAATTGATTCCCGTCTGCATCTGCGCTCACTGGGGTCCAGTCACTAAAACTGTAGCAATGCTAGTTTTTGAACCTTTGGTCACATTACTGGTCATACAAGCACATCATGTCTGTTGTAACACCTGACATGGCTGAATTGCAGCCTTAATTTACTATTGGGACAGAAAGCCATGATAAATTCTAAAAGGAATGTGGCTGTCATACCACTTGTGGGCCTAATGTGACAGGCTTCATCTGGCCTGCAGGCAGTGCCATATTCCACCGACTTAAGGTAATAATTTCATAATAAAAGCATACAATATTAACAGTAACACAGCAGTTTCTGCGGATCACCCCTGTTTCAAAGACACTCCACCAATAAAATTTTACCTATCAATTTTCTGTGCATATTGTTTCAGCGAGTGTGTGTGTGTGTGTGTGTATGTATATATATATATTTATTATAGTGTACTTCTGCTTAAGAGTGGTGATAAACCTAATTATTATTTTGAAAAGTTTGGCTAAATTGTTTTACTTTGAAAGACGTGTCAGAACTATTTTGTGAATTATCTTAATATTAAATATAAATTAAATTTTCTGAAATATTGCATATTTCTTTTATATATTGTAGATAAACAGTAATATAAGACAGCCCTGAGTAAAACTTGCTTTCAGGTCTTTTTACATCACATAGTTATTTAACATTGACCTCATCTGAATTGCAGCTGTCTGATTGCCATGGCACTAAAGAACAGCAAGACGGGCAGCCTCCCGGTCAGTGAGATTTACAGCTTCATGAAGGAACACTTTCCCTACTTTAAGGTAAGCCAGGAAATACTTAACTGCTGCTGGGGCCTAAAGCTCTGAATGTAAAAAGTATAAAAATTAATATACAAGACCACCGCAGTAATGCCACCTTCAATCTTTTGTCTTTGTAGACGGCTCCTGATGGCTGGAAAAACTCAGTACGGCATAACCTATCCTTGAACAAGTGTTTTGAGAAAGTCGAGAACAAGATGAGCAGCTCATCACGGAAAGGCTGCTTGTGGGCGCTGAACCCAGCTAAGATTGACAAGATGGAGGAAGAAATGCAGAAATGGAAACGCAAGGATCTACCCTCCATCAGGCGCAGCATGGCCAACCCAGGTGAGTAGTAAATTTAGGGCCACTACCCCCTTCTTAGCAGCTGTTTCCCCATGGTCAGTCTATGTTAAATGGGAGCCTTATCTCCTCCCCTCCGACAGACTGAGCTGTTTATCCATAAATAGAACCATATTACCAAAAAAAATTTCCTCTCTAGACTGTCTCAGAAAAGTTTAGGTGTGACTGAGGTGTTTTAGCTTTGGTCTGCTAGACTGTCCCCTGCAGAGCTCCTCTTACTTGTATAATTCCATCATGTATGTTGCCAGCTAATAGCATAATTTGGATCCTTCTTTTACCACAAACTAAAATGTCAATTTATTTTGGTAACTTCGGTGTGTTTTTTCCTTCTTTAGATGAACTGGACAAGTTAATCACGGACCGGCCAGAGACTTGCAGACGAAAAACCTGTGAGCCAGGCCCAACTCCCCTACCCACCTCACAAATGGGTTTGACATTGGCAGTACGGCCACAGGCTCAATCTGTGATGTCACTCTCCCTGCAGTCGCTGCCTCTTCACCATCAACTCCAGACACAGGTCCGCTTGGCTCCTGGCTCCCCAGCACCTGCTCAGACCCCACCACAGCACTCTGTACCGGACCTCTCCCACAGTCCCCTGGAACAACAGCAGCAGCATGCTAAACATGGGCACGACTTCTTCAGTATGAATACTGATATGAGCACTGAGGTGGACACCCTTGACCCAAGCATCATGGACTTTGCCCTACAAGGTAAGAGGACACTAAAAATGTGATGGGGACAGTTTAACGGGTAATCAAGGATCCTTATGTGTGTGTGTGTGTGTGTGTGTGGGGGGGGTATCACAAGGATGTAAATTATGGGATTATTTTTGTAACCTTGAACAGTTTTGGAGCCATTTCTGATGATGCAGGAGTTTTAATTTTTCCACTTTAATGATATAAACATAGAGCATCAATGAACTTAATGGGTAATAAGAGACACTACTGTAGTTGTTTCACATATCATGCATTAATAGTTATGGATTATGCGTTATCTAGAAAAAGTGTTATGTACTGTACTGTGTGCTAGATATGCGTATTTCTGTTTTCTTATCTCAATTACTCTTTAAAAATCCTGTATGTAACATAACAGCATACCAGCTGTACTGTCCAACCACAATCGGTTTCTACTTTCCACCATGTTCAGAAGATGGACATAATTCAGCACTGCAGTCTAAACAAATGTAATTAAACACTGGAGGCTCAGTTAAACATGCAAAGGTGTAAGAAAATCCCCTCAAAGCGTAAGTTCAAAAATCTAGTACATTCAGAAGAAAGCACAGTATAATCACAAGAGAAACTCACCAACTGTAGTGCATTCAATGAACCACAAGGGACTGTGGGTTTCATAGTCTGTTGATGGTGATGGACAGGACAGGTGGCTCTGTCTCTTTGGCAACTATCAAAAAAACACAAGGAACATAATAGAAAACTGACATATATACACTAAATGATCAGCAATACTGATTAAGAATACCTAATTATACAATAAACAGACAACAATATTAACATAAACAAAAGAATAAAAAAAGTAATGTAAACCTCAGCCATTGTAGAAACACTGGTTGAAACCCCAAATCTTACCTTGAGCTCCTCCTGGGTAGCACCTGGTGGTGTGTTTTAGGCACTCAGAGGGCATGATGACCTCCACCCTCTTATGGGCTGGCTCCTTATGTGACTCTCTGGAAGTCACATTACTCGCCTGGCATATACAAAATACATCACCCAGACAAGTGTTTTAGAAAGAAGAGACAAGAAAAACCTAACACAGCAGACATGGGAATTTGTGCACAATGCTGTAACATTTGAATGGGTCCCTGACACTTTTGTTGCTGCTGATAAAGTTTGAACTGCACATCACTAATAATGGAGGTTATCAGTGGGTCTCCACTCAAGACGCCAGCCCAACATTTATTTTTACACATTAAGTTTTTACTTTATTCAGAGCTTTTCAATGTAAAGCACCATTTTAACAGGTGTTATAAGCAAACTGGCAGAGATAGCATGTGAATGTGCCCTTGGACATTCCAGTCCAGCTCTTCAGTCAAGCCAAGTGGCTAATTCTGTCACCTGACTGACATCCATCCATCCTTCTCGTTAACCCCATTTCTAAACTCATTCGGTGGGTTTAGATAAAGAGTGCAACATGCTGCTTGACCAAATTTCATTTCAGCTCCGATATGTGGTGTGCCTTTTCAGGGCTGCAGCAAAGTGTACTGCACTTAATCTTAGGACCTCCCAAACTGGGCCTTCTCCAAAATATAAACATGGGTGCACGTGATAGGATAGACTGATCAGCAGCTGGTAATATAACAATGTGTTTCTGCCTGATGAACTAGCTGACTTCTCATAAACATTTCAACTTAAAGGAATCCTTGTTATCCACTTAACGTAATCCTTGGTCTATTATGGCAACATCAAACACAGAGCAGGAGACAGGTCTTGATTAGGCACTAGTCCACTAGAGGACACTCTCAACCCATCAACGTGATGGTCAAACATGCAAGTAAAAACATGTGACACTGTTACTGCTACTAACATAGGCCAAGCTTGAATCACCAAACATACGAAAGGAGATATCACATATTTGGGGGGGGGGTGTCTACTAACAGGATCAGGGAGTTGAACCCTTGATTTTTGAATTTTGAGGCAGTATTGCTAACCACAATGCCACCCTTAACTATAAAGGAAGTAAAAGAATTGTAAATGCCTTGAGCAGGGGTTTTAAAGATTCCAAAGTGCATCTTTCTAAAATTAAGTAGTAACGGAAAGCTGATAAATATTTCTGTAGTCACCAACATGAAAAAATGGACTGGGGGGTGCCCATGAAGGAAGCACGTCAATAAGTGGTGTAAGAGGGAGTGACTCAAGTGACTACAAGCAGACAACCCAAAGCCCTTGAATGGACTTGGGAACCTTCCCAATAAACTGACATGTCAAATTAATAGCATGAAGACAACTAAAGGGAAAGGGTTTCATTAGATGGCAGAATTAACAAGGTTGCAACAACAACAAGCACAATATGGCCGACCAGTGGCTATATTTACGGCCCAAGTTCTGCCCAGGACGACACAGCAGATGCACTTGTGCATTGTACTACAACACCAACCTCTGCCATTTACTTTTTTTCTCTCCATTTCCTACAAATCTAGGCAACCTCTGGGAGGAGATGAAAGATGAGAGCTTTAATCTGGACACTTTAGGCGCCTTTAGCAACTCCCCTTTGCGGCTCTCGGACTATGACCTGGGTATGGCAGGTGTGACGCCCGTGTCGGGCAGCAGCGAGCTCTCCTTTCCAGACCTGCAGGTCACCGGTATGTACACCACATACACAACGCTGGATACTGTGTCACCCCAGTACATGAACACTCAAGGGAATAAGCCGATTGCTCTGCTGTAGCCTGAATGGCCGGAAAGGATCACAAGAGACAAGGGACACTGTGGGACTTTGCAAACACAAAGGACAGCCAGCCCACAGGTTTGCACAGCAGCCTACCATCTAAAGCTTTTGGTTACAGGACTTGTGGGAGACACCCCCGAGCAAATGCTCAATAGGCCACCATGCCGCTGTGCTGTTTCTACCACCAGCAGGTTGCTTATCAGTACGGAGTGACATGTGCCAAATGACTTAAACTCTTTAAGGACTGAGACGAGCAAAAAGAAAGGGCAATGGTGGGACACAGACTGTATTACCAAGTGTGGGTGAGACAAACAAAAGCAAGTGTGCATGTGGAGGGATGGGCAAAGGGGGGAGGTCAAGAATCATGTCATGTGGGTTTGGGCACATACAAGCCCTAGTGAACTGGCACACCAAGCTTCCCCAAAAAGAAAAAAAAAAAAAATTAGGTTAGCAATTCACATTTTGTGATTTTGTTTTCTTTTTCCTTTTGTATTCGTGATGCTCAGTATTACGTTTGTGTATTTGTTTATTTATATTTATTGACTTCATATGAGAGCTTGTATGAGAGGAAGAGAATCAAGCACTATTTACACTGCTGAATTAACCCTGAAGTACACATGAAATTTACAGGCTATGCCGATTCCGGTTTATTATTCAATCTTTTAAGCAGGTTTGATGGACACAACAAAAGGACATAAACAATGGCCTCATGCAACAAATCGGAGCAGGAAAAACAAACAAATGAATGCAGTCTATTGAACGTCTTTATCTCAGCCCACCAGCTTCTTTGCAGATCATTTTTAGGGTTATGAAACGGTTTGAACCATTAATAGTAAATTATGTACAGACATTAGGAATAAATATTTAAATGGAGATGTGTGTGGTTTTCTTAAATGGACTCATAGCTCCTATTTAATCACTTTGGCTTGGTGAGTCTAGGGATGTCCAGGATCCCTTTAGGCCCGCACCACAGATGTCACCTGTTTCACTTCTGGTAAGTGATTACCACATCTTTCAATGAGTTAGTGTGACTTGAGGAAAGCCATAAAGATAAAAGAACGGTCCTGGGGACATTAGTGACCATGCTGGAGACTGTTGCCTTCTTACCACTTGTTTCTTCTTCTGAACACCACAAAGAAGTGAAGTACATTCAGTATGTGCACATCTGAGGGTCAGCACTGGAGGTCACTCCCCCAGTGACAGACAGGTGTCTCACTCAGGTTTGCTTCCTGCAGTTGTCACCCTCAATTTGTGGAGGTTAATCTTAGCTGTTCACTGGGCTGCACAGTGGCTCTCGCACTCTTTCACAGCTTCCTTTCACAAGCCACCGAAACTTCAGACTTGGTTCCAACAGCTCCTTTGCTATGCTCAAGCAGATTCTTCTCTTTCAGTGTCAGACTTTATTTGTTCAGAGAAACTTGTGACCAATAATTTGGCCTTCGATTGTGTTCATCTCCCCACTCTCATGCTCTTCAACTATGGTTTCCAATCCCAGTCCTGGAGATACAGTGCCATCACAACAGAATTTCTACTACTCTATGATGGTACTGCCATGTTTGTCATCTGCAGTTTAATCTCCACTTGTTGAGACAATCACTCACACACTCTCCCTGAACTGCACAGATTTGAAAATGGATGAATGGATGGAGAGAGATCCCCATTAAAAAGAAACGCACACACACATCTCGTCACTTCTGGAAACCTATATTAGGCTTGTAGATATAACCTTTGTTAAAAAGAAGACCAAACTGTAGGCACTTACACTTGTATTAACAGAAAGAAAAACAAAAATAAAATAAAGTGCTCATCTCCAATAACCGAGCCATTTTTTTTCACATAGCAGCCCTGCTGCAAATACTTAAACTGGGCCCTCCAATCCATTGACTCCCCCCATCACTGGAAAGGGGACAGCATCCTAAAGAACTGGCTCCAGCAACAATTTCATAAAGAGGTTACATTCATCCCTGAGGAGGTCAACAAGCTGCGTCACTGCTGCTTAATACCAGAACTCCCTTCTGTCCTTGAGACAGTCCTTTCCAACATCTCGCTAAGGTCACACAATAATGCCCAAAGGCTGAACTCAGAGTAGCAGTCGGAATATTTATGTATATTCCAATACTTTTTTCCCTGGACCTTCTCCAGTAGTGGTCCAGCTTTCACCTGCAGAATTCCACTAGGCAAGGGTTCCAAGTTCAAACAGGTTTTACACACCACAGAGCAGATGAGCTACTGAGGTTCAGTCCAGAATTAAAAAGGCCTAAAAGTTCAACAAGGCCCACTGGCTCTAACAAACCATAAAGAATATGTAAGCTTGCTGTATTCAGGTGGACTGACTGCACCTCCCAACTTGGTGTGTTCCAGAACTTGGCAATTGCTACTTGGAGGCCTCAGCTGGAAGGTGTGCAGTCCATTGTGGCCAACAGGCGGCTGATCTGAGCCCTCTGGGATGGACTGATGTTCTGGGTCATGTGTATAATGCAGTCCATGGCAACTTCAGGATTGGCCTGCACCAAGCTGGCAACAAAAGAAAAAGATGTAGTGGGTAACATTTTAAAAGCTGGATCTCATCTGCCACAGCTTCCCATTCTTTTTATGGATTTAAATTTGTGAATGTGATCTTTAGTGGCATCACAGAGTAACTGGCACACAGTTCCTTTAGTGGTATACTTCATAATGTCAACAAGATTGTACAGCTAAATATGAAATGACAGTTGTACAAATGTGAAGCAGGAGGTTAGTAAGGGTAAGTAACCATACTTTTTATAGCTCACCCACCTGTTTTCCTTTTCTGACGATCACTATTGTTTATCATGTCCATCACACAAAGCCCACATATCAGTGCATAACTTGTGAGAGGTGGCCATCTGTGAAAGTGTGGCACACAACAGTCACATAGCCTGTTAAGGTCCTTATAAATGAAACACTGAAAGTGCAACCTGGGCAGAAATGTGCAAGGCTACCTTAGGACTGCTAAAGGCAGGCCACTCAGCAGATGTCACACTTGTTGGAAATAGAGATGGTCAACCATACAGTGCTAGCAAGAATTATGTAAAGCAGCCTTAGCAACTTCTGGCCTCTTATGGGTTTTTTGATGGCTCAGGGTGCAGCAGATGACACCCCTCTACAAGACTTTATAGTCATAACCGACCCCAAAAGGGATTGGTGACTTAACTAGAGTGGTATTTAATGTTTCCAGATGCCAGCAACCCTCGGACTGCAAATTCAAGGATGAGTTGTGGCAGAAAGTAGGGGTGCCAGGCTAAGCAGAAGCCTCGTGAAGTTAAAAGAAGTGCTTTGTGGTAGTATGAGGTACTCAAAGTGGATGAGCCACGATACTTACAGGTTTTTGTTATTTTTATTTGGTCTACTTCATGCTTTTGGTGGTCCCTGACTTTCTAAACACCACCTGCCTAGGATTACGGACACCTAAATCAGCTACTTACTGATCTGTTCAATTGGAGTCTGCCTTCTAGATTAGTTGAAAGTATGGTTTGTGACACTAACCTGCGAATGTGCTTCAGAGCATAATCCCTCTTCAGATACTTGATGTTCTCTCGGATGACTGAGCGAGTGCCGTCTTCTTCCGTCAGATGCCTCTCTAGCCACTCCACCATAGACTTGTTATTATCCCAGAGGTATGCCTACAACACAGCAGCACAAACTCACTGAAAACTTGAACATTTGGGGGAAATTACCCACTCTTGAAAGGGCTAGGTGGCCATCTGGGACACAGTGCACACTGTGGACACCATCACAAATTCTCCAGGGTCATCCATGTGGAAAAGCCAATACATACATTATTGGCTTTGATTTGCGAGTCCACTAGAAGTCATAACTATAAGCAACAGTCCTGGCTGGCTAAATGTGTCATTACAAACTGAGCTAGGGGTCTCAAGTATTCTGTAGCAAGTTGTACCCCTGTACGTACTGCATCTAGTCCACCATCTTGGTTAGACATACATCTCCTTAACCCTGCACTGACTATTAATAAAACAACACAACAGGAAGGGCTAATGTTCTGAAACCAGAGAACAAGGAAACTCCAAGCAGACAACGTCACCTTGACTGGCCCTTCTGTTTCCACAAACCAGCGCCTCAGCATGGACTGGATGTGTCCATCACTCAGCTCGCTGTTGGCTTGGAGGATCTCCCGCTTCACCACGTCTTCCAGGAGAAGGCGCCGCAGCCGCCAATAAAAGAAGACCCGCACATTCTTCCACTCGAGGATATCCTACAGCAAAAATGGAAATCCTGCAGACTTGTTTCTATACAAAACAAACGTCATCATTGAGGAGAAAGCATCTGCGCCTTACTGTTATGGCACCTTTCTCTTGCATGCGCCCTGGGGTGTCATGAAGATCCACAAAGTGCACAGCAACCTGGTGGTAGATGGGCAGCAAGAACTCCTCTCGTGCTTTCTGTTGTTTTTCTAGGTTTTTGCGTTCTTCCTCTGAGAGCTCTGGTGTGCCTAGCCAAGGAAAGAGAATGCGGCTGCCATTTTAGCCCTGTCATCCGACCCTCAGTTCAGCAGTACCATATATTCTGCATGAGAAGTATAAAAATATGTTCTCCACCCTAAGGCTGATTCATTATTGGTCATGCTGTTTTAGTTTGATGGGCACCATGCTCCACCTTCCAGGTACAACAAGAGTAGACAATCTGCTTTTAGCTTAGTCCTCTCTTCATCAGGAATGAGAGGATGACAGGTAGTAGTGGATCAAGGCCTTTAGTCAAAAAGAGGCATGCCTGGAATTTTGGACGTTAAACATAAAGACACTTGGCTCATGTCAGACAACAAGCAGGCTGAATAATCATTTTTTTTTTTCAAACAAGAGCTGCTTTTTTGAGACCTTTAAATATTGGCTTGATGTTAAAGAGTACCTCTCTGAGCCATTTTCTCATCCATTCTTTTCATGTGGAAAATTCCAACACTATATCAACACTATTC
Organism: Erpetoichthys calabaricus; assembly: GCF_900747795.2. Classification (NCBI taxonomy): domain Eukaryota; kingdom Metazoa; phylum Chordata; class Cladistia; order Polypteriformes; family Polypteridae; genus Erpetoichthys; species Erpetoichthys calabaricus. The sequence continues at coordinate 15,654,281 of NC_041411.2, read as the reverse complement.
ATCTTCTCAGCACATCTCTCTTTACCTAACTGCTCAGCCAGTCGTGCGTAGAGAGGATCAATTCGCCTCATGGTCTTCACCAAATCCTTCTTCCTGAATCGGATCTCCACAGTGCCCTCTGCTTCCAGTACCCCTCCTCTGAAAACCAAGCAGACATGATATCTAAGCCATCATCTGCCCAAGATGGCCAGTAGGTGCAGAGCTGACACCAAGACAGATCTCACTCTTTAAATCCCTTTCCCCATTCTCCAGACTCTCAGTTGCCTTCAGCTCTCCTGTTTGGCTGGCCTAGTACTGTGCCACTCCTAGTGAATATGCCAGTCTTCTCCATTCACTATATGTGCCACTTTTTGGACAGCAATGGGTTCAAGACATGAACCCGAAACCTCACACAGGTCAGCAGCCAAATCCATGGTACTGTAAAGCAATCACATTCACTCAAGCTAGCATCACTAATCCAACTAACAGCATATGTTTGGGCTTTACAGACCCGTTGGACTTAATAGACTAGAAGTACCACTATGGAGGTTCAGTGGAGTCTAGGACTCTGAAGAGTAAAATCATCACTACCAAAGGGGAGAGCATGCACCATACTCCAACCAGGTATAGGGTCCTGGTGGCAAACCTAATGCTGGAATTCTTTTGGATTATTCCATTACTCTTTACTGTCCGTAGGAAGTGTGAAGGCCCCTTTACCTTGCAAAGAAAAATGGCACCTTCAAAACTTCATCACCTGAACCAATCAGCATCTAACACATTTTTAAGAAGGCTGTACACAAGAGCAGCGAAGGGGTATTCATTCTTTGGTGCTACACTTCTTAACCTTATTTTGAAAAACTAAACAGGTGACAGCAGTCTTACCAAGGTGAACAACTGACTGCAGAGATCAGGAACAAAAATAATGGGGCCAAGACAAAGGAATGGTCAGAATAACCAAGAAACACTCAACTCTCGCCAAAGGCCAAAACACAAGGCAAAAGGTGTTGTCAATTAAACATATCTAATATTTCAAAACTAGCACAAACAAGTCAAAGTCCCAAATTTGAAAGATAACACCAGATAATTCATTGGATTCTTTGTTCAGCCCAATACTATGATAGCAAGGATATCACAACAGCATCGTAAAGAGTCAGCTATAACTGATGTCATTCAAAACATGACACAGATCATGTGATGGCATATGGCATTGCAGCTAAAAACACACACTTAAAAAAGAAATGGAATATTCTGAAGAATGCAATCATCTTAATGTATATCCACTGAAAAAAAATGTGCATATCAATTTGAAGTCACTTACAAGTGACAGATTTTCATTGACTTGAACCTGCTCCTGTGAAACTTAATACAAAATGGAGGAAGATGCCAATTTGAGAAAAATAAAAGAAAAACGTTTTATCAAAATGAAAACAGTAGCTTGAGTACCTGCTCTCCTGGTCAGCATACAGCTCCATGCACAGTGGGTTGATAGTAGGATCAATTACTACCCAGGAGCCCCCCCGGAGTTCAGCATGAGGGGGGATGTAAATGAGAACGGGCTGGAAGAACTCCCTCAAACTGTCTACTATGTAGGCACCAAACTTGAGGACTTGATCATACATATCTGTGTGGGAAGGTGAGAGCAAGAGGCGGTGAAGTCAAAAACAGGTATATATCTTGATTAAAGTTAATAAAAGAACAACTCTTTCTTCTTTCAGAAGCATCACTAGGTGCTGCACGCTGGCTACCCTTGTATCACTGTCGAAGTGGGCATAGATCATATAAGCATGAGGAATGTACGAGATGAGACTCATCACAGATAGAGAACATTTACCTTTCATTCCTCCAGAAAATCCTCTCCAGTTGGCAAATACAAGGAGAGGCAGCCCCTCGCGGTTGAAATCTCGGATAGCTTGAGCAGTCTTGAAGGCAGAGTCCGGAAACCACACCTGTCCGGCCTGTTGTAAAATCTGGGGAAATTTTTAAAAAGAAGTGGGAAATTGTGAAAGAGGCAACCATCTTATGTGTACCCTCTGAAACAAATGTGCAAGTTCATTTGTTGTAACTACAACAGGCAGATTTTCATCGACTCGGTCACAACTGCAGCTGGTAAACTACACATGTAGCGTCCATCCCGCTATCCTCTGCTCCTCGGGGAGGCTCACTTGTATGGACGCTATCAAATGTTTCTCCAAACTTACATGTGCTTCTGATTCTGGGTTGGCAGGATCAGCTGGTATAGTCACTTCAACTGTCCGTGTTTCAACTGCAATTACACCAACAGGGATTCCCCCCAACCTGCAATACAGGCACAAAACCCGTTCAAATATGGCTTCTTGGTGAGTTTTCTCAAGAGCAAAAAATGTGGAGTAGAGTGGAGTTACAGCCTCACAAAGGGAAGTAACAATTAGATCAATAAGACACATCAAGAGATAATGACTAAGGAAATGGGACCAAAACCCACAAGTGTCATTCCAAGCTATTATGATATTAATGCCACCTGAGAAAGCAGCAGGGCCAGAGGCCTGAACACCATTAATGGGTTACATGCCGTTGCTGTATAAAGCAAATTATCATAATGTCTGGTTTGGTTTGTAGGCATTATTAGGCAGTGCTGTGACAACCCAAGTCCAAGAAAGAGACGTCAACAGCTGAGAAAAAAACCAAACCATGACAGACAAATGTTTAATACTAGTGGTAAATTTAATCTTGTCACATGAGCTGTTTAGATTCACCAACATCCAGCACCAAGATGAACATAGTCCCAACATTACTGTAACTGACATTAACTCTCCCAGAATTCCTGGTCAAACCAAGTTAATCATTCTTTTAAGGATTTTATGTGTTTCATGTCTGAGCTGTTAAAGGCTTTGACAAAAAAAAATTGTTAAATAAATCTGGATTCATGTTCTTTGCCTGCTTCTTCGATCTTGCTCCATTTACAGACCCTAACAGCCCGAAAAACCATCTCCTTTGCTAATTAATGACCTGAGTTTGTGTAGCCACCCAACGTGAAACTCTGATTCATTTTAACAAATAGTCCTTAGCAACTTATAAGTTATAGCCTAAAGCCTTTTGAGTCCATATAATTCAAACTGATCCACAAGAGGGCAAAACTGAATACATAAGGAGGAAGAACCCAGTGTTGGCTGGTGATACCTTTGCATGGCAATGTAACAATACATACTGTATATAAAGTCGGATAATTCAACTAATCCAGTTCAGTTTTACTTTGTACCTTTCATGATGATTGCAAGCTCTGTTGCTTTATAGCTAATGTATGAATATAAAACTGTTACTTACACATGCACAGATCTCAAACGAACTCAATGCAATTCAGGATCACAGTTGGCTGAGCGGTCAAACTTTATTTAATAATTTGCATTGCATGGCAGCCATCAGCTCATACTGCTAATGTCAAAAATAAACACCTACACTGCCAAGATAAATACTTCTGCAGGCACAGTCCAAGATTGGTGATGGACTCGATCAAGGTCACAAAACAAGCCAACAGTAAGACTGGAACTCGTTACCTTGTGGTTTCATGTTTACCCATATTTTGACAATTGGGGTGCAATGGCAGCTTGTCACTCTCACTAATCGTCATTAGTGTGGGGAGGTGTTAAAACAGAACTAGTTCCACACGCCCTGTGATGGTTGGGCACCTTTCCAGGGCTGTTTTCTGCCATGTGCCCAGTGCAGCTGGGATAGGCTCGGACACTCTCACCCTCAATTGGATGAAGTGGGTCTGAGAGAGTTTAGTTTTAGTCCACACACCTACCTGGCTCTGCCTACCACAACTGTTCGCGCCCAAGATGTCATCACTTCCATGAAAGAACCATGGTCAAAGAAGCCACTCTGCCAGCTGCCCCTAATATCTATAATACAAACAAGTAATGTGAAATATGTCAGTGTGTGTTTCAGAGAACAATGCTTTCACTCAGCACATAATCACACATTGCATAATAATTATCTTGAAGTCTAGAAAAATTAAGCCATCCAAATACATCAAACTAAGGGCAACAATTATCAGCCTACTAGGGTGAGCTCTTCCAGCCAGAAGCCATCGAGGGTCATAGGGTCCTTTGATTGGTGTGAACTCTATCTCTCGCTCAACTGGGTCCTTTGGCTTAATCACTGGGAGGGGACTTTTCTTGTCCTGAAAGAAAGCAGCAATTTCTAGTATCAAGGACCATTTTTACATGATTGAGGGAGCCAAAATTTACATCAGTCCAGTATTGGGCCACTAGCATGTGAGAAACCAAGCTAGGTTCTCCACATTTTGCCTCTTTTCGAAGAGCAGGTCAGTCGGAAAAGGGAAACACAGATTAAATCCTGAACTCCCAAAGGCCATTACTTTACTTACTGGCTTGTCATTATTGATCTGATTTCAATGGTTAGGTTTATGGAACTTGACAGACCAGACCACTCTACCTGCTCCCAGCTTCTTGGGTAACATTTCCAGCCTTTCAAGAGGTATAATACTTCCAGTGTGCCATATCTGGTATAACTCCCATAGCAGGCAACCCGGGGTACCTAACAACATACCCAAATGATCTAAACTGGCTTGTCTAAATACAAATAAGCTATAGTTTTACTCTGAGGTCCTCCCATATTGCCAAGCTCCTCGCTTTACCATGGCATACTGCACAGGAGCCTCACTTCTGCCACAAGGCTACTCTTCTGGTCACAGTCCAGAGCTTTTGAGCATAGGAAAGAATGAGGAGTAAACTGATTAGCTCCCATTTAGCATAGAACAAATTCTAATTTATGGAATTTCTTAAGTCCAGTCAATTGATTAAAGAATTAGGCAAAACCAAAGAATGACATTGCAACAAAAAGGGTGCACTTACACTAGTTTTAAATATCAAACTTCTTCCTTAACAGCTACATAAAAAGAAGCCAGTTAGAAATATTATAACTTTAGCATTAAATGCATTCTGTCCTTGTGATGGCAATGGTGAATGTGAAGCCAAATGGTTGACAAAGACGGCTAAATATGAGGAAGGGGGCCAGTCACCCCTTGCCATCTTTCTAGTGCGGTTCAAGTACAAATTACATTTGGCAGTGTTAGGTAAACTCAACTCAAATGTATGTAGTTTTTAATTTGTTTGATTTACATGACATCCACTTTAGTAGATGCCATGCTGGAGACTTGATGTAGCTTTAATCAGACATAAACAAAAAAAATGTCTTTACATTTTACTGCTATCCCTCAATGAAACAAAAACTTACCTTGGGCATGTAAGAAAGCCACTGCAAAATAGTGAAGACACCTTCAAAATCATCTGGGACAGTGACGTGAGACACCCCATTGTTGTGCATGATCTGAACTCCACCCAGCTGATTGTTTGATGTGTAGACGTCCCTGCCAAGAACCTGTCAAGGAATCCAGACCACCATAAATACATCAGTCCTCAGGACATCCAGATTGAGATACTTACTATCTTGGATACTTGAACACCAGCGATATTAACATTCCTACAGCACGCTCACATCTGAAGACCAGCATTTTTTTTTTTTTTTTTTTTTTTTTTTAATAAGACACATTTTTGGGATTTCAAAGATGAAGGTGATGCACATGCAGACGCAGACACTAACCAAAGAAGAGACAGTTAAATGATTGTGTACCTTATTGAGTGCATTGGCTCCAGTCAGAATGATGTGGGAGTTTTCTACCTGGATGACGCGTTGCCCAAGTCTGACCAGGTAGGCACCGATTCCAATTGCTCGGCAGGTCACCTGAGGGCAAACAATGAAGACCACTGAAGAAAAACATATACTTTTACCCATGGGTTGTAGATACTAAAGAGCAGGAATGGCATTAGTTTTTCATGGATCTCGGGCACTTTAAAAATGCTTATGCGCCTTCATAATAAAATTGTTTCCAGCCTGCTAGCTATAAAAGAATGGCTAATATAATAATTCTTAGACGTGTATGAAAACAAAATAGGATAAATGATGGTCATAGATCATTATAATCCATTGGACTTGCACTTTGATACATCAGCTGTGTACTTTCAATGAGGCCAGTGTACATGTGTTGAAGCTATTGTTGACAGGGTTGATATCAACCGTTTCATAGCCCTGGCCAGGTGTAAGTAGGTGCAGAAATCAGTGTGTGTATGGATCTAGTTGGTTAATCAATGTTTTTCAGCTAAAGAAGAAGACATCAGGACCAGCGAGGAAAGGTGTTTACTTCAGATTACCTGTAGTTGTATGGAGTGCACAGCCAGAGATAACACAAGGGGCAGTAACTCAACTTTATGATTTTTGGCTTAAACCCCTATTCTCCAGTACAGACTGACCCTTGTGATTTATCTCTGTGCTACACAGAAAATATGTGCCAAAGCCGAGTTGTGCAGAAGTGCAGCACCAATTGCAACCTACATTGACCCTGAAATGCTGACATCATACGTTTCTTTATGAGCACAAATGTCAGCTTTAGCTCACCTTATACACACAGCACATACACTTCCAACTTCTCCATAGGCACATAATTAAAATCAAAAATGGTGATGCCCTCTTCACAGACACTCACCATGCTAATTGTGATAACCTCCTCATAAGCAAGGGATGATTCTCCAGCAATGGTCCCAGAACCTCTCAGATTCTCCACTCCCAGGCCTTCCTCCTTCCCAATTATATCAGTTATGATGTACCTAGGTGGGAGAGAATTTGTGCCCACAGATATTAGTGTATTTAATACAGATATTACATAAATACTTATATTTGCAAAAGAAGGCTCAACTAACAGCCTCTAGATGCCTTTGATGAGTGTCTGGATGGAGGTATTTTTGACCATTCTTCCATACAAAATCTCTCCAGTTCAGTTAAATTTGATGGCTGCCAAGCATAGACAGCCTGCTTCAAATCATCCCATACATTTGCGATGATATTCAAGTCAGGGGACTGTGATAGCCATTCCAGAATATTGTACTTCTCCCTCTGTAAGAATGCCTTTGTAGATTTTGAACTGTGTTTTGGGTCATTGTCTTGTTGGAATATCCAACCCCTGCGTAACTTAAACTTTGTGACTGATGCTAGAACATTATCCTGAAGAATTCATTCATATTGGGTTGAATTCATCCGACCATCAACTTTAACAAGGGCCCCAGTCCCTGAACTAGCCACACAGCCCCACAGCATGATGGAACCTCCACCAAATTTGACAGTAGGTAGCAGGTGATTTTCTTGGAATGCGGTGTTCTTCTTCTGCTATGCAAAGTGCTTTTTGTTATGACCAAATAACTCCATTTGTGTCTCATCAGTCCAAAGCATTTTGTTCCAAAATGAATCTGGCTTGTCTAAATGAGCATTTGCATACAACAAGCAACTCTGTTTGTGGCGTGAGTGCAGAAAGGGCTTCTTTCTCATCACCCTGCCATACAGATGTTCTTTGTGCAAATTGCGCTGAATTGTAGAATGATGTACAGATACACCATCTGCAGCAAGATGTTCTTGCAGGTCTTTGGAGGTGATCTGTGGGTTGTCTGTAACCATTCTCACAATCCTGCACATATGCCACTCCTGTATTTTTCTTGGCCTGCCAGACCTGCTGGGTTTAACAGCAACTGTGCCTGTGGCCTTCCATTTCCTGATTACATTACTTACAGTTGAAACTGACAGTTTAAACCTCTGAGATAGCTTTTTGTAGCCTTCCCCTAAACCATGAGACTGAATAATCTTTGTTTTCAGATCTTTTGAAAGTAGCTTTGAGGATCCCATGCTGTCACTCTTCAGAAGAGAGTCAAAGGGAAGCACAACTTGCAATTGACCACCTTAAATACCTTTTCTCGTGATTGGACACACATGTCTATGAAGTTCAAGGCTTCAGAAACTGATCCAAACAATTTGGTGTTGCAAGTAATCAGTATTGAGCAGTTACATGCATTCAAATCAGCAAAATTACAAGGGTACCCAAATTTTTGCACAGCCAGTTTTTCACATTTGATTAAATTTCACACAACAAAATACTGCTTCACTAAAAATCTTTGTTCGGAAAACACCCCAGTACTCAGATGTTCCTAGGAAATGAAAGACAGACCACTGTTATCTTTTTTGTTGAAAGGAGAGTAAATTATTACGCAGGCTGAGAGGGTTTCCCAAACTTTTCATACGACTGTAGCACACGCAAACACAAATTATCCTGAGCATTTCGACAGAGAGGTAAAACTAAAAGAAGTGGCAGAATGTTAACTTAAATGCTTTTCTGAACAGATGAGTTTTAAGTTGTTTTTTAAATGAATGAATTGAGTCAGCTGATCTAATTAATTTAGGGAGGTCATTCTAAAGTCTGGGCACTACACAGCTGAAGACCCTGTCACCCATAGTGTGCAGGTTAGTGTGGGGCACAACAAGATTACCAGAATCAGAGGACCTTAGTGGGTGAAGAGGTGCATAGCGATGGAGAAGATCACTGATGTAGTCTGGCACAAGGCCATTTAAAAGTATTGTCCAGTGTCTGCGTATACATGCATATATCAATCTTCTATAACCCATATGTTATGAATAACTTGCATATCTCTCTATCCACAAGGGTGTGCTTGGGTCATTTACTGAAGTTCAAGTCTATCGCCCTCCAAGACTGTTACTGGCAAGAAAGCATAGGAGTTGATGTGATCCTATGCTTGAAGTGACGAATTTTGTTCATAAATTAAAATGTATTTCTCCACCCCCACCCCCCCCCGACTAGCACCTCAAACTTCTTCATGGTGCACATTTCTGCAAACTAAAACTGTTTAATAATACTTTTCAACTTTGACTATAAAAAAGAGGAAACAAAAGCTTAACAAATATCTTATACATACCGGGATTCGCCACCTTCCTCCACATGCTCACAGTGCACAGAGTTCAAGGAGCTAATTCGAGTGTAGTCTTGAGGTGTCAAGTACAAATATTTGAAACCCTGAACATGAGATAGCATTCAAAAGAACACATTAAAAGAGAGGCTCCAGCTGTGGGATTTTCTGAATTAGCAGACATAAAAAAATCAGTTTAAATTCAAAGACAGCATTATAATTAAATACTTTTTTTTAGGTAAAAACTCAATAAAGGAGAATTGCCAGATGGTTCCAGAGCAATAGTATTTAAATCTATTTGGTAACTGGTGGCAAATTGTATCAGGGTGGTCCAGATCTACTTATGCAACTTTTAATGCAATGCAGGAAAGCACCCGCTGTTCGACTGACAACTATCTCCCCGACATTTTGGAATGCAGGGCAGGTGCTGCCATCTATCGGCAACAAAAATAATTTTTTGTGAACTCTCTATGTAATAAACGTAATAAGTTATAGCGTAATGAAAATTGCATAATTAGATCTGGACCACCCTATATAATATTGATTAGTAAAGGTAAATGTACAAAATGGCATATGCTGCAGAATACCTTGTAAGGATCTCCTGGATCAATCCAGGCAATTTTGAACATATGTTTGACCTCCTCTGCCAAACCAATTCGTGCACCACTGTTGGCGGAAATGTAGATGCGTGGAATGCCCTCAGCTCTCGCCAGTTCAGAGGCACGCAGGAACAGCAGATCTTCCTGAGGCCCAAAGGATCCAATTTTAAAAGTGATGTCATTGCAGATGACAATAAGGTCACGACCCTGAGGGTACTCTGGAGTATTTATCCTCATCCGGAAGGCCACCATTCCCACCTACATGAGGAAAGGCAAAAAGAAAAAGTGAAAAGGCAGTCAAAATCAAACTAGACTAATTTCTGCTTAAGAATATACTGTGACTATTATCAGAGCTCATCTTACATCGTTGCCTCCTGGAAGTCTATTCATCTGCACCAACTGGCCTTGATTGTCCAGGACCAACTCTGTACACATCAGGACATCTTTTGGGGAATCCACCTCTGATGCCCAAAGTTTGAACAGAGCCTAAATGCGAGACCAACAACGTTTACAAATGTAGCCAAATCATAATTAAAGCACCAATAGCTTAAAATCACAGAAAATGTAAAGCAAAACGAGTCGTCCATGCTGTGGTCAAACAATTAACAGAAACAGTAATACAGACCTAGTGAACTTGCTGTGGTAAATATTATTAAAATATGGACACAACAGCACCTGAATGACCAATATTTACCTGCCGGAACATTTCTGGGAAGTCATACACATATGTTGTACCCAGAGACTGTGCCTGGAACCTCTTTGACTGCAATAAGTCTTTAGTGACATATGGGGTATTGATGAGCATCCCATGCAGCAGGCCTTGTTTATCGCCGTAGGACTGGAACATGATCTAAAAAAATAAGCATGTGTTAAGACACACTGTTTACTCAGACAGAAAATGAATATGGTGAAGTGTACAAGAGCAGTGACAAAGATTTAAACACTACACACCAAACTGTCACTTGGACTGCGTGGCGGGGTGGACACATGCAACTAAATCCTAGCAAATGCCCTCCGGGTTACCAGGTCAGAGGTTCTGCACGCTTTCCAAGGGCCAGATAAAAGTAAACAAAGCTATTTTAATCTTATGGCCTGTCTCCTGGGTACAAGACAGCCTCATCTTGGGAGGAATGGCCAAAATAACACAGCAACATGTGTTTTAAACGGGTAACAAACTTCAGAAAAAGATGTTCTTAGAATTAATCAAAAACAGCATTTAGATTTTGAAAGCCAACAAGCCAAACCAGTGTTCTTTTTTGGAGGGCAAAAATAGGGATTCAAATGGCTTAATTTGGGAGGCTACTGAAACTCTTCTCCTCTCTTTTCAATTGCACTGAATGACTTCTACAAAAATAAGCACACAACATCAAAAATAAGTTACATTTTTCAGTAGATTTAATAAACATAAGTGACATACTAACATTTTGAAGTCTAAATAATAAAATCATCTGTTCCTCAAGAGGGCCAAAATCATACAGTGTAGGGCATTTTAAGGTGCTGCTACAAGCAAAATCCTTGACAGTATAAATGGTATTTCTCAGAGTAAAAAGAGGAAACTTTGAAAACAAACCCCTCTCTGATTAAATTCTAAATTTTGTTTTCCAGACAGTAGTTGTCAAAATCTCACCTGTCCTGTGCGAGGGTCAGTAACTTCCTTATACAGACTAATGTCTAAATAGTACCCAGATTCGTTGGTCAGGAAAAGGCGAATGGGAACGGCCTTGCCTGTGGGTGTCAGACGGATGTTGATCTTGAGTTCTGCTTGAAGGACCCTCAGTTTCCACAGCCGGCTGCCATAACGCATAACCATTGAACGCACTGACTCTTCAATCTGTAGAGGGGAGATCATTGATGGTTAACACTAGAATTACCAGAGCCTACGAAAAAAACTTGTAGATCCGTCCCACCTTAAATCGCTTCTTAAATCCGTTCGCAGTTCTCTGCCAGCGTCTTTTGTCTTCTAAATGTGCAGATAAAGACAAGCTGCAAGCAGCCGGCTATTCCATCCCACCACCGACTTAGAACATGCACAAACTTCTCCCAGCTCATGCCTTGATTGATTATCTGGGAGCGAAGTGGAGTTTTAGAGTGGAAATAATAGATTGTTATTTGGAACACACGCATTTCATGTGTGTTCCGTTTCTACAGTAATCTGTGTAAACACATTTTTAAAACAGAAATGCTTTTCATATTCTGGTAGTAAATGACAAAATGTAGGCATAAACTATATAATGAATGAAGCCTGAAGTCCAAATATCAAAGAAATGCTTTCACTAAAGGTACAAATATAATAGAACAAGTGCGCTTTTATTCAAAAATATAACTGCAGGAAGCATGCACGCATGCGACATTGCCACCGTGGCACAACAGTATCAGCTGCTGACTAGGAATCGAAAGGTCACAAGTTTGATCCTGCATGACTCCCTTTTGAGAAGTGAACTGCTCTTATTCTTACTATTTTAGAATAAAAACATACGTTTGATTTCAGTCTGTAACAGCCGCTGTAATTTATGATACTTGTAAAGGTTAGCTTTGTCTTTTTTTTTTTTTTTTATTCACTTTTCATTCTCTCAGTCGCATTCAGGATCCTTCCCCTCCCCTCCCCCATCTGACACTGCTGTTTTCACATAAAGACGCGCTATAGCTCTGCAGTGTATCACGATACATACTACCGCTGTTTCTTTTGTACTCCAGGACATCCAGAGGAAAGCATAGTAAAGAGCAGTAACTTCAGCGCTATATGAAATCATCAGACACTCCCCATCTGACACTGCTGTTTTCACATAAAGATGCACTATTATGCAATATTATTTTTTAATTGAACAGTGTCAGATCGGGTGTGAATTTATACTGCCACTGTTAGAGTCAGATCAGAAGCTGAATAAGCTCCTGTTCTGACTCTATGTAAAAAGAATGAATTAATCAACAGAAATAACCGCGATCGACATTTTAAACTTAACGATTTTATGTCTGTTTGAGATTAAAAAGCTGGGAATCGAACACGGGTCTCTGAGGCACGGTAGGGTTGCTGCGCTCCGAGTCAGTAAATCTTAACGTTACGTCACGGAAGGTGTTGTATCGTTCTTGAACCTTTTGTGAAAGTGTTTATTTGATCTTTGGACTTCAGGCTTCACACATTCTATAGTTTATGCCTACATTTTGTAACATTTATTACTAAAATATGAAAAGGTTTCTGTTTTAACAATGTGTTTACACAGATTACTGTAGAAATGGAACACACATGAAATGCATGTGTTCCAAGTAACGATCTATTATTTCCACTCTAAAACTCTAGCAGTTCAGTCACTCCCAGATAATCAAACAAGGCATGAGCTGGGAAAACTTAGTGAACGTTCTGCGACGGTGGGGGATGGAATAGCCGGCTGCTCGTCTTAATCGGTACATTTAGAAGACAAAAGACGCTGGTGGAGAGGTGAGAATGGTTTTAAGGTGGGCCGGATCTACGAGTTTTTTCGTAGACTCTGGTAATTCTAGTGTTAAAAGAATGCAGCATGACTTAACACATCTACTAGGCCATAAATGTTCTACCAAGGTGCACAAGATCCTTAACAAATAGTGCGTGGGATAATCTGATCATCAATGCCCAATTGATGTCATTCTTGCAAATGTCATGATTTCCCTTTGTGCTATTTCCCCTAAATATTATGATTCCAAGAGAAGCCATAGGTCTTCATGTGATACTGTCATGTTAATGGCAGAAACACGTATGATGTAACATTAGATGCTCTTTTCACTCACTGCTGTCAATGTCAGGTTGTTATAGCATTAAATGGAGCAGGTACCAAAAGGTGCTACTACAGAGGGTCTCTAAAAGCCAGTGGAAGGTGCAAGTGATCAGATTTACACAGTCACCATGATAAGTAGCACTTCCCTGGGTGCTGATTAATGCCCATGTGATTCCTGCTTAAGTGTCAGTGTTTCTTTTCCACATGAGTTTTAACTTAAAACTGTGAAAAAGGATATTTATTTGATAATATCTTCTTTAAACATGAATGATCCAGAGCCATTCCTGTTAGTATAGAGAACACCACATTAGTGAACCCTGCATGAGGTACCAGGCTATAACGTGGTAAATTTATGTGGAAAACACCACCCAAATCACAACAGTGCAATTTATTGGAATTTATTAACTCAAAAGCGTTACCTTTTTGGGGAAAAACACAGTCCCTGATGGTATACTACGTTAACTTTGCACGAAAAGGCAAATTCCACATTTATGGAGCAAATCAGTCCAGGGTGCATATGCTGCAAGACAACATGCTGCCCACGTTTAAACAGCATTAAAATAAATTCCCTTAATAATTAAGTAAAAATAATTATAAAAATCATATTGATGGTGAAGATTTTTGGAACTGAAGATTTATCTTATCCATAAAGGAAAAAAGGCTTTAATCATTTAAGCTGTTATTACGTGGCGTTCATTCATCACTTTTCTGGGCCCAATTTATCATGGAGCTGGAGTCTCTTTCAACAGCAGTATTAGGCAGGGATCAGCATTAGACAGGAAGCCATTTAAGCACAGTATCAGCTTTAATAATTAAAATAGTACAGAAAAAGTCTGGGACAAGTGGGCTAGGAAAATAAAAGTAGGTGAAAAACGAGGGTAGGAGAAGAGTCATCTAGGATATAAATGCTGGGTGGGACAATATGACAGAAAAGAACAATATTTAAGTAATTAAATACATGCAAAATATAATTATCTACAACCAAAATGTGCAACAAAGGAAATCCTGGATGATGATCTAACCTTAGAAGGGTCCATAATGACAGTAGGAACAAAATTGAGGAAGATGTGATTACAATCTGTGCGAACGGTTGTATTGTTAAAGGCCACCTCCAGCTCATCCATGGCTTCTAGCAGCAGTCGCTCACCTTCATTCTGCAAGTACTCAAATGATGCCTCCTGGCGAAGGACACGGACATATTTAGACAATACTTTTTATATATCACCACCAAGGTTACTTTCTGTTTACCTTCTCTATGCTTGGAGAAACAACTAACAGACAAATTAGCAGCAAACCTTGGTAATGAGATCAGAATGACGGATGATAGCCCGCACAAAAAAACGGTAGTCTGTGACCTCTGCCCCTTCCTCAACTCGAGCTGCACCAAGGTAGAGATGCATCTTGTGATTAGCACAGGGAACTGCTGTCAAGTCAAAGTTTCGCATTCGGTTCAGCTCAAGCTGGAAAGCTAAGGCAGGCTCAAGATTTCGGTAAATACGGTCCTCTTCAAACTAATAAAAAAAAAGAAAAACACATGAAAGCTCCTGGATAATCAAATCGTAAGAAAAGCTTCTCTTTGCCACATTGCCTTCCTTTTGGAGCATATCAGCTTGAGCTATAATGGTTATAAAAATATTTCCATCCCGTTGACTCTCCGAGTTTATTGTTGCAAAACAAGGAATGTAAAGCTGCTTAATTGGGATGGTACTGCTAATTTTGATTGGTACAAATCGCTACTGTATACAAGATTAGAGTGAAGTCAATATTTAGCAGACACCTCTAAATTAAATATGACAGATCCCTGCAACTAGGAGAGGTATTCAGCACAAGAAATGTTGCTTTATACACACAAAAAAGAGAAATGACAGAAATATTAAAGAGAGATTCTTACCTGGTCTCTAGCTCTAAAAGTAAAGTACTTAGGAAACTCTCTCTGACAAAGAAAAGAAGCAAAGGGATTAGAGATGAGAGAGGCACATTATTAAAGTTGACACAGAAGATTACCAGCAATTGCAAACACCAATTAACTATGTGATAAAAGTGAGTGATTGCCTTTTTGTTTTAAATTTGCAAGGAATATTCTAGTAGGAAGACATGAAAAGGTATCCCCAACTAAACACCCATTCCAACAGTCCAACTTGATTTGGAGATTGTGAAACTGAAAACATGCACATGTATAATATGTTAAATACACAGAGACATACATATAGAATATAAATATACATTTGGACAAATTATGATTTTACCTTCTGCACAATCAGAAATGTGATTCTTCGAATTCCATATTCAAAAAGGACAGATTTCTGAAAAGGAAGAAAACAAATATTTAAGAATTTGACACTAAACTGGCAGATTACAGCATCCCATTAGAAAGCCACTTGTCATTTCCTTCACTGAGTGTTAGAGCTCTGCATTTGTACAAGGAAAGACACCAACATGACAATATTTCCCGACATGATTAGTTGGGAGAGAGTTTCACACTCCATAGCAGTATGTAAACATATGACTATTCCCATCCATGAGTAACTTCCTTTGGAAGGTGGTGTTTTAACTCTTACAGAATGACACAATACTCAATCACTTTCCAAGCCAATTTTATTTTAATATTGGTATGCACGAAACCTGTGCCTATCCCAGAAGCATTGGTTCCACTCATGAAAAACACTCAGACTCATTATAGCATTACCAATAAAGGCTAACTTGTACATCTTTGAGATGTGGGGATGAAACTGCAGTACCTGCACAAAACCCACATGGAAATAGGAAGAATACACAGACTCCACACAGAAAGTGCTAGGTGGCATATTTGAAAATAGGACTGTGAAGCACTGAGGCCACATGCCTTTTTATATATATACATTATCAAATTCTTTCATTCTAGTTTAGGGCCACAGGATGGGGTAGCAGTGTTAATTATCATTTAATAGGGCCATCCTTTCTAATTTTATAAATATTGTTTTTCAGTCTCTTTCTTAAGATCTCTTCTTGTTTAGAGGGTAAACAGAAAAAAAAAATACCTTGGACTGGGCGTATGTACCCAAGGCTTTAACTAAATCATCATCATTCTGCTCATCAGCCGTCCTTATGGATACATTGATGATGTGTATTGGGTCGTCCTTTAAACTCTGAGAGATGAGGAAATAAAATAAAATGGCATAGAGTATTATGTACTGTAGGGAACAATCACTTCTTTGCATAATACATTAATAGGTATGATAATGATTAAAGTTACAAAGGAGCACTCTGACATAGTGAAGAAAAATGTAAATACTTTGTTGAGTAAATCCCTTTGACACTGCCAGTTCTTTAGCTTTGCTGATGTAGAGGGTGTCAAAATGATATACAGTTAGGTCCATACATATTTGGACAGAGACAACTTTTTTCTAATTTTGGTTCTGTACATTACCACAATGAATTTTAAATGAAACAACTCAGATGCAGTTGAAGTGCAGACTTTCAGCTTTAATTCAGTGGGGTGAACAAAATGATTGCATAAAAATGTGAGGCAACTAAAACATTTTTTGAACACAATCCCTTCATTTCAGGGGCTCAAAAGTAATTGGACAAATTAAATAACTGGAAATAAAATGTTCATTTCTAATACTTGGTTGAAAACCCTTAGCTGGCAATGACAGCCTGAAGTCTTGAACTCATGGACATCACCAGATGCTGGGTTTCCTCCTTTTTAATGCTCCGCCAGGCCTTTACTGCAGCGGCTTTCAGTTGCTGTTTGTTTGTGGGCCTTTCTGTCCGAAGTTTAGTCTTCAACAAGTGAAATGCATGCTCAACTGGGTTAAGAGCAGGTGACTGATTTGGCCATTCAAGAATTTTCCACTTCTTTGCTTTAATAAACTCCTGGGTTGCTTTGGCTGTATGTTTTGGGTCATTGTCCATCTGTATCATGAAACGCCGCCCAATCAATTTGACTGCATTTAGCTGGATTTGAGCAGACAGTATGTCTCTGAACACCTCGGAATTCATTCGTCTGCTTCTGTCCTGTGTCACATCATCAATAAACACTAGTGTCCCAGTGCCACTGGCAGCCATGCACGCCCAAGCCATCACACTGCCTCCACCGTGCTTTACAGATGATGTGGTATGCTTTGGATAATGAGCTGTTCCACGTCTTCTCCATACTTTTTTCTCGCCATCATTGTGGTATAGGTTGATCTTGGTCTCATCTGTCCAAAGAATGTTTTTCCAGAACTGTGCTGGCTTTTTTAGATGTTCTTTAGCAAAGTCCAATCTAGCCTTTCTATTCTTGAGGCTTATCAGTGGCTTGCACCTTGCAGTGCACCCTCTGTATTTACTTTCATGCAGTCTTCTCTTTATGGTAGACTTGGATATCGATACGCCTACACCCTGGAGAGTCTTGTTCACTTAGTTGGCTGTTGTGAAGGGGTTTCTCTTCACCATGGAAATGATTCTGCGATCACCCACCACTGTTGTCTTCCGTGGACGTCCAGGTCTTTTTGCATTGCTGAGTCCACCAGTGCTTGCTTTCTTTCTCAGGATGTACCAAACTGTAGATTTTGCCACTCGTAATATTGTAGCAATTTCTCGGATGGGTTTTTTCTGTTTTCACAGTTTAAGGATGGCTTCTTTCACCTGCATGGAGAGTTCCTTTGACCGCATGTTGTCTGTTTACAGCAAAATCTTCCATCATGCAAGCACCACACCTCAAATCAACTCCAGGCCTTTTATCTGCCTAATTGATAATGACATAACAATGGATTTGCCCACACCTGCCCATGAAATAGCCTTTGAGTCAATTGTCCAATTAATTTTGAGCCCCTGAAATGAAGGGATTGTGTTTAAAAAATATGCTTTAGTTGCCTCACATTTTTATGCAATCGTTTTGTTCACCCCACTGAATTAAAGCTGAAAGTCTGCACTTCAACTGCATCTGAGTTGTTTCATTTAAAATTCATTGTGATAATGTACAGAACCAAAATTAGAAAAAAGTTGTCTCTGTCCAAATATTTATGGACCTAACTATAACTATAGCAATCCCAGTCACCAAGATCCCATTTCAGATAAAGAAAGCATCAAATCCACAAAGTGCATATTGAGATGTATGGACATCAACGTGCATAACTTATAAAATCATTTAGCGAGTTATCAGATAAAATTTCTCCAGGATTACAATGACATCCAATCTTCCCAACTTACCTTACAGTCTTCCTCATCATAAACAGTGGTGCGAGCCTCTGTGAACAGGGGGCTTTCTAGTAGAGGGTCAGCAAAGCAGGAAATCAATTTATCAAAGTTTCTGCAAAGAGAGGACATGGACAACTGCATTATCTGGTTCCCATTATTATCGTTATTAATTTTTTTATTTAAAAATTCAACCCCCACCCAAGAGAAAGAGAGGAGAGCTAGCATCCAGGGCTACTCTATAAAAGGAAACAAGAAAGGAAGAGTGGAAGAGTCCAAAGTGGAAGTTTATTCTAAAATGTTATTGATTAGATCCTGCCATGTTTTTAAAAAGTTTTGAACATATCATCTAAGTGAAAATTAGATTTTTTCCAATTTCAACTGGCATAGAATATTAGTTACCCACTGACTTAAAAGTAGTGAGCAAGACAAGTCTACATGCTAGGAGTGCAGTAAAGGTAATTAGTTTGTTTGTCCTTCTTCATTTTAACCCCGTCCGGAAGTCCACCAAACACAGCTGTTAATGGGTTCAGAGTGGTTGTGACACCGAGGCTGTCGAATAGGCTTTTGTCCAAAATGTTGTTAATTTGGTGCATGCCCAGAACATGTGGCCCAGTGAGACTGGAGCTAGACTGCAAAGTTCAAAGATTGAATGTTGTTCTGGAAACATTTTAGACAATTTTAAACAAGATTCATGCGCTTGATAAAAGATTTTAAGTTGAATGATTGAGTGCTTTGCACATTTGGACCTAGAGTGTATTCTGTGAATGGCTGCCTTCCACTCCTTTTCTGCAATATTAAGCAACACATGCTTTCCCCAATGTATTTTGGGGTATTTGAAAGGAAGGGACTTTATTTTTATAAATTGTAGTAATGCTATCTTATTGTTCAAGACTGATCGGTATTTCTTCTAGAATAGAACAAGGTGGGCGTTGAAAAAAATTTGGCAGGGTCTGTTTAGCAAAATTGCAAGCTGAAAAGTAGTGATAGAAATGTATTGATGAGAGTTTACTCTGAAGCGTAATTATCTAAGAAATTATCTACATACAAGTCTCTAAGTGTTTTAATCCTGGACATTTTCCAGACATTAAATAGCATATGAGTCTGAGAGGGTTGAAGAAGGTGGTTGTCATGTAGAGGTGCAATTGATAAAAAACTTCTGTCTTAAAGTGCTTCCTACATTGGTTCCATATTCTGAGAATATGAAGGGCAACTGGATTATTAGTGTATTGATGGTAATTTTTATTGACTGGGTCACAGAGCAGGGAATATAAAGAAGTATTGCAGACCAGACTTGTGTAAATTCATTGATTTGTGTCAATATCCAGGGGCCTCATGTATAACGCCGTGCGTAGAATTCACACTATAACATGGCGTACAGACAAAAGCGGAAATGTGCTTACGCACAAACAAATCCAGATGCATAAATCTGTGTAAACGTCAACTTCCACGTTCTTCCGCTACATAAATCCCAGTCAGCATGAAAAGTAACGCACATGCACGTGCCTGCTGTCCCGCCCCAACTCCTCCCAGAATTATGCCTCTTTGAATATGCAAATCAATATAAATAGCCCTTAAGCTCAGCCTTCTGTGAAAAGACAATGGCAAAAGCACAGGGGAAAATAGAAGAATTTCAGCGAATACCAAGTGGAGGCAAGGAAAAACATACTATTTGTTGGTTTAAACAGTGATATAGTCAACAAAAGGAAGTTGATCGAGTGACATAGTGTGTCGGAGAAACATGAATGCTCAAGTTCACAAAGTCGCACAGTGCCCAAAATAAAAAAAGAAGTCGTCGTGTAAAGGCGAGTCATAGCCCACCGTCCGAGTGTCATACGAAAGCTTATTAGGGTACAGAGAAAAAAAAAAAAGGCACACAGTGGGGAAAAAGCACGAAATGTCAACTTTAATCTTGAAATTTCCACTTTAATCACGTAGTTTATTTTGTCATTAAAGTAGAACATCATAAACTTCATCTTAAAATCATTTAATTTACTAGTTTCTCAAATCCCATCGTAACTAAAGTAGCATGTTAAATGCTTTGTTTTGTATTTGATCTTCTATGTGCACTACCTGCTTCTTAAACAGGCTTTCTCTTCCTCCGACAGGACACAGAATCCATTACATTCGTAATATTACAGCTCTCTAAATAATTAAAATACTGAGATGTATACGTGATGTCATTTTCATGATGACAGGAGTTAAAGCATGTTATTAAACATCGGAACACGGTGGAGCAGTGATTGTTCCTGCTTCCCGCAAGATGCTTGCTGCGCCATTCGCAACCTTTGATTAAATAATTTATTGCAGCAGTACTGTCTCTTTCAAACATACTAACCCCCAATTCCTGTCCTTCCTTTTCTTTCTCCAAGTAACCAAGCGCCACACAATCAGCTCTGTAATAGATGTTAAGCCATCTGTAAGCTTAGAACGCCGATTCTTCAAAACTTTTAAGGAACATTGAAATATTTCTTCGTAGTACATGTTTACAGAATACAGTGCGAGGCAGGAATAATCAGGGCGCCAGCTCCTTGCTAGTGCTGCAATACACCGTGTCCTCACGTTTAATTATTAACAATATTGATTATTTA
Source organism: Erpetoichthys calabaricus (assembly GCF_900747795.2). Classification (NCBI taxonomy): domain Eukaryota; kingdom Metazoa; phylum Chordata; class Cladistia; order Polypteriformes; family Polypteridae; genus Erpetoichthys; species Erpetoichthys calabaricus. The sequence goes on along the minus strand of NC_041411.2, from coordinate 15,633,411 downwards.
AATGACGTTAACATTTTATCTGTATAATGTAATAAACATATTTTGCTGCATTTCATCTTAAAAATTATATCGGCATCATATGTAAATACGCGCTTTATAAAGTGGTGCAGGTTGTGCAATATTATAAATGTATCGCAGGTTTACAGTAAGGTAATTGTAAGTACAAACAGTTCTATAAGGAGCACTTGATGGATTGATTGAGTGCGTTTATACGTCTTGGGATGAAACCATTTCTGAACCGCAAGGTCCATACAGGAAAGGCTCGGAGGTGTTTGTTGAATGAGAGCAGTTCAAATAGGCAGCGTGTGCTTGATGCTGTATACCAATAATTCTCCTTCCGATCAGCTGCTCCGAGTGGTGCAGTGAGAGTAATATGGAAAAAGATGATCCGCTGTGGCAACCCCTAACGGGAGCAGCTGAACGTAGAAGAAGAAGGTGCAGTGAGAGTAACAACGCTAAAGCAGCTATGGTATTTGGAATAGTTTGGCCATTCCGTGGACCATTATATTGTTACAATCAGATGCCTTAAACTAATAAGCAATATGCAGTTAATTTCTGTGTATTTATAAAGCCGTGTCAGGGATGAGAATCTGAAAAAGAAAGAGAAACCACATGGGAACAGTAACACTGCTTTGACGCTGGGTGCTGCCAGTTTGCAAAACCGAGTGGAGAACTTGTGTACGCCAGGGTTTGAGCTACCGTGAAAGTGTGTGTGGCTTTACACCAAGTTTAGGTTTTATACATCACGATTTGAGCGTGGAAATGGGCTTACACAACATTTTTGTGCATACGCACCGTTTATACATGAGGCCCCAGGGCTTTATAGCTTGTACAACTGCTGCCCAGTAATACAATTAAAAGTTAGGTAGTGCCAAACCCCCTTCTGCTTTAGGTTGTTGTAGAGTTGCCCTTTGGATGCACGGATGTTTTGAATTCTAAATAAATTAAGTTATGATTGAGCTTAATGTCTTAAAAATTGATTTGTTAATGTATATGGGGATGCTTTGAAATAAGAGAAGCTTGGGAAGGATGGTCATCTTAACAATATTCATTCTCCCTAATGCAAGATGGTGGGTAGACTATCTATTCATGCCTTATTTAATTTTTTACATGCAGACAGAAAATGTTTGTTGAAAAAGAGCTTTATATTTGCTTGAGATATTTACCCCCTAGATATTTAAACTGATCTGCTAAAATAAATGGGAAAGTATCCAGTCCGACATTGTGAGCTAGAGAATTACCTGGAAAGAGTACATTTTTATTCAAATTGATTTTGAGTTCAGATAACTTTTGATAATCTGCTAATGCTTTTAGGTCTGTGGGCACAGAATTCGGTTGGTCAGATATATACAGTACTTTATCATTAGTATATAGTGATATTTTCTGTTCAAATCCTTCTCTGAGAATCCCCTTTATCTCTGGTGCATTTCAAAAGCAGACAGCCAATGGTTTAATGGCGAACACAAAAAGTAAAGGTGATAAGGGGCATCCTTGTCAAGCACCACATTCTAGTTTGAAGTAGTCAGAAATAATGTTGTCAACACAAACTGAGGCTTCTGGACTAGTACAAAGTAGTTTGATCCATGCACTTATGTTTAGACCAAACCCAAATTTGTGCAGTGTGATGAATAGGTAGTCCCATTCAGCCATATCAAATGCTTTTTCTGCATCTGAAGATAATAAGATCTCTAGGTTGTTAGACTTAACGGGTGAATATATTACATTAAACAAATATTGAAGGTTAGAAGTGTCTGCCTTTGTGATATTACAGAAGGAAGCACTTTCTCAGTCTTTCTGGCTATAACGTTGGAGAGCATCTTAACTTTCTTATTCAGAAGAGAGATTGGTCTGTATGATGCACATCGCAATAAGTTCTTATTTTTCTTAGGAAAGATGGTAATTAAAGCTTGGAAAAAGGTTTGAGGTAGAACTGTGTTGTCTAACTTCTATAAATGTTGCTAATAATAGTGGAGATAACTTATTTGAAAAGTTTTTATACAATTCCACTGGGTAGCCATCAGGGCCGGCTGATTTCCCCACTTTGAAGCGAGTTTATAGCATCTAGTAATTCTGTAAGTGTCAGAGGTTTATCCATTTCCACTAAGAATATCTAGCTGTGGTATCTGTAATGAATCAAGAAACTGATTAGATTGTGTCTTATCTTCTTTAAACGGAGTAGAATATAAGGACTTGTAGTATTCTCTGAATGTATAGGTTATATTTTTGTAGTCAATTTTTTCTCCGTCTGTGTTGTTAACTGCTGTTATTGCATTACGGACTTGTGCTTGTGGATTTGTTGGGCTAAGATCTTATTGGCCTCATCTTTGTGTTCATAATAATGTTGTTGCAATTTATAGATAAGCTGTTCCATTTCTTTAGTAGTCAAGAGGTTAAATTATAATTGTAAAACCTGTCTTTTCCGATAAAGTGCCTCATTTGGAGACCTGATGTAATCCAGATCTATTCTGGTAATTTCGCTGATTAAATCAAGACGCCTTTTCTTGGTTTCTTACTTTTTTCTGTGAGAAAGATATGAAATAATCTGTCCTCTTAAAAATGCCTTCAGAATTTCCCAGAGTGTACATGCTGAGATCTCAGAGGAAGCATCCATCCATCCATCCATTTTCCAACCCGCTGAATCCGAACACAGGGTCACGGGGGTCTGCTGGAGCCAATCCCAGCCAACACAGGGCACAAGGCAGGAAACAATCCTGGGCAGGGTGCCAACCCACCGCAGGACACACACAAACGCACCCACACACCAAGCACACACTAGGGCCAATTTAGAATCTCCAATCCACCTAACCTGCATGTCTTTGGACTGTGGGAGGAAACCGGAGTGCCCGGAGGAAACCCACGCAGACACGGGGAGAACATGCAACCTCCACGCAGGGAGGACCCGGGAATCGAACCCAGGTCCCCAGATCTCCCAACTGCGAGGCAGCAGCGCTACCCACTGCGCCACCGTGCCGCCGAGGAAGCATCTGTCTCAATAAAATAATCAATTTGCTTGGATATTAATTCTATACAGTATGTTAATGTTATACCCATTATTAAAAAGTGGGGGTCTGTCCATCTGAATTCTGTTTATTACAGGATTTCAAGGAGATCCCATCCACCCCAGGCAGGAATCACTAACTCAGACAGACACCCAGACTGTCTTATGTACAATCTCTTTATAATCTAGAGTATATGCAGATCTATGGTATACAAAAAGAATGCCCGGACACGTAAATTCCATACAAACAACAACAATTGGTCAGGGAATTAAACTCGACTGTAGGAACTACAAGGTGGCAGCATTAAAAAATGCTGCTCCACACTACCCTACAAATAACCGCAGCCAAAAACATAAGCGCCTTGTAAATATAAAGTTTCAAATAAAATTTCTCTTACAGCAATAAATCCAAAAAGTATTTTTATATTAGCAAGGTAAGAGTTGTGAGAGATATGGAGGCGAGCACCACAGAATACATTGTGCTGCTGTGGAGTAACTGAATTCCTCTGCAAAAGTTAATTTGCTTCATGCATACTCTCCCGACTTTCTCTTTTGTAGTCCTACAAAAATTCTATACACAATGCCACCATCCTCATGAGGCACATATGGCTAAGCAGTTGTAACTTTACCACAATTGTAGTGAAATAATAAAATCACACTTCAATGTAAGAGATGACTGCCTAAGTCAAGCAAATTGTACATACTGCAGCATCATCACCCACCTGTTTTAGTCAAATATGCACTCCTTGCTGTTGGGATACTCAACAGCTCCCCATGACACTAAGCTAGACAAGAAAGTTGGAAAATTGAGGGACTACCAAAAGGTACTTTGCAAAACAAGCATGACTATAAATGTAGTGAAGTGTACAATTAGTGATATCCAGCATATAAGATGATATTATCAGCTGATACATATATGTACGGATTTATTTGTAATGTTAGAGTCAATAAGATGAACAAACCAGTTTCTACCCCCAGAGTTTCACTGATGAGGAAAACACCAACTGGGCCAGGTTCATGGTTGAATTGTTTTCTTTTTTTTCCCTCTTTACTTGGAACTAAAAAATGCTAGACTCGAGGCTGAGCTAGCATGAACTGTTAGCCACACTAAAGATAAGCTGATAGCGCCAATGGACACAAGATGCACCGCTACTTAAGCAATAATGGTATTTTTGTCACAATCATTTTGGGCATGATACCTGTAATAAATAATTGATTAAATTTGTAGCTCCTTCTCCTGCTTATTTTTTCTCTCTATCTAATTGGCTTTTTTTATAGGTAAAGAAGGAAGAGAGGAGAAAGCACTAAAGTATGGTACCTGACCACAGAGTGGCAAGTGTATGGGATTTGAGGCATTTTGGCAAAGTCTACATAATAAAGAAAAAAAGGGGAAAATATGTTTACATAGGACCCTATATGAAAAAGCAATACACACTCATATAAAAGATCCAAAATGCCATAATTACACAGCAATGGTTAAATTTAAAAAAATATAAGCGCAACTGAATTTAAACCAGGGTGGCATGTCAAGCACCTGGGGGCATCATGGTCTTATACTATGCCCTTGGTGGATTCCAGGCTTGGGTGATTTGCTTTACACACTACATTCATTTCACGTACCATATCTTCAGATGCTCATATAATGTATTTCACAATAGGGTATCAGGCCACTAAGTTGTTTGGAGTAATTAAGCTCTACAAAAGACAGATGGCACACAACATCATTTCCTGATGGGTTAAACACTCTAGTCCGTTTTCTTTAAAGAAAAAGGTGTTGTACCTTGTGAGATCTTCCAAGCGTTCGAAAGCAACCATAGCACCCATCCGTTGGCAGGGAGGAGAGAAGGCACCTTCCATGAAGAGATCACTTCCCTGGCGATTTAGATCAAAGTGATCCGCACTAACAGGTACAGACATCCTGCAAAGACAAAGACAGGGAGTTGGTCATAATCATGTTTGTAAGGAAACCTCTGAACATTTTTTATTTAACTTCAACATATAACAAACAAGTTTTTTTTTTTTTTTTTGACAAAACTCTGAAATGTTTGATTTTTTTTTTTTTTGGCAAAAGAAAATACACACATACTGGCCATTAAATCACAAAAAGCAACATTGTACAAAGAAGAAAAATGATAAAAGTATACTTGTTAGATAAAGGTTCAGGCACCACACTGGAGCCCTGAGGTTGGGGTACAAATGTAAAAGGTGTGTATAGAGAGGAGTTTCTGTGCTTGTTTGCATTTTATTTTAATTATTTCACATTTGTAAATGTGTACGTTGCCCGGACCATAAAAACAGGAAGTGCACTAATATAAACAGCACATTGAAATGGAAAGTGGCAGACAGCCACAGAGGCAGTGCCATTCATACACATTGATCCATGACTGTCTCTTTTATTGGGTCTTTCTAATTTATGTATTATATATAGTGTCTTTCTGATTTATCTATGTAATGGATAAAAAACCTGGTCAATGTCATTTAAAGATTGTGCTTTAATGAGTTATCATTTACTATAGATTTAAAATTCAGTAGGTCAGGAAAAATTAGACCGCAAAACAATGTGTGGGTGAACTTGTTACTTAACCTCCATTTACTGTGATTTGCAGTGTCAGGCCCAGTCATTCAATGGATCTTTGTCCTTCAAAATACCAATTTTAAGGCCAGTGCAGCTCAATTCGCATTTGCTCTTCCAACTTTAGGGGAGATCATACTTTTTTAAGGGGAGGTAAGGGGCTTATAACTCTATTGTAGGATAATCATTTGCTTCTTAGTGGGAAGACTGAAGATCTAAGGTGGCTTCCTCACCAAGATGAAAATCAGCAAATGAACAGAAGCTAAAGCGAGACAATAAAGAAATAATGTACAATACATTTAACAACATTAGAATAATTATGCAGAACACCAGTGTTCTTCTCGTTCCAGCAGAACATATTGTCTGTTTTCTGCTAAAAAAAAGAATATACTTCCCTTGTACAAGCCTGTTTGAACATACACTAAAGCAAGCACGATGACAAATGTCTGAGTAGAGGGTGTTAAAGGCAATTTTTCAGATGACCAAAGCAGTTTTAAGTATGCAAAGATTTCCAAATACCAACCCTTGATTTTCTAACAGGAATTGCTATTTACTAAATTAAGGGGTTCAGGTTAAGACAAGAAAATGTGAAAACTAGATATATTACAGCCACACGGACACCATGTTGGCATGCTTTTCTTATTACATGTAATCAGTTATATGCTATGGAGAGTTGGAAAGTGTACTCTACCTGCTCAGAGGGAGGTTGCAACCTCTGAAATTGAATCAGTCAATACAAGTATGTTAGTTTGGAATTTTATCATTTAACAACAACATAGTAACTAACTTGAGGGTGATGCAGAATAAATTACAGAGCATAGTGTGAATGGCCCAAAAAAAAAAAAGAAAAAAAAAAAGACAATTCAATACTAGGAAAAAATGATCTCAAGTCTATAATGGAATAATGTTAAATAATTATTAATATTAAAATTGCGTACTCAGCCAACAGGTTCATTCAAGTATTGGTTAACCAAGAATTCAATATTTTGTGCAATATTTAAGACAAAACTAGCCATTTTTTATTTGCAAGGCTAGACTTTAGGTGGTGCACTTCAGACATGTAAGAATTTTCCTCAGTATTTTTTGTTCCCCCAAGTACTATGGCTACCAAATAAACAAACTAGAGTACACAAAAGCAATGTTCCTTTGACAAGATAATTCAAAAGAACTTGCTGCTTTTTTAAAAAAAAATTTTACCAAGTTTAAGGATTTCATTACAAATCAATGAGATGTGAAATTGTAGATCCTTTTGAAATCAGAACAAATACCCCCTTTCCAACATCCATCTAAAACAGCAAGGAAATAAAAAAATAATAATTATGAAGTAATCACTAAAATAATTTTTAGTTATTTAGCAGGAGGGATGAATCAATGGCAAAATTACTAAATGCCTGCCCCAATCTTAAGTAGTTTTGGATTGTTCCTTATAATTTTGCACTTACAATTACCCAAATATCTGGCTGTATATATAAGCAGATAGTGAGGAGTTTAATAGACAAGGCAAATGATATCTGCAAAAAAGAACACCACTAGCTGATTCCACTTACTAAACTGAAATGACCAGAACTTATTCTGTTTATACTAAATTAAACTTATGTCCTGGAATATAATAGTTTAATTTAAGCAGATACATAGGGACTAAAGCCGATTCAAACCCACAGTTGGGTAGTATGGCCAGTAAGCAGCACCATTCAAGTTTATCAAAAGCTTTTTTGTATCCAAAGATATCAAAACCTCAGGAAATTCTGTTGCTGCTGGGTATGTATTAGATGAAGCATATACTGACGTTTTGATAATTTCTGTTAAAACATGTAGCTTGATGTTGTGATACAAGATTCTGGCCAAAATATTAACATTGGTGTGTAGTAGGGAAACTGGCTGATAGGATACAAATCTGAATAAATTTTAGTAAAGCTGTTAGGCTACTGCATATTAATTTGTGAGAAAATTAACATGGAAATGCAGGACCAGTAGAAAAAAAAAAAAAATAGTGCTGAGATTTGGAAATTGCAACTCAATGCTAAAATAGCTATGTAATAAGGGAACCTAAACCTCAAGACACAAAGTAGCTGCATACATTACACAAACATATATCCAATATGTGACATAAGTTATGGCACTATTAAAAATAAAAATTAAAGTGACAAGTCTAGGTTTGATCCCCCCCCCCCAATTCTAAAATGTGCTTTTGTTTTATAACTTTATTAATCTGCACAACTTGGCAGGTTAAAGTAATATTATTGAAATCTAAACCAGACTGCAAGCACTGATTGCTCCTTGCTTTTCAATTTTGTTCAGCATAAGAAAACATTTTGAAATTGGGGTGAATATTCCTCCAATGCACTGACTGTTGAATTTAACTTGAGATTCAGTTATTTATTTCTTAAAGCACTTCTTGGTGGTGTTCTTAAACCAAAAAAAAAATAATGACCAGTTACAGTGGAGCTTCTAATTTCACCAAATGTCCTTAATTTGCACACTCAACTCTTGCGTGACTTTGTTTACCTCCTCTGATCTTTAAATCATGACCATGGAACAAGGAGCATAAACAGTACCTGTTGGGATGGGATGAGGGTAACATGAACTGAAAATCCACAACACAGGTGCCATCCTGCAATTGGTGGTGCTGCAAGCTGTTTAATTCATATGCAATGTAGGCTCTTCGCACGTAAACCTACATTTCATGAAAGAAGGACAATCAAATTCAAACAAGTATAGCAGTAACAGAATAAAAAACATTTCTCTTTTTTTTGGTGAAATCATTAAGAGCATATAGTTATAGTTCCCAGATACATCTGTTGATGTCATCTCTCCTGTTCCATTGCTTACTGCAAGAAAAACATCTCACCCAAGACCCACTCTCACCAAATGTCAAATGGGAACTGAAAAACATGTAGTCCCTGTAATTTATGCATTGCTCATGTTCCACAGAAACTGCAGAACAACCATATCCACCTTATGAGCCACACTCCCAGAAGGAACAGCTTACCTCTAGGGCAGCCATGCACACAACCTGGTTACTGTGGTAGAAAAAATTTGGCAGAACATCAAAAATAGAGGTCTCTGACAGTATCAGTTTCTGAAGAAAAAAGAAAAAAAAAGTGAGTAGAGTCTTGTGGTGGAATATTTATAAAGTGGCACAGTGACCAATATTATAGCCTCATGAATCCAGAAATCTGGGTTTGCTGTCAGTGTTGCACGCTCTGTGTCTGGATTAGTTTTCCTCCTTCATCCCAAAAGTAGCTGTCAGGTTGATTATCAAATGTGTGAATAAGTGAGGGTGTGTGAATGGATGGGTTCTTTAATGGACTGGCACCCTGTTTGGCTCAGACAACAGTGTTGGTGATTTTGATTAAGTGGCTTTGTGAAGATTATGTTATTTAGAAGTGGAAACAAGAAAGATCCATTCAGGTTTCCAATATCAAAGCAGGAATCACCTTCTGCAATATACAAGTCCATTTCAGGGCATTCCTATAATACAGCTTCACGCTCACTCATTTTGGGTCCATTTAGAGTCACCAATTAAGCTAACAGGTCTGTCTTTGGGAAAGAGGAGGAAACCAGATAACCAACAGAAAAAACAGGCAGACTTAGGAAAAAAGACAAACACTCACTCATCTGGGAATCTAACCCAGGTCCTTAAAGCTGTGAGCAATGTACCACTCAGAAGAAACGTACCTTGTTATATTTGTAAGCCTCTTTTAAAACTAATTCATCATTAGCACCAACATAAAATAAGTAAATTAAAAAATCATATTAACAATTTTCTGTAAAACAGAATAGAACAAAATGTTTGATAACTAAATGGGCATGTACAGTGTCGTACATGGCTGGGGGTCAGACTCGGCTGGGACGCCTGGAAGGACCAGGACGGGGCACATTTGTCCTCCGGGCCACGAGGGGGCAACCGCCCTGGAGTAGAAGAGGCCCACGGAAGGGGAGCAGGAAGGCTCAGGACCGTTGGGGCCTCTGTTCACCGCCAGGGGGCGCCCCGAGCCTCATGGAGTCCAGGACTTATGTACTTCCGCCACACAGATGGAGGACGATCCTTCCAGGGTCACACTTCCGGGTGATCTCCGGACGCTTCCGCCACACCAGGACGTGACATCAGGTAGAGCACCTGGAGCTCATCCAGGTGAGGATAAATGGGGCCGCCTCCCTCCTGTCATTGAGCTGGAGTCGGGAGCAGGAGCAGGACGAAGCTCCTGGAGAGAGAGGACAGGTGGCCCAGGGACGAGGAGAGAGAAAGCCCAGGAGAGAGGTGACTGGGGCTGAAGGCACTGTGAGTTGTGCGGGACTGTGAATCGAGTAGTGCTGTTGTGTGGAGAAGACAAATAAAAGAAGTCTTTTGATAAAGATGTGGTCTCAGACTGGTGGTGTCCAGGCAAATATCACAACAGGCAAACAAGCACATTATATTACTTTAACAGTAGTGACATCGCTAATAACCTTGCTTACTGCACTTTGAATAAGCATTAAAAGTTTAAATCAAACAAATTTTCACTTCAATGAAGCAGCTCACCTTGAGATTTTCAGGGCAAAACTGATGACCATACATATCAATGGCAGAAAGGAATATGGATTCCACCTGATTATGCCTCAACTCATAAGAGGGCATGTGGGATGCAATTAGGGCCTGTTAAAGGAAAGAAAAAGTTGTCCAATCAAAGTGGTGATGTGAGCATGCTTCAGATCTCATTAATGACAGCCAGCTCACCTGTCTAGCACGAAGAGCTACTTTGGAGTTTTCAGTCTTGCTAAGCTGAGTGAGTTCATTCAAAATTACCATTAGCTCATCTGCCAGAGTTGGGTCTCGGCCACAGAGCTGGTCCTGTCATATAAAGCAAGGACAAAGCACTCAGGAGAAAAGCACTGACTGCCAAAACAAAAACAAAATTATAACATATATATATATATATATTTTTTTTTTACAAATATTGTAGAAAGATGGAATTGATGCTCGGAATTGTAAAATGAAGACTAACCTCAGCTGTAGAATATAAGATAGCTGGACTTCCCTACATTTTTAAAGAGATAACCTGTGATAAATATCTAACTTAAGTTTATAAACTTAACATAGTCTGTCTCTTTTTTGTATTTTCTTATACATAAAACCACTTCACAACTGTTAGGGGTCAGCCATTCCAATGACCTTTGTCTCTGTTTTGCTCATTCAAAAAGCTTAAATTTTTAAATCCCTGCTCTTCTATTTGCATGCCCCTTATCTGTACAATGATTTCTTTCAGGTCAGCATTATCACTAACACTCACAATGAGCAAAATGACCAAGAAGTTCTTCTTGGCAACTTGTGAGTGAGAGAAGATGCACTCCAAAACCGGCGTCATGTCTGGCTTGTACTGCTCCCGTAGATTGATAACACATTTGTCATAGTGTGCTAAAAAGTTGAGAAGAAGAAAAAAATTAGTATTATGCTTTAATGCGATTAACTTTATTTATTTGTTTTGTTTTTTTTTACCATTTTATTGATTTTTGTTAAAATCAAATAACATTCCATACAAGCAAGTCAAATTTAACAAAATTAGGTTAGAAACAAATCAACCACCACCCAATGAGTAAGATTAATTTTAAAGAATAAAAAAAAAAATCGTTCACTTATGGTCTGTTAGTCATCCAGTGTACTTTGGCTTGTTTGTAGTAGAACAAAATAAATCACTACCTTGCTGGAACTGCATTTCCACCTGCAAGTAACGTCGAAGCAGGTCCAGTACCACCGACTTCATATAGCCACGAATTCCACTGCGGTACCTGATGGGAAGACAGAAAATGTGACCTATGGAGACTTTGCTTATCGAGACTACTGTTGCCTATATATCTGTTAACGTCTTAACAAACTTCTTTCCTGGATAAGCACACAAGAAAGAACATTATGTACATAAATGTAAAATACTCCAATTTAGAATCCAATAAATAAAGTATAACACACCCATTTTGCCGGCTATCACAAATCACCTGTAAACTGTTATATTACTTCCAAGTACTAGAGGGCGTTAAAAGTCAAGCTACCTGCTATTTTTTTCAAATGTTGGAGCGTTTTGTACTTTTCTGTTTCGAGATGTGTGTTTAGGGTAGCAATCACTTAAAAAATAAAGGATTATGTGTTCCCTGCAAAATGCAATGGTGCAATAGTGTAGATCAGTTTTTTTTTTTTTTTTTTTTTTTTTAATTACTGCTTTTATTCAGTAATCCAATCCTACAACTTCAACAATGGCTATGTTTGTCAAGATCCAAAAGTCCTGTTCATGTCCTTAGTACATTTAATATCTATTTTATAGACTCCTTTAGAAGCATCTTCCATTGGCTGCTGTTGCTTAAAATATACATATACACGAATGCAGAAACAAGTTAGGATGACGGAACTGAAAAGAAGGTTCTCCAGTAGCAGGCATACTAATTTATACCTTCCAGGTTGTATAAAAGTAGCTTTTGTGTATATTAAAGGTAAATATGACTCTTAGATTCAAACCTACTAATACCTACTTCTGTACAAGCTGCACAATGCTTTGAGTGTTCATGAAGAAGACCTCTCTGTCAGCTTTCCTTTGGAGAGTAGCAGCATGACTATCCAGAATATTGGCTATCTGTGGGGAAGGAAACATTTTGTTGGCATTTTCCCCCCACCTTTCAACAGTCTTGACCCTCTCAACACAATCTGAACAAAAATATGAGTAACCACAGCAGAGTACTCACCAGCTGACTTGGAAACTGACAAAGCACTGAGGTGATATTACTGGCATACTGCGCCATGACTTTGCGTACTGCTTTCTCCACAGTCACAGGTATCCTACCCGAGATGCTGGTCATGATTTCCTGCAGTTCTAGCAGAGGGAGAGAAGGGTCCCTTAGGGTTTTCATCAGCTTGCCAACCCACTCTTTCACCTGAGGCCGAAAAAAACAATCATGTTTACATTTTGAAGGATGAAAAGATTAATATCAGTCTGTAATGACGATCCACAAATCAACACCCAATTATCTATTTTGTGATATAATGCTTTAGCATCATTCAAGAGAATATACTGTATAAAGATACACATAGTTAAAATGTTAGTGTCTACAGTATACTGAGATAGTAGACGTGCCGACAAATGGTCTACTGAAGTGTTTCAACAAAGTGCAAAACAAGGAATTCTCTCTTAACAAGCACAGAAATAACATACATTAGAGCAAAATTAAAACTAAAGAGATGAGGTGGGACTAATAGTAGTGAATCTTAAGGAAAAGGGCAAGAGGCAGACTCTGCACCAGCTGCTCATAGTTGTCATTTATGGTAATTATAACATTGTTCACCTTTCAGATATTCTGACTAATCTTGCTAGACACTGACATTCGTCTTTGAAAAAGCACAGACTCTGCAGGTCACATCAATGACCACTCAGAGTTAATGGACAAGGCAGCCAGGTCATTGAAGATTACACAGTAATACTTGTTGCTATATTTTAGCAGAGTTGCAAACTAAAGATACTTAAGATTTGAATTTGCAGCAATTTCTTAAACTACTGCTTCCTTACACATTTTCAAGTTTAAACAAAATAAAATACACTGAACAGCCACAACAGTAAAAGCACTGCCAGCTGACATGAATATTATTGATGATCTAATTACAGTGGCACCTGTAAATTGCTGGGATAGATTAGGCAGCAAGTGCATACTCAGTTCTTGAAGGTGATGTGTTGGAAGCAGGAAAAATGGGGAAGCATAAGGGTCTGAGGTAATTTGACAAGTGCCAAATTGAAACGGCTAGGCGACTGGGTCAGCGCAAAACGGCGTTCTTATTGGGTGTTGCCGGTATGCAGTGGTTAGTACCTACCAAAACGGTCCAAGGAAGGTCAACTAGTAAATAGATGACAGGGTTCATATGGGTGCCCAAGGCTCATTGATGCGTTTGGGGAGGGAAAGGTTAACCAATCTGGTCTGATCCCACAGAAGAGCTACTGTATCACAAATTAATTAACAACTTAATGCTGGCCTGAAGAGGAAGGTGTCAGAGAGCACAGTGCACTGTAGGAGCTTCACATGATGCCATGTTCATGAGCCTGCTGCCACTTGAATCTGTCACTGCACCCTACCTACCTCTTTCTGGGTAACTAACTCTTCTTTCCTACTAGTGAGGAAAAATCACTGCCACAAATTAATCATTCTATAGACTAGAAGATTTTCAGCCAGCCAGCCTTTAATTTCTATGCAAAGTATAAAAATAAATGATTAGCAGTTTTAACGGAGGTTACAATAGCGAAATAATAGAAATAATAACCTTACATTGTGTATTCCCCTTGAACTGAAGCAAGAAATTAAAAACAAAAAATCATTTTACCCAAAAAATAGTGTTCAACTCCTATAGTAATGCTTACTGAAAGAGAAGTAGAAAAGGAACTAGAAAAATCAACCATTAAACTTGAGCAGAAAATTCTGAAAGCACAAATTTAAGCAGTTTCATGCATTTTGTTCTGCAAATTTGTCACAAAACAAAGAGAAAGTTGTACCTTACTGCTGAAAAAAGGCTCTGGCAAGCAGTATCCATCCATAACTTTAATGAGATTTTCCAGGACACTGTGGAAAACCTGATGAAGCTTCTCCCCAAGCACTGGCGGAGGCTGCTGGAGCAGACGTGTCTCTGTGTCAAGCCTGGCCTGGAAATAGTGGAAGTTAGTAGGTGACCACAAAACTGTAGATTACTGTTCAAACCTTGTGTTAGCCTATACTACACATATACCAAGTGGGCAAATTGGACAAAACTATATCATGCAGTATGTATTTGGACTGCTGGAGGAAAGCTACTAGACATAATAACATAACACACTTGGAAGGCAAAACAACCTTGTGTTAAGCTAGTGTCCGAGTACTGCAAGTTAACAAAGCTATCTTTTTCATCACTGGCTAACCATATTTAAAATAAAGTATATAAAAGCCCAGATATGTCTGTTCTTAATGCTGCAGATTTCTTGGTAATCCCAGCATGGAGTCTAAGGAGTCCCAAATAAAAGGTGTAAGCAGGTTTTCTATTCCTGCAAATGGGAAATCCCTCCATATGGGGACTACCAGCACAACAGAATGACTAGTTATAGACAATGGCAGCATGGGTGACATTTATGACAGTGACCCACAGATGACTTGTTGTTTACAACAAGTATAGGAAGGAGATAACAAGGTTATACAGTGCTAGGGCAGAAAGGAGCTTAAAGAAGAGAATCCCAACATACCACATGACAAAATTTGAAGCATGCAATGACTAAGTAAGGCAGCTGCCAGTCATGACAGTGGTGCACAAGGTAATTTTTGTGGGCAATGTGCAATGACAGTGCAGGGAGAGTAGTGAAGTCAGATCTTGGGTTAAATGCACCATTTTGCCTGATCATGCAATTTACTTGAAGAATTCAGGTAGTGGCCTTTAATGTTGGTGCCATTTGAACTCCCAGATGCTCTTTGAGATCTGCAAAACTGACAATTATTAGAAAAGAAATACAGGGTAGCAAGACAGAAATGGGCTTTTATACACTTAAATGGGAATTATGCTTCTGCCAAGTCTGGAAGGAAAACACTAAAAATACGAAAAACGTACTGGGTGAACAGAAGAAGGATCATCCAGCTCCATGCGAGCCACAATACAACCAGCCTCCAGCACCGCCCCAGGTCTCTTAACATAGTGAACACAGCCTGATTCCTCAACTGTCAGGGTCATCACCATCTTCATCACCTGTGGATAGATACTATATATTAGCATTAATTTGTTTTGCCATTCATTAGGTTAATACATTTGAGACAATTCATAATGAAAAGCCTACTGCAGAGTTATTTAGTAAAATTAAGGCTGCTGCCTTGGAAAAGCAAAGTAGCGAGGCAATGCAAGCTGGAGCAGGTAGATAGTATACTAAAAAACACTTCAGGCATTCATTGGGGAACAGAAAACCACACAATAAGATTCATTTAATATAAATATAAATAAATATCATTCATTTAACAAGTAGAAATATCAATTTACTTCAATCTCTGCATAGCACTGCTTGGAAAAAACATGCCCTCCATCTTCTACCATGTACTGCAGAAGTTTGCCAGCAGAGGGTGCCCTGAGAATTGTGGGATCTTTCTCCTTTTCAAATACACAGGTTTTGTTGCCAATGATAATGCGATACCTATAATCAAGCATTTTGGGTTAAAAGAACAGAATATGACAATTAGAAAAAAAAAAAAAAAAAGAGTCCCTATGCTCTGAATCAGAACTAAACAAAGCTACCTTCTTAACTTTCCATTTAGCTTAAAAGATGTGTTTTGGTTTTTAATATTGACCCACACTCCAGTATGTCCGTAAAGCCAGAATTAACAAATAGGTGAGTTATAGCAGCATTACTGGTGTAATATAGTTGAAGAATGCCACTCAGTATTTGTGTCATTTCCATGACTACAGAACATCTACTATATAAATATATATAATCTGCACCTACTTGTCTATTTCTTCCTTCATGTATGTGGTGTAGCTATTGCCATCATAGGACAGGAGGAGACCACCATCACTCAGAATGTGTACATCAATCTCAATATGAGATCCATTCATGATTATCACATATGTGGTGGGAGACTGACGAGCCACCTGCAAAAAGAAGGTTAAACAGGAGGAAGAAATCATTGACTGTAAAAAGCACTGGAGAATTCCCAAGTCTTTAGTGTGCCCAACTAAACACAAAAGACCACTGTGATGATTGTTAAGACAGGTCCATAAACTCTTGACACTTGTACTACTTAAATCTATATCCATCATTAAGCTAGATTATGAAAGGTGGAGAAACCGGACTTTTTATTTTTCATCAGTTTTAATAACTATGAAGATTAAATATTTCTGTGGACTACAAGATACAAAGTTAAGTCTAGTCTTTTGGTATATGATAAAAGTCAAAAATAAAAGTGGAAATAGACAAGTTACTTACCTGTAAATTGTACTTGACACTTTCATAAATCAGATTGACACTGACAGTGTTCACCAAGGAGTCAGCAGGAAGGACCTGGCCCCTGCCAAAACATAGATTATCTAGGTAAGCTGTCGAGACAGCGGCACAAGTCCATTTTTCCTCTAATATGCTAGGCTGTCTAAGTCAAAAGAAATTTCTATATAACATGCATTTAAATTCATGAAATGCTTAGACATGATTGACTAATATTTTAAAATATTAGTAATATATCTAGACAGCACATTGGCACCTTGCCTAAAAACTCCTAAGTCCCTTCTACATTCCAGAGACTTGCATTGTCAAATTAATTGTCAACTCTACTTTAGCCTGGAAAGAGTGGTAGAGGGGGTGTACGTGAATGTGCTATGCAGTGGATAAAGTATGCACTTCTACATGCACAGGGGGTGTCAGCAACTAAAAAAACTGAATATTTTACTCATTGTAAATGTGCAGAAAACCCACTACAGTAACTGAGCAGGACAAAATATATCTAAAACCATGTCAAAATATACATATTCCACGAGCCTAATGGTGCTGGATGACTTTGTGCATGTTGGTAGTAAAATGTGACTGTACAACACCATACCACCATTGAAAACACCACCAATACAGAGCAATGCTATAAATGCACTGTACCGCTCAAGTGAATGCAGGAAATCGGACATGCTTTTTCTGAATGTGGCGTCAGCCACATGTAGTGCTCCACAGACCACTCCAAGCATAGTATCAGGTCGCTCAACCTGAAAGAGAAGAGAAAGCAGTAATATGTTATCTTAGATTAACTGTAAAGAAATTACCTATTTATTACTTTATACACACATATAGATAGAGATAGTAGATGTATTACATGGTCAACTCAGCATGAGGCCACATTTCAATATTGGCCATTTTTCAATACAAACTGCTTTTGATTGCAGTGTCTCCCAAGTCAGAAAACTGCAAGCTTATTTTTGGATATCTCCTTTGTTACATTAAAACATTTTAGGAAACATGCATACTACAAAACAATTCTTGAAACACTTTCTGAGACTTTAAAAGGCTTCTAAAGAAGAACAGTAGTGTCTTCCTTGAGTACCAATATAAACAACATGACGCCTTACCTGAACCTTTTCTGCTATCAAGTGATCAAGCCAACCCGTGTCAATATCATTATTTAGGAAGCTCTCAGTCTCCAACAGTTTGATCAAATATTCCACTGTTGTTCGGAAATCCCCACGGATGGACAGTTCTTTCATTGCAACCACCATGTTTCTAATATAAAAAGCAAAAAAAAAAAAAAACCACAGTGAGCCACACTACAAGGCTGACCATCCAGCTATGCGAAATAGGTGGTTATGTTTGCCCTAAAGACAAGGTCATGTCTTTAGCCTATTATTAGGAAGCCTAGGAGCAGTGGCTATAATGTTTGTAATTAATAAGTTAAAAAATATTAATTGTTACAACAGAACCTTAGTCATACACAAAGGATGTGTTCCTATGTTCAATTAATAGCAGAGAACTGAACACAGTGAAATGTCCCTAGATGACCCCTTATGCTGCTCCAAAGGTACAGCAAACTTGGTTTCTCTCCTACCTATCAATATGTGAAGTATGTAAGTACATCAGTAACATAAAAGCTACTGTATAGTAAAGGCAAGCACTGCACCTTGTAGAAGTCTAATACAAATATACTATGGTAGAAGATTAAAAAAAAAAGTCAGCCAGCTAATATCTACAGAAGAAAATACAAACAGTAAGTGAGATATAGCAATAGTATAGAAGGAGCGCATCACGCTCTGCCTAGCACCACCATTTGACATGCATGAGTGTGAGAGGGTTGCTGTAAGAGGTGTGCACCCCGGTCCTTCACGCACCATACCCATTTTTGTATTATACTTTTTTTACGTTTCACTGCCAGTCTGCATGAAGTTGAATTGACATATGTAGGTTTAATCCAGCAAACAAACTAAGCAATGTAAGATGTAGAAAAATGTTGGGTTTCAAAATATATGTTTATTAGCTTAAGATACATTAGCAACCTGCATTTTCAATTTTTCTTTTGGTTACATTTAACCTGTGCCTTTAGGCACATACCTGTCATCCAGTGGGATAATTTGTGATATAGAATAAACCAACAGTGCAAATATTGCTCAGGAAAAAAGTTAAGAAAATAAAACTGAAAGGCAACAGTTAAGCATACTGGTGTAGGTCACATCTTTATTCCTTTCTCAATTTAAACTGCACCCTTTTTGAATTCCACAGAATTGTTTTCAAAAAATATATCATTGCTGCTTAGTATTTAGAAATAAATATATTTGAAGAAACAAAATCCTGATTATGTCTTTCTATACCTGTTCCAGCACTAATTAAAATGCTAGGGAATTCCAGATCAGGTAGCTTAAAAGAGGGCATAATCACATAAAATTAGCTAAATAGAAAATATGTGGCATAATTTAGAGTATGCATTTTACAATATTCTAACTAAATCAGAATCAATACCAATAATGTCATTCAGAAAAAGTAAAGTTCTCTGACCCTATTCTCTTCTTCTTAATTTGCAGCAATACTAATAGTAGTTTGAGGTATGAGACGGGATAAGAACATTCAACTTGTGCCCGATTATTTCATCTTTTCCTGCTCAACTTCTTGACTCTATTAATATGTAGTAACCATATACAGTATCTGAACAAGTAACCAAGTAGAGTTTATGATAGTAGTACTTTGTGGGCCATCAAATCTTAACTTTTATTTTGGTAAAGAAGGGATTGACTAACTTTATTTGACCTTATATCCTTTTCTCGTCCAAACTTTTCATATATCCTTATAAGGTAAGTTATCTTACTGGTGAAGGCCGCTAAGAAGCATAACTGAAAATGTTCACTTACGAAATGGCTTCCTCCCTATTTTCTCCCCAGGAGAAGCAGTGGCCAAACTGAGAGTCAGCAAATTCGTGCAAACCCCCAGCAGCGCCGACACTGAAATATCCCCAGACATTTTTGTTACTGCGAAAATTCAGTTCCTGCACAGTGCCTGAACTTGGTTTGAAGCCCTATATATTAGAAAACACAGAAATTAGGAGGTGAAGGCATCAATTTGGTCTAAAAATCTGCATAGTTCAGTCATCAAGTTTAAAACACAGTTTTGAGAAAAAAATTGTTAGTTCAGAGTTTCAAGAAGGTTTTGCTTTAAAAATATTAAGAAAATGTAGGGAGTCTGCAACATCATGGAACAACAGAAACAATACCTATTGCTCAGGTCTGTGAAACAAATATGAACTCATCCAACCATTTAATTTAATCACTGATTTAACTACAAACGAACAGTAAATAGACAATCACACAGCCTACTGACAAGTTCACACATTCATTCATACTGCACCTGTTTGCAGTGTCTAATCATGCTGACCACCTGACATTTGACTGATGGAGAAAGCCTGTGCAGACAAGATGTCATACGGTCTGCAGAAGTGCTAGTTTATACACTGCATGTCTTAGCATTTAATGCACCGGTATTCTAGTACCTCATCAGGGTTCTCACTGGTAATTCTCACAGCGATGACATGGCCACGTGGGCAGGGGGTACTACCAGGGTTCTGAAAATCAATGAGTGAATCACCCCAGGGTGTCTCTCCATAAAGAACTCGAATGTCTTTGATCCTGTTCAGAGGAATTCCCATTGCAATCTGAAGGAGAGGAGATCATCATGAAAGAAAAGAGCAAATGATCACAGCGCTGTTACACACAAAATACATTGTAAGAGTTTATCATTACCTGAAGCTGTGCTGCAGGGAGGTTGACATCTGCAATCATCTCCGTACAAGGGTGCTCCACTTGTAGTCGTGGGTTCAACTCTAGGAAATGGAAACTGCCATCTTCACAGTAGAGGTACTCCACTGTCCCAGCACTCACATAGCCTACCATCTTAGCCATTCGCACTGCACACTGAAGGGAAGCAAGCCATCAACATTGAGGTTAGAAGTTCACACCATGCTGGCCATCCTTTTCCATAAGAACAAGCCAAGCAACACAAATGTGGCAATGATATGGAAAACACAAAGTATTTTACAAAAATCAGAGCAGGAATCTAAACAGAGGAATTAATCATGTAGTTTAAAGTTTAAAAAGCACAAGGTAATCCTGCCCTACATGTTTCTGGTTGAGGCTTCTAAGGCCAAGTCTCAAGTTATTTGATTCTAATAAAGACCTCATACATACATGTTCTGTATGACTAACCTATAAAAGATAGCAAAGCAAATAAAGAGTCAAGATAGAACTGAATGGCCACCTTGGAATCAGAGGAATTGGGAAATTCTAACCTGCTCCATGAACTCAAACACAGCTGGAGCAGCTATGGTTGCTGGAGCCTCCTCAATGATCTTCTGGTGGCGTCTTTGAATGGAACAGTCTCGGCCAAACAAAGAAATGGCATTCCCATACTGGTCAGCAAGGATCTGCACTTCTAAGTGCCGTGCATGTTCTGCAACTTGCATGACAAAGATTGGAGAGCCGGGAACTTCTGCTTGGACCTGTAAAACAGAGAAAAGCTTTGGTAAAATAAGACTTCTCAAATCCATTTAAAAGTATTTGATTCCAAGCCAAACATTCATTACTTTAGTAAGAAATTGAAATGAACAATGAACTGTTAGTGACTCCCATCTATTTTGTTTCTTTTCTTTGCATCCTGTTGTGGTACTTGGCACTGCTGGGTCAGGTTCAACATATATACTGCTACACTGTCAAAATGTTACCCCCGTTCATAGAAAGAGGCATGGGGAGAGTGGGAGTCTTAGAATTCAACAATGACGGGATTTTAATTAGCTTCTTGGTAGGCATTCACCATATATTTTCAATGTAATTTATACAACTAAATGCTGGCTCAGTGACCATACTAGGACTGTTTTTTGGTAAATGGATGTACTTTGTATTTTAATACCTGGCGGAAAAAATTGGCAAAATCCACGGCATTGTCAGCCTTTCTGATACCTTTTCCACCTCCACCTTCTGAAGCTTTTACCATGACTGGATATCCAATTTTCTCTGCACTCTGAAAATGATGAGATACAGCCATTGATCAATCTTTTCAGGAAGAGATTCTAGAGGGTCAGCATTTACAGCGTAAGGTTTTGAGGCTCACTTGTACTTTAGATGAGACTATTATTCACCCCAAATATACTTTTCCATATTTAATTTTTTAACAAGCTCAATGCATCGAATTTGTATTTTGCCAGTGATCAACACAAGAACAACATCAAAGTAAATACCACAAAGTTAAACATGTTAATACTCCATTTTTGAAAACATACGAAACTGGGAGAATGTGCAAGTGAATCTACTGTAAAATTTTAGCTCATATAGCACTGACTAAGAAATCAGAGAAATTTCCAAAGGATCGAAATTGAAAATGAAATTGGGGGGGAAAAAAAAAAAAAGATATTACAGTATTGATGACAGAAAAGTTACCAAAAGTCCTTCTTCAAAATCCTTGACACAGCCTTTGGCATAAATATCTGGAGGAACACTGATTACTTGCCCAAGTTGCTGGTTGCGTTCGGACCATTCCACTCTGAGTTCTGCAAGTAAAAACCATACATAAACAATCATTTGTTTCCAGAATTCATATTCCATTTGAAGGAGCATTAAGCAGCAAAAGAAACTGGAGAACTTGGACTGGAAAAGTCAGTCTCAGGGCTGCTATAAGGAAATACCGGTTTCATGGCCACCTGGAGATAATGCAATGTGTGGATCCATGCGATTGGTTTATCTTCTGGGTACTCTTAATATTCCTCTCACATACTCAGAAATGTATGTGTTACGTTAACAGAGAACTCTGAGCCATTGTGAGTGGATTGTGAGCATAAGCAGGACCTACGATAGACTAGTGCCCTATCCAAGACTGTTCCTGGGTTTGAGCCCATTATTGCCAGGACAGACACTTGACCCCTGCAAAGCTGAATTGGATTAAGCATGTTTGAGAAGATTTGTTTTTTTTTGTCAAATTTGGCAACTCATGTTAAACACATTAAGCTAATGTCATCTTTTTAAAGAAATTGCTTAAATCAGCCAAGGTAAGCAAACCAATATTAAAAACTCACCTGAGCCACTCCAGGGCAGAGTTGGGATATCTGCACTCTGAGCAACAATTGATGATGCCACTTTGTCACCCAGTGCCCACATGGCCTTGCTTGGAGGACCTGCAATAAATTTGCATAAAACCCAAATGCAAACATTTCCTATGGGTCAATAGGTTGATATTCACATAAGGAATATAAAATCAATCAATTTCAACTTCTTCTGCAAGGTCACATAAAGCTTTTGTTCAAAGCAAGTATGTTCAGTTTTCTGCACATTGTCCTTTATAGTACAAGCAGTATTTTTAAAACTACAAATCCAATCCAGGAAAATGAAGAACAGATCCAAAATGTTCATGCTTATGTTTTTGTCTTACCAAGAAAAGCTATTCCATTTTTCTGCAGTAGTTCAGGAAGTTTGGGATTCTCAGAAGCATGTCCCCATCCAGCCCAGACTGCCTGTGACAGAGAGATAGAGATGGTGTTTACAGGGTATATGGTGTCTTCATATACAAGAACACCGATCTCAAGTTATGTTAACTACAGTATACAGTAACTCCCTTTTAACTGTGGGTGGGATCAAAAGAATAGTCATCTGATATACAATGTCCTCCATTTCAGAGGTATAAACTTTATTGATTTATTTAACACTACTACTGTTAACACCTTGGTGCCTGGTCTTATGGAACCCGTAAAATGTATGGCTTAATGCTGGAGTGAAAACTCCTCAATGCAGTTGTGAATAAGGTTCACATGAATTGGTTACTTTTACTGCTTGTGAGAGGCAACTTCATTATTATTAACAAATACAGAAGATGTCTGCACACTTAATAGCTAAATGTGAAGAATATCAACATTTAATTCCCACCCCCAAAAAAAATGTAGCTTAAAAAAAAAACTTCAAAGTCAATGGTACAACATATTGGGTTTTCACACGCTACTTAGTTGTATTCAAATAAGACAAATAGTTTTATATATATATTGTGGTGCCCGGCAGGCGTCCATGCCCGGCCGGGATACCCAGGAGGAGTGGAGGAGGGCTTGTGCCTCCTCCAGGACACGAGAGGGCGTCCTCCCTGGTGGCTTTGGGGACCACGGGTACGGAGCTTGGAAGCTCAACCCTGTAGGGGCACGTGGTCACCGCCAGGGGGCGCCCCAATGCCTTGGGATTGTTGGCCCTCAGTACTTCCGCCACACCGGGAAGTACTGGGGGGAAGAGACTTGAAGACACCCGGTGGACTTCCGGCTTCACCATGGGAGCTTCCGCCACACAGGGGTGTGGCTATGAGCCCTCGGGATCCACCTGGAGTCCTACCGGGGGGAATAAAAGGGGCCGCCTCCCTACAGTCAGGAGCGAGAGTCGGGTGGAAGAGGACGAAGCTTGGTGGAGAGGAGTGGAGGCGGACCAGAGACTGATAAGGCATTGTGTGGTGGCCAGGACTTAAAAGGGGTGATTGGTGCCGAGGCACTGGGTATGTGCACTGTATATACTGTGAATAAACACGTGTGTGGTAAAACCATCATTTCTGCCTGTCTGTGTCCGCGCTGTTCCCCACAATATATATATATATATATATATATATATATATATATATATATATACACACTTTGAAATAGAATCCCAAGGCTATTAACCCCAAGCATGAGTAGAACTCAGAACTGTATGTAAATATGGCTATTACCAAGTCAGACTCAGAGCGACATGTAATGATCCACTTTAGACTGTTAAGCCTGAATAAAAGTTTGGACAGTTAGCGTCTACCATCTAGTGGATGAAATAACCTCGTTCTGCAAAAATTAATGAATGGTAACTCATCAATATTGATGAGTTGGGCAGAGCCTTCAGCCAAAACTACTGGAGTATAACCTAGAACAGGGGTGTCAAACTCCAGGCCTAGAGGGTCGCAGTGGTTGCAGGTTATCATTCTAACACTTTTCCTAATCATTGACTAGTTTTCACTGCTAATTAAATTATTTTCCCCTTCATTTTAATAGCCCTGCTTTTAAGGATTCAGTGCTCTGAAATGATTCTTTTCTTCATTAAATGACAGCCAAACAGAAATAAGACATGAAACAAGCCAATAGATGACCAGCTAAATTGGGGTTTCAAACTCCAACCAATTTCACTCCAATCACTTTCTTAATGAGAAGCCGATTCTTGCGGTTAATTAAACCTGTTATTTAATTCGATGGCTTGTTGCTGCTCTCATTCTGCCACAGCATACATTTCGAAAACTTGTTTTTCTGTTCTTTCAAAGAGCACCGTCAAAATATTGTGGCGACCCAAGAGATAAACCTTACTGAGACCTTCACCTTTCTTTATTTTCAGATATTGTGTGATAGTCACAGGTGACCTGGTCATGTGGAGGCTTATTTTGTGTCTCACAATTATTTGGCTGCTAATTAAGGTAAAAGAAACAACAAAGGGGCTTGAGTCAAATTAATTAAAATTAAGGGAAAAGAAGTTAATTAGCAGCAAAAACTGGTCACTAATTAAGAAGATGGTTAGAATGAAAACCTGCAGCCACTGCAGCCGTTGAGGACTGGAGTTTGACACCCGTGACCTAGAAGCTGTAAAGCCAGTTTTAAAACAGATTTAAACTGAACCATTTGTTGAATCAAGTGATAGTGATGACAATGTGAACTGGTCTTCAGATAATAACACGGGTACTGAAACTGACACATTCAGCATTGAGCAACCGAACCGCTGAGATATGCTTTTTGTCTTTAGTCATGCAATGATTCAGGGTGCATTATCAACGTGGCAATATGATTGTGATCAAGTGGAAGGACAAGAAAGACCTTAACTCTTATGCGCTATTCACAATGCAGCAAAGTCACTAAGACATATGCTGCGAGATAGCCTACAATAACCCAAGGAGCACGTCGATCTTACACTTTAGGTTCTGACAATCTACCCATTCGTGCACAAGCAACTGAAAAAAAATAAGCGCGAAAAGAAACACACTTCTACTGCAACATTGGGCTGTGCATTGGTGACTGTCTAAAAACATATCACATGAAGAATGTGTACTAAATCTGCATCAGTAAACACTAAACATACCTTTCTCACTGTACTGATGTTGACGTTTTGGAATTTACAAGTTTCTGTTACACACAGTAACTATTTTTATTGCTGAAAAAAATTCAATGCTTTTGACTAGATTTTCTAGGGGTAAACATAACACTATGGAGGCTACACTGCACCCAGTTTGGAGATAGTAGAAATACGAAAAGTACTTGTTTTAATCTTTTTTAAAATAAATTTAAGTTTTTGACTTTTGCTTACCCATTGAAAGGTATCTTCTGCCCTCCACTCACCTCCCTCAAAAATGTGCAGGTTAACTGAAGACTCTAAATTGGCCCCATGTTAGTGTGTGGCCTCATCCAGGGTTGGTTTACTGCCTTGAACACAGTGGTGGTGCTAACAAGCTAAACACAATGTGAATTTGAATGATGCTAATCACATTTTAAATTATTGGTATAATGGTCTCAGACCCATTTCATCCAAATCAGGTCACAGGGGATGAAGCCTATGGCGGCAGTGTTGAGTGCAAGACAGGAAACAACCTTAGAGAGGCACCAGTTCACTGCAGGCCCAATAGGTCTGTAGTCTATAGTAGATGTGAAGCAGTCATGTGGCATGAATATAGTATTAATGGCGAAAAGGCAAAAGAAATGAATAATTATGTAGTAAACAACATTTCAGATGGAGTACCTGTACTGGAATCCTATTGGCCACATCCACAATCAACTCCACATTAGCATAGTTATTGTTGTTAGGTCCACCTGGAACAGGCACATAATGGTCTGCCATTTTAATATATTCTGCAAAAGAACAAATTTGAGCGGGACAAGTTATCAGTTTTAGTGTATAAGCCATTCCATATATAGAACCCTTACAGTATGTCTTTATAAAATGTGCTTTTTTCAAAAGTACAAAAACATCACTTAAGTTTAAAATATTATGGTTTAGTTCTATGTGTTGACACAAGAAAAATGTTAAGCACTGCTATAAACTAAATCGGCATTTAAAAAAAGAAAGCATTACCTGCATTGGCTTTCAGGTCCTCAGGAGTCACCATCACCACAAACCGGATGGCTCTCTCATTCCTAAACATCTCATATGACCAACGGCGAATGGAGCGCATGCACTTGACAGCAGCAATGCCATTGTTTGCAATCAGCACCTTGAAAAAAGGGGGGCAAATCAGTGATGACATTAACAATAAACTTCATGCTTGTACAACTCAAATCTTGCTTTGATGGCCATTGTTTCAATTTCATATCTATCCTCTATTACCAGAAAATGAACACTGGTAAGAACGCAACAGGTCGCATACAGCACATACTGTATGTCTTGTTGGGTATAACCAGGATTGCTAGACTTGTTGTATGGCAATGCAGCCACAAGTCACTTGAAATTCTGAACAAACCTGGAAAACCTCACCACTAAATACATATAACACAAACATTTTAAATATGCATGTAAATATTTACATATACAAATGTATGTAACACATGGTAGTGCACTATATTGATTAAATAGCACAGCAACCACAGAAGGCTACAGTGCAATATCATACAATGAAAGTGCGGGTCCTACGACTTATGGTTATTTTGTCTATGCTGATGCTTTATTCACTGATACACATTGTTGTTTTTTGTTTTTGGATTTTATTAAAATCAAATAACATTCCATACACAAGTCAAGTTTTACAAAAATAGCTTCGAAAAACAAATCAACTATTACACATTGTTGAAGTGCTCTGAAATCACATATAGGCTCAAATGTAAAGTAAGCCCCCAATTTAACAAACGAATCAAGCATAAAAAGCTAATTGTTTTTTTTTTCCTGTTATAAGTGCATACCAGTTCTCTATGTGAATGTCTGTCAGTGTCGACTTAGCCACACTCCCTTCTCAGAAAGACAAACCTTATTTGAATCAAGATCTGTTATCATTCTATGCCAGTCTCTTTTTACTCTTTTCATGTACCTGACTTTTCTATGAATGTTCTTGTTGGAAATCTTAAACCTTGCTTTGTTAAACACAATGAGGACACCAATTTCTGACAGTATGTATGTACAAGGACATAAAGAAGGATGGGAACTTGGGTCATATTTTTGCTTACATGAAAGATTTCAAAACTTTTGTGCAAAACTCTCTTTAACCAATTTCAGTCTGTATCTTGTAATACTAGGGTGTTGTACCGTGTTAGCCATTATGAATGTAGAGAAAAGCCAAGCAAAATGACACCTTTTATTGGCTAACTAAAAAGATTACAATATGCAAGCTTTTGAGGCAACTCAGGCAAGATGTAATGTAAGATGATTACATCTTGCCTGAAGAAGGGGCCTGAGCTGCCTCAAAAGCTTGCATATTGTAATCTTTTTAGTTAGCCAATAAAAGATGTCATTTTGCTTGGCTTTTCTCTACAGTCTGTATCTTGTTAGTTAAAGACTGAATTATGTAACAACTGGCATCCACCCTTCATAAGGTTAGATAGCCTATAATGTGACTCCCTAACCTCTGCTTAGGCAAGATGAAGCGATTCATCTCTTAATCTTTCCTCATAATTTACACAGTATTATCATGAAAACAAATTTAACAGTTCCTCTCTGGGCTTCCACCTAATAAGTGCTTCTTATTACTTGCAAATATAACCCACTATCCTACTGTCCTTCTTAATCATTTGTGTACACTGTCTGGTTGAGGACTCCGATACATCCACTAGGATCACCAAGCCTTTTTTATAAGTCACACTTCTTTGCTGCAAATCTCACAAAGCATTATGCAATTAAGTAGAACATTATGTGTTTCCAATATGCAGAAATTTTCTATTTACAATTAACTTCAATTGTCACCTAGAAACCCATGTCTACATTTCATCTGGGCTCTTATATTGATTCTGAATTATCTCATAACCCAGATTATGTTGTGTCAAAGGAAACTTTAACAATTACAGAGTTGTTATATATAAATTAAAAAATAAATAAGGTAGCTCCAGCATTTGCAGCTTTAACCTGAAACATTTAAGAAAAAAACTTCCTATTTACTACAGCATGTTGTTTTTTTATGCTTAAGTCTATCTTGCTCCTGTTTGCACACTAGCCACTGAATCCTTATCTCCTGCGATATGATGACACACCTAATTAAGAGCATTTTATCTAACTATCTGAGCATCAAGTTACATAATGTTGCATGCTCACCTTGACTCAAATGATTTTGTTGCTTCCTCATCACAATTCAGCATATTTGTGAAACATTCATGCTGTTTGTTAAGAGACCTGATTGTGAAAGCCATCTCTTTATATTGTCTTGTATATTTGTTTCCTTTAATTTGCACAAAATGCTGTTACAAGGGTTGACTTCACCTGATCAGCTTTTCACACTATGGCCCCAAATTTACAGTCTTCCAGTCTTTATGATTTACATTTATTATCACAATATCCTTCAGTAATTTGAAAGGCAATTTAAATAAATTAAATCATTAGGATATACTGAATAATTGTAAAAAACAAAATAATAATAATTAGGCTAGAAATGTATTGAATGGTTTCTGAGGTAAAAAACACACTAACTTTTCTGATCCATTTTAATTGAACATTTATCAACTTAATCTTCAAAAAAATGAAGCAGGACAAATGTAACAACCACCAATGACTCCTGAAAAAAACCTTAACGTGGAAATGATTAACATCCTTAAGCACCTCAGAAAAAATATCAGAGTATAAATTATAGAAGATGCCGTTTGTGTATATATATATATATATAAAATATATATATATTTTTTTTTACACATTAAATTCATCAATAATGCATCAACAATTTAACTCACCTTTTCAATAACACGATTTCCTCCAAATCGTGTAACAAACTCAGCAGGGGAGGCCACCGCAAAGTCCCTGTGTGGATCCATTTTCTTATACTCTCGTCCCTTTTTCATAAGATGAGGGCCTGACATGCTGGGCCTGGGCACATATTTTATACATATATATTAAAAAAGAAGAAACAAGTGAAACTAGAAGAGGATTCATAAAAATAATAGAATAAAGAATTAAAACAATACAAAGTAAGTGAAAGAATCATTTATGAGACAGTCAAGTTTACATAATTACCATGAGTCATTTTAAATGAGAACTTGGCCTGTGAGATAAGAAAAGTGAACATTGAGCTGCAGTAGGCATTTAAAGTTCACTTTTAATAAGTAAATAAGCTTAATATAAAATAATTAAATTCTTAAGAGGTGTTATGTTTGAAATCCCCTCAACCCCCTTAAAGGAAAAAAAATAAATAAATAACACACGCCACAACTCTACCTGTGATCATGTTCCATGTTTTTGTACTTCACAATCAGCTTATATACATGCTGTTATCTACTGGGGTGTGGCCAGCTCTGACAATGATTAAGTTCTCAAAACAGTTTGAAGGTACAGCATTAGGGAAAGCTAGTAAAACTATTAGAATGCTCTGTTTTCTAGTAAACTGAATTCTTCATGGTAAAGCCCTGAAAGGGTGTATTTACATTCTTACATTTTTTTTAAATGCAATGAACATTATTCACCTGTCCCCCACCTTTGCAACATTATGTCCCGCAATAAAGCACTGCAGCTCTGCTGACAGGCTCAGATAAAGCCTTTGATCTTGCGTATAGAAAAACTATTAAGGACAATCTATTTTGTTTCTCACGCTGGAGTAGCAAGACACTATGCAAAAAGAGGGTGCTCATGTAATTTATATCATAGTTAATTTCATTTTAATAAGCACAATTTTTAATGAATTCACTTAATTCAATTTAAATTATTCTTATTAAGTGCACTTCAGCTTATTAGCTAAGTGCTATACAATTATAAATGCAATATGAAAAATCAAATGCAAAATATACATAAAAAATGTCCTGCAATATATGTGTGCGTGTGTGTGTGTTATTCAAGATGTCCCAGGTCAGCCATAATATTTTGAAAATGATCTTGTAGGCAAATGATGATAATACACATCACAACAGCCACAAGATTCATCGTTAGGGGCAGAGTGGTGACTCTGAGGCTAGGGGTCTGTGCCGGCATTCAGAAGGTTGCCGGTTCGAATACCAAAAATGGCAGAAGTGACTGTACTCCATTGGGCTCTAGAGCAAGACCCTTAACCTGCAGTTGGGAATGACAAGCAGGTCCTCCAACATACAGGGAAAACCTGAGGGTTGGTGGCAGGATTGGCACTCCAGTCACCATAAAAAAACCTCAGACTTCCAGGGTGGTGCTGAGGTGTCACACGCCACATTTGGGTCCCAAATCCATGTGTAAATCTGCGCATGCTCCCAACCATCATTACCAACATGCAATGTATTGAAACCCACTGGCACCATGATCAGAAAATATAACTAACTAGCCATGTGCGCCCAACTACGTTGCGTGTGTTAAAGTTGTCTGTGAAGGGCTCCCTGTTTAAACGCAGCTGCCAGTTGTGAACTGGGCCCTTCGTCGCACAGCATTATGATTTTTTATAAGGGAAACAAAATTACAAAACAAAACCCTTGGACATTGATTCGATAAGAACGGCCTACTCGGAATCACTGTCCGAATAGTAATTATGTGGTGGTGGAGGAGCATTTCTGCTTCTCTCCGTTCACAGTCCGTCTCGTTTTCATGACGCTGTCATTTCCTCTCACGATCTCTTCTCAACCTTTCTCCAATCTCGCAGGTTGCTTTGTGGCAATCCAAAGAGTAAGGAAGAACCAATGCTTCTTTCTTGAGCTCCAAACGCCGACTGATAGAAAATCACAGAAGTGTGTCCAACTTATATACTCTGACTGCCAACTCCAAGAAGTGGGTGAACATTCGATTTGGACAAAGTGCTGCCAATGACGGTCGATAGAAACACAAAAAACCACAATCTCGACAACGAAGCAGGTGTCGACGCCAGATCTAAACAGAAAGCACGGTGTCGACGCCAGATCTAACCACAAAGAATGGTATCGACAGTGTTTGTAAATAAAAGTAACAACCAAGGTGTTGTGTATTCAGCCAGTACAAACAGCATGTTGTCTCCTTTAGTTCAATCCTCTTTAATCACCACACTCCAACCTCATCCAACGATCCTCCCCCTCACTTCCTCTCCTCCTCCATCACTACTGCCCTCTACTGAACACAGCAGGAACACCACACAAGGCAGTGAATTCGCGCAAACAAACAAAGATCAAGATCCAAATGAAGATTATATATAAAGATAAAACATAGACTTACATTGAAATTGCTGGATTCTTCCTTTTGGAAAAGTGAACTGTTAAAAAGTAACCCAAAACTCAGAAACACAGGGCCACCTTAATTACACTAACAGGAAAAAATTAAATGAAGTGTGCAACAATCAACTTGAACCTGAAGAACTATCCCCATTCTTTATGCCATTTAACTTCAGGTTTTTTGTTGTCTGTCATTTGGACTAGCTCAACTAACTGCCACCAGGAATCCCTACAACTTCCAGCTTCTCTCTCCAAACTCATCCTGAGTGCTGCTGCCAAAATGGTCTTTCAGCCCATTTCAATGCCCACACTGCTTTGCTCTACTCAATGGCTTCCTTCCTTGGACTGAAACCCCATTCAGGGTAGTGTGTATAGGATAGGCAATGGCACCTGCAAACATTAATTGGATTAAGCGGCTGTATAAATGTATTCAGATGCTAAAACTTCTCATTTTCGCTGACATCTTGACCCATGGCTAGGAATGGTAGTTTAGTCAAAGTAGCAGCAGCATCATGTACAATAGCAGCTCTTCTGAACTTATGCTGAAGACAAGGCCGGAATAAAGGGAAAAACACATAGGCCCACAGATTCATCCTTTAGTCTGGCAATGACATTATACAGTATCTCACAAAAGTGAGTACACCCCTCACATTTTTGTAAATATTTTATTATATCTTTTCATGGGACAGCACTGAAGATATGACACTTTGATACAATGTAAAGTAGTCAGTGTACAGCTTGTCTAACAGTGTAAATTTGCTGTCCCCTCAAAATAACTCAACACACAGCCATTAATGTCTAAACCGCTGGCAACAAAAGTGAGTACACCCCTAAGTGAAAAATGTCCAAATTGTGCCCAAAGTGTCAATATTTTGTGTGGCCGCCATTATTTTCCAGCACTGCCTTAGCTCTCTTGGGCATGGAGTTCACTAGAGCTTCACAGGTTGCCACTGGAATCCTCTTCCACTCCTCCATGACGACATCACAGAGCTGGTGGATGTTGGAGACCTTGCGCTTCTCCACCTTTCGAGTTAGGATGCCCCACAGATCCTCAATCGGGTTTAGGTCTGGAGACATGCTTGGCCAGTCCAGCACTTTTACCCTCAGTTTCTTTAACAAGGCAGTGGCCGTCTTGGAGGTGTGTTTGGGGTCATTATCATGTTATGAATACTGGCCTACGGTCCAGTTTCCAAAGGGAGGGGATCATGCTCTGCTTCAGTATGTCACAGTACATGTTGGCGTTCATGGTTCCCTCAATGAACTGTAGCTCCCCAGTGCCGGCAGCACTCATGCAGCCCCAAACCATGACACTCCCACCACCATGCTTGACTATAGGCAAGACACACTTGTCTTTGTACTCCTCACCTGGTTGCCGCCACACACGCTTAACACCATCTGAACCAAATAAGTTTATCTTGGTCTCATCAGACCACAGGACATGGTTCCAGTAATCCATGTCCTTTAGTCTGCTTGTCTTCAACAAACTGTTTGCGGGCTTTCTTGTGCATCATCTTTAGAAGGGGCTTCCTTCTGGGATGACCATGCAGACCAGTTTGATGCAGTGTGCGGCCCATGGTCTGAGCACTGACAGGCTGACCCCCACCCCACCCCTTCAACCTCTGCAGCAATGCTGGCAGCACTCCTACGTCTATTTTCAAAAGACAACCTCTGGATATGACGCCGAGCATGCGCATTCAACTTCTTTGGTCGACCATGGTGAGGCATGTTCTGAGTGGAACCTGTCCTGTTAAACCACTGTATGGTCTTGGCCACTGTGCTGCAGCTCAGTTTCAGGGTGTTGGCAATCTTCTTATACCCGAGGCCATCTTTATGTAGAGCAACAATTCTTTTTTTCAGATCCTCAGAGAGTTCTTTGCCGTGTTGAACTTCCAGTGACCAGTATGAGAGAGTGTGAGAGCGATAACACCGAATTTAACACACCTGCTCCCCATTCACACCTTAGACCTTGTAACACTAACGATTCACATGACACCAGGGAGGGAAAATGGCTAATTGAGCAGAATTTGGACAGTTTTCACTTAGGGGTGTACTCACTTTGTGAGATACTGTAAGATAAACATTCAGTTATTTAAGTTAAGGAAATCACAAGTAGTAGTAGTAAGGTACAGTACACCACCAGTCAAAAGTTTTAGAATGCCTCAGTTTTAATGGAAATGCACACAGTTTAATGTCTAGTTCTGACATTGCCCGGAGTTATCCCTGACCTACTAGTCACAGACCAGAAGCTATTAAGAGGAAAGACGCCTCACGTCTGGACAAACTGGTGAGGAAGGCAAGCTCTATTGTTGGCATGGAGCTGGACAGTTTAACATCTGTGGCAGAGCAAAGGGCGCTCAGCAGGCTCCTATCAATTATGGAGAATCCACTGCATCCACTTAATAGTATCATCTCCAGACAGAAGAGCAGCTTCAGCGACAGACTGCTGTCACTGTCCTGCTCCACTGACAGATTGAGGAGATCGTTTCTCCCCCAAACTATGCGACTCTTTAATTCCACCCAGAGGGGTAAACGTTAACATTCAACATTATACATAGTTATTGTCTGTTTTTCACCTGCATTGTTATCATTCTTTAATTTAATATTATTTATTGTATCAGTATGCTGCTGCTGAAGAATGTGAATTTCCCATTGGGATTAATAAAGTATCTATCTATCTATCTATTGAGTGGTGCTGCAAAATGCTGTGGCAACACTTGTGATTCAGAATGCCAGTCACTCTGTGCAAGTCACCAACTCTGCCTCCAGCAAAAAGAACCCCAGACCATCACACTTCCTCCTCCATGTTTGATAGTTGGAGTCACACACAGAAGAACCATCCTTTCACCAATTGGATGGCATACAAACACCCTGCTTGATGACCCGAAGATTTCAAAATTTGATTAAATCGGTCCATAAAACTTGTTTGGCATCTTCAGTAGTCCACAGCCGTTATTTCAAGGCCCTATCTTTTAAGGAATGACTTTCTTAATGCCATTCACCCTGCCAGACCAGCAGCACAAAGTCTCCTCTTCACAGTAGAAACTGACACTTGCTTTTTTCAACCTGCACTGTTAAGCTTTGCTTGAAGCTCTTGTGCTGTGAAGCGCCTGTAATCACACAAAATGGTAACCCTCAGAAACTTTGGGTCTGTCAGATATCTTCCAGTTTCCAACTGCTTTAGGATTGTGTTGGGCACCACCGGACTCGCTGACACTTTGATATATATATATTTTTTTTTACAGTTTCTCATGAAAGGCCTACACTTCTAAGTGTAATAATGCTTGGTCTCATTTCATTTGTTAATTGTCATTTTCTTGTCATTATCACTGAAATATTCTCCAAGTAGCACTTTAGAGGGTGTAGTAACACAGTCTGTTCCAACTCTGCTTTAAGACAGACAGGGTTTTTAAGTAATCAACAGAAATTGGGAATCCTGTGAAAATTGTTTGCTTTAACGTGCATAGCTTCATTTACTTTAATTGCTGCAGAACATCTGTAAGTTGAAACCTATTAGTTGTTCCCTGAAGAAAGTCCATTTGTAATGTTTTGAAATATTTTTCAGTTTTCGCTAACCTAAACTTTAAATTTAAACCTCTGGCAGTTTATTGTTTACCTTTTCAGCATTTTATGCCATTCATTGCATTTCAGCTGATTACATATGAAGGAAAACTGAGGTGTTCTAAAATGTTTGACCGGTTGTGTAGTTTTACTAGCAGATTATGGAGCCAGAGAGTGTGCGCATGTTGAGTAGTGGGCAAGCAAGAATTTCACTCTACTCTGTTCCCAGGACAATACTTCTATAATCAGTCACTACCAGTAATACACAAGCTGAATATGAGTATATTGCATACAGTAAATACACACCCAAAATTACTCCTCCGGCTTTGTAAAAGAGGCCCACTGTAATCAGTCATTAAACACAACCTTTGTCTTCTATTTATACTTATAGTTCGGCACAATTCAGCAACCAACAAAACCATGAAATTAAAACAAAATACTGCTCCTCTACCCTTTCCTCATTAATGTATAGTACTGTAAACCACTTTCGTTTTTATCTTTAGACATTTTTATTGTAGTCAAGTCACAGGCTTCCAAAATTTCCCAGTTTTATACAAATAAAAATCTGTTCATAAAAGAATCAAGTCCTCAAAGAGTAAAATAGTAAACATGAAAAAAATGAGAAATATCAAGCTAGATAACTCAATCTTCATTTTGAAAAGGCAGACTGGTCTAAAGAGTAAAGTAAAAAAAACTGGCAGATCCACACTACTTAAAGTAATTTAAAATTGCTAGTATAAGTACTCCTAACAAAAAAAAAAAAATTCAGAAACTTGAACATCGGGAATGGCATACCACCATCTATTAACAGCATCGGCCCAATAACATCAAAAGGCAGCGGACCAAATAAGTAGCAACAGAGCCAAAATGGCAACACCAAAGTAAAACACAGCACAATATTAATTTAATGACACACTTAAAATGAACTTATGAATTTAAAACCTTTAAATCATAGAGCTCTTCTACAAATAAATCAATTTGTGACTATACACCATGTCAATGGCTTCAATTAATTGTCTATATTTGCTTCTAGGATTTAGATGATCATAAAAATTACTAAACTGAGCAGATGAAATTACTCCCTGTTCATAGTATGGAAATAAAGAGTACAAAATATGTTCATTTTTACAGATAAATATTATATACAGTGGAACCTCGAGATACGAGCACCTCTGTATACGAGAAATTCAAA
This sequence comes from Erpetoichthys calabaricus, assembly GCF_900747795.2. Classification (NCBI taxonomy): domain Eukaryota; kingdom Metazoa; phylum Chordata; class Cladistia; order Polypteriformes; family Polypteridae; genus Erpetoichthys; species Erpetoichthys calabaricus. Next base: position 15,596,853 of record NC_041411.2, on the reverse strand, counting down.
ATACGAGGAAAGTATGAGCAAAAAATTCAGCTCTAAATACGAGCATTGGTTCGCGTAACGAGCCAGGAGCCAGGCTGTGGGTATAGCTCGTGGCTTAGCAAGGGGGCGTGGTAGCAGTTGGGGGCCGCGATCTGCGGTGTCTGCGTTTCTCACTTAAATGCACAGGTGGGAAACTGCCCACATCCATGATTGTTCCTGTGGCTGATGGGCTGCAGCTGCCATGTCCTCCCCGCATATATAGAGAAGCGCGAGCCGGTTAAGGGGGAGAAAAAGTAAAAGAAAAGAGAGAGAGAGAGAGAGAGAGAGAGAGAGAGAGAGAGAGAGAGAGAGAGAGAGAGAGAGAGAGAGAGAGAGAGAGAGAGAAGGCAGGCAGGCAGGCAGGCAGGCAAGTGCAGGCTCGCGTGTAGCTGAACAGGCGAGCCAAACAGCTGAAGCAGGACGGTGTAGAGAAGGTCAGCTGCATTAAGAGTGTCTCGCCTGTTGCAGAGCCCGCAGGTGAGACGCTAACAGAGAAGAAGCACCGGCGATTGTCATCTGTTTTTTAAAGACGGCATCCTTTTGACGTTTTAACCTCGTGTTAAAGGATTGTTATTCTTGTGTATTTTAAACCTCCACTTCACAACTGTTTTAAGTATTATTTATTTAAAGATTTATTGAATGCTCTACTGCACTTTGGACACCTGTTTTGATTCTTTTAATAATCAGTTATATTATTTACCAGTGTTATTTGTTAGGAAAATTGATTTTTATGTTAATATATTTGGGGTGCAGAACGGATTAACTGGATTTCCATTATTTTCAATGGGGAAGTTTGTTCTAGATACGAGAAATTCGCTATACAAGCTCAGTTCTGGAACGAATTAAACTCGTATCTAGAGGTTCCACTGTATATATATTATATATATATATATATATATATATATATATATATATATATATATATATATATATATATATATATATATATATATATACATACACACACACAGTAAACTTGATTTGGATAGACATTGTATTGATTTTTATACATTTCATAACACATACACACAAAAAAAGTATATCTTTAGTGTCTGGAGCAACTGTCAAAGTTATCACAGGGAGGCAAAGACATTTGTGCGGCGCCATTAAACCCCTAAGCCGTCCTGTAAAAAAAAGATGAGGATGTTTTTTTAAGCAAGCAGCTTTGTTTGTAAAGCACTGTCAAAGAAATACATTTCAACCTCTGCTTAAGCTAATGTTTATTTACAGATTATTTGCTCATGAGGGCACACAGTGGTATTAAAGTGAACAAGTATAGGATTATTTCATTATTTTTGTGTTATAAAGAATGCAGCACAATGGCACAAAAGTTAATGCAGCTGCCTTAACTTGGGGGCCACCAAAGTGGCATCTGTGTGGAATTTGTGCACCTCCCATGACTATGTAGATGACAGCTCCTCACAAAGTACTCCAGTTTGGAACTCGCATTCCAAACATATCAAGTGTTAAATGAATAAATCAACAACTCTAGACTGGCCTGGTGGGAGTGAGTGAATAATGGTGGATATCAATGCAAGTTCTACAACAGAGTGGCGGCCCATCTAGGATAGTCTCAGCATTGCATTCTAAGCAAAAATCAAATTACAGTAGGTGGATTTATACCATCTGTTCTTTTGCTAAAACAAGGAGAAAAGCTCCATGCATTTCTGACAATAATATAGCTAAACAAGATATTATTTTGAAGCAATACAGTCTTCAGGGTAATAAAAATTGCCTCATGGTTGTATAGCAACAGACAAAAATAAGAAGGGTACAACCAACCAAAATTATATAATTTACTTATGACCTTGGCATAATTATGGGAATATGGAGGGAGAGGAGTGCAAGTAGGACAATGGCAAGAACAAGCTCTAGTAAAAAGAGTAAGAGGTCTGTGTCATGCTTCTCAAAAGAGGAAAACAAAAACATGAAAAGGTGAGAGTCTGCAGGACAAGCTTTATTGAAGTCACAGAGCCAATAGCACCTTGATCATTCAACCCCCATACTTAACAAGGTTAAGTCAATGATTAAACTTTCAAAGTTATGCATTGGCAAAACAAAAATAAAGAAAACTTTCTTCTAGCCAGTCAAGTAGTACTTTCTATCCTTTTGACAAAATTTTGTAGTCTAAGAGAGGAGCAGAATAAGAAAAGCACCAGAAGCCCACGTTGTTTTTTGTCCTTTTACACCACTTTGTGATGTGGTCTACAGTTTGAATACACACTAGGAAATCAAACAAACTGTAAATGACAGTCTGAAATAGGATAGTATGAAGGTAGCCTGTAACTTACCTACATATGCAAACATCAGTAGCAGATGAATAAAAGAGCTGGTGAAATGTGATTAACAATGAGAGCCTTCATTTTAAACAGTGATTTCCATTTAACAGCATGCTAAACACGCACACAGATTGTCATGACTGCATTGCACCTTGTTGTTTCAATCCCAGTTACTTTTGTTTAGTTACACTAAGTGGTAATGGCTTTTAGAGGTACAGTAAAAAATGGATGACAGTTTGTCACTTTGACTGTGAAAACACTTTCATATGTGAGAAAGAAAATTATAAGTTAAGAATTAAGAGTTAAGTATTTAAGAAATTAATAAAACTAGTGTCAAGTGAAGGCAGTGTTTTCTACAAGGCAGATGGGAGACTGGCCAGTGGATGGTCTAGGAATTAGCTTTCACAGGTGCAGCACCCAAGGTTTAACTTGTGTCTCAGTTCACTGCCAGTGTGACTTTTGCACATTCTCCCTGTGTCTGGGTGGGTGATGTTTTTTCCTCCCACATGCCCACAGATATGCAGAATGGGTTAACAGACCTCATATGGGTTTGTGCTCAATTATCCCCTGTGGTGAACCGGCACACAGTGACAAGCACCAGCTGCTGCGATGGTGAACTGGAGAATCTTAAAGCAGACTTTTAACTTTGTCAGTATTCTGGAAGGGTAGCACTCTAGCAAAAGTGAATGTATGTGGACAGCATCCACAGCAATCAACTGCATCTTTATGCAAAGCACTCAGGAACTTCACATACTGTACCTGCTTTTTCATTAACTGGATTGAAACTCCAATCACACCTGACAGCTCACGTACAACTTGAGGTGCATTTTCTTCAGATACTTAATTTTCTTACTACATTCCAAAGAGAATGGGTTTAAGTGTAACCTGCACCTTCCCATATGAGACTATATTTTCTCCAGATACTTAATTTTCATGTCAAAGATACCAGGTTAAAACTGAACATAAAACAGGTCAGATGTAAGCAACTGTAGGCATTCACTGTGCAAGAGGGTATTCTAAGGGATGTTTCCTGACATGCAAACAGTGCTGGCTCTCAGAAATGCTGTAGTAGAAACTAGCAGGTTTAGAGGATGGAAGGATGAATGAATTGAATAGAGAAATAGAAAACAATTTAAACTGTGTCATGTCAGGTCACATTTTAGAAGTAGCAGATATTCTCCAATTTAAAACTAGGCTGAAATGAAAAATGGAATACAGGAAATGTTCCATTACTATCAGAACTTTAAAAAATTGCTAAATCATGATTGCAAAAATATTAATACAGTAACTGCTTCTAATTTACCTTTTTAACCAAAGTGATAAAAGACCAACTTTGCCTACTTTACACAAGTTATACTTGTTATTGGTTTAGTTTCTTAATCACTTTCTAACCTTCCTGTCTTATTCATGGTTGTTCGAAGAAAGCACTGGGTACAAGATGGAAGCCATCTCTGAATGGGGTACACACATGCACTCACTAGGGCTAGGCTAAATGACAACTCTAAACTGGTCAAACATGCAAGTCATGTTCAAGGAAAACCACAGAAACACCCATGGGGACAAAGAGAGGTGAAGTAAACTTCATACCAGAGTGTCTCAGGGGGACGAAACGGCGCTAACTACTATGCCAACATGACACCCAAAACTAAGGGAGTGATTTTGAATTAAAACTGGATCCAAACATTGTATATTTTTATTCTTTTTTTTTTTTTTTGAGCAAGGTAGGAAACAAAAATTGCGAGTGCTGCAGTGTGACAGTCCAACAACACATTACACTGATCTACAAAAAAATATTTGTTTGCTTCTGGGACCTTCAGAGCAGCTCTTTATTAAGTTTTTTACACTGATTTCATACATGAAATCGGAATTAAGCTAGCACGTCAGGTTTTTGAAATACACATCATTGACGTTTTGACACTTTTGAATATCAATATAATATATCAACACGATATCTGGAGTTTGGACTATGTCCCACCAAAATTGTTTTGATGTGTTTATTCTGAAAACAAACCAGAAGACGATACCAGAGACACATTAAAACATATTTATGTCAATTTACCTCAGTATAAAAGGGAGGTCAGCGTGCCCAAAAATGATGGAGGCACTCGCTTTTGCGCTTGTACTGCACATCCGTCTCTCTTTGCAAGAACCAACAGTAGTCACCCATCATTTTTCCCCGATATGAGTTTTCCATTACCTTTATATCTTGATGAAATCTTTCCCCATGCTCATCTCTGACATCGCTTAGATTTGGTGGAAAAAAGTCAAGATGAGAATGTAAAAAATGTGTCTTCAGTGACATTCTGGCTCCCATAAGCTAATATAGTTTTCAGCATATTCTCCACAAGCTCAGTATAATTCTCTGCTCTGTGACTGTCAAGAAAATTCTGGACAACCTGCACGAATGAGGGTGCTGATTCAGTGGGCTTCAGTTTCCTTTTGAACTCATCATCAAGCATCAGTTCATATATTTCAGGGACAACAAAAACACCTTCCTTAATTTTGGCTTCACTTTGAGACCAACCGTATTTCTTAAATGCTGAAACGCATCGCCTTTACTGTCCAGTCAACCTAGTTGTCCAAGACCTGGAACATCATAACTAAAAAATGGGACGTGCTGGACGAAAACGGTTTTCAGATTGGGAGTCAGCAAGTGAAATTTGTTAAAGTACAGATGAAAGAATCCCAGTAGCAAAATGCTTGTTGACCAGTGTTATGAATAATGCAGATCTTACACACTACTACAAAAACACTTTTTTTCTCCAAAAAACGATGAGATGTCAATCAGACTTACTGTTTTACTTGCTAATATTCAGAAAGTTCCTGAAAGTTGCCAGGATCATAGCTTTAGCTAGATGACTGAGTAGTTTAAAGCACTTTGTTATGTAAAGTGACAAGTCACCACATTTACTACACAAAGACATTCCAAGGCACTTAAACAACTGCATTACCATGCTCAAAAAATGTTGCAAGCCCCATTATTGTAAGTGCCCATGAAGGAAACAGTGACCACAAAACACTCCCTGCAAATTAACTAAAAAACATTGTGTCTCTGGGCTGTACAAGTCAAAACAAAAAGGATGTGTAACAAAATTAGGAAGGCAAAATGTCTGTCCATCCACTTTCTGAACCAGCTATGGCTCCCCACCATGGCAAAGCCAAACTAAGCACTGGATAGGACACCAAAGGGTCCTTGGTGCAAGGCAGGCATTTCCTATTTATAGCAAGTCCCACACTAGACAGAGCGCTTAGTAATGTAGCGTTTTTTCTGGTATAAACTATGACAACGACTGCATGAGAGAGCGAAGAATGTACATTACTTCAAACGACGGCCTCGGCGCATTTTACCGTTATCTTTGGACGTTTACACGCGTTCTCTACATCTGATCTCTCCAGGCCTGCAAAGCACCACTGGATTCCGCAAAGCGTTCTTCATGGGCTTCTTTTTCCCCCAAAAACAGCGGTTCCTTCCTATTCGAAACATTTCGGCAGCAGCCGTTTGTTGGGCTGTGCTTATCATCGGCCCTGCAGTCACACTCAGTTTTTATGTACTTTTCTAATCGGCCTCATGACTTCCCCCTGAACAGAGAGGGTGGCATTTTAAAATGTGGCCATGATAAATGAAACGAGGCGATGAAAACATGAAAAGCGGGACTTCGTGCATAGGATTCGTAGCCACGTTTTTTCGGGCAGCTGAAACTAAATGCTATCCAGAGTCCCTCGCGAATTAAATTAGAACAACTCGACATGCGGGTCGATTAAGCTGTCAGCAATGGGGTGAATGACTTGACTTGAGGAACATGACCAGTTGCTATGGGACACAATTTTGTATTTCGGACCCTCCGCCGCCGGGAGATTAGGAGAGCGATTTCAAAGACAAACAATTAGGTGCAATCAAGTCCCGGTACCACACTGGCATTGAAAGAAAAGGGGATCCACAAGGTCACATCTCCAGCGAAAACAGCCCAGCAGCCGCTCCGCGTAACGTACATTATGGAAGTGCAATCGAGAGCTCGGCGGACTACGAGAACTTCTGCAACCCGGATCTCTCAGGTCGGGACACCATTGTTATGAAAGGGGGCTCTATAGAAATGGGTACGACAAGACCACGATCAGGAAATGCATGCCGAGGGTGAAGGAGGTTATGATAATAGAGTTTAAAAGTGCTGTGCACTAACCTCTTTAGGCATTGGAACCAGTTCAACCTCTCGTCCCCGTCCATTATCGGGGCAAAAAGCGAACCTATCAACCTTTGTAATAGTGGAAGGAAATAAAGAAACCATGTCACCGCCCCATGACAACTAAACCACGCCCTGTCCTCCAGAGCGCTCCACTTATTTAGCCCCGCCCCTTTCCCTTCGCCGGTCCCCAGGCAATTCTCTGTCCTGAAATCACACTAGAGACCGCCCAGCCACCAAATAAGACCTGTGGTTTTGTCTGGTAAATGCTCGACTTAGTGCTGGAAGCTCCGACATTGCTTTGGTGGTCATGTGAGTCACTTAGTGGCTCCGAAGGTGCCACAGTATCCCCAAATCTGAACCTGTCCGTCCACTTACACATACGCAACCTCACAAGTTTAGTTAAAATATATGATTTATAAAAAAAAATCCTCAAAAATGCATGCCATCACTTCCTCACCTGAAATGACCTTCCAATACTATTGCTGTTGGGACCCAGCAAGAAGCACTTTTCCTTTTCCATCTGTCAGTTACTGGGCATCCGTTTGGCAGTTTTTTCCCACACTATTATCAGGAAACATTAGCTCAGTCATAGCTGGCACAGCATCTGCCAGTGTGTAGGGCTCTACACTGTGTGTCAGAGTGTTGTCGGACTGAGGTAGCATTCTGCTTTGTCCTGCTCTTGTGTTTCTTGTTGTTGCTATCAATTTTTTCATTCACTTTGCAATCCACTTACTCAGCCACAAGGGTTAAAACTTATTCTGGCAGCACTGGGCACTTGCAGGAAAAAAAAAAAAAACCCAGGTCAGAACACTAGTCCATCACACAATCATTCGACAAGTAACCTAACACACAATCTTTGTAATGTAGAGCAAAAACTGGGGCACCCTGAGAGAGTAATGCAGCTTTATGTGCCACTTTACAGAGCAAACAAGTGTATGGATAAGCATATAAAATTCTATAGAAATTCCATGAGAATACCCAGTACGAAGTGATTTGTTCCAAGCTGCGGAAATCCTCTTCTCACAATTTAAACCCAAATTGGATTGGATGGCAGCAACATTAGCTATGCGTCTCAATTTTTTGAAAATTTCTCACATGATAAACTGCATGCTGTAATTACTGGATTAGGTGTATACCTAAAATGCCCAGACTATTATTTCTTCTATTAATGGAAAAAATGGAGTGGGGGAGCAATCGTCTGTGACTACATGGTTGGGTTTAGCTTTAATTATCAAAATCTTATCACGGCATCAGATAATGGCAATTTGTTGCATGTTGGTTGGACACACAATTAAGAATTTCTTTATACTGTACTTTGTACATGTGATAAAACTACTACAGTTACTAATCTCATATTGTGGAGGTACAGCGGGAAATTCTGTGATCCAGAGTACAGGGTTTAAATTTTATAAATGATGTCTTATTGGGGCTAGTATGTTCACCCTGAATTTATGTGGGCATTCCTCCATTTTTTCAAAGATGCACCTTTAGTTAAATTAATCTGAAGTTTTAAATTGACCTTATCTGGATGTTTTTTAGGTCTGTTTTCCTCTGTATGCCCAGTGCTCAATTGAAAGGCTCCAGTTTTTCAGTATGAATTAATTTTTTTTTCCCACTCCTTCACTTTCCTATTCAGAACTCACTCCCCATTTTAACAGCAGACTTCAAGTCAAGAGAAAGGTACTTGAATATGGAATAGGAAGCAGTGAAGTCTGAGCAAGACATGGCTAGAAAAGCACATTTCCAATCTTCTCTATATATTTGCTCCTTTAATTGACCTATGATGAATGTTAATCTTACTGGCCTATAGTCTGCTAATCAAGGGATAAAATTTGCTATTTTCCAGTCCCTAAGAATTACACAGTGTGCAAACAGACACACATATAAAGAGTACTGTAAAATTCTTACTTTTATATGCTTAACAACAATCATAAAGACTCCCGTTTCTAGCACTAAGACTAGTGAGCAGAACTACCTTACCTCAAAATCTTAAATTTTGTCTTTCCTACCTAAAATCTGTTTGACTTAACGGATAGGTAAAATAGTATCCAAGGTAAATTGATCAAAAAATTATTAAAAGAAAGACTGAGCAACACCTATCAGGTACAGGTTTAGTAGTACAATATTAAGAACAGAATTTGCAAGTTTGTTTTTTTATATATAGGATAGTAAACAAAGTAAGCTAATGTAGGTTTCTGCTTCGTGTTGTTTAGTTACTGCTGTGTATCTGCATATATTTGTCTATATGCATCTTCCGTTATCTTGATCTCAACAATAAACTGTAGAGCTTCAGTTTGAGGAGTGTGTCTAATTTGACAACTCAAGAACTGCATCCTTACAGATGATGATGATGATGATGATGATGATGTTCTCATAAGGCTGTGTGCTACCTCACAGTGAAGTGTGATGAATTAGCACTTTCACCTAGAAAAAAAAAAATGTGGCTTTCTCACTGTTGTTTTTTGGGGGTATGGAAAAAAAGTTTGGAAGAACAATAAAAAGTTCCCGAGCAAAATGATTTATTGATGGTATTTAGAAAAACAGACAAAAACTGTTGTGTTGACTTTTAGGCTGCACACTCCTTCTGCCCAACAATTTACAAGATTATTTTAGGGATACAACAGAAGACATTAAAAACAATATTTAAAATCTGGCTTCTGTTACAAATTTGAGGAAGGGCTCAGTTCAACCTAGGAGTTCACACAAGAGATTTATATTGTAAGACACTCCATCACAGTGTACTCTTGCATATACAAAGCCTTTACAAAGAAGACAGACATTAACAACACGTTGATGACTGGGAGATGGGAGGAAACGGGAGCACCCAAAGAAAAAGGGGTCCCTACAGTTGTGTGACAGCATCAAAACTACTTTACAACACTAACAGCTTTGCAACAATGAAAAGGTATGAAAAAAACAGTTACCAAATCATTCCAGATCCAGTTATTTGTTGGCTGGGATGTTTTAGATGGTGAGCTGTCATGCATCGCCTTTGTTTTTCAGGTCTAACTCTGGGGCTCTCCATTTAACTGCTTCACTATTTTTTTTGGCGTCTTTTTAGGGTAGATTATAAGCAAACTAAGTGTGTGTGAGAGAGGAGGGGGCAGGGGTTGCTAAAAAAATTGCTGTTCTTGCCCCAAGCAAATTCTTAGCATGTATAATGCTGCTGGGATAACCTTCAGTTGCCAGTTAAGTTAATGGATGTTTACCCTTTAACAAATAGCACATTTAAATGAAGCCATTGGTTTCACACCACTAAATAGTTTTTTTTTTTTAATTAAACTTAAACTATACCACAATTTGTGTAACAGACTGCAGCATTGTATCTGCAAAAACAATAGTTAAAAAATAAGTGCTAACCTGGCTAGGTACAAATTCAGTCAATGCATGCAAAACAAGCTTAAAAGGCAGCAGGCCACCAGCAGAGGGAATCAGGAGATCACAGAGGCAGGAAACAAAACAAAACAATGAAGCAGTTTTTCTACACAGACTTATTTTTTGTTTAAATCACCTTGTAACATTGGGAGCACTACAAAAGTTATCAAATACAAAAGAACAACAAGAAACATTATTGTGTCATATCAAATTACATATTGAGAATGTCTGAGAGGATAAAATCTCTTCAAATGTTTAAAAATGGTTAATGCTAACTTTCAGTCTTCTTGAGGGAAGAGTTGAACTTCTTATACATAAAAAAATGCAGCTTGATGTGTGTTACTACATCCCCATACCTCCACAAATGCTTCAACATGCCAACCAATCTAGAACAGATGGCAGTGCTCATCCCCATTGTGGGTACTCTAACTAGCCTGCCAGAATATTACCACAAGCTGCAGCCAGTATAGTTTTTGAGACGCCTTTTATCTCTTTTGTTATTCATTTTTCAGGTCAATGACAGAACATAATTATGCAGACTTAACAAAAGCACATAGAGTGCATCCGGAAAGTATTCACAGCGCATCACTTTTTCCACATTTTGTTATGTTACAGCCTTATTCCAAAATGGATTAAATTCATTTTTTCCCTCAGAATTCTACACACAACACCCCATAATGACAACGTGAAAAAAGTTTACTTGATATTTTTGCAAACTTATTAAAAATAAAAAAATTGAGAATGCACATGTACATAAGTATTCACAGCCTTTGCCATGAAACTCAAAATTGAGCGCAGGTGCATCCTGTTTCCCCTGATCATCCTTGAGATGTTTCTGCAGCTTAATTGGAGTCCATCTGTGGTAAATTCAGTTGATTGGACATGATTTGGAAAGGCACACACCTGTCTATATAAGGTCCCACAGTGGACAGTTCATGTCAGAGCACAAACCAAGCATGAAGTCAAAGGAATTGTCTGTAGATCTCAGAGACAGGATTGTCTTGCAGCACAAATCTGGGGAAGGTTACAGAAAAATTTCTGCTGCTTTGAAGGTCCCAATGAGCACAGTGGCCTCCATCATCCATAAGTGGAAGAAGTTCGAAACCACGACGACTCTTCCTAGAGCTGGCTGGCCATCTAAACTGAGCGATCGGGGAAGAAGGGCCTTAGTCAGGGAGGTGACCAAGAACCCGATGGTCACTCTGTCAGAGCTCCAGAGGTCCTCTGTGGAGAGAGGAGAACCTTCCAGAAAGGACAACCATCTCTGCAGCAATCCACCAATCAGGCCTGTATGGTAGTGTGGCCAGACGGAAACCACTCCTTAGTAAAAGGCACATGGCAGCCCGCCTGGAGTTGGCCAAAAGGCACATGAAGGACTCTCAGACCATGAGAAAGAAAATTCTCTGGTCTGATGAGACAAAGATTGAACTCTTTGGTGTGAATGCCAGGCATCACGTTTGGAGGAAACTAGGCACCGCTCATCACCAGGCTAATACCATCCCTACAGTGAAGCATGGTGGTGGTAGCATCATGCTGTGGGGATGTTTTTCTGCGGCAGGGACTGGGAGACTAGTCAGGATAAAGGGAAAGATGACTAGCAATGTACAGAGACATCCTGGATGAAAACCTGCACCAGAGCGCTCTTGCCCTTAGACTGGGGTGACGGTTCATCTTTCAGCAGGACAACGACCCTAAGCACACAGCCAAGATATCAAAGGAGTGGCTTCAGGACAACTCTGTGAATGTCCTTGAGTGGCCCAGCCAGAGCCCAGACTTGAATCCGATTGAACATCTCTGGAGAGATCTTAAAATGGCTGTGCACCGACGCTTCCCATCCAGCCTGATGGAGCTAGAGAGGTGCTGCAAAGAGGAATGGGCGAAACTGGCCAAGGATAAGTGTGCCAAGCTTGTGGCATCATATTCAAAAAGACTTGAGGCTGTAATTGCTGCCAAAGGTGCATCGAGAAAGTATTGAGCAAAGGCTGTGAATACTTATGTACATGTGATTTGTCAGTTTTTTTATTTTTAATAAATTTGCAAAAACCTCAAGTAAACTTTTTTCACGTTGTCATTATGGGGTGTTGTGTGTAGAATTCTGAGGGAAAAAAATTAATTTAATCCATTTTGGAATAAGGCTGTAACATAACAAAATGTGGAAAAAGTGATGCGCTGTGAATACTTTCCGGATGCACTGTATGGACATTGAGCTTGCTTTCCAGGCAATGAGAGGTTTCCCCTCATTTTCATTAGGTAACCCCAAATTGCATGCATATTTGTAACACAATAATACAATGCGGTCAATACAATGGCTTATGGTTCTGATATAGGCTAAACATTATGGTATCTTTCTCCCAACTACCCATAGACAAAGAAACGGGAATTTGCCTTGTAAGATGACACACAAAATACCAAATGAACTTAAGAATCTGGAGCTGGAAGGACAATGAAGTAAAAACACAACACAGTGGTTCATCTGTAGCTTGAAGTCTTATAGTCGTAGGATGAACATCATGCATACAGCATCTCATTACAAACATAAAAAAAAGCATTATATCTCAATTATGTATGCAATGCTAAACTTTCTTTCTTTTTAATTGTAAAGTTACCATCTATGCATTTATAAGGTTGTGGGGCCTATTTCAGCAATATCCACAACAAATTAGCAACAAACCTAGACAGCATCAGTCCACTGCTAGGCACATTCACACAAATGCATTCTGCAAAACTACAGATGCCAATCAAACTAATATGGGTCTCTGTTCTGGAGGTAAAGCAAGACTGTCACAATGCAAAGGCCATGCCAACACCAGGAAAAAGTATAAACTCCACACAGATAATTAAAGGCCCAAGATTTGTACTCAGCCATGTGACTGCGTAACTGCTACAATGCAAAGTAAGTTAGTTACAGTCAAGGAAGAAATTACAAGGAAATCTGCACAGCGCATCCAAACTGAAAAAAAAAAAAAAAAAAAACACTGTGAAAACACATAGCTCAAAAAATATACAGAAAATGGAGTTGACAACATGTCAAGACTGTACAACAACAAGATAAGCAGGAATACAGAAGAATTTAAATATGATGAACTTATTGATCTGCCCCTCTTTGGGAATATCTACACTCCAGGATTGTATCTGGTGTTAAGTGACAAATAAATGGACACTATCCAGGTCTAAAGAATTTCAACCCATTTACTCCATGCATCCCCTTGTGTCCTGTCCATTTACTCCATGTGTCCTAGTAGAGGCTGTGTTGGCAAAGAATGGAACACAGTTCACCAGATTTCTTACTTAACCTTTAGCCACATTACATTCCCTCAAAATGCTGGTTTTCCCATGCTAACTGTAGGGTACAAATTAACAAGACCCGACTCTACCAAACATCACAATGGAGAAAATGTCAGATTGAGACTCAATACTCATTTTAGTCATGTTGCACTTGTCAATAAAATGCTCAGAAATTTGGAGACAACATATGGATGATGTGAAGAGGATACAAATTGAAAGAATGCAAAAATTCTAAAATTCTCAAATATACATCATCTTTGGGATGTATAAAGTAACTACACTAAGTTGCACATAACAGAATGGACACAGGAAGAATATGTAAGGTGCAGACAGTAACCATTAGGGCAATCTTACTGACCTAATATGTACTGCAGAATCTCAATGTACAAGTTTCATTTAGCATTCTTCCATATTTCTAGGCAGATACTTGACTACTTAGTAAAGTTTTGCTATTGACATCTTGTTAATAACAAAGAAAGAACAACAAATGGAAGCACAACAGTAGTACACACTCAACCAGAAAAGCTGGTAAGGAGTAATTAGCAATGCAAAAAACAACACTTGGCAATAACCTGCACATCCAGTCTTACTCCATCAACTCACGACTTGCTTGAGAATAGGAGGTGGAAAGTGCAACACTTGGATTTGTCCTTAAATGACCAATTATGTAAAGGAGCTCCTCAATTACATTTCAGTACCCACACTCAAGGATACTGATGCAACCAGACAGACGGAGTAGTAAAAAGACGCCTAAAACTTAAACATCAATGTAAAGCCATTGATAAATTATATATAGTGTGAAGAAACCAGCAGCCACCTTGTAGAGTATGATGTGCCTGGAGAAGTGATATAGTGCAGCACTTGCTCCACTGCCAGCCCTAGCAGTCCGGCTAATGCAACTTCTGCTAACACAGATCTGCAGTTGTCATTCTTTAGTACTGTTTATGCTTAAGATGAGAATGTGCCTTTACAGGCTTCTCCCTTGTTCAGTACTCAGTTCTTTGGTTTTTGATTTGTCATACAAACAAAGACTCTTATTCTGAAGACAGTAAGTCAAGTTGTTTTCTTACTATACATTTGCTTTCCTTAGGACTCAGGTTTTCCCAACTTTGCTGTCACTGTCAGAAGCTTGAAATAAACAAAGAGCATAAGTAATCAAAAGACCACTACACAATCCACAGGAGTCAGAGAAACACAATGAAAAGAGTTCCTAATAAGGCAAGACATCCTCAACCACACTCACGAAAGGCACATTTCACTAAAGCTTTCCCATAGCATGCTGCCCAACAATATGTATATTTTAATTACACTTACCTCTGCTGCACTACAGTCAATGCCAATTATTCACTTATCCTCTCACTGTAAGTGAAGCCACCTCAAGAATGCAGCAAAAATTTAGAATCTTTACACCAGTGAAGGGATTAGCCTCTGGGCTTTCCCAGTGACAGATGACCACACCTCCAAGGTGGCTGACGTCCAGCAAGTCAGGTCTTGCAAACGTCCAGCCACAACATATTTGATGTAATTTGCATGTGAGCCTTAAAAGGAAGCACTGAACTTAAAAGCCAAAATGAAAATAAAGATGCTACACAATTTACACTGGTTATTTCATAACCACAATACCCCCATAAGGATAGAAATGTGAACTTTGGAGAGCTGTGGTATTTTTAAACAAATTCAATAAAAAAAAAAACAGTTCAGTGCCACCTCTGACACACTGGGAGTGGGCCAGTTAACCTGCCTGTGCTCCAACTATTAAAATCTGTAAATAGTTGTAAAGTATCCTGACCTGTTGTTAAGTTTTCTTGGATAAAAGGTATCAGCCAAATAATACACATTTGCAAATAGAAAGAGAATGTGCTCCTACCTCAACTGGCTGCACATGCTAGAGGTACTTGGTATGGGATGTTGCTCTAACAAAATGGTGGGCCGTGCCAGAGATTGGAAGTGAGATGTCACATTTTCAGGAGCAGTCAGCTCTTCATCCGAGGAATTGTCTTCTGAAGAACCAATGATGAACTTAAGACGCTCCTTCCCTCGATTGCTGGCCTGGGAATGGACCCTGTATGTGTCACCCACAAGCTGAATATCTGATGGGTGGTCCACACTGGAAGATATTGGAGATTGCCATGGAGATGAAGAAAGAGGGGCATTTCCAGGAAGTGGGACAGATCCATCCAGTGGAGGGGCAGCTTCACGTGCTGCACACTCACTTAAAGTCATCAAGGAACATGAAGGAAAGTCAGTATGTTCGGAAGAGTCTTCTGTGCAATGTTCTTGGCGGGGCTCTTGAGCCATGTTCTTAACCTGTCTAGTTACATAAGATCTTAAAGGCTTCTTGCTAATCTTCAATAATTCCAAGGAAGCAAGGCATTAAAAGAACAGAATTGGCACGTAATTGACTTTTAAACCTATAATGAAAAAAATAAAAGTTAGAAAACTGTCATAACTGAGGAAACCTACAGCATCTCATGTCACTCATACTAAAACGTATTTTTCTTTACTAGGAAAAAATGTTTTTGAACAAGGAGATTAGAACTCAGAAGTTAAGAGCCAAGGAGCAGGAACTAACACTCTATCTTAGAGATACACAGATATTTCATTATAGCCAAGATTATTTCAATTTTATCATTTTTTTTTTAATTCATGCCTGTCAGTGAACTCCTTGCTTAGGGTCTCCCACTTACTTATCCAGTTTCTAAAAAATATTAAGCACTTTGTCAAAGTTGCACAGGTAGTGGATGGTGGATTAGGTATTTCAGGGTTGTGGGACCTATAGGTGTACAACCACAGGAGTCTGCCAGACCCCAAAAACCTATGTGGGCCATATGGCAATTGAGTTTGGAACTGGAACAATTTAGGTAAACAATGGCTCAACTGAAATAGAGACCACAGGAAGGGTAAAAAAAAAGGTAGCAGGACACTAAAAAGGTACAGGAAGGTGAAATAGCTACCCTTTGAGGGTAATTGGGTTTGAATTTGTGTTTTTAGTTAGGTCCACTGTATTTACAAGATTTATTTCGTACCTACTATGTCCAAATCCAGGGACCATCTTTTGGATGTAATAAACACTCTTTCATATAATTGGACCTTCTTGGTTTTATTTTGGGTTCATGAGGCCACACTGTAAACAACCATACACAGGCACTGGCAGAACGTGTCAATGTCATAGACATACTGATTGAACTGGTGAAGCAATAGTGCGAACTACCATGCTGTCAATCGACTTTCAGTCTAGAATGATGCATAAAATAAGTGACAGCACACTCAAATCATCAGACAACTGACCTTACCAGTAAGGCATCATAATACAATTGTGCCTTTTTAACTTTTACATATGGGTTCCACAAGGAAGAACTTAACCCAGGATGGCTGGAATGTCTCAGCATTTTAATACCAGGCTAGTTTATGGTAGATTGTCAATATGTACTTCTATCTTGGAAAGAAACCAGAGTCCCAGCGGTAAAACCAAATGAATACAAAATATTCCCAATGAAGAGCTAGAAACAGAACAGGGATCTAAACCGTGTAAGCCAACCATTCTGCCCACAATAAACACAACCTATCCTTTCATTTTTTAACCTTATTTAGTGCAGGGTTGCAGTGAGCCAGAGCCTATCCCAGCAGCACAGAGCACAATTCAGGAACCAACCCTCAATGGCGTGCTAGTCAATCACAAGGCACATTCATAGGACCAATATGGAGTCGCCAGTTAAATTAACCAGCATATCTTTGAAACTACATACCCTGAGGAAAAACTTGTATAGGAATTGTGAGAACACGTCAAATCAAGAAAGACAGTGACTCGGTGCAAATTTCTACAAAAAAAACGGTGCCTCTGCAAGGCAGAAGCACCAAACACTACAGCAAAACTGCTACTGGGATGTGGTAATCAAAAAGCACAGAACCACTTACTTACATAAAGGGAAATATCACAGTACATTGGGTAGCAGCATGGCCTTAGACAGATGGACTTCTTGCAAAATCCAACTATCTATTGTTGAGCAGAAAAATGTGCGTAGTTGTCTCTATCTAAAACATATTATAGGCAGACAGATAAATTAATGTATCTACAGTTGATTACACAAAACAATAGGAATCTACCTCTCTAACGCTTGTTCAAGACAGCCTTACTATACTTGGAAATACAAGAAATTCAAATTAGCATAAATACAAATGTCTTGTTTTAGTCTCCTATTTGTCATTTAAAACACTGGGCAAGTAAGAAGAGCACTTGCAGACATGAATTAGCAGATATGCTGCATAAGAAAGCAAACCACTCTACATCAAAACACTTTGCCCAGTCTGATGCAGCATTCTAGCACCTCTTTGGCCATCTTGTTTACCTCCAATCTGGAGAGAAGCAGTTCATAAAGACATTGTGAAGACACAAGAAGTTATACACATACTGCATGCACTTTAGCCACATAAGTTAAAAGTATAATTTACACTTAGCTGGTGGGCAAACTCACACGTAAGTTCCATTAATATGTCATGTCAATGGACACAGTAATATCCCCAAGCACTAATGTATCAGCTTTGTTTTATGATGTTTTTTTGAAACAATTTTTTCAGGCAAGTTAGACATCCCACCTGAGGAAAGGTTAACCTGCACAGTAGAAACAATGTAATTTTTATTCTCACTGGACAAGGAGCAATGGAAGAGAATGCAATGAAGGTCATCATCAGTAAGTCAGTTAAAAAGTTCATAGCAGCAGGCATAAGGAATGCATTCAAATTCAGGAAAGTAATCTTCGATAGTGGAATGGAAGATTCCCCCAGGCCTTGGCATCTTCATTGGGCAGATGCACTGTGTATCTGACTAAAATACTGGTTATATTGTAATGAAGTCCATGTGGCAAAAGCATCATGCATGCATTCCACTGTAGCGCTTGGTTTATACAATCACATCAATCGCCTCATGACGCCCTCTAAAAATGCTGAATTTAAAAGCAACATAACCTTTCCAAGTTTGCTTATCCAGTTCAAGGCTGTTTGTGACGGGAGAATTGCTATAAAATAAAAGTTGAGTGGTACATGGATTGACCCATGTGGGGTGTAGTATGTGTATACTTGTGGCCTGTTATAGACTGGAACACCAAACAAGGGGATGATGGTGTGTCAGGACAGGCTCCAGTGCCATCACTCTGCATTGCAGGACTATAAAATGAATGGATGACTAACTCAGAACCAAAAGTTTAAGCTAGTGTAATACCTTATGCTCGGGTCCCAATCCAGGTGGTTCGTCATATGCTGGGTGCAGCAACACGCTATCAGCACATGTCCCCAATATCTGATATTCCAGGAAAAAAATGAGGATGGTGTGATGTGCTGTATTACGCCAGCCAACAAAACTCCTTAACATTATTTAAGCAATTCCAACCCCATTACACTACAAGGAGTGTGGTAAAAAGCGAATAAACAGGATTACATCACATAGCCATATTCAAGTGTGCAAAACTTTAAGGTTCCAGTCAGTCAACCAGCAAGTCTTTAGACTACGAAAGGGAACTTGTAAAATAAAATGGGTGAACATGCACACTCAGGAAGTGTTTGACTCAAACTTTAGCTTTAAGAGCCGTTGAAGTGCAATTTGGGGGTACTAAGGAAGGATTTTTATGCATTTTTTCCTGTATCTTTATATAACCAGTTGTATATATGCACACTCATATACAATCCATATCCATATTACTAACCGAGAATGCTAAACCGGATGGACGCAGGGACATCCGGCCATGGGCCGTAGCCGCAAAAAGACGTACTGCGCAGGCGCAACAAGAAATGAGGCGCCGCGAGAGGCGGACAAGACCACAGAAAAAAGGAGTGAGCACAGAAAAAAGGAGTCAAACGCAGGCGACGCACACAGCGCCGCACGAGCAAAACCCCCCCCCCCCCCCAAACACACACATACAAACAACGGACGGGACACACACAAAGAGGACGATTCAACAAGCCCCTGGCACACAAAAAACAAGAGCCCGAAACCCCCCCCACACACACACACAAGCAACGGACGGGACACACACAAAGAGGAGGATTTAATCCCATTGCACACGAAACGGGACGCACACAAAGAGGAGGATTCAACAAGCCACAAGCACACAAAAAAAAAGAAGCCGCGAGCACCACACAAAGCCCATTGGACACGAAACGGGACAGACTACGGACATAGCAAACGAAACGTACACAAAAACGACGATTCAGACCCATGACCACAGTAACATAAATAACAAATGACACACAAAGCCACATTTCTAAATGAACCGTCCGTATTAAACATACGTCATCTCAACACGTTCACAATATGCAGCATAGGTAGATCTCATTACAATGAGGCACTATTAACCGTTCAACCGCAGAAAAAGCTCCATATTAACAGTGAGTGCGATCCTCCTTATTACTTATCCATATTTCTCACGCTCAAGAACAAACAAGTCATGAATTCACGATCACAGGTACAAAACGATACCGCTCGGATAACGGGACCAAACACAATTCACACTATGCAGCATAGGTGGATCTCATTAAAATAAGGCACTATTAACCGTTCAACCGCAGAAAAGGCTCCATATTAACAGTGAGTGCAATACTCCTTATTACTTATCCATAATTCTAGAAGAAAAAATGTCTCGGCTCCAAAAACGCAAAGCTCAACTAAAGCTTCTAACTGACGATGTACCTAAAAGTAAAAACTTTATGAACTGCATTAGATCCTACAATAGTTCATTTGCTTTTGCATCTACCGGAGTAAATATCAGGCCAACAAAAGGCAATGGCCCATACTGCTTTCGCATATGTGCACAAATACTGCATCGCATTGGAACAGTGCACCCTGAAACAAATCAACAACGCAAATATGCACAAATCTACATCCTAGATCCACATGACGCAATCTATCAATCAAAGTGCTGCATCGCAACAGGCACGGATTCAAAACGAAACACCTCCCGTCTCAGACACACGTTAACGGCAAGAAAGGCTACAACGGGCTTCTCACACAGCACAGGCAAATCGAATACAGCTCCAAAACAACACGTCCCAAATACTACACATGCAACGACATAGCAAACGAAACATACACAAAAACGACGATTCAGACCCACGACCACAGTAACATAAATAACAAATGACACACAAAGCCCCATTTCTAAATGAACCATCCGTATTAAACATACGTCATCTCAACACATTCACAATATGCAGCATAGGTAGATCTCATTACAATGAGGCACTATTAACCGTTCAACCGCAGAAAAGGCTCCATATTAAAAGTGAGTGCAATACTCCTTATTACTTATCCATAATTCTAGAAGAAAAAATGTCTCGGCTCCAAAAACGCAAAGCTCAACTAAAGCTTCTAACTAACGATGTACCTAAAAGTAAAAAACTTTATGAACTGCATTAGATCCTACAATAGTTCATTTGCTTTTGCATCTAAAGGAGTAAATATCAGGCCACCAAAAGACAATGGAACAAACTGCTTTCGCATATGTGCACAAATACTGCATCGCATTGGAACAGTGCACCCTGAAACAAATCAACAACGCAAATATGCACAAATCTACATCCTAGATCCACATGACGCAATCTATCAATCAAAGTGCTGCATCGCAACAGGCACGGATTCAAAACGAAACACCTCCCGTCTCAGACATACGTTAACGGCAAGGAAGGCTACAACGGGCTTCTCACACAGCACAAGCAAATCGAATACAGCTCCAAAACAACACGTCCCAAATACTACACATGCAACAACGCGCCTCTCAAACGGCCCAAGCAAAAACATACACCAGGAAAATTCATTCGGATTAATGAATGTCATTTGCAATCATTGTCATTCAGTTCACTTCCCTGAAGAAACAACTGGCAATACAAGTAATACATTTACACGTTGTTGTCAAAAGGTTCAAATTAGACTGCCTCCTTTACATTCATATCCTGAATATCTACAGAAGCTTCTAACTAACGATGTACCTGAAAGTGAAATCTTTATCAACTGCATTAGATCCTACAAATCGGTATCCACTATGAACATTAACGGTGGCACTGCACGTGACATCCGTCTTGCAAAAATGTTAATTCTTGATGAATGTACAATGGCATCCAGTCACTTACTCAACACCATTCATAAACTTCTACAAACGTTTATGAATAATAATATTCGCTTTGGAGTAAAGGTACTTTTATTAGGAGGAGAATTTAGACAGTGCTTAGCTATTCTTCCACATGCCATGCGCTCAGCTATTGTTCAGTGCACCTTAAAATACGCAGACAATTGGCATTGCTTTCAAAAGATACAGTTAGTAAAAAAGATACGATGTCCAGAACCAGATCATAACAATTGCTTATTACAACTGGGAGATGGTACACTCACCAATACAGATGGACTTCACCCACATATTATTACAATTCCTCAAGCCTTTATCCGCGACGACTTAGTTACAGACAGATTTGGAACAGCAATCTCATTAGACCAAATGCCCCTTTTAACAAAACGCACTATATTATATCCAAAAAATATTAATGTGGAAAACATAAATACCCAAGTCATTCCATTACTTCCTGGAGAGACACAACTCTTTCTAAGCTCTGACAAACTTGACTCTGATCACAACAATAACCATCTTCATTGACATTACAAGTTCTGACCTGGAATTACCTTTTACACTTAAACGGCGTGTACAAAGAAATTTTCCAATAAACCTTTACACTGTGCCACACACTTTATTGTTTGCTTTCTATTTGCATCATCTACACCTTCACACTATTCTATATCTCATTCATACATCACGCTCTTTGTCATTCCCAACACCAGGGGTTGGCGAGCGAAGCGAGCAGGGGGCGGAGCCACCTAGTATTATTATAGAACAAAGCATTTTCTTTAGCCCTGCCTAAAAGATGGTGTGGGTGTAATCATGTGATAGTTTGTGTACTTTAAGTTTCCTTTTTAAAATCTACAGGATTTTAGTGGTCCTTCAAATCTATATCTTCATAGGCTTAGGAATGTCTTTGTCTAATCAGAGTGCATGTCTGTGTTTAATCAGAATGGCTCTAGAGGAACAAAAAGTTCACTTGCTGCTCTCCTTAAGATCTATTGATATTTTAAAATAAATATATTTACACCAAACCTTTTACAGAATGACTCCATAACATGATGGAGATATCCACAACACTAATAATACGAGTACCTGTTGTGCCACAGTGCTTACAAGCAGAATCTTTATATCTAAAAATGCCAAAACAGTTCACTGAACACAGGGATTTTGATTGACATGCCCATCTCATACTGTCATATGATGCCATATGCCTCCTGAAGCAAGCAGACCTACCATGTTCACACACGGATGCAACAAAACACAGTTGTCACAGTGGCCACCGTCATTTAACTGGATCTGCCTATTTCTGATTTTAATGTTTTTTTCCCATCCCTTGCCTAAATGATCTAGATCTTTCTTCTCTATTAAGAAAAAGCTATTTGGAACACCTTTGCCCTCCCAAAACAAGTATGCTCTATGAACTGTGGCAGAGGTATCTTGCTGTCCAGACAACCAATAAAGCTTCTTGCCTCCAAGGTAAACAGCATATTACACCAGACCAACAACTGGTAGGCCAAGTAACATTCAAGAAGTAGGATGGCAGAGTGCATTCACACTTACAAGTTTACTATCCCAGAAGCTAAAAAAGTCGCCATTGAGCTGAACACATTTTAACATGTATACAGATTAATTTACTAATAACACTACATTAACATAAAGTGTATGCATCTTTTCTTATAAACTAAGCACATTTAAGAAACCATTAGATCCCACTGCCTTGAACTATAATACATAATTCTGAATTTACAATAATGACCTAAATTGACACTGAAAGTAATTTATCTATTGAAATAATCCTATTTATAATTTACACAGTCAGACATGCAAGTAAGAATTTTGCTATACTTGGTTCATCTGACAAGTACTACTGTTGTACTTGTTTAAGGTGGATGTTGTAATCCTTAAAATTACTCAAAGTCTTAAAGTACACAAATACCGCCATATTTATAAAGTACTTTACCTCTCATTAGCAGGCACAGCAAATGAAAAACAGACATCTTCAGCCACTGTATACAAAGTTCACAGTATAGAAAGTAATCCAAGAGGGGGAGGAGGGAAAGGGGGAGTGGAAACACACATGGCTAAACCAAGTAGCACAGAATGTCTGTTAGGTCAGGCAGTTTTCAAGACACCAACAGCTGCAAGGTTACTTGCCAAGAATTAAGAGCTACAGTACAAACATTCACTTCTGCTGCCTGTAAACAGCATGCTAGCAAAAAGCAAAAGAGCGTGCTATCCACTTCAGCACACCCCAAAGACAAAAAACTCTTCAAGGCAAACAGGCAAGGTCAGATACTTCAAAAAGGACATAAGACAGGCAGGAAATCTGTGAAAACTAAGGAGTAAATTGATAGGAGAACAAGAGCAGTAAATGTGTTCATCTTAATGAGGGAATGAATAGCCAAATAGGGGGGGATCTACACAGAGATTTGCTCTATTGGGAGATTTAAAATGCTACCCATAGACAACTCTGATCCTTAAACTACCATGACTCGGAAGCCTTCATCCTGGACCACAAAACAAATACCTTGTGTTTTAAAAGTCCCATCTCTTCGGAAACACTGGCACTCTGCCTGGAAAGAGTCTGCTATTACAGTACTTAATGTTTCACGTGACAGAAAATATTGTTATAGAGCCTTTCCCACTTATATAATTGCTTACTCATAAATATAACTTGATTTTACTTAAGCAGTGTGTGTGTATATATATATATATATATATATATATATACACATATATACACACACACCTTTGCAATGGACTGGTGCTGTGTATGGAGTTGTTTCCTGTCTAACCTGTGGAGATTTTTTAGCTCTGCACAACCCATAATCATACATTAATTTTCATTAGAGTTTAAGTCACAAATTGATAAAGCCACTAACAGAGCACAGTATTTGTAATAAAATGAGATGTTTCAATGTCTGTACTCCATCAAACAATGACCAGAACCATCCCTTGGTGCACAACATAATTAATGATGATTGGCATTCTCCTTCAGAAATCCACTACTGAACATTTATTTAACTGCTGAAAACATGGCTTTGAAAGCAAACAAATGGGTGAATTAACTGTGTTTGTATGCATGCCAGCTACAGGAAGCATAATGTCAAAAAAATGAATGCAAGGAAGAAAGTTTAATAGACCTACCTGTTCCAAAGTTCACCATTTCTTCTCTTTCCTCCTTGTGGTGGTGTAAGTGTCTTACTGGGTCAAAGTGCAGTGCTTGAATATGATGTCATTCACCAAAAGCAGCTACCCACTAAATATAGCAAATAAGATAAAGTGAGTTCTGTTCTTTAACACATCTGGGTTCATAGATTGTTAAAATTTTAAAACTATAAGGCATACATGTAAGGTCAAACTGGACTAACATTCTCATTGACAGTGTGTTCCTATATTTTATCCAGTACAGTGGGGATTAACTGACACCACATGGATGGATAGATGTTGACTAGGAAAATAAATCATTTAAGAATTATATGGTTATATTCTCAAAACCTCTTAATTCCTTTCATTGCCGGTAGGTTGTAAGAACTGCCCTGGCAAGACTGAAAATACCATTGGATAGCATTAAGCCAAACAAAAATGAAATCCAACAGAAAATACCCTGTGCAATGATGTCCTCTGATTGAGAGGGCGTAAGGTGCATGCTTTTTTCAGATCCAGTGCTTCTAGTCTTTAAGAAAATCTTCCCAGGTCTAAGTCCACTTTTCAGTTTGGCTCTATCTGATCAGTACTCACTATACCAGGCTGACTATTAACACACTGAAGAGTTTTCTTAGTATTTCCTATGCATTCCTTACATTTTATATGCATAGGAAAGAGACACAAAGACTAAGTGTTGGTTTCCATTGGTCAGTTTGCTAAACCATAGTTCAAAAACAGGAATCAATAAATGTGTGCTTATGGGCAAAACTCACCTAATCTTATTTAGCACTTTTCTAGGGGAGAGCCCTGAAATATTCAGCTTATTTTGACTACATTCTCATGTGCACATTGAGTCTAGCTAGAATATGTTGCTCATCAGTGTTACTTTAGTCACTTTACATATTCATCACAAGATAATCAGTAGCTGAAGGGACAAACAAAAAAGACTCCAGAGTAACCTTGATATGGACAGTGCAAAAGCATCTGTGCTAAATATCAAACCTACGTCTCTGAACATGTGTGACACCATGCCATTCTAATTCAGAGCTAACAATCAAGAGATGAACAGCTTTAATCCCACCCCCCCTACACACACTCTCTCTCTTTTGGCTCCCTCCTTTCACAAATGCAACCTTTCACCCACATTGCCACGAGTACCTATTGACTGTTCCAGTTTCACAGCAAGGGAACAGAAGTGTCTGCCAGCAGGGTGAAAGCGTCCATGTCATGTAAAAGAAATGCAAAACTACTTCATGATTAAAACACAAAGCCAGTGAGAACAGCTTATGAATTGTTATAATTAAAATAATTACTCTTAATCAGTGTTATAGCGCTCCATGCTCCTTGTTTAATTGAGAAGTGGAGTAACCTAACAGCCAAGAAATTGGACTGTAAAGCAAAAGGTTCTAAGCAAAGCTCTATTACGGCCTTACTGTGAGTCTCCAAGAAGTCATTTCAATGACAGAAATATGGAAACAACTATACTACATAAGATACATTTCTATAAATAAATATCCCAATACAGGCCCCGAAATTAAACTGGTGATGGCATTCTAACACATTGTGGCCTATACAGACAGATTAAAAAAAAATAAATTCAAAAATTACCCTCTTCATTTATATAGAAAGGGCATGCTCAGGGCTGATGGGATGTAGTGGTCCATACAACTTTCTTAGACTCACCAGGCTGGTGTCAGGTTCAGATTCACTGCCATGTGTGCATACAGCAGTACGATGAAATTCTTACTTTCATGTCTCAACAGAATAGTGGCAGTAAGACAAGAACACCAAAAAGATAAACACATATATTCATTTATAACCCTGCATTCAAAAACACCTTTACTATTTGTTATTATTAGCAATCATACAACCTGCACACAGAAGCTACATGTGAATCTGCTGCTGCTACGAGCGCTAATGGTCTTATACGTGTGACAGAAAAGCTAGTAACAAGAAAATCGATGTGCAGGATGGTTAAGATCTTTAATGATACATCGTGTGACCTAAGACAGCAAGTGTTATATCTGACCTTAACAGAAGGCGGTCTCTGCAGCATTCTAGTGAGCTCTGAATCACTTTCTCATAGCAAAGACGTGTATCTTTAGATTTAAAATAAGTCAACCATGCTCAGTAAAAGTGCTTTAGGATTTCTCGATATTAACGATGGATAATGTCACACCTCAGGAAAAAAACCAGGGCTTTTAAACAGTCAAAACGGACAATACACCTTCAACTCAATGTCAATCAATAGGCAAGAATTTCATGGACACATCTCCGTGTTCTTAACGAAGACGTACGGGATCAGAACTAAGACAGAGAACAACGGTCCACTGCAAAATTCAGAGTGACCGAACAAGAAGCGCATCTTTTAGAAGAAAATAAAAATGAACAGTACACTGAAATATGTAAACCGTACAGACATCACAAGATGAATATACACCAGAAACAACACAAGCAATTTAATAAGAAGGAGCCGGAAAACAACTCGGTAGGCTGCAAAACTCAAAAAAACGAGAATCTTGTAAATTACACAAAAGCGGTGCACGCAGGTGTTTGGAGATCGCCAGACTAAGGAGAATGCCCGGACTTAGCTTGGAGATACAGTCTACGGGTCTGCACAAACCTTAATTTAACTGGATAAAAATTCGTTGATATCTATCCATTTTCTGAATCTACGTAATTTCGTTCAAGACAGCAGGGAGCCGGTGACTTTACTGGCAGCATATCCAGTGCAAAGCGTCAAACAACCTACTACAGGCTGGATGGAATTGTTACGCCGAGGACGGGGCGGTGATATGCAAATCTGACTGAGTTCATCCAATCTGCGCTTGAAGAGCTACAGGAGGAGCCCCGCTTCAAGCCAGACACGGGAAAGAACGAGCAGCGCTTTAATCAACCAAGTGCGGCATTAGACATACCGGAAATTCGGAATTAATGGTGTAGTAACAAGTTCAACGCACGCGATGCTCCTCGGAAGAAGCCCTCGGATACAACGTCGTGATAAATGAAATGTGAAGCGGAGGCTCGAGGCACCGAGACGAAAAACTCAACAGGGAGCGCGACTTAAGGCAGCTTAGGGCGAGAGGCAAGTATTGCCATAGCAACGAGACGCTGGCTACAACGGCACGAAATGCAGGACGTTACCTAATGCTATTACCGACATGATTAGAGGTACGATATTTAAATCTCTCTCTCCACCCCTTTATTCAATATATTATTATAGCGCCAAATTTAATCATATCATTTAACACGAACACTCATTTATCTGGTAATCAATTTTACTAAAAGTATATCTGTATTTTCTAGATAAAAAAAAAAAGTTTACGGAAATCAGCATATTATTAGCCAATTAGATAATTAGCAGAACATTAAAGACATAACTACTAGACAAAACATTACAATGTGCCTTCTGGTGCTGGCAGCGAATTCTACAGCCAGAAGCAAGTCTGTTTTTAAATACCCTCAAAATGTCTCGTGTTGTATTTTATTTGAGCTGTAGTGACTTTGATCAGTGTTTTACAAGTTCAGTTCAGACAGTCCCCAATGGCCGTAAAACTTTGCTGCAATTCGGAGTTAATTTTGCTTTTACCTAGCTGCTTTACTCTCCTCTTATGCCCTTTAAAGTTCACATTAATAGTCATAAAGATCTGCATGTTTCACCTAATTTGACTGCTTAACGTTCATCCGTACTTTTCCTGTTAATTCGCCTTTTTCTTTCGAGTTTAGCTTCTTCAATGTATCATAGTAAAGACAAAGTCAAGTGGGCAACTAGTGAGCTTACAAATCGGGGGGGGGGGGGGGGACGACTTAAATTATCCCAATGTAACATACATAAATGCTCGGTCCATTACAAAAACAATTTAGCAATCTAGTTTGTAATTTTTAGATTGACACCAAAATGCATAAACTGGAAAATAACGGTTTGCTTGTTTAAAGAAAGCAAATTAAAAGCAGACGTTGATTGGTGCAGAAACCTGCAAGCACTGGAGGAATGAACTTGAGACCCACTGCCTTATGTAGGGCTCACCCTAAAAGTTTCTAGAAAAACAAATCAGATTGAACTGTTGTGCACTCATCCTGGAACAATGGGATGCAGATGACTTGGTGAAATCTCACTGCTCGACATACCGCACAATCTTTTTTACTTGTAGATTGTGCCTGAATGGCTTTATAAAAGAGGTTACTTTGCATGAGACAGGCACAGGTGAGAATAATTAAAAGCTGCTCCTCTGGTAGGCACGCATGCATCCCTTCATCTTTAGGTTAAGAAGTTCAAACCTACGAGTGCTGGGAGGCATTGAGGGCAAAACATGTACCAGCCCTGAATAGGGTGCCAAGCCATAGCTGGGCAAACACACGTACATGTTCATACTCACAGATGACTAAAGTTATCAGATAACCTTATGAATGTGGCAGGATAGTCAGAATATAGGGACAGCACACAGACTTCACAGCAACAACTATATTTGTTATATTCACCACCTACCACTTTAATCAATTACATCCTCCATTAGAGGTTGCACTTTTTTTTTTTTTTTAAATAAAAACTGATTATACTGACAAGAGTGTAGGAATATAAATAGTATTTTACATATAATTTTATAAAAAGAAAAGCTGTAAATGTGCATCACTTTGTGATGGACTGGTCCCCACATTATAAGTTCCTGCCCTGTGCCATTCTCCAATGAATGTTCAATTAGTAATGTATAGTGTACATTTCTTAGGATTTCTAAACGGTCTTTGTGCAAAAGAAGGTATATGTAGATTTATTTAATTAGAGCTAATGTTGCAGAAAAGTGTGGCCTATCACAATTATTTTCCAAATTCAGGACAATGGTAGATTGACATTGGGGTCACACATGATTTATACAAATGTGCACTACATTTGTCCACTACTTAATAACTGTGTGGGATTGAAGTGATCACCAACACAAACCTATAGAAAATACCTTAGTATATCCAAGGTTATGCAGAGTTTCTTTGTATTAATACTAATATTTTCAGATTTTTAAAATTGTAGAACTGGAAGAATTAGTGCATCCACCATTCATCTACAATAAAAGAAAAAAGAAAACCATGCCGTTTAAGTTTTCTAACATCTTAAACATTAGTGAGGGATCCACACTACAGAAACTACACACTACAGGCATTTTATCCCAAATTATTTTGCCACTACCATTGCCATATTTCTACAAGTGTACAGTGATAGGTAAATTGTTTATGCAAATTTACAAAATGCAATAGTAATGAACAGTAAACTAATGTTGTGCTGGTTAGCATCTTCTTCACTGCTGGCTACAATGCTTAAGTAAAGCAAGTTTACACACCATTCTTTGTAATGTACATTACATACTGGACAAATAAGTGTATACATGGCATTCATCCCAATGCTTAATGTGTCCTGTGAAACACATTAATGGAAAATAACAAACACCTCGTGCTCAACATTCAGTCCTGTGCTGTGGCCATTCTTAGGCGGTTTCTTGTTTTCACTTAAGCATCCAACATTTTTTCTGTAACAGAATCCCATTTATTGAGAATCTCTGCATCTCTATTACTGAAATCACTAAGTAGTATTATGAATAACACTTTCTAAAGAAATATAGACCGATGTGTGAATAGTTTAAAACTCCCTGTATAATCCTGCCAGCCTCATTATTCATCCAATACGGTTTTAATCGACTCCCTTGATAACAACACCTATATCCATTTTCAGTATGTAGGCATAGTTCAGGTAGGAGATATTTTTTGAGGTAGTAGAACGAGATCTTAAAACCAACGACAGACTAGGCCCTCTTCCTTAATCCTTGTTTAAAAATAGTTTATTTTTGAGCTGATGCTTAACAAACAGGAGACCCTTGGTCTTATAGCAGTCTGTCCTAAAGAGGAACAGCATATCCACAGCCGATTTCTCTTTACACACATTTATACTCAGAATAGCAAAAAAAGTTTTGAGCATAGGTAGCGAATTGCTTTTTAATGAGACAGAGGAAAAAAGCAGAGACATTCGCTGAATTCCTTAGAAATACAAAATATGCAAGTTGCCAAAATTTGCCTTCACAGTCTTTAGTTAAAGGCTGCTGGCTGAAATACTGTCAAATATTGATGTTCTTTCAAGATTTAAAGCACCTTGCTTTCCTTTTCTACAAGTAATAAAGTTCAATTTTAAACAAGCAAACTGAACGCTTTGTTGAAAAAATCTGTGCTGCAATGCTCCTTAAAAACTACAATTCTATCTCAAAACATAATGCTTTATGTGCAATATTTGATATCCATGATTAGTTAAAATATGAAATAAGTCTCTTTTTAGCTGCACTCAATTTTACAACACTTTCAGAGAGACTGTGAGCAATTGTCTATTTGAAATTAAAAAATAAAAAAGGTAACTTTTCACCTTAATGTTAGAAAGATTGCCATTTGAACAAACAGAACAAAGTCGTGGATGGCCAAATTATTTAAGAAATTCTAAACCTGTCTCCCAGGCCATATTAAAGTGCTCTACTGGCTGTATTGTTGATCCTGTCTTGACTTTACCACGATGTCACCAAAGAACAGATTAATCTAAAATATTCTTTATGAGGTCTACTGGTCAGTACTGCTGTGTCACACCTCCAGGAGACTGGACAGAGATTCTTTCTGGATCACTCGCAGTATGGTCTCTCATGTCTACGCTAATTTTCCCTTTAACAACCCAAAGATCTAATTGGCAAATAAATTGACCACTAATGCAGGTGTGTAGATTTGGCCCCTGATGGACTGGCCAGAGAGGAGTCCACAACTGCACGATTCCTGCAACCCTAACCTGGATTGACCTGGTTCAATAAAAGAATCAATCCATTTTGTCAGTATATTTAAAAAATAATAACAGTATACTCCCTGGGTCCCATTACAAAGCTACAGCTCCCCATAACTTGTACCAGCACCCCAGGCATTATGTAGTGTGGTTTTCACTGGTGCAAAAGTTAGTTTTAAATGCAATCTTAGTGAATTTCTTTAGGCCACTTACTGCTCCTCCAAGTTCTCTCTCAGTTATGACAATCCTTAAACTTGATATTTAAAAACAAAAAGAAGGAATATCCCTGAAATTCTTGACAGCACACAATCCTAAATATTTGTACAACTTACCCATACTTTTTATATTTTTACCTTACCGGGAATAGTTTTCTTCACTTTAGTTTCATCCCAAAAAGTCTTTCCTAAAAGTAAACTTTACAAAAACTGCTAGAGAAATATACAAAAGGACAGGCTACCTGGGCACTAGTATACCATTTGAAAAGCTAGGGGGGAAACAAAAAAACAAAACAAAAAAAATTTTGAAAAAAAATATTTATTTTAAATATACAAGTGATCAGAAAAAAATAAAAGCTTATTCTATTCTAACAAAACTCTCTCTTTGAGAAAATAAGTTCTTCCCTAAATAACAGGGCAAAAAAGTAAAACATTCAAATATCCTAAAACAGGCGAGTTAAAGATGGCAACAGAGAAAGTCAAAATTTGGCAGAAACAGGACAGTATAGAGAGCCATCTCAAACTGCATAATTAGCCTAAAGTTCTCATTTTTTGTTGATTCTGCAAGAACAGGTCTGTCCATCTGTTTCTTATAGTTTAACAAAGTAATATCCAAACCAATCGTAAAATGTTAAGATCAAATCTGTTGAAAATTTCAGAATTTTCCCCAAAGGTTGCACCTGAAATTTTTCCTCCGTAATCATTCCAAATGCAGTTCTAGGCAACAACACAAATCTCTTCCTTTTACATCAATGTACTGTAGCAGCGACAAAAAATTGCTTCCCCCCCCAGAGGTAAAAAGAACACAGTGCATGGAACTACAAACTCAGAACATCCACCTAAGAAAGGGTTCATAGAGCCCTCCAATTAATCGGCTTCTTTCCCAATTTCTTGAGGAAATCATTA
Source organism: Erpetoichthys calabaricus (assembly GCF_900747795.2). Taxonomy (NCBI): domain Eukaryota; kingdom Metazoa; phylum Chordata; class Cladistia; order Polypteriformes; family Polypteridae; genus Erpetoichthys; species Erpetoichthys calabaricus. The sequence continues at coordinate 15,564,558 of NC_041411.2, read as the reverse complement.
GTCTTGGAAAAATGCTTGCAACCAAAAAATCCTCTATGGGCAGAGAGAGGAGATGGATGAACGGCCTGGAGAACATGATGTCGCTTCTGCAAGAAAACAAAGTGCAAACCTTAGAAACTTCTATGCTTTTATCACAGCATTACTTTTCACCCAACTGCTGCATGACAAATCACAGTCAGCAAACATTATTACTCCAGTGCAAGCAGTAATGGCGCTACTCCACCTGTGTGGGTGCATGCAACTTCTTCATATTTATTTTATCTGTGATGTCAAGTGTTTAGATTATACTGAAGTCTGAAATAGACAGTGGCCTACCCGTTCAATACAAGAGCCTTTCTTCTGGGCATATGCTCCCCAAAGCATGAAGACAAGACCCTCCTGGTTATTATTAAGCCACTGTATAACTGCATCAGTGAACTGCTCCCAGCCTCGATCCTTGTGAGAATTGGCTTGATGAGCTCGGACGGTAAGGACCGCATTGAGAAGCAGAACACCTGGATTTAGGACAGTCATAGCAGGGGAAAAATAAAAAAAATCCCAATTAGTAAACATATACAAGTAAAACAATCAGCATGTACAGTAGGGCAGTTGTGACTACTATTCTACCAAAAGTATGCTTCTGGGCAAGGTTATTTTTATAAAAAAAAACAAACAAAAAAAAAAAAAAACAAAGAAAGGCAATCTGCATCCATCTTGTTAAGTGTCAGGAGAAGGACTGTGCAGAAAAACAATGCAGTCGTGCAAGTTAAATTGTACTGTGGTGCTCTATGTGCTGAAATGACACCTCACCTGGTCAAATTACAAAAATGCTGCACAGTACCTTGTTTGGCCCATCCTGTAAGGTCGCCATGTCCTGGATGTTTAAACCCTTCTATGTCCGATTCCAGTTCTTTGTACATATTTTCTAAACTGGGAGGAAAGAAAAAAAAAAAAAATGTTCTCAGGGACAATCTAAGACACTAAAGTGGGCTCAACACAAATAAAATAAGGCACAAAGAGCACAACATAATTTCATAAATTTCTTTCATTACTATTTATTATTACCACTATAAATAAAGAATACCTAGATTGTAAAAAACATTTGAATGTTATTTTGAAATTAGTTTAAATGACATTAGTAACCCATGTCATATCAAACTTGTCATTAGGAATGGTGCCATATAAATTAAACACAAACGGAGGAATTTAAATAATCTCTTTATATACAGTGCATCCAGAAAGTATTCACAGCACATCACTTTTTCCACATTTTGTTATGTTACAGCCTTATTCCAAAATGCATTAAATCCATTTTTTAACTCAGAATTCTACACACAACACCCCATAATGACAACATGAAAAAAGTTTGAGATTTTTGCTAACTTATTAAAAATAAAAAAATTGAGAAAGCACATTTACATAAGTATTCACAGCCTTTGCCATGAAGCTCAAAATTGAGCTCAGCTGCATCCTGTTTCCCCTGATCATCCTTGAGATGTTAATTCGAGTCCACTTAATTCGAGTCCACCTGTGGTAAATTCAGTTGACTGGACATGATTTGGAAAGGCACACACCTGTCTATATAAGGTCCCACAGTTGATAGTTCATGTCAGAACACAAACCAAGCATGAAGTCAAAGGAATTGTCTGTAGACCTCCGAGACAGGATTGTCTCGAGGCACAAATCTGGGGAAGGTTACAGAAAAATTTCTGCTGCTTTGAAAGTCCCAATGAGCACAGTGGCCTCCATCATCCATAAGTGGAGGAAGTTCAAAACCACCAGGACTCTTCCTAGAGCTGGCCGGCCATCTAAACTGAGCGATCGGGGAAAAGGGCCTTAGTCAGGGAGGTGACCAAGAACCCGATGGACCAATCAGGCCTGTATGGTAGTGTGGCCAGACGGAAACCACTCCTTAGTAAAAGGCACATGGCAGCCCGCCTGGAGTTTGCCAAAAGGCACCTGAAGGACTCTCAGACCATGAGAAAGAAAATTAGATTAAAAAAAGAGATTAAACTCTTTGGTGTGAATGCCAGGCGTCATGTTTGGAGGAAACCAGGCACCGCTCATCACCAGGCCAATACCATCCCTACAGTGAAGCATGATGGTGGCAGCATCATGCTGTGGGGATGTTTTTCAGTGGCAGGGACTGAGAGACTAGTTAGGATAAAGGGAAAGATGACTGCAACAATGTACAGAGACATCGTGGATGAAAACCTGCTCCAGAGCACTCTTGACCTCAGACTGGGGCGACGGTTCATCTTTCAGCAGGACAACAACCCAAAGCACACAGCCAAGATATCAAAGGAGTGGCTTCAGGACAACTCTGTGAATGTTCTTGAGTGACCCAGCCAGAGCCCAGACTTGAATCCGATTGAACATCTCTGGAGAGATCTTAAAATGGCTGTGCACCGACGCTTCCCATCCAACCTGATGGAGCTTGAGAGGTGCTGCAAAGAGGAATGGGCGAAACTGGCCAAGGATAGGTGTGCCAAGCTTGTGGCATCATATTCAAAAAGACTTGAGGCTGGAATTGCTGCCAAAGGTGCATCGACAAAGTATTGAACAAAGGCTGTGAATACTTACTGTTTGTACATGGGATTTCTCAGTTTATTTTTTAATAAATTTGCAAAAACCACAAGTAATCTTTTATCACATTGTCATTATGGGGTGTTGTGTGTAGAATTCTGAGGAAAAAAATGAATTTAATCAATTTTGGAATAAGGCTGTAACATAACAAAATGTGGAAAAAGTGATGCACTGTGAATACTTTCCGGATGCACTGTATAAAAGAAAATCCTGGAATGGAAAACAAACGCAAGGCTATGATACGTGATAATCTCGAAATACATTTTAAAGACCCGCGAGACCAAGGAGACTTGCCACGGTGCGTCTCGCAGGGACCGTAAACATGAGACTTGGTGCCAAGAGATTGTCCCAGGGCCGTAGCAAAAAGGACAGTGGCTGTACAGGCTTTAAAAAGATCAAAAGGCAGCGCAACAGCAGCTACCCCAACCAAACGCGAGCAGCGTTATACATCCTGCAAGAAAGAATTCAACCACACCAGTAATAAAAGACAGGTATTGCTTTTACAACGTCATGTGAGACCAGGCAGTGAGCCATCATTTAAAACAAGTCAACAGACCTCTAACCTAGCAGTTGTTGGATTGCTTTTGGCAGGCAAGCATCATGTGTTCCCAGCTCTTAAAACAACAACATGCGACAGGCAGAAGAGGCAGCTAGCAATCAGCAAAAAGACAGCAAATGATCCAAAGGCATATCCTTAGCATACGTTCAGCCACAACACGAGCAGTATGAGTAAAATGACAAAGTAGAACTTCATAAAGACGTTTACAAACGTTGGCACTAAACACATGCAGAGCAGGTTAGAGACTATGAAACCAGTGAAATTAGAAAGGCTCAAAAAAAACAAAAAAAAACGCTGTACACATGTGGATAAAGTTAAAGGATATGAAAGTAGGAAAATTAGAAAATATAAAAAAAGAAAGAAAAGTAAAGATCGCAGTAGCACAAACAAACAAACTGCCTCATGTAACTATGCACCAGTCTAACTTTGGTTTTGCACAATAATTACTACACTATTGCACCTTAACACTTAATTCTACTTTATTCACATAATTGTACTTATTTATTACGTTCTACTATACGGTTACTTTGTTAATGTATATATATTTATCTGTCTGCTTATTTAAAAAGCTAAATTTACCCCATGAGTCAAAAACATTCTGTCTAGCTCTTGTACAAAAACCTAGACAAAAGCTGGGGTATCACCTTGGTAACCCCATGTACTTTTGGAAATTTGAGAGGAAAATAGCACGACTTTACAGACTTTGTAAAAAAAAAAAAAAATTAACTGCTGATGATGTAGATCGTTTTGTCTGTGCTGAAATTCCAAACACTGACACCTGTCCTGACCTCATTAAAAAGATTCAGTATATTGGGACTCGCAAGATTACAAATATTGTTTTTACAGAAGTTCTGAAATAAAAGTGAAACTAATGAAACAGCATACCAAAAGATTTTCTGTGACGAAAAGGAAACAAGGTTAAAAGACAATGATTCGGCTGTAATAGCCATCTTTAGGAAAGTTCTATATAAGCCTGTAATACGAGCAATGACAGTGTATATGACCCATGGCATTGAAAGGGCCTCAGTGATCCATAACTCAGTGCCAAAAGGAAGATGATTTCCTCTTTACCTCATTCCACATGAACAACAGAGTGGCTGGGAAAGGAAAAACTATCAATATACAGTGACAAAAATAAAGAATAAAACTCCAAAATACAGCTATAACAAAAGTTCAACTAACAGCCACTTGCATTCTAACAAAAATGACCAAGTAAAGGATCTGAGGTGTCACTTACCTGGGTGGAGGTGGAACAGGTCTCTGGACGCTGAAGCACAACCCATGTGCCTGGCTGGGACCATGATAAGGGTCCTGACCCAAGATCACAACTTTCACCTGCAGTCACATCAGTAACATATATCACATGCTAAAGTTAAAAGTATGATTGAAAAACTACACTATTTTACTGAATATCTTCAATTTTTGTTAAAGTAAATTTGACTGACTTAACCTCAAAGAAAGGCTTACTGTATGTTGAAACATCAACCTTCTCCACATGGAGGACATGTATTCTTAACCTACATTTCCCCTTTGGCCACATGTTAGATCCACTGATAGCTTGATAGTTTTGCAGCAAGACAACTTACATCCCAAATGTCACACATCTGAGTCCAGGTGAATACTTGATGGGCTGGTGGATACACTGTATGACGCTTCCTTTCCTCTGCTACAAAGGCCATGAGCTGAACACGTCAGTTCCAAAAAAATAAATAAAAGGGATAGATAGTACAACTTTACATAATTCATTGCTCTGTATCTGATAAAAAGTTTTCACAATTTTATTAATTCAAAATCTACCCGTTAAGGCGGCATATATTAATGTATATGGCCAAAACAAGCCATATTTCATTATCCAGAATAAATTCTAGTAATGAACAGATGCACATTCTGAGTATTAGTAAAAATAATAGGGAAGAGAGCTCTCCCTCATTCTGGAACATTTATGTAATGGGAGCTCACACATAAAGAATATCAGAACTAAGGTAAAAAGCATTAGGTAGTTAACGTGGGAAAATACCAAACAGAGGAGATGTGATAGAAATGCTACGGGGCTTGCTTCTTGACAAAATCGCAAGGCCAATCACTCACTTTTGTGAAGTAAGACTTGTTGAATTCGGGTTGCAGCTCCTCTTTCCAGCCATTCCCAAAGCCCTCCGGGACGCCGCGCGACGCCAGCTTTTCGAGGGCAGCACGCTTATTTTTTTCCATCCGCTGAAGTTGCTCCGGACTGAGAGGTGGCGAGATCGGGGTGCCATTTTCTTCAACCTTGCGTCTTTTGACTGGCGTAAGGATCTTATAGCGAAAAAGACAACGAGACGCAGTGAGGGTAAGTCCGTATATAGGGCGCATCTGTATGTTTAAATTATTTACTGAGCTGAAAAGATTTTAAGTAGTATATGGGGATGAGGGAGTCTCTACGTGGGGAAAAAATTGGAATCGAAATAAAATTCAAATAATCATGGAGTACACTCTTTTTGCTTAATGCATTTTCCCTCCACGAGCATATATTTTTCTGCAACTGTATCTGTACAGTTAAGCCTCATTCCATCAACCCACAACACGGCATTTAAAGTTCTTCCGCCTTCACGTCATTACGGCGCTCTTTTGTAGTCGTTACAAAGCAGTAGCACGCAGGATTTTCGCGGTAAATCAGAGCGTGCAAAGACTATACAAGAAGCGATTGGCTTCCTAGAACGACACTTTCCATTTTACAGCCAATCGTGTAAAAGTACTACCAACCCCCAACACCATGTGAAAAGTGCCAGCTTCGCCCGCCTCCTAACACACGCCTTTTGGTTAATCCTACAATATTATTGGATTTGCACGCCTCTTTAACCCTCGACCTGCAAAAGCCATTGGCTAATACTGACGCTAATCGCCAACCCCCTTTAAATCCTACAATGGGATTGGACACCGACACATGTCGACAAATATACGAGGACTTAACATAAAATTGAAAAGCGGGACGCTGGCGGTAAGCAAAAGTCCTTTAAAGCAATAACTGAAGCAACATGCAGTCGAATTATTATTTGTTGTTTTATATATTAAAGTGACATAAAATAGTTAAAACTGCACGCCACAGACACCTAAAAGTTAAATCGTGAAAATATAAATTTTTCACAACCCGAAGCACGTTTATGTAAAAACATTAATTTACAAGCAAAAGAATACAGTACGTCGTTCCAACTGTTAAAGTAATCCAATAATCACTCGGCGTTCTACGCAAACTGGCGTGCTCGGAAGGAAAAAAAAAACAAATGTTTTTTGCTTACCTCTTCTGGTTCTTGGATGCTAATATTTTTTGTCTCTTCGTCATTTTCCGACAGTCGCTTTTTGTTTATTGGGGAGAAGTAAGAGTTGATAGTTTTTTGCCCAATCATGTCTAAAAGCTATTTTACTGCTTGCTTGATGACGAACTTGCTCCGGGTGCGAGTGTGATAAAAATCCTGGAGACTGTGTTTCGCGCCACTTATCTGCGCAAGTGCAGAGGGAAAATAAAAAAAAAATGCAAAAGAGCTTCAAGTGGCCAATCCCGATGGCGCTGCTCCCCGAATGGAGCGCCCGGTTGTGTATATTTGTCCACTTTCAGCAAGGTACGTGCATTTGTAATCCTAATTCTTTTTGTGGCGAAGAGCGGACATTAACATGGATTGTGAATATATTGTTTCTTGTGGGTGTACATCACTAAAGGCGATATATAAATGAAGAGTTCACTGTGAGTACACCTTGTAATTCTGTAGCATTAGTACATACAGTATATCCGGTGCGCCATCTAGGGATGGTTTCTGCCTTGCTAAAGGACTGTTTTTTAACTCCAAATCATTAGGCTTCTGGCATTTTACAGTATTAATAATGGTGCCAAGTGTCATTCGAATTGAGCGACTCACTTGTGATTTCCACAGAGCCACACCTTGACACACAGATATAAATGTTACTTTAAGCGTGCTCAGTGTTGCCCTAAAACAGGTAAGTTCATTGAACCTTTGACCTTGTTGCAGGAATCACAGTAGGTCATCAATAGTCAAACGTCCACATTTAGTGTAATGAATATTAAAATTATGCTGACATAAATGTAATAATATCTCTCATAAAGGTCTGACTGAAATCGTGGCTATGGCTTTAAGAGGATGTCCAACATTTGTCATTAAATAAATCAAAGCAATAAAAAACACATTTTTTCCATGCATGCACCGATTTATTAATAACTGATTACAGGTATTTAAATGTTTTCCTAGCCAAATAAAATTGTATTTTTTTAGATGAGGGCGTGCTATTGCATAAGAGATGCATAATAAATGATAATTTTGAATCCCAGTCCCACCACATTTTTAAAGCATTTTGATGATTGTTGTTGCAGCTACTGTGAGGCCATATAATTCAATTTGTGGCATCATAGGTATGGATAAGTGAATGACACCGAGGTGGCATCTAACAATTTGCTAGGTTGAGATAGTATAAACACAAAAATTCAACAAGCCAGTTACTCCCAGTTCAAGGGTGTGGATGCTGTAGCCTATCTTAGCAGCTTAAGAGTGAGTGACATATTTTAGGACACCAGTGGGAAGTGCATTTAAGTCTAAACCACAAAGTGCTTCTTTATGCAAAACGGGAACAAACTACCAAGACATGCAATTGAAGGAGAAACCTTGAGCACCTTTAAGAAGGCTCTGGATGAGATATTGGGACAGGTTAGCTATGAGGTATAGGCTCAACAAACAAGATTGATGGACTTAATGGTCACCTCTAGTTTGTTAAATGCCTTATGTAGGTACAAGTAAGAGACCGTTCCCAGAAGGGATGCCATGCCCAGATTTTCATAGGCTTAATTTCAAAAATCTAAGTAATTTCATATGTGCATTTTATGATGGGAGAAAAAAAAAAAAGAGTACCAAGGATGTGTGTAAGCTAGCAGGGATAATGGTGTCAGTAGAAAGAAACATTGGTTTACACTTAAGTTTATATGTTGAACTATCTGTGAACATCTGGTATAAGTGTCTTTGGCCCCATCACCAGGTAAAGAGCAAGTCCAAAGTTCACCTAAATGACATGTTTGTCTTCGTTACTATATGTAGTGACTCGGAGTGGCTGCTCAAGAATGACTGTACTGGAATTTCTGAGACCTTTATCATTTTAGAGTAAGCTGAAGTCAAAAATCTTAGTATGTTTATGTAGTCAGGTTAATAATTAGCATATTAAAAAAAAATACTTTCTGCATGTTTTTACAATATACTATTAACATTATTCTGCCAGATGACTGCCCAGAGCCCTAGTGTGCCCTGATGTGATGCTGGTTTATTACGACAGGCATCTGGCAGACCATCGGTTTGAGTTACTTACAATCCTGGCTGCTCTCTGTACCCTGCATACTAGTCAGACACCACCTTTTCTTCTATAGATAGCTGATCTTTACTCTACACTGCTCTTTCAACCTACTAATTATCAATTTTCCAAAACATTACTATTTTTGTTTTTCTTGTCAGTTTGGTAATTTTGCCCTGGCCTGGAAATGGATAGGTTTGTGACCAAAACAAGAAAAAAAACATTAGAATCTCCTGATGAGGAAAAGAAGAAGATAGTGGAAGTGGCTTGCCAGTCTGGGCAGGTGAAAAGACGTCGGCTTGAGAGCAATTTCAAAGATGAAGCATCTCTGTCTGCTACAGAAGAGGAGGACAAAGATTTTGCACATGCCTTAACCTGGAAGAAAATTGAAGCCGAGGGTTTGGATTGTGACTACACTTTGCTTTTCCAAAGAAGTGAGGCAGACATAGTCCTGAAAGAACTGGAAAAGGAGGTGGAATATTTTTCAGGTAATGCACATTAGTAAGTGATGCTCTTGTGAGGTTGTTGTTTTAGTTTTAAAATTATGAAAGTAACAAACAGAGTACACTTTGGGTTTTGAATGAACCCTAAGTCCAGTGACATATGTACATGCATATGCTCTTGTAAGCTGTAATGTCATTAATGGCCATTTATGGCACTTTGTTCTCATTTCTGTTTTGTGCAGCACACACATAATGAAAGACAGAATAATAATTCCCCACACATTTGTATCATCACCGTTCAAGCAGTTATTATACTGTCTTTCTCTATTAAAACAACTCTAGAGATAACACTTAAAAAAAATAATGAGAATTATATGTACTTTTTAGTATCTCAGTTGTGTTCAGCCATTACTTGACTGTTGAAGCCTGTCTATTACTCCACAACCTTTGTCATCTCCTTTAATCAATATTCTTTTTCCAAGCCCGAAGAATTTTCAGTGCACACATGTCACAATTGTGCATGAAAACCTCAGAAAGTTGTCTGGTGACCCTTAGCAAAAGTTATCCCCCTGACTCTAAGCTCACTTGGTTCTGAGGTGGAGATTGCTCTGTTTTCCCTTCTATGGTTGGGGCGGAGTTTACATTTGGTCCAGGATAACCAGGTTAAACTCCATCTAGAAGTTCTTGGGGTGTAGGACCATTCTTTACTAAATATGGACACACAAGCTTCAGCGCCCCCCCAGTACATTTTTTTTTTAATATACTGTACATATATGACCCTGGCGAGGAAACGCATCCAGTCCTTAATAAAACAGCTTCCTTTGGCATTACAAGGTGCTGAAAGGCCCTATTACTGCATTGTATTATGCATGCACCTCATATTTTGAATGACCATCCCACTACTTTAAGGGTTTGTTTAAAACTATGAGCACTGGCAGGCTAAATGACTCACTTGGGTCTAAAAGAGTTTCAGTAGTGAGGACTGAGCCTGTAAACTTGTGTTTGGTGATGGGCAGCATGTCTCCCAATCACTAAGTGTATTATTTAATTTACATGGGGTATTTCATGATTTACCCAATCCCTCAAATAACCCTTCATATTGTTTGGTGAGTTTTGAATTGCGGTATTTCAAATGCATTTTGCACCAAAAGTCATTTAACTTTATGCCTTTATTTTTAGAGCAGTTACCACATTATTGCCTCTGAAATTGGTCTTTTTATTTCATTTTTTCTTGCAGGGGATCTAGCTAAGGTTCATGTTTTTGGAAAGCTTCACAATATACCTAGAAGGCAAGCCACGTATGGAGACCAAGGGTTAAAGTACACTTTTTCAGGACTACAGCTGTCTGCCAGGCCATGGACACCCACGCTGGTGATGATCAGAGACCGTGTGACAGAGGCAACAGGGCACAGCTTCAACTTTGTATTGATTAACAGGTATTGGCAATTCATAGTGTCATTTAATACTCATGTTATGTGAAGCCTAGCTGTGTGATAAACGTTAGAGCAGAAAGTCCGCTTTGCACAGCAGTCTGTTCAGCCACTGACACTCTGTGTTGCTAGAGTAGTTTCCACGTCATGTGTCCTCCACCAGCCATTGGGGAGGCAAGAGTGCAAATGGCTGTTATCAATGGACTCCCAGACAAAAAACCCTACATGTGAACAATTGTCAGCATGAGAGCAGTAACAGCTGTCACTCAATTCGTACCCAGCTCTGTATAAAGCACTAATGAGAATGTCTGTCTTTGTTTAATATTAGCAAAAGCAAACAAGAACATTGTCTGTCTCAGAAGTATGAATGTACAAGTCCAAGGAAATTCAAAAGCCCTTAATAAAAACATAAATTGTAACCCTTGAGGAGGAGCTTTAGAGCCAGTGCATTACCACAGATTATTTATGGGTAGGCATATATAGACTATAAAGCCTCCAGTTGCTACTCCTACCACCACATGACCCTAAAGAAGGCACTTACCCTGCCAGAGTTGTCACAGCAGAAATAAAGGACCTATTTTATTGGTTGATGGTGATGTGTAAGCAGCTTTTACTACAGACAATCAACTACATGCACAAATTACAATATACTGTAAATATTATTAAACTCTGGTCTTCTTGTAGGAGTCTGGCACCTTGCATTCAAATCGCATGCCCAGTTTTGATCTGAATGGATTTCCTTTCACATCTTCAAAGATACAAAGTAGCTGAACTGCTGATTCAAAACTGGCTGTGTGTGAGTGAGTGGGCCTTGCAAGGCCACATCCAGGGCTCGCTCGTGTGTGCCCTGTGTTTTTAGGAGATGCTTAAGCCCCTGACATTTTGAATTCACATTCACATTTGCATTTACTTATTTGGCTGACACCTTTATCCAAGGCAACTTAAAACATTTATGATACAATTGGTTACATTTCTTTTTGGTTTTTCCATTTGGAGCACAGGCAGGTCATGTGACTTGCCCATGGTCACACTGTCAGTAGCAGGATTTGAACCCACAACCTCAGGGTTTGAAGTCCAAAGCCTTAACCAACTACACCAATTAGATCGAGCAGGTTTAAGAATGTATGTATGTCATTTGTCTTTTTTAGCGTGTTACAGTATGAAAAGTTTTTAAGATACTAATAAGGTCTATTTTACCCTTTAATGCATATATCCAGTGCCTTCAGGATATTTAGGGATTTGTTCTTTTTGTTTAATTATGATTCTGTAGTTTGAGGTAAGTTAGAAATCTGCATTGATTTAAGTTCACACACCTCTAATTATCATTCCTCATTAGATACCAAGATGGCAATGACCATATTGGAGAACACCGGGATGATGAAAGAGAGCTGGATTCAGCATCTCCCATTGCCTCAGTGTCATTTGGGGCCAGCAGGGAATTTGTCTTCCGCCACTGCTCATCACGGGGTAAAAAAGCTTCTAGGAAAATTGAACCTGTCTGTATAGAACTACAGCATGGCAGTCTGCTTCTGATGAATTGGCCCACCAATGTCTACTGGTATCACAGCCTGCCTGTTAGGAAGAAGGTCCTCTTGCCTAGGGTTAACCTAACCTTCCGTAAGATTGTGGGGCTGAACAAAACACAGAAAACCTCCTGAGAAGAACCTTTTCATTGTATGTTGTTACTGCCTTGATGGATTTTGTCTGTGGAGATTTTGTATTCATTAAACTTTAGTTTCAAAACATAAGTAGTGGGACACGTGGAAAATTCTATTCACACAGATGAAAGAAATTTGTTGCGTCATTTTAAAGCACTGGGCTGTTTCTCTCCCAAGCTTCAGCCTTAATCAGTCATTTAAGCTGCTTGCAAACAAGACTGCTAATTCAAAAAAACAAAGTTTGACTGTACACTGCAAAAAGAATTGTAAAATATCTTGCGGAAAAATGAGCCAGTTCAGGACAGGATTGTTAGGATCTGTACAGCAAATTAGTAATATCTTTTATGCACGTGTAATGCACAATCTGAACTGAAGAAAGAGAATTTAAAAGCTGAATTAAATACTGTTGCTAACACATCGATGTGGAAGCGTAAACAGTCAAATCTTTATTTAGTACAGCATATTTCTCAAAGGATAACATTTTAAAGATGAAGTACACTATAAGGTAATTGAAACAGCATGGTCAACTAATTACTGAGAGAACAATGAAAATGACAAGACTTAACAGAATGTACAGAACAGAAGAATAGTAGTAGAGGCTGACTGATGACACACAGTAATATATTAGTACAATAAGAACACTAAAGTCCGACAGTAGAACATGTCCAAAAGGAGGTGATCTAAATGTAACAGACAAAAGTTGGGTTTTTAGGCACAAATGAAACCTGCTTCAGGAAAAGTCACAGCTTTGACAGCAGGATTTGGAACCTATTCATGTTTTGTGAAGACAACTGTGGTAATCCAACCAAAGAGTTTATGAATGTTATCCATGTGAGAATTATGAGTCCTGCAATGTCTTGTGGGTGATATAAACATTAACTTCAACCATATGATATCAGAGGGCCATTAAGTATTGGTTTAAAACCAGTGACAAATTAAAATATGGACATTTTTGTACAAAAAGTAAATTGGTGGGAATGAGTTATCATAAGAAGCACTTCAGTTTTGTTCGTATGCAAGTTTGGGAAGTTGACAGACTTTCGTGATCTAATACAGAGGCTGTGAGCTTGTGTCTGGCCAATGGTTCTCTAGTGACAATCTTAACACAGAGCTGGATACCACCATAAAAGGAATATAACACAGTGCTGGTGAGTTGTGTATTTCAGCATGTACTGTAAAGAGACAATGACGCATCTCAACACCAAAGACAACTGACTATGTAACTGTTTTATAGTTACGGGAAAACCAAAATCCAGTCTGAACATATGTCCGGTAAGTGGTCTAAAAGCCAAATGGAAACAATAGACTGTATAAGACTGAAGTGATATATCACAAAAATGATCATATTTGAAATGAGGGCACTAGGCCTGGGTTCTTTAAAACTGGTAATGCTTTGTAAATCTGCCAAACTTAACGTAACACTATTAACAGGAATACCAGAGGGGCACCTTCTCAGGAGTGTAGAGCATCCACCAATTACTTTGTATAACTGTATGTCATATCATATGTTGCAGCCCTGTCCAATCGGAAAGAGCAATTTGATGATGTGCAACTTTATAAGCTGATGTACGTGTGGAGGATGAAAAGCCTTCAGTCAAGCTTACTCCCCACCATTGTGATCAATGTAGCTCAAACTGTCTGACATACAGTACGACAGGCACATATAAATACAAGATTTGAAGTCACATAGGACTGAGCAGGCAGAGATGGTGCTGAATTACTTTTATTTTTGATTTCACATTTTAAACTATGAAAACATTATTACAGTTCAATCACATTTATATATTTACATTCATACAGACTCCAGACACATTTATCCCTAACACACACATCTAGTGCAAGTCAATTGTACAAATGGATAAAAAATAAGGATTTATTATCATTTTTTTGCAGTATCAAAGATCAACAACACTGATTCATTTAACAGGCAACCAAACAAAACATTCAATATGGTGGGTAAAGAACCGTACAGTGGGCTTTAACCGAATTATGGAAGTAACAATTTTGTTAAAAAGTGGCAATGAAACTTTCACTATATCTGAAAATAAAATAACTCTTAGGCAGTTTTTGTGGCCACTTTCTCTGTAGACTTTCCTCATTTTGTAGATTTGTCCAATATTTGGATTGTATAAAACAATAACCCGTCCTCCATTTATTCCAAGCACACACAGCCCCAGAAATAATACTGGAGATAAGTAAGAAATATTAGTCCTGTACATGCACACTCATGACTTGAATTTAAAAACTCTTGCCAAATTATGTACAGTACAGTTGCACAATGAATCATTTTTACACCACATAGCTAATTTTCTTTCTGTTCTTCAACCAATGTCATCACAGGTACTTTACTCACCTTTACTGGTCAGTAAATAAAATAGAGCAATAAATGAAATATCATATGTAAAGAAATTTCATATAATCATTTGTCCTCTTTTTAACTTACTTGTATTTTTCTTTTACATGAGTGCAATATCTAAGCCTCCATCTCTTCCTAATTTATTATTAAACAGCTTACTCCTTTTGACAAATGCTCTATGGGAAAAAAACAGAAGTTGCCCTTTTGTAGGAGAGGGGTTGACAGGCACTTTTACGGTGGATTGTAGTCTTCCTTTTTCAGCTTTGGGCCCAAGATTGGAAATTTGAGTTTTAAGCCAGGAACAGAGGAAATAGTAGTCAGCTTTATGTTTATACTCTGGAAAGACAAGTAACTGAGCAAACCTTTGGCACATTGTAACACATTTACAGTATGAAACTGCTGGCACTCTGTTCATGGAGAGCAACGCCAGGAGTTTAGGGAATTTAAATGTATTTCGATATAGAGGGAAATTAACTGTTTGTACCTAAATGTGCATTGATGCACTTTTCTCTAGATAAAACCATAAAAGTAGGTACTGTATACCTAAACAGTACACAAATATTTGGATTTACCTTGATATCCAGAAAGTATTGCAAAAAGCCACAGACAGGTTTAAAATTTAGCCTCCGCTAAAGCAGACAAGGGCAGTAACGCTCTTCGCAACTCTGTCATACTTGTCTACATGGTGAGAGAAATCCATGCTGTACACGATGGCCTTCTGCATAGCTTACTAATGGTGGAGCCCAAAGACTGGCTATTAACAAGCATCCTGCTCACACTGACATGCAGGGAGAGGGAGATGAGGGCAGGTCAGCCAATACAGAGATTGTCTTGGTGCTGCTACTCATTGAAAACATGTCTCACTCTTCTATGCCATGCCCTGGACTGCAATGCAAACGTGTCAGTGCAGCTGTCCGGACTCTTTCGTAAAACAGCAGGTAAGCGTTAGAGGACAGGACCTCTTGGAGGGTGGCTTTTCGCACAGAGTCATCAGACACCCATAGCCACTGACTGCTGAGAGCAGATGAGCTTCTGGAAGATGATGGAGATCGGCGGTATGTCACAAAGTGTCCAGAGTGCATATCTCCATGATGGACCAGTACAGCTGTCAGCTTGAATAAGTACACAGATAAACTGTAAGTAGAAGACATTTAGGATTAGTCCCGTTTTCAACATGTGTGTACCTGTCTTATTTGGTAAATAGGAATTTCTTAAGATAGAATTTTCCGGCAAGTTATATTTTACAAGAGCAACTGCAGTTGGCCATTATATGATAAAAATGTTCTTATTCTGTTTGCATCTTAATGACAAACACATCCCGAGATTTTTCACAAAAGGAATAAAGAACCTTTGAGGTAAGCTAGGTAAAGTATACTTAGTAATCATGGTGCCAAATAGTGACGATATGCTGCATGTAGATTATGACATGCAAGAAAAAATTTCATAATATTCTGCACATGTGGCAGTAATGACTCTATACATCAAGCCTAACACAGCTATTCAGGGATGGAATGGAAAAATTTAAAATAAGTGTTTCTAGCGCATTCACTCCTGCAATTTCAATTTAACTACACAGTTGGATTTCTAGTTCAATCCTGTTTCACAAAGCAGAAAATGTGGCTTTGTTAAGGTAATACACCTATTGTCCAGTAAGTATACAGGGTTACGAGAAGGTGGTACTAGAGTTAGAAAAGCGAAGCAGACTGAGAACTGGTACCAGCACAGATCAGGAGTTGTCTGAACTTCATTAGTGCCACTGCAGGGCTGTGGAAATTATGTTCAAGGGAGCCCACAGGATGGGTATGCAACCATTCAGGGAGCAAAAATGTTTAGAAAGTAACACAGAAGCAATTGTTCTATGGGCAGTAACCAAACAAATGGGTTATGGGAG
Source organism: Erpetoichthys calabaricus (assembly GCF_900747795.2). Taxonomy (NCBI): domain Eukaryota; kingdom Metazoa; phylum Chordata; class Cladistia; order Polypteriformes; family Polypteridae; genus Erpetoichthys; species Erpetoichthys calabaricus. Next base: position 15,548,337 of record NC_041411.2, on the reverse strand, counting down.
TGAGCATGAGGGAGAGTTCCTCAAAACAAGTGAGAGACAGCAAAGAGCCTCTGTCTGGAACAGGTGACTTCCAGGTGCAAGTTTATATATGTCAGTCATATTTGGACAGGTAATTGTAAATGACTGCATAATATTTAGCTAGCTGACAAACAGACCTGTGTGTATTCAAAAATGGAAAGAAAAAAAAAGACACCTGAAATCGTGAGAGAAGCTGAATCCTGGACTTCCCCCTGGAAGGTTCAACATTCTGGCTGAACAAGCTCCATTAGTCATTGGCTTCTTAGTGCTTTTTGGAGCATCCTGATCTGCAGATTCAAATGAGGCTGTCATTACACATACAACTGTACAATGTTGTTTGTTTTCCCCCCACAAAACTCTTTGGGATCATGAAATAACAGTTAACAACTGAATTTGGACAAACATTACCTGACGTTCTGGAAGACAGCTTCTCTGATCCCAACATGGGAGGTTTCTGTTGTGATTTTTGACCTGAAACCCGGTGCTTATAGCAGTCCATGGACAAGAACTCCGAGAACTGCACATGCTCTTGGTGCTTGATTGGTGTGCCCTGGTTAGACCATGTCAGTCTCTGAAGGTGTATGCAGAGGCACTGGGGAAGCTGAGGGTGCAAAGCAAGCCTTTGAGAAACACAGCTGTGCTGCAGCAGTGCTTCTAATGACACAAATCAGCAGCTTAAAGAAGCCATCACGTCAAAACACAATCTTTACACTGCCTGACTGAATCAGAATAATCATTAACGTTTTGCATGTTCTACAAAAGGAATATCTGACAAACTTCTATTATTTTACTAATACTACTTGGTTTATACTGTAATTCGCTTTAAACAAAGCACTCAGTATATTAGACCATATGTGTATTTTTAAATACACTGAAATGATAATTTGGCAGTATGTTAGTAAATGTAAAAGGGAGACTAAATAGCTGTGCTGCAGTTAATTTTAACACCTTATTCTTCAAATCATTTTTTTTCTTGGTCAGAACTTTTGAACTTAGGTGGTTGTTGTGTCAAAATCTACTTAAAAGATTTGAACCTCCGGAGTAAGAAGTTTTTCAATTTTTTGTTCTGTAAAGATTTGCTCAAATTTCTCTCTCTATATATATTATATATATATATGTAAAATCCAACATCTGTCTGTATGTCCGCTTTTCACGAGAGAACTACTTAACAGATTTAGATTGGGTTCTTTTCCTAGAATTTGCTTGAACATTCCATTTGATTTTGCAACTTCTCTCATCGATTGCAGTACTAATTTATTCGTGTGAATCCAAGAGAGAGGCTGCAGGATGAGGGGAGGGGGAAGCGTGATGTCAGGAAGCGTGATGTCAGAAGAGGGGAGCCGGGCAGGGCCCTCCTCACTCACGTGCCAGCCTCTGTTTGAACCGCCTACCTCTGGCCATGTTTTGGAGCAAACCTTGCCTCTGTTTAGCTAGCCATACCTGTTTGTTTACTCATTTTTAAAGTTTGTCCTGTTTCACTACTATACAGGTGGAGCCACAGGGGACGACTAGTAGTTAATAAGACTATTTAATTCAAATTATGCTTAGTTTATAATACATGCAAGCAGAAATAAAAATTAGAAATATTTATGATAAATATTACTTTATATTACTTAATATTAATTACTAGTGCAAAGAAATGTTTTTAATTATGTGTTATGGGTTGTTAGACATAAAAATAAACTGTTAATTATAAAAAAGACATATCATCCTAGGTGGGAACGTCCAAGAGGGACAAAAATTTGGAAGTAGGAGGACATGAACAATATGGAGGAGAAATTTCTAAAACAAGCAGAATGAAAATTAAAAAGACAGATCTACTTGAAGGTGTGAATCTGTGTCATCGTTGCCGAAATGCTGTAAGAATATTCATTTTATTATTACTTCGCTTTCTCTGCAGTTATGACATTTATAAAATTGTATACCATACTACAGTGTTTTTTTCTGTGAATATTCAAAATGTTGTATCCCACATATATTTTTTCAACAGACAAAAATAATTATAATGCCTTTTACAAGAGTAGAACTATAATGGTTTAGAATGAGATAGTATTCCAGTAATTTTGAATGTTACTGTATCAATGAACAGGAGTTCACATTTTTAGGGTGCCATTAATGATTAAGTAAAACGTAAACCATTGTGGAGCTGGCCAGTCAAAAGCTAAAATCATCTGCCTTACCTTTCCTCAATGGTTTTTAAAATAAAATACATATCAACTTGTTGGCACCAAATTTCACATCAACAGTTTCAAAAGCAACTTGTTTCTTCTCTAACTTTCATACTTTCATTTCAATTATCATTATCATACCTTTCCCAACTTAAGATGCTTGATAAAAGTTGTCCTCTGGCTTCCAACAATCTGGCCATTTATCATCCTGTCTGTCTGCATAAATAGTGGAAAGAAATAAAGGGTTACTGGACTAATGTTTTTTTGGAAAGAACAAAATTGTGTAATTAAATACCTTTTGATTTATACTCTGATGCATTGCCTAATAAACTGTTCTCATACTGAGCAAACATTTTGCCATATTGATGATTACAAATTACACATTTATCCATTTTATTTATGGCCATTTGGGACTATTATTAAAAAAATACACTTTTTTCCAGTGTTTTATTATTACAGTTAGAGATAGGCATGATTTTGGTCGATTTAGTATTTTAAGTACCTGCTTTTTTGATTAAAAGTAAACAGAGAGAACTACAGTGACGCCTAACAATACCATTTAATTCTTGTAACATATAAAGGTTAAGTTGCAAATCTGGACAATTACTATATATTGCACAGAGCATTTAATTAATCAATTTTTATTAAGCTAATTTTACACATCATGCAATTATATAATTAGTTTGCTCACACCTAGAATTTAGTGTTGTTTATTTGTTCCCATTTACAAAGTGTATTATCGTTCACAGAGCCAAAGGGCTGCGAATGCCGTAATTCTGGCAAAAAGTCAGTGGCAAGTGACATCCTAACAGTTTTCAGTATAAACTTTGTTTCATTATACCACATACATTCAGGCCTTTTTTTAAATTCAGCAGTGTATCACCAGTAGGAGTGACAAATGCATTCAAGTTGGAGGTGGGATTGCATCAGGGATCGGCTCTGAGCCCTTTCTTATTTGCAATGGTGATGGACAGGTTGACAGACGAGATTAGACAGGAGTCCTCGTGGACTATAATGTTTGCTGATGACATTGTGATTTGTAGCGATAGTAGGGAGCAGGTTGAGGAGACCCTGGAGAGGTGGAGATATGCTCTAGAGAGGAGAGGAATGAAGATCAGTAGGAACAAGACCGAGTACATGTGTGTAAATGAGAGCGAGGTCAGTAGAATGGTGAGGATGCAGGGAGTAGAGTTGGCGAAGGTGGAGGAGTTTAAATACTTGGGATCAACAGTACAGAGTAACGGGGATTGTGGAAGAGAGGTGAAGAAGAGAGTGCAGGCCGGGTGGAATGGGTGGAGAAGAGTGTCAGGAGTGATTTTTGACAGACGGATATCAGTAAGAATGAAAGGGAAGGTCTACAGGACGGTAGTGAGACCAGCTATGTTATATGGGATGGAGACACTGACACTGACCAGAAAGCATGAGACAGAGCTGGAGGTAGCAGAGTTAAAGATGCTAAGATTCACACTGGGTGTGACGAGGATGGATAGGATTAGAAATGAGTACATTAAAGGGTCAGCTCAAGTTGGACGAGTGGGAGACAAAGTCAGAGAGGTGAGATTACGTTGGTTTGGACATGTGCAGAGGAGAGATGCTGGGTATGTTGGGAGAAGGGCACTAAGGATAGAGCTGCCAGGAAAGAGGAAAAGAGGAAGGCCTAAGAGAAGGTTTATGGATGTGGTGAGAGAGGACATGCAGGTGATGGGTGTAACAGAACAAGATGCAGAGGACAGAAAGATATGGAAGAAGATGATCCACTGTGGCAACCCCTAACGGGAGCAGCCGAAAGAAGAATCATCATGTTTTCAATTGTTCCTGAATGTTATATAATAAACAAATGTCTTATTTGGCACAGAAGGCAAGTAAATTCCTTATGTCATAGTTGATAAAATTTGCATTTGTTCAAATAGTTAACCTTGCAAAATAAATCTTAAATTCTTAACTTAGACTCTAAAGCTAGTCACAGATTTCTATGGAATTTATTGACTATCCTATAACCAGCTGTCTTGTATCTTATATAAAGTTGTAGTGACTGCTAATTTTATAGTTCTGTTCATATATAAGTTAACACTGTAGATTTAGAGATTCATGTTAGGCTTTGACTTGGGGAGCTTCCGGCTTAGGAGGGCCTGCTGTATATATGTGAAAGGGGAATGAGATTTATTTTTACATGCCAAAGACCAGAATCTTATACAGGCTTTTCTGTCACTCACCTTAGTGCAATTCTCACACTCCACATCTTTAATAGTCTCTGAGGAGATGAAATGTTGGAGACACTGGTCCAATGTCACAGGTCGACCCTGTCAAAGAAAAACATGTTAAGTGGATAAAGCTGCAGTTTTAAATGACACAGCATATTGTCAGCCCTGGGCCATAGCTTTTGACATTTTGTCAACCTCCACATAGTCGGCTCATTAAGTGGTAGATAATGCTTACCCAAACTGCAGTGGGAATAGAAAGAGAAAGGCTGTCAAATGAGTCGTACCGGATTGGGCTCTACATGTGAGAAAAAGAATAATAAAAACATATCTCAGAATACACACTGAAAATTACCCTGTTTATTTATCATCTCTAAAAATTAGACTAAGAAATTGTGTTGAAATAATAAGCTTTTTGTAAATGAAAAAATAGTTAATACAACCTGCTTTCCAAATGATATAGAAAAAATACTTTTCTCTAATTTTTATTTTCTTTTTTGCATTACTTTTATTTTTCTTCCTAGTGAACAGATCTGCTGTTAAAATCTATACAGTTGTTTAATTATACTTTTTTTTACAACATATAACTTGTCTAAAATAGGAAATAAAATATGGAGAGCACTGTGCGCAGTCTGTAATGTTAAATTGTGATATACATTGCTGAATTTGTATCAGTTTGTTAACCACTAGGGGGCACGCTCATAGTAACCCTCTATCCAAATATTGTTGGCAGTGGCTTTATATACAAAGGATATTTGACTGAACTTAAAATCTGGTTTACCACTGGAGAAACACAATATAGAAAAAATAAGAAATACAAAGAAAGCCCTACTGCCTTCCTAAGCCCACCTATGTCGGTCCTGTCCTTCTAACAGAGTCGGTGGTGCATCCACATACCACCAATATGTCTCTCATAAGCTCCCTAGGACCTTTCTTCTTTCTCTCTCTTCCTCCTTCCAGCCAGGCTAATGCTTGCTAAAACTTACTCCACACTCAATATCCCTCTGGGAAGGAGGCTGCTTCATCCTCATGGTCAACAGAGGCTCAATATTTGTATCATGAACACAACGTTTGTTTCTGTACTGCTCAACTATCCAGCTGCCAATTTGAACATAGGAACAGCACAGTGTGTCCCCTAACATCTTTAGAGCACAGTTAATATTTACTCCATCTTCATTTCTATCCTTACCTCAAATCCTTCCCAACTCCATACCACATTATAGAGTTGCCCCCTTGGCAGTAACTACTTCTTTTTTTCCCAGGGGAATGCAAATTGTCCCAGACAGTAACCAGTTTTGTCTTTAATGCACACCACTGCAGAGAAATGACCTCGTCAAATGTCTCCATTGTCTAGTTCCATCACACAACTTGTTTGCACTATTGCTTTGACTTCTTAATGTGTACAAAGAGTACAAAACACTCTTTGTAGAAATGCTGTACAAGTATGTTGTCCTCTTATCCGTATGCTCATTTACCTCATGAGCACCTTAAAATATTAATTCAATACAAGAGCTTATGAATAAGCAAGCTATAACTCTCACCTGATGTTCACATCGTTTGCATACCATATTACTGGTCAGTCGCCCATGAAAGGGATGATGAGATTTCCAGGGATTTGGCATGGGTGGTAATTGACCTAAGAAAGAGTTAACATAAAAAATAAAGATGTAAACATACATATATGTATGTAAAAAAAATTTTTTTTTTTTTAAGTAAAGCAATTTTATTTACTTTAGTTATAAATGCACTAAAAAGAAGAAATACATTTTTCTTCAACCACAATTTTCGTGGTTGTATGTGTCTAAATAAAATCGTGGGGTGCTCATAAATTGATTCAAACAATTTTTGAAACTTGTTCAGCATGGTGGAGAATTATAATGTTGTTGTTTTTTTTATATATTTTATGATGAAATTAGTTCATTAAAAGTAGTACTCTATTAATTGATTGAATTAATTAATTTTTGTGCGCCCCACAATTTTATTTTGCCACATACAGCTATGAAAATTGTGGTTAAAGAAAAATGCATTTTTTGCTTTTTAGTGCATTTATAACTAAAGTAAATAAAATCATTTTACTTAAAAATATTTTTTATATATTTTATTTTTTACTTTATTTTGCAAATGATTTTTCTTTAATAATTTTTAATGAACGGGAAGCTTCTTTAAAAGTATTACATAATATATCTTCTTTGCAGAATTATTTGCATACTAAAAAAAATATATATTTTTTGGTCTCTAGTTTTCTGTTCAGGCTCTTATGGGATTAGCGCTCGGTCGCTGCAGAAAAAAAATATTGACAACAGAACGGCAAGCTTACGGCAGTACTTCCACACCACGATCATCACGGCTACTACTTCGCAATTGTAAACAAGTCGGCACACATATTTACCCACTCCACTCACTGGAAGAGGCAAGTGGGTAATATTGTGCGATATTCTCTCTCCGTCATTGTTGTGTGTGCGTTAATTAGAATTACATAACCATTAATTACAGAGAAATTTGTTACATGATTGCATCGGTTGTGATGGATTATTGTATTGTCATCGATACTGAACACGTATGCAAAATTTGAAGAAATTCGCTTCTCCAAAAGTGGATTTAAAATCAGTTGCAAGATTTGACCCAGACCAACAGACAGAGGAGTCAAGTTAAATAAAATCGTTTAAAAAAAGATAAGGGCATTAATTGTAAACCTGTCAGCATAAGCAAATTACTTAAAGTCGGATTTTTTGGACTAGTCTAATAAAGTGCCATGTGTCCTTCTGTTAAGAGACGCCTAAAGCTGATGTTACATTACGCGACATTTTGACATGGACTATGACAGATTTGGTGACTGACCAAAGAGAAAATCAAACCCTTTTGACTTAATCCTAGCCAGTTGCAGACTAGTTGATCGCAGGTGTTGGCTATGTCACATTACACGACTGACCTTATGGGAACATGCAGCCAACTGCCTCTGACTGGTTAAGATTATATAAATGAAGGCTAAAACTGAAAGTCATTGGAAAAGTTGTCTAATGTGACATAGCCTTTAGCAATGAAATATTTTTATTACTGTACAGGTGTCCACTCTAAAAAAAACATTCCACTAACAAAAATGCTTCTGAGGTATAGTAATTACAAAGAAGGAAAATAAAAAGAGAAAAGCTTATGTTACCTCGACTTCGGCAGCTGAGATTCTTTTGATCTTGGCTTTCAGTACTCTGAAAAAGTTGCAGAACAAGTATTTTTGTCATGGAAGGATCCTAGGGTGACCCTTTTCCCCTTTATACTCCTTATTACGTAGACCATAACAGAATGCCCCATATCCCATACTCTTACCACACTGTTAAGGCTGACTGCTACTACAGTTTAACACTCCCCCTTTTTGGACATTCTACAACCCCATGCACCTAGACAGAGGACTAGAACAGGCAGGGGAAATGTTACAAACGTATTCATGTATTATAGATAATATGGCCAAAATAATAAAGGAAGCAAAATGAGCGAGACATAAATATTATTACAAACTAAGCAGACGCTTGCAACCAGGTGATTCTCTGTCTTATGTTCTGGCCCAGCTTGGTTTTTTGAATGGAAGATGTGATGGCCAGGCTTTCTCCATGGATGGAAAATGGCAGAGACAGACAGCATGCATCCATCAAATTCTAATGATCCTTGACACGCCTCTTGCAAGAATGGGTGAGTGTAGTTACCGCCCCCCAATGTCTAGCCCATCTTTTGTTCCTGTCAGCATTTTATCAAAGGATGCACAAATATAGTTTCAGCCAAACAATTAAGAATATATACAGTAGGTAATTAAGTTGCAAACTGCCTCTCTCAGACTAACCAATGTACTTATCTCTTCCAGTCCAGGCTTTCTTCCTGGAGGGATGGCTCATAGAATGTAAAGTGTTCTGCACACCTGGCCCACTCTGGTCAACTACCCCCCTCCCTGTCACAGATAGACGGAGCTCTTAACAAAGACTCTTATCTGATCTAATAGGGTCATAAATGTGCCAGAGCAATAGCTGGTTTATCCTGCTTCTTTACATTTTAAAATGGCATACTCAGACAATAACTTTCCTGCCTGTTTAAAACCTTCTTTTGTTAACCATAAAAAGATACAATAAGCTTGATATTATACTCCCTTACAATAATATCTAAATAAAACATTATTGTGGCCTCCACCACCCTGCCCATAACAGCAACCTGCAAACTGTTAGCTAATTAAATGAACATTTAAATTTACTGAACACATTATTATTGTATAATAATTTATAATGGTGTTTTAAGAATCTAGTTATAACCTTTCTACAGTACATTGCATCTCCTACAATGTGGCACTTTGTTTGTGAGGCTTTGCTTTGCCAATCCAAGTTTTCTACCCACATCCAGGCATCCTGTGAGGACTCTGAAATGGTGTCCCTCAAGATTCAATACTAGAACTCCTTTTTTTCTCTTTATATATTTCATTAACAGAATATTAATTTTTATTCAAATACTGACTATGCCAGTTTCTCAAACCCATTGGAAAATTCAGATGGTTTCTTCATTTTCAAGATTTTCAAAATGAAAGCCATCCTTTGATTTCAAGCACAACGCTATACTGTGATACTTTATGGTTACACTTTTTAAAGCCATGTCTTACTACTCTGTCATTCTTTAATATGTCATTGTATTAAGTCTCCCTCTTCTTGACATCCAGTGCTGGCATGAGGTGTACCATGGAGTAGATATTTAATCACCAGAGATGTTTGTGGTACTTTGCCTTATTTTTCATTGTTTGCCTATGCCATGATGTACTTCACAAACTATGGCTGACATAAGATAGCACAATTTAATTTAGGAATAAGGACTTTGTTACATAAAGCTCTTATTAAATACAGAAAGAAAAGCAAAACTGTACACATACATAGTTCTTCATACTGCATTTTTAATTCTGAATTTTTTGGTAAATGTATTTGGTGTTTTTAATTTTGCCCATATTGATTTATGCTGCATTTTTACCGTGTTGCATTTCTAATTAGCACTGAACATGCTTGACTTCTAAATGAAAGTGTTCTTTACAAGAATATACTGAGCTTAACTGAACTGAAAGTTTACAGGAAAGAAGGTTAACAACTACATTTGTTATGAATATTCACCCACCCACTGTTGGTCAACACCATGTTTCATGTAACCTATTTATAAGGCTCTGTCACCAATGCATGTAACTACCCAATGTCCACTGATGGCGACTGTCAGTTAAACAACACTTAGTTTATAAATACCATGCTTAGTTTTACTAATGTTCCTATTTCCTTATTTGGCCTGCCAATTTTAGTATAAAAAAAAAAGAAAGAAAAAAAAACAGATACAGTTGGTTTTCCTTCGGACACTGATGACATTCCAAGATAATTATATGTTCTTTCTTGTGTTGCTTACAAAACATTGTTTTTAGAGTATAGGGGAGAAAATATATCAGAAAGACTGAGAAGGCGATTCATTTCTCACAGATGTTATAAAGCATGATATCTCCAAGTATAAAAAAGACTGAGTGACCTGCTGCAATTTATCTGCACAAACTATGACCCTCCATGCCACTTTACTGCACCACACAAAAAGGTCTAATGTGAGTGGATAACTTGAAATTACATTGATTACCCAGTAACATTTCATTAGCATTACAGAGATAAATTTATAAAAGATGTGTGCTTACTAATTCACTGAAGGCAAGCTTCAAAACAGCAGTTTCAACAGACTGTACCTGCTTACCTCCAGTGACTGGACATCAAACAAATGTGTGATGTGAGGATGATGGTCTCGTTCTTCTTCAAGTGATGATGTGAGCACATGGAAGAGTTCGTGAGCATCCTAAAATATGGAAATTCATAAGAGTGAATGAAGATTTTAAAGCTTTTTTTTTTTTAAAACACACGCCCACTGCTGCAAAGCTAAGCTGAAATGTTCAAATAACATTTACATGTTTCTAAATAAAGTATCTACAACAAACACCTGGAGCGTAACACACACTAGAGGTTGCCTTGGCTGCACTACTTGCCTTCTCCACATTGTCATACAGCTCAGCGTAACCCCCTGATAGCTAGAGTAATCTTTTCTAACTTGTTTTTACTTCTGGCCAGCAGAGTTTCACTACAATCAAGCTTTTAAGCAAAACCAGACTCTGCTTAGTCAATATGATTTTGCCCTGTTTTGTGTTCTGTTTCTGAACATTCATTCCCAACCTTGCTTTTGCTCTTAACGTTTTCTGCACCCCCTCATAAATTCAGGTTAATCTATGCAAAGTTAAAAAAAAAAAACACAAGCAGATTTAACAGAAGCCAGAATTCCACCTTAGGCATAAAAGATGTTTCTTGCAATACAATCAAGAAACTCTTTCCCTGAATAATGGTTGGCTGATGCTAATCACAGCAGTTCATCAGCTGTCCACTTCTTCACATCATAATGATAATGTCTAACACTCTGGAAGTGCACACACACACGTACACACACACACACAATCCAGTATATCTGTGTTTACCTGCTCTTCAAAAGAACTGATTTGCCACCGGTTCATCCGCAACACCTCCAAAAGGTTCCCTGCATCCAGGATATCGTCTTCTACTGCCTCCCGGTTAGATAATGCTGTCATAGGATACATTAGTGATGAAAAAGAATTGACCGCTTGCAAGACACCACATTTACAGCATTCTCTCCAGCCACTGAACAACAAAAACAATTCCAAATGTCATTCATCATTGTCCCAAGCAAAATGGAGAAGCATGTGCCACTGCTGGTTTCCTTGTCATAAATATTGTACATCTCATGAATGAAGTGGTAATGGCAGAGTCAACACACGATTCCTTGCAGACTTTCTCCAAACATACCTTTGAGAAGTTGAAGGAGGGTTGATGACAGCTGGGGGTGTTGCTGTTGCCGATTCTGATCCATGCTAGATCTGTTAGTATACTCTTCCAACCAAGAAATAAAGGAGGGACATGCTGCTAAGCCCTGAAGGAGGGAGTTCATAAAACACGTATTTCCTAAATTCAGAAGACCTGGTACCAGACCTGTCAAAAAAACAATAAAAAAAACAAATAGTGACATGAGTGCTACTATTGTTTTGGTTTTTTTTTTGCCTTGCTGTCTGTACCAGAAATAAGCAAAATTTCATTCTGAAGGACAATTGTTAAATTTTGTCATTGCAGCTGTCAAGGAACACCTTTCTTAATCAAATTCAAATCATTCTTTCCATGTATTTGAAACTACATTTGTGCACTCAGACATTGATCTGGGCGACCACAAATGTCCAGAGAGCTGTTTGTACACCTCCACATTTTTTTTCCACGCAAATGGCACCCACACAATCCTATTCACCTGGAAATTAGCAATTTGTAAATTGAATGGCATCCACCTAATCTGAAAAGACAACTGTTCATCTTCCATAAATGCTTAAGTGGGCTCACTTCATGTCCACTGGAGTATGTGGGAGCCCTTAGCCATATTCTGTTTCTTTTTTTTTGATGAACTGCACATTAAAGTTCAGATACAACTTACAAATATATGTTATGGCAAATTTGTATGACTTCCTGGAATTTAGCAGTACAGGATTATGATGAGTCTCTTTAGTTTGAAGCTAACCGTATACTTTTCTTGACAAACAACTTGCCATCAGTTAAACATAGCCGCCATTCTCTCAGTGCTTTGTGATCATAAACTGACCTCTTCCATCCAAAAAGGTTAGCTGCTCGTGGTAGCTGATGTTTAAAAGAACCAACAACTTTCACAGTGACCTTACTGTACAAACGGCAAAGAATGTGCTTCTGTTAAATTTATACTGACTCTAAGTAAAGATGTTCCTAACAATAATCCAGGCTTTTCAATAAACATTTAAGAGGCTCAAGAACAACAGTCACACTTAGAAAAAAGCGCAGCAAACATCCCATTAACACGTACCTTTTTTCCGTTTCTTCTTCTCAGTGATTGGTCCCCAAAGCACATACACACCTGCGGCCAAAGCAGCTGCGATTCCACCAATCACTCCCCAGTTCTTCATCATTTTATTTCTAGAAAATATTTGAAAATTGGAGTTAAAGAACGCTTTGGCTCATCAAAGCATGTTCAGTATCTGCTTAGCACTGCTTGGGTTGCACCCTGAATGCTAAAGGCAGCGGATCCAAACCACAGTTGCAAATGAAACAAAACATATAATTTGACCAGGACTGTGACTTACGATATACAGTGGAGATCCTGGTAAGTAAGGACCCCCGAAATGCAGAAACTACTCAACCCTGTTGTAGCTAAATATCAATGTTCATTTACATGTCTGATCCAACACTTTTTGAGATTTTTAATTAAAAACTCTTTATGCACAGGCTGCAGTGGTTATTTCTGTTTCTGCAGGAAATCTAAACCTGCCTAATATTTTATAACAGAAATGCCAATGAAACTCAGAAGAAAAGCTGATTTCAGGAAATGTAATAGTGAAATGAATTCCTAACGGTAACCCAGACTTACAAAGATTACATAACCAAGTGTTTTCCATGTTATGTAAAACATATTCAAATAAAAATACACTTTGCTCTTTTCCTAACATGAGTTACAACAAGAAATCACACAACCGAAAGCGTAGAGTACGTACTGTAATGTCAGAAACACAGATGACAATGACAACGATGAGGGTGATGACCTCTGTACCGTTCCCAACATGACGAAAGGCAGAACACACTGGCTTCCACTTCTTTTAAACTGTGGAAAGACCGTAGCATGTAATTTTCTTTGACATTCACCCGAGTTTATTCTGATTTTCGCAGCTGCAGAGTAACATGTTATCTCCAAGCGCTGGTAATCCAAGCCAGAACTGAATCTGAACCCTAAGCTCTGTAAGCTGCTCCACCACCCCAATGGTTACATTTGAAAATGTTATTATTTACTAGCATCGCTACATGTCAATGTTCATGCTGTTTTGTAGTCAGACATCACCGAAGCCACTACTCTGATCTTTTCATTACAAATCATACACATTTGTCAGGTTTCATTTATCTTTGTCCCCTACACATTTTCTCAATTTACTCTTATTCCTGTGAAGCCTACTTCTACTTAACAGCCCAAAGCACAATATGACAATCACAATTTAAATTCAATTGACGTCTGTCCTCATAAGTGTACATTGGGATTAGCCTTGAATAAAGTTGTCAACCAAATGGAAATGTCTGACAGTTTATCCACTGTCATTAAAAACATTTAAAAAAATATTGCAACAAGCTACTTTCGGTGAAGACCACAGCTAGATTTCGCCATGTGCTAATGCTGTAATGTAGAAGTGAAAATGTCAACAACATTAAATAATTAGCACTTTGTCTACTGAGCAAACTGTCTCTAATACTTCAACAAGTTAAGCAAGGGATTGAAGAGATGGGCAATTACTATGAGAGTCATTGTCTCGTTAACAACACCAATAACGCATACAGACTACAAATCTAGTGAAAAGCATATCTACAAAAGTGAGGAATAACCGTATTATTATTAGGAATTCATGAAATACATTTTTTATTGTATAAAAGGACCATTGGGAGTTGATCCTTAATACAGAACTGAACATGAAACAGGCCAAGGATGGACAAATGTGGCCCTGCAAGAATGTGGGGCGTCTGTTTCAACCAACCAGAGTTTACTGTGAGCCTGTGTGGGAACATCTTTATTCAGTTGTACTTGATTACCCATTTCTGCATTTTAAAAATTGGGGCAGGTTGAGTTTTCACTTTATTTATTTATTTTTTTACTTTTGCACTATTTTAGCAGTTCTTGAACAGGAGTAAGCAGGTTTGTATTGTAATGGCCATATGACTGAATTCACTTGGCACAGTTTCAGACAGCAACATGCCAGCGTTAGACACAGACGCTAAAAAAACAGCACAGCCTGCATGGAACAAACCTGCTGCTGTGAAGAAAGCAGTACGAAAAAGAAGTATTCTGAGCCAAACAGAAAAGGTAAAAAGTATATTTGCAGATTTGTTAGAAGACCAAAATAAGTACACAATTCAGGCTAAACAAAGATTTAAATGAAGCAAGGAGTTTATTTTACCATCTGGTCATAACAAAATCTCTCCAGCTGTCCATGGCTGTGTATGCCCACCCTGTTATACAAGACATATTACGGCCTCATAAAGCTGTTGTAAAATATGAAACTTACACTGGGTAAAGGTACAAGAATGAAGTATAGTGATACAAGATACAGTTGGAGAAGTGAAAAAATGTCTCAAAGTGGTTGGCTATATGAACAAGAGCTAAACAGTGTACATATTCACTTATCTATGCAGAATCAATTATCTTTACATTATGTGTATGGTTACTGTAAATCACTTCTATTTACTTTTTTTAAGCTTTTTAAAAATGTTGAGGCTTGAATTTAACATTTAATCAATGAACAATGACTCCTAATCTGGCAGTGTGGATGAAAGTGCTGAAAAAGTTTTTGTTTCTTAAATGATGTATTTTTAGATGTGAAACTAAGGATTGATGGCATAGGAAAAGAGAAAAAGAATTTTGGAGAGATGTCCACACTAGAATGAAATGTGATGAGGCATATTAATAACACATAAGGGAGTAGGAGCTTGATGACCATATGAACTAATAAGCTTTACTGGCCTTAGCCCCTGCTTATTTGGGATTTCCAAAAAAAACACTAACAGTAATTCCATCCTACTATAATCAAGGATGGGAGTCACCAATAATCATATTTTAATAACCAAAATGAGATCCCACATTTTCAATTGTTCACCAACAGACTTTGTATAAGAAGCCCTTTATCTAAAACTAGCCATGCTACCCATTGAAGACAGGAATGGAATAATTTAAAAATATCTGCTATCTGTAACCCATGGGTGCACCTCCAGTGCCTTCCCTCGGTATCTGCGTGTGTTTCAACCTTTCTTGACTTGCACCCCCCTGTCTCAAGGGTGTCTGCATAAAGTCTGCTTCTCAGACTTGGCCATGATTTTCAAGATGCCTTTCTCGCCTCCTGTCTGCTTTTATATTTACTATCTTTGAAGGTCACTCTCTCTGGGTGCCTCCTATGCTGTTTCTCATCAACCTGTGGCTACAGTCGCATTTTCTCTTTCTAGCATGTCACCAAAGCCAAACTGACCAGTCATACTGCTCTAAGGGCCAGGGCACACACACACACACAGACCTTAGTGTTTTATTATATAGTAGACAGGTATTTATTGATAATTAAAATCTACTACCAAAATTAAAATGGAATTCAACAACAGCTTAAAGATTATAAAATATATGTTTAGCATTACTCAGCTTGAAATAATCAAAAGAATAAACGACCAAGTTAGAATTGTTTTGTGAATTAAAAGCCATTGGGAAAGGAGAATGTTGGGTGGGGGAGGCAGGGATTAAGAGGTTAATGTATGTATGATGAGGGGTCTATGGTGCCATGGAACAACGAGTTTATGAACAGACAAATGTGGATTAAAATGTCTAGAAAGGCAGTGAGGAGGCCTAGCTGGTGGGCAAAGAAGAGAAATCAAGGGTGGCACAAGTAGGAGAGACGACCAAACCCTGACATGCACAGAGGCCTGAGTTAAACCAGTGCAACGGCAGTGGGATACAAGGAGTCAGTTACTTCTTTTAAGAAAAACATCAGAAAAATGGGGACTGGCAATATAGACACGTAGAGTACCATTTTAATGCTATTTCGAGGTTGCTGATCATGAAAGTGATCATTTGAGATCGGATTCTTTACTGGCGGTCCCAGCCCTCTAAAAAGCCACCCACAGAAGGTTAAAATAATGACATATTTCAAACATGAGCACATGGGTATTGTTTTAGTATGACAAATATGGGGTTATTTTGGGGTTTCCTTTGTTTGGAATCTAGACCAAAAGAGTAAAAAAATGGGCAAGTTTCTATTACAATCAAGAATATTTTGACTTTAAACATTTAAACTGAAGCACACATTTTAATATGTCAAATATCCAACTATTCTTGTTTATTATGTACTTTTACCTTATGAAGTAGCTCATTACATTTCTTATGAACACCTCGAATAAGGGCATTTACGCTAAATCAAACTAATCCCCATTACCACCCCCCCCACCCCCCAGTCAGTGTCTTAACAATATTTCACTGCAATATCATGGGATTACCATACCATCTTCTAAATCCACTTAATCCTGAGCATGGTCTTTGGGGGCTGGAGCCTAAACCAGCAAGCATAAAGCGCAAGGCAGGAACAATACCCCAGGACATTGAAGAGTGAACACACACTCACACACCCAACAATCCACCTAACCTGCACATCTTTTTGTTAAAACGCGACACGTCAGACTGCTGTAATTGCGGGTATCATTTACAATGGGGTTCTCATCTTCGGGGTCTGTAGTGTGCGCAGATTTTCATTCCAACCACTTTTGTAATTAGAAGGCAGGCCTAGCAGATAGTGATATTTAATTATATGGCATATGTGGTAGTGCTTTCAAGACAAATCTTTTTCATACTGTAGATTTTTTCATTTTCTGAGAATGTTATCTATTTATTTTGTGATCCAGAGACGATTTGTACCTCTTGGTCCATCCCCCTCTCTCCCAATTAATTCAAAACGCTGTATTAACACATATACTTCATGATGCGTATACACTTTTATACATTTGCATCTCATTATTAACTGATGGCTGGTTAAGTAAAAAAAAACAGGCAACGACTGAAACCTGCAGCCACTGTGGACATCCAGGGAGTTGAGTACGCCTGGTTTGGAATAAATTACCTTAAAGATGAGATTGTTTACCTTTAGTGTCGTTGTTTTCATTTTAGCATTTTAAAATTTAGTCATAAGAACTTAGTTTTTTTTTTTTTTAATTCTAAATCTGGTTAAGAATGTACGATACTCAACGGGCCACACCGATGTCAGCTGCCTGGACCTCACCCGTGCGCATCGGTCTGCTCACTCGAGCTCATCGCAGCCTATTTATTCGTGTAATAATAAAGTCATCGTTTAAATGTACGCTGTGTTAAGTGCATTGGATTTTTCGTATTGATGTACGGTATACTCTCTGATACTTGTCTAGATACTTTGTTCATTTTCAGATTATGCTCCCTCTTGATTACAATTCATATTAAACCAAAACAATCTCTGAAAATGTTAAGTACAGAGAATGCAACTCTACACAAGGTCACCAGCAGGTGCTTTGACACAAGCCTTTCCTCGCTCTGCTCCGTTCTGTTCTGCTCTGTTCAGTCCAGCCGGCACCCTCGGCTTTGGCAGGCCCGTCCCGCACTTCTCGCGGCTCTTGTCCCCTTCTTGATCTCGGGCAGATGCAGCCTCTCGCATTTGCCGGGATCGAACTGCGAAAAATGGCGCGGCCGAGGCGTTGCACACGGAGCGTAGAGAGAGGGGACCTGTCGCAGCTGGAAGTGCTCGACTGGCTTGGACAGGTAAGCAGACACGGCCTTTTTGATCCGCATGACAGATGCAAGACCCCCGCCCCTCGCACTCACTACCTGCCCGAACGCGTGTCCTGTTACAGACTCGGTTTTTTCCCGTCACTTTATTACTAATTAATGTTCTGACCTGACTGTGGAACCCGTTCGCAGAAACTCCCTGACCATCCTGTCAGCGGCCTCCGGTTTGGCCTGCATTCTCGAAGCCGTGAACGAACTCTGCGAAAGGCACCATCAGAAGTCGAGAGAGCTGACAGCGGAGGAACGGCGGCAGCACTTGAATATCGCGGAACCAACTTTACAAGCGGAAGTCTCGGCAGCCTTGGGTGTCAATGAATGCGGAACAGGAAAGGAGCCGGCCGGAAAAAAATGACAGCTGCACCTCGGAGTGCGCGTCGCGTCAGTCGCTACCGTAGCTGCGTCGGTGGCAGAAGTGCAGCGGCCTCACTGCCACTAGCCAAGGAGACAGTCAGGAAAAAGAAATCCCGAAGCGAATTAAACGATTGATTTGGGGAAAAAAGATTCCGTCATTTGAACCGTTTGAAACATTGCATTGCAGGGCCATCTGGTGGTCAGATGGTGTCAGTAAAGAAACCCAACCGTCAGACATTCGACATCTTATCGACAGAATGAAAGAGGCACTAGTTAGGGAAGTGGTGTGGAGAAACGTATGCAAAAATCAGAATCAATGTTTGTTTTTCAGTATTTAATAAAAATCATTTGCTGACGTCATATTCTGGACAAGCCAATATGTTTTTTTTGCTTGATTTGAACTTTATATGGCAAATACATATACTGAAATTTCTCCCATTTAGAACTAATTACCGGGATTTCTAGATGAGGAGTTGCTTGTATTGCTGTCCTTGTCTAATGGGTAGTCTTTTGGGGTGTGTGGGGTTGCCCATTATTATGGGCACCCTTGTGGGAAGGGGGACCCCTTTGGGGTTTCCAATCCAATTGGCACCATTTTCAGCCTTATGGGTTCCAATAAGAGTTTCCAGGAGACTGAAGACGCAGTTTAAGGGAGTCTTGAGATGTCTGCATATATCTGTACACCTTGGAAAACAACTACATGATTTGCCACATTATAATTGTTTTTCTATTGCACTCCTTTAGTCAATGTTTACATGTCTGCACTGTGTTTGCATTCATTCTGAGACTTATCTTATACTAGTGAAACACGCTGACCTACAGTCCTAAAATAACATGCAAATAAAAATCTGTTCCTCTAAAAGTTATATTGTGTCTTATTTATGGTGGGTCATATAAAGCAAATGGAACTTTTCTATTTTATCAGCACATTCTTTTGTTTAACCATTAAAATACAGCTTAAGAATATACAGTAAGAAATATGACAAACAAGAGGAGATCTTTTAGTTCATTTGTTTATCTAACAGCTAAACTGTCTCAATATCTTATCCAGGTACTTCTTAATGTTGATCACATAACTTTGCTAAGTAGTTGTCTTCAAAGAAACTTCGATGTATGGACATAAAAGCAATTCTTTCATATGAAGGGAAGTTTTGACTGCTTGACAATCCTCTTGATTGTCACTGTGCATTCCTGTCTCTCAGGTGTTCCTGCATTCTGTACCCTGGTGTTTGCTTTGCATGCCCATTAACCGTCACGTTTGCCCGCTGCTTAATTAATTGTTGAATATTCAGAATTACGTCTTACTTGTCAATGTGATTCAGCATCTTGTCTTCTTATTCTTTCTCATTCTTCATCGTTTTAGTGCTTTCTGTGATGTGCTTGATGCTCAGCAGGTGTTGTTGCTCTTCATTTTCTTTCTGCTGTTATGGTATGTGAATGTGAATTTCCCATTGGGATTAATAAAGTATCTATCTATCTATCTATCTATCTATCTATCTATCTATCTATCTATCTATCTGGTGGTTATCAATGGTTTTTAGATCACTTTGCCATAAACACAGGTCACTTTGTCTTTCTTTATTTACTTTTAATTAAGTTTGATGTTCAATGATCAATAAAGACAATACTTACACTTGATTGAATTCTGAGCATGTAAATATTGTGTCCTGGGGAATTGTCGGTAGATAAGGTTATAGGGACCGTGTTTTTAATTAAAGTAAACTTTTCTGTAAAGTGGCCACCAGACTGCTACTTGTTTGTCTATGCAATGTCTTGTCTTCTTTTTCTTCTTCTTCTTCATCATGTAATCAGCCTCTACTCTTCTTTCTCTTTCTGCCATGTCACTTGGTTTTGTGATCACTTTGCCAGAAAAAAAAAATCTGCAAGCAGAGGTTCCTTTACCAAGGTTGCCACTACTTCATTTTTTTTAATTTACAGAAGCTATCTCATCATAACCCTTTGATTAAGACCTTGAACAAAGCTCTAGCTTGATTAGTTTATGAATAATCATGTGACAGATTCACAGACTTTTTAACTTTTTATTGCTATATAGTTTGTCTATATATTGTATATGTGTTATGTGTATGTGTGTTTTATACACTGTATATACATTTATTTTGATATGTGGGAGAGTGCTTGTGCAACTGGGTTTGGGGAATCACTGGGTATTTTTTTATTAAGAAATACAATCTGTTTAGCAGAGGCTGGGCTGAGATGATTTCTCCTCTTACTTAAAACTTCAGGATGGAATGATAGCCAGTATCCAGTACCATCTACGGTTATTCAATGACTGTTGATAGCGCAAGCAGTAGTGCTCCAGTGGCTATTAATAGTTTGTTTTCATAGAAGAAGGTGGGCCAAACCCCTCTCTCCGTCATCTTTGTTCTGTTGTAGAGTCTCAAGCATAATAAAATGGGTGTGAGGCCTACAAAATATAGCCACACCCCAGGCTAGGACCTTCAATAGGTACCTCAGAAGAGGATCACACCAATCCAGCTATTCCTCCCTGCTAACTGCTGGCTTATGACCAAGCAGGAGCCAAAGAAGGAGAGCTTGGAAAATACCTACAAAAGTCAAAAAATAAAGCAATAAGCCCCTAGTGAAGAAGAATTACTGTAAACCACACAGCTTGTGCTCAAAAGATCCAACAAAGAATCTGTATAAATTAGAATATTTTAATAAAAAATTAAAAAATACAGCAAAATACTCAAAACAGCAAAAAGAAGTTGTGGAAGAGTGGAAGGCAGCCATGCGCAGAATTCACTCTAGCTCCATATGTGCAAAGCATACAATTATTCAACTTAAAATCTTATATCAAGCACATCTGTCTTGTTATAATTGTCCAAAATGTTTCCAGGGCAAGATTCAACCTGAGAACATTACAATCAAGCTCCAGCCTCAGTAGGCCACATGTTTTGGGTGTGTACCAAATTAACATAATTTTGAACAAAAATCTTTGCATGCCTATCAGACAGCCTTGGTGTCACAATCACCCCCTGATCTATTAACAGCTGTGTTTGGGGTACTTCCAGCTGGGGTCAAAGTGGAGAAGGACAAACAAACTGTGATTGCCTTTACTACACTTTTGACACGTAGACTTCTCTTGCTCAACTGGAAGAATCCTAGCCCACCTCTTTTAAGTCAGTGGATAAATGATGTTATATACTATTGGAAATTGGAAAAAATCAAATTCTCACTCAGAGTATCTGTTCAAAACTTTTTAAAACCAGCCAGGATCTAATCAATAACATTTTAGAATAAGCTTTTATATTGGCGAAAAGGATTCTCTTCCTTCTTTTCTACGGTTAAAGTTTTACTCTGGCTATTGGCCTTCTTCTCTTTCTCATGGGTGGGGATTGAATTTAATCTAGTTTTGTTAAGTTTGACTTATTTGAATGGAATGTTACTTGCTTTTAATAAATTCAATAAAAAATAATAAAAAATAAATAAATTCTGCATACAGTATTGCAGTTCTGTATGCATTAAAGCCATTGATAGAAAACAAATGCTATACATTTTCATAATTAAATGCACATACTGCTAGTAGTGCAATCTTTTGAACAGCTGGAACAATCTTTTACATTGATGAAAGTAAATACTCCTACAGAGGTAGTGCAATTGTTCAGAAAGTAACACAAACAGATGACTAACACACTTAAAGTTTCTGCATAAATGCAAACCGTGTACATTCCATTCTTTTGTAAAGTGAGTGCCATGTCTTTGTAACTTACACGTTTTTTGCAAGGATGTTTAGCATGTCACCATGGTGTTCTGTGAGGTGTGCCGTTGTTGGCCTGCAAATGAGCTCTGACGTACTAAATACACACCAGGAAGCACAGCTGGATGAAGCAAGGTACAGATACTCCCTTGCAAATCGAGGAGGATGAGGTAAGGTTTTGTCATTTGTCTTCCAGCATGGCAGTGAATCCTCTTCTGCACTGAGTTCAGGCATTTTCTCATTCACTACACTGTGAACTCTTTTGTGGTGATTTACAACTTTGGATGATGTAGATGGAATGTGCGCATTTTGTCTCTTCTTCTCCCTCTGTGTTTTTTGCTTTTCTATGTTGGTTGTTTGCTGCTTGCTGAGGGCATGTTTGCTGAATTTGTTTTGCATTTCTAGCAAATGAGCACTGTTAGTGAGCTTTTGCTTGACTTCATCTCTTAAGGTAGCAAAATTGTCAAAGCAACCAAGCTTTATTTTTAGTCCAGGCATGTGTAATGAAGTCTTTCTTTTTATCATAACATTTATCTGCCTCCCACATAGTTCAGTTTTCTCTCTGAAATGTCCAGTGCAGACTCTCAGACAGTACAGGTGAAGTGCCCCATATTCTCTCTTGCTCTATTGGTATTAGTGGAAGGTGTAACCCTCATTTTTTACTCCACGTCCTTCTTGACTAGTGCTGTTGCCCATCCTCTTCTGGTCATCCTGCCTGGCCATGTCTATTACAATGGGATGGAGACATCACCTGCTGCCTCTAGCATCTGCCATGCCCTTTCAGCTTGAAGAAACAAGAGTGCACTGTAACAATGTATATGATGACCTTGCTTAAGGTATTGAATTGAAAAAAAAAGTAAAAATAATGGAGTATGTTACACAGCAAGAGTTACTTCATAGCTCAGAGAAGCCCAGAGAGCCATTAAAGCAAAGAATATTAGACACTCAATGCAAAAATGAGCTTTTAATGCAGATCTGCTGTGCAGTTTCTATCACTGAGGCATAGAAACATTTTTTCGGTGTCTCAAGTTTGGGGAAAACTACAGCTTGGCACTCACTAATAAAACCAAGTTACACGAATTTGCAGATTTTTTTTATCTTGCCTTATTAACCTAATATAGCATGAGGGTTTTTATTATTTTTAATTAGCTTTAATGAAAGATGAATAGATGTTCATTTTAGGCCAGCATTAGTTGTGTGTGGATATGTATGTTTAAAAAAAAACAAAGGATTAAGTGTTAAAGATACACAGGCACTTATCCTTTTAAGGCTGATAAATACTTCCACAAAAATCAGAGCACATCATAAACAGAAATTGCAAATCAGATGGGATTGTCTTTTGACTCTTGACCAATGAATAAGGGGGAGATGCAGCTTTTCAGTTCAAAACAGAAGTATCTTTTTAATAACACTTTAGCAAAAAATGCCTGCATTTTGCATGTTTTGAGCATAGGACTGGATAACTGACAGCTGGGTTATCTGACACAAGTACACACGTTTTTTTTTCTTTTTTCCATGGACGTTTTTCATTCATTTGCCATCATATAGCATTGTTCGCAATTGGCTTCTATGATATCATAAACATTTTTATCTCCATTCTGGACTAGCAGGTGTTCTATATTTTAAGATGCAAAAACGTTTAATTTAAAAGTTCATATTTGAGGGAGGGGCTGGCTATTTAAATAAATGAATAAATAAATTTAGCTAATAATAATCGAAGGTTTAATGCAGCAACTGTAATCTTATAGTAGAATAATAATCTG
The DNA here is from genome assembly GCF_900747795.2 of Erpetoichthys calabaricus. Taxonomy (NCBI): domain Eukaryota; kingdom Metazoa; phylum Chordata; class Cladistia; order Polypteriformes; family Polypteridae; genus Erpetoichthys; species Erpetoichthys calabaricus. The sequence goes on along the minus strand of NC_041411.2, from coordinate 15,524,690 downwards.
AAACACACAATGAGTTGATATGTGTCATTGGAGATGAGCAATGAAAACACATTTACAGTCCGTCTCATGAGAATAGCCAAAAATCACCCCACCGCTCCACTGTGTGCTCTCACTCCTTATTTACAATGTCGGGTGGTATGAAGCTTGTTGGGGGGCAAGAATGAGTTAAAAAAATAAATTAGATGATACCTTCAGCAACATGGAACACTCAGGCAGAGCTCCCTGGAGGAGTAATTAAATTTACAAAGACAAGGTCTGTCCTGCTTCACTTTATATCATGTTATATGGAGAGGCCTGCCTTCCTGCTTACTCCAGGCAGGCATATTTAGATACATCACCACAGCATATCTAAAAATGATGAAGAAAGGAGAATATGTAAGAGTGGACCTTATTTTATCATTATGTTGGGTAGCTGCTGGATCAGTTTAGCAGGTGAGGTTGCACCTTTCCTCTTGTGGATTTGACTTAATTTACTCCAGCCTTCCTCCTACATATACACTCTTAAATGTACTGGGTCTGAAAATGGTACTTTACTAGGTTGTGTGGTTCCTGGAAGAGCCATTGCTTGACAAACAGCAATTTCTTTATGGGAATGATTCTGTGCATATGAAGGTGGTCCTTTAGGCTTTGAAAAGGCTCCTAATATGTGGGCAAAACCCAAATTGTTTAGTGTCTAATTGGGTATCTGGCAGAATACGAACAGATCGAGAAAATCTAAACTTACTCTGTACTATTGTATTTAGCAGGAGTCCTTTTAAAATCGGGAACCCATTGCGATTTCACAAATCTCGTATTAGCTATTCATCGGCTGTTTGTTAACAGAATATTATGGATGTAAATAAATAAAGGAGCTTTTTGGATCCATGATGTTGAAGGATTCTGTTGAGGACCAAAAATGGTTATTCTATGGCATCGCTCTGCAGAACCACTCTGGCACCTTTATTGTTAAGTGTCCTGTGATGAACTGGAGTTCCATCCACGGTTGCTTTCTACACTCTAGCAGAGAAGGCTCCCCCATCCTCGTGACCCTAAAATAGTATTATGTAGTTTCAGTAAACAGATGGCCATTTATAATATATTGCCCCAGGCATTTCATCTTAAGCTATAAGGTTTCTGGTTTTGGCTCTTCCTCTCACACTTACTTTAAAGTCACCTACCCATACCACTTAAAAATAAAACACTTGTAATATATGGCGTTCTTTAAAACACTTTAGTAGAGAGTTCACCACAGAACAAAGTAATATGAATTAAAGACTGCTTGATGATATCATGTTTTACAGCATAACAACTTTACAGTGCATTTTTTGGCCTGGCATGGTGGATTAGGTCTCTGTGCTTTTGAAGACGTATGAAAGCAACTGTATTGTATCTCGGTTTTTGGCCACTCTGATTCTGGGTTTCACACTCATTACGAATTGGATGAAAGGGGAGTGTTCAGAACAGATCCTTCTTGATTATTCTATTTGGAGTTAATACTGTAAAGAGGTCGACAAAACAGAAAGTGTTCCTTTGTGATTCGTGAATTCAGCTAATTGTGAACTGAGTGTTTATTCATGATGAACACCTCGGGCCCCACTTTGCTCATAGATCCCTCCCTTTTGTTACGCCTCTCCCGGGGTGACAAAGCCGGCAAGTTCAAGAGCACAGTGGCGCTCTCCCCAAGCACCCCACCCCTCCTTATTCGCCTTTTACTCGTCGCCTGGAATAAAAGAGCTCACAGCGAATGGTTCCACCTTCAGCTTGCTTGCTTGCTTTCTTTCTTCTTCCGAGACCTGTCCGCAGCATCACGGAGGATTAAACGGAGCGGGCATCGCAGTTACGTAGCCGCCTTCTTCTCTCACGGGCTTGGGAGCATCTTGAGCGCCGCTGTCCAGCATCCGGCGGTGCTGAAGTGGCGATGCGCCGGCGATGAAACAGCTCGCCGCCTCAGACCTCCGACAGACGCCATCGCCATGGACGAGGATTTGTTCCAGCTGAGACAATTGCCGTAAGTCGAGAGCCGTCTGATGATAAAGGCAGCGCGGAAACGAACGGGGTTGGGATGTAGGAATGCGGCGAGCTGGGGCCTGCGAGGACGGACCGCCAGACGCAGCGGGTACGTGTCGGTGTTTCTTCAGGTACGGAACGGGGCAAGCCGGGAGTGAGCGGGGTGGAGTGACACGAATGAAATCTGTGGGGAATGACTTGGAGAGGGGTGTGTGTGTGTGAGAGAGAGACACAGCTTACTATCACGGGATGTGGGCGCTGGCAGCTCCTACACATGACAAGATTTGTATGTCAGCACCAAACGACACACTGCAAATTGCATCGCTCGGAAGACCCCACAGGGAAGTAAACAGATCTGAATCGTCACGATAGAGATGAAACAGACATCATAAATCACTAAGGAGACAAAGAGAATATGTCAAGCTGTCTTGAAGATATATAGCACCTTTTACACTGCAAACAGCACTGTAGCTGAAAGTAATGTTTGAGTACGCATAAATTTGTCATTATTTGTAGTTCAGTTCATATCCACTTTACAGAGCACTCTTTAATTCAAACAAGAGTACAATTCAAAGTATACAAATACAGGATCATTTTGTATGTATTAAACTATAAAGAAACAAACTTTATTAGGTAAAGATGAATTTATGATTCATGTGAGGATATACATCCCGACTCTAGGAGACTTGCAGTGCGAGATGATAGCGCAGCAGAATTAAGATTAGTCCAGTTGGAACAGAAGATTTAGATTAAACACTATCATTGTATAACAGTTTTTAAAGTGTGACTTCAAGGTGACCAAAATCACAGACAAGCACACTGTTAAGAATGAAGGAGCCAAATTGGTTCTTTAGAGTAAAGCCATAGGGGAACCATTTTTGGTTCCAGAAAGAACCTCTGTTTATTTAAACCCATAACAGGTTCCTTAAATAGCCATGAAGAGATGATAACAGATTTCTGAAATAACAAAGTATTCTTTCAAAAGACTCTTGTTGCATGAAATAACAAAGGCTAAATTCAGGTTTTATTAGCTTTGTGTTGCCTATTAGATTTTAAAGATTTCTGTTTTAGGAACCTTTTCAAATGCCACAGAACCAATATTATATCCAAAGAACCCTTTCCAGAATGAAACAGTTCTTTGTCAAGTCTAGTAGAACCAGTTCACCCAGTAAAGTGCTATCAAGGATCCAGTATTATAAGAGTGAAGGCAGGTTCAGAAAGCAGCATTTGCACAATATTACAATCACAATATTATTGTTGTGTCAACAAGGCTCTGATCCAGTATTGGTTTCCTCATTGCATTAGATGCTGTTAGGCTCTATCCCTCACAAACTTGAACATTTTTAATAATCAATGAATGCGTTATAATCAAACAAAAAAAACTTTGCTTGACAAGTGAGAAAAAGGTGGGTTAAATGGGTGCAGTTGGTGAATGTAAAGAGGATGCTCATATCTGTCATTGCTTCGTGCAGCACATTTCATGGCGAATCTTATCAACATTATGCAAATGTTATGTATTCTGTTGTGTTCCATGTGTGTTGTGGGTGGTCCCCCAGGAGGCAGGGCCACCTGCCTTTCATTGTCAAGGGACTGCCCTCAACTCTATAAAGGCAGGACGACCCACAGTTCCTTGTGGTTCATTAAAAATGCTCATGGCTCATGCTCAAGTTCTCCTTTGTATTTTGCTTTTTGATTAGTTTGTGAAGCATCTAGATTCTGACTGCTGTGCTGTTTTTTGACTTTGTGTGCTGATTTTCAAATGATTGGCCTTATTTGCCTCCCTGCTGTGCCTTTGGAGCTTCACTCTTTGACAGTTTTTTTGTTTGTTTGTTTAAATAAATCTTTTATTTATACAGATCCTATATGTTCCTTAGTGTAACTAGCCAGGTATTGTATGGTATTTTCTCATCTAGTGGGCATTTTGAGTATTTTGAGGACATTTGTGCTTGGGACCCCTCTAGGACATAAAACATACCTCAGACAGTCAGACAGACTCAGCCCCCATTCCGGCCTGGAGGGAGAAGGGGTGCCAAAAATTCTACCTGTCCCTTTCATTCCAGAGTGTGCTGGCCTTTTAATATCCTTTCATCAAAGCCAACCTGTATTCCCACAGGCTAGCCGACTATCATTTTAAGCCATAGTAATTGCAACAATTGGTTACTATACTATTTTTTTCCAAGTACATGTTTTTATCATTATATTTTTACGCCGTCCTCATGACACTCACTTAATCCAATATAGAGTGATGGGTACAGAGCCTATCCAAACAGCAGTGGACTCAAGGTGCAAAAGCTGATGCCAACATCCAAATACACCTAAACAAAACATGTTGTCATAGGATCATTCGACTCACAAAATGGAAAAAACAATTGTACATTATCATTCATTCATTAACTTCAGGGTCACAGAGACCTGGAGTTTATCAATTCAACAGAACAAATCCAAGGACAGAGTGTGTGCTTTTAAAGGAAGAAGCATGGTTACCATGACATCAAAAGCCTAAAAATATTGCTGTCTTATTATAGTAGCTTTACCTTGAGAAGCAAGGTAACCAACTGTCTGAAGGCCCCACTCATCTGACACAAATAAAGGATGATAAAGGCGCATCTCATTTGGCTGCTTTTACTTTCTCCATTTTTTTTTCCTAGTGTTTCTTTAAGAATAGATAGATAGATAGATAGATAGATAGATAGATAGATAGATAGATAGATAGATAGATAGATAGATAGATAGATACTTTATTAATCCCAAGGGGAAATTCACAATTTAATTTTTAATTTCAATTTTTAATTTAAAATACCCGGGTTTGTTCATGTATTTGAGATATTTAGAATATATTCACTGATTAAAAGGCTTTACCAGGATTTATTTATAAATTAGAAAATGGAGCATTTTAGAATTTGAAGGAAAAGCATCACTTGCCAGGTGGTAATTAGACAAAGCTTGGGTCACAGGTGCATTGTGGGATTTCTCTCATTTCCTGTCACTTTCACAAGCTCATAGTACTTTATATTTATAGTCTTGAGCACTGTCAGGTTAAGGGTCTCCTACAGTGAGTCAAAGGTAGACATGGACAAGTCTCAGTGCACCCTATGACAGAATGAAGTTGTGTGCAGACCGAGAGAGCTCTTGTCGATCATCCACATCAGGAGATGCACTTATGGAAGCCGACCATGCAGCCCAGTGTGACTTATCTATCACCATTGACCAAATGTTAGGTTGCAAGTTAGGCATCCCAAAAATACTACTGTCTAATACACTGGTACGTTATTACATGTGTCTGTGGCTCTAGCACTAGCACGACAGTGGATACGTTTACAAGTAGCTACATATTTAGGGATGAGTTGCAAATGCACAGTGCAGTTGTTTCCCAGTTTCTGTCGCCATTGCACTGATTGGCATTAGTGATGGGAAAGGTCAAACACCTTAGCCAATGGTTGGCCACTCACCATAATATAAATAGAAACCTGCTCATCTCATCAGTTCTATAAGAATGGCAATAAAGAAACAGATGGCTGTGACAATAAAGAATCAACTTTACCTTGACTTTAGGTTGACACTTACTGTAAGTTAATTGTTTGGTGCTTTACATTTCTGAATTACATTTAAACTGTCCCACAGTTTTGCATAAAGACTTGATCTGCTCTCTCTGCTTCTGTTTCTAACAGCAGTAAACTATCATATTTTAGCAATCAGTTTTAATTTTCCTACTAAGGCAGTGGATCACTTTACCACTGTCTGCTTAGTCTGGCCATTACAGATTCTGGGTGAACAGTGCAGCGGTGATACTAAACACGTTTTGGGATGGACACGGCATCTTTAAAAACCTGACACAGCTGCTTAAAGCAGTGACCCCATGTCTGACGCTGTTGCATTACTGAATGTCGATATGTTAGGAAGAACCTGCCAGGAGTCACATTGCAGGTGACATGTGTACTATGATACTAGAGGGCACCTACTGGACAACCTGTAATTAGAAGTAAGTGCTTGTTCCTGCGAGGCAGTAATTGATGTCTTCTCTACATTGATTTTCACCCCGCTAATATCAATTCATGGACATAGATGTGTCATCTTGTTAGTTCTAAATTAGCTTCTACAATAGAAGCATCTCTAATTCGTCAGATGTTTGTGAACTACGCTCCACAGTATATCCAACCTGTATTGTCATAACCCACTTGTGTGAAGCTGGGGTCTATCCTGGAGGTTTCGGCAGCAAGGCAGGAACCAGTCCAATGAGGTGTTCATTTGGTGTCAGTATTAGTGTTTGGAAGTGACCTACTGTAATCTTTATGAAAATCTCTTCATTTCACCCTTCATTGCAGATGAAGCCAAATGGTGTTGCTGAGAACAAAATAAATTATACTAGCTTCTTAGATTCCTTTATTTTTTGTTCATATTGGATCACAGGCAGGTTTATTTTTACTTTTCCAAAACAGTATTGAACTTGCATCATATAAAATCATTCTATATAAAAAAGAACATTCAGTGTAACATCCACCCAATCCTTTTGAATCTATACAATGCAATTCATTGTCATAGTGTGGTAGAGGGGGTGTTCCTGGTAGTGTCAGGATCAAGGCAGGAACCAGCCCTAGACAGGGTGCCAGACCATCACAGGACACACGCATAACACTCATATTGGGCTGAAAAGTCACAAATTAACAAATATTTCATCATTTGGTACTTGGAAGGTAAATCTCCACACAGAGCCTTTACCAAGCTGGAATTCAAACCCAGTCTGGTGCTGCTCTAAGGCAGCAGAGCCCACTACTGCATCTCCATCCCACCTTGTAGCTTTTGAGTCCAACAACTTAACCACTGGGCCACACTCCATACAGAAAGCCATGTTACCTTCAGATCAATTTTTTTGCCGAAACGAGCAAATTCCCATGTATAACAGACAAAAGTCAAGCAGCCTAAAATAGAAAGTGAACACGCAGTAATTATGCCATCCTGAATATTATTCTTGAGACTTTTCAGAGCTCAGCACCCTGTGATGTGGCATGGGGGTGTTTAGCGGTTATCCCAGCTGATCCTGGTAATTAACACATCAAAAACTGCTAACATTCCCTGAGCTTTACTAGCTTTGAAGCAGCAGGCAGCCTGAACACATCTTGTGTAACAAAGAAGGAGCCTGGCACAGAACATAGCCCTGCTTCCTCTCACCTCCTAGAATCTGGGTTCAAATCCTGGCCTATCTTTATAGAAGTTGCATGTTCTCCCTTTATGGAGATTACAGCACATGTAATGGCAGAAGAACAAAGCGCTGACCAAAAGGGCTCTTAATCCTGCTGTTTACTTATGGTACTGACCTGCCAGTACGATACCACTTTCAAAATTGACTTTTTGGTAACTTTCTTGAAATGTTTATACCACCCAATCCTAATATACAGTATCTAACAAAAGTGAGTACACCCCTCACGTTTTTGTAAATATTTTATTATATCTTTTCATGGGACAGCACTGAAGATATGACACTTTGATACAATGTAAAGTAGTCCGTGTACAGCTTGTCTAACAGTGTAAATTTGCTGTCCCTTCAAAATAACTCAACACACAGCCATTAATGTCTAAACCGCTGTTAACAAAAGTGAGTACACCCCTAAGTGAAAAATGTCCAAATTGTGCCCAAAGTGTCAATATTTTGTGTGGCCGCCATTATTTTCCAGCACTGCCTTAACTCTCTTGGGCATGGAGTTCACTGGAGCTTCACAGGTTGCCACTGGAATCCTCTTCCACTCCTCCATGACGACATCACGGAGCTGGTGGATGTTAGAGACCTTGTGCTTCTCCACCTTTCGTGTGAGGATGCCCACAGATGCTCAATATGGTTTAGGTCTGGAGACATGCTTGGCCAATCCAGCACCTTTACCATCTATTTCTTTAGCAAGGCAGTGGTCGTCTTGGACATGTGTTTGGGGTCGTTATCATGTTGGAATACTGGCCTGCGGCCCACGGAGGGGATCATGCTCTGCTTCAGTATGTCACAGTACATGTTGGCATTCATGGTTCCCTCAATGAACTGTAGCTCCCCAGTGCCAGCAGCACTCATGCAGTCCCAAACCATGACACTCCCACCACCATGACACCGGGGAGGGAAAATGGCTAATTGGGCACAATTTGGACATTTTTCACTTAGGGGTGTACTCACTTTTGTTGCCAGCAGTTTAGACATTAATGGCTGTGTGTTGAGTTATTTTGAGGGGACAGTAAATTTACACTGTTACACAAGCTGTACACTGACTACATTGTATCAACGTGTCATATCTTCAGTGTTGTCCCATGAAAAGATATAATAAAATATTTACAAAAATGTGAGAGGTGTACTCACTTTTGTGAGATACTGTATATCGCCCCAAGGGAAGAATTTAGCATACATACACATTTAGTATATTAAATTCTGAGACTCAAGGTAGCACTTGTAAAACTCTTGCCAATATGGTCATATGTGGTGTGGTAGGAGGGAGAGTTTCAAAGTAATACGAGTAGGCACAGAAGTTGAAATAGCACCAATGGGTCTCCAGCCTTACTTTAACATTCTGACAAATAGAGTCTCATGAACACAGCTAGGGAGAGAGCTCCAATGAGCAGGAGTCACAAAGACAAACAAATGGAGCTCTGGAATAATTCAAAGACTAAGAATGTCAGGTGCAAAATGTGCTTACAGAGTAATTTGGATTATCCCAGTATGGATGTTAGTTAGAAAAGTTTCAAAATATAAATAAAATTTGTTATTATTATTATTAAGGTGACAAGAAAATGCTAATTTGGAGGGTGAGTGTGTTAAACCCACAGTGATTCAGTGGTGGGATTTGATTTCATACATGATTTGAACTACAGTCTGTGTTTTGGGGGTGGTGGTTGCTTGTTCTCTTGTTTAACCCCGGAAGAAGTCACTGTTGTCTCTTTTTGCTTTTTAACACACAGAATGTGTGACAAACTAAAAAAGCATTAGGTAAATTACCAGACAGGGAGCCTGTGTCCACAGTTAATTACTTTTTTCCTTTTGTTGTTTCCTAGCGTGGTGAAGTTCCGTCGCACTGGGGAGAGCTCACGTTCAGAGGATGACCACGTGTGTGGAGAGCATGAGATTCACATCGAGGGAGTCCGGGGAGACTTAGAACATGTTGAGCTTGGTGATGAATCGGCTGTGCCTAAGGAGTTTGCCAACCCCACTGATGGTAAGACAGGGAGGAGTAATAGGTAGCACAACAGAACCTGGGCCTGAGCAGATGTGCTAATGAAATTATTAGTCATGTGCTGTGGTTTCACAAATGGAGGTATCTTGGGTTGAGACCCTGCCAGTTGCCCATAATCACTCTTATGTTCTCTGACTTGCATTTTTTGAGACATGCTGCTCCACATGTTTCAAGTCTAAATTCAATTCAAGATTGACCTTGCTGGCTTGGTTGGATTCGACATAAGAAATCTGACAGATGAGAGGAGGCCATTCAGTCCATCAAGCCTGTTTGTTCATCCAGTTGCTAAATTGTTCCAATATCTCATCCAGATCTGTCTTAAAGCTTGTCAAGGTTTCTGCTTCAACTCCATGATTCAGTAGTTTGTGCCAGATTCCTACAACTCTTTGAGAAAAGAATTGCTTTCTGGCTTCAGTCTTAAATGCCCTTCCCATTAATTTCGCTGGTATCCTCGAGTACGTGATTCACTGTTAAGTTGAAAGAATTTTGCTAGATCTGCTTTAGCGATGCCTTTGAGGATTTTGAAAACCTGAATTAGGTCCCCACATATCCTCCTTTTTCTTGAGAATAAACAGGTTTAATTCTCTGAGTCTGATGGAGAAGGACATGTCCTTAATTCATGAGATGTACCTGGTTGCTGTCCTCTGCAGAGCATCAAGTGCTGCTATGGCTTTTTTGTAGTGTGGTGACCATGGTTCTGCTGTCTCTGGACATCTCACATTCAACTTTTGCTCTCATTGCAGATACATTTATGGTGGAGGATGCTGTGGAAGCAATTGGCTTTGGAAAATTCCAGTGGAAGTTATCAGTCCTTACTGGTCTGGCCTGGGTAAGTGGGAGTCGCTCATGTAGTTGGTGCATTTGTAGAGCCCACCATGTTGTCTCTTTGTGTTCAAGGCATGGGGCATTTGGCTTTATCTCTTTCCTTAGTGTGTTACAGACCTCTCCTTTGGTTTATTTTTATAGACCTGGCACTTGTGCCCTTCTTTTGGGACACTAATCCCTAAATCTGATACACCTGGCCTAATTGGGGTTTATACACAAGGTCTGGTTTCTTTTTTTAGCAGAAACAGAGGACATTTTATATATAAAAAATAAGATCTAAATAGAGGCTTGAGAAACATGTTACTTGTTTGCTTTAAGTGTGGCACAAGGATTGGGAGTCTTAGGTTCAAATCCATACTAGATATTTTATCTGAGGTTTGTTGTGTCTTTATGGGGTTTTCCATTCCCAGGATGTGCTAATTAGGTGTAGTCAGGGCCAGTGAGGCTGAAAAGAGAGCTTGATGCTATGTAATATAACATTTTCACATTTACAGGTAGAAGCCCTCTTGCTTTCTTGGGCAAGGGGAGTTCCTTTAACTCACCTGGTCATTACATCTCTCCTGAAGAATGGGCCTGAGTTGCCTCGAAAGCTTGCATATTGTAATCTTTATAATTAGCCATTAAAAGGTGTCATTTTGCTTGACTTCTCAACTGGTTAAGAAAATGGAGGCCCCGCGTTCACAGCCTGCCTTTTGGTTTAAAGACGTGAACCAGAGAAGAATGGACCCAGAGAAACTTCTCACCATTGGCATCTAATAACTCTAAAGTGGCCCAGTATGGGTGAGTGTGCCCTATGATGGCCTGGTGTCCTGTTCTCGATTGGTTCCCACTTTGTACCCAATGTTAACAGCAACCCTCAATCTCATAATAATTTCTGAAAAATGGATAGAAAAGTATTTGTTCAATTAAAGGAACTGGGGTCACTGGTTCAAGTGTCCATCTCTGGTCTGTGGTAAGAAAAAGACAAAAATCAAGGAAGGAATATGTAAATGATTTTTAAATTATGCCCATTAATTTTGCTTGTTTCCGCACAGATGGCTGACGCCATGGAGATGATGATCCTGAGCATTTTAGCCCCTCAGCTGCACTGTGAGTGGAGACTGCCCAGCTGGCAAGTTGCCCTTCTCACGTCGGTAAGTTTGTTGTGGTTTGCTCAGTCGTGTGTCAAGCTCCACTTTACGCCTTGCTGTGAACATTAACCTCTTCCTTGCCTCATGAACAAATGTGAATACTGCAAGTGTTTTTGGATTAACACTCTTAAAGTGAGGTGATGGGCATATCCATTAATTAGAAAACTCTTGCAGAGGGTCATTGACTTAAAGCAATTACAGGGTTGCATGCTGTGTATATTCCTAAATAACCTAAATTATTTACAGAAATCGTTGGTGCCACCATTATGATACCTGACAAAGGCACTCAGATTTACTTAACAGGCAATTAAAAAGATTACAAAAATGAATTAACCATTTATTATTCTTTTACATGTTTTCTTTTTTGGAGCAAAACTATATGAATCGATCAGATAAATATTTAATAGTATAAGTAAGGATTGCTGTACTGGAAAAAAGGAAGCAGCAGTTTCACTGAGTTAATGCCTTATTAAACCTTAGTTACCATCTTTTGGAAGTGTGGAAGCATCACTCACAGCCTTTGTTTTTTTTTTTCTTTTTTTTGCAGGTTGTCTTCATTGGAATGATGTTGAGCTCATCGCTGTGGGGAAATATTTCAGACCAGTACGGGAGAAAAACAGTATGTACATCATATAGATCATCTTGAAGTTATGAACAAAGCCGTTTGTATTTTTAAGGTGACAAAGTGACTCATGTTGAGTTATGCGAGAACTTTAATTTGGCCCAGTCTGAGTTGGTTTAGTTGTTTGTTATTTAGATTTATCATATAGCACCTTCTTTTCTGTCTATCTGTGTTGAACAAAAGAATCATAGAGGCGTAATTTAACCCGGATACCAACCCAGCCAATGTCCATTTAATAATAAAACTTCAACATAAAACAGTGTCTCATGGGACACAGACAAAACAAAAGTAGATTGTGCTCCTCACACTTCTTTAAGATTCAAATCAATTGGTGACATCTCTGGCTCGGTGTCCTGAGTTGGTCAGAAAATGTCCTTCCCCCTCCAAGCTCCCTGTATATATCAGCCCATCTTGAAAGGGGTGGCGCTTCCAGTGCCCTACATGATGTTGCCTCCAGGTGACAGCTCCATCAGAGATGCAGTTAGCGGCAGTGCCCCCTCCTGCCTGGTAGTGTTAGTAATCAGCTTATCTGAGCCCTTCGGGTAATCCCTAAGCATCTATCTATCTATCTATCTATCTATCTATCTATCTATCTATCTATCTATCTATCTATCTATCTATCTATCTATCTATCTATCTATCTATCTATCTATCTATCTATCTATCTATCTATCTATCTATCTATCTATCTATCTATCTATCTATCTATCTATCTATCTATCTATCTATCTATCTATCTATCTATCTAATGCCTTTCATAATTATTTCTCTGTTTATCTAAACTATGAGCTTACCCTACCTGTTCTCAGTTGTAAAAGGATTGAAGATTCTTGAGCGTTTGCCTCTAAACAGCATGTGTGTCATTGACAGGGGTTAAAGATCAGCGTGCTGTGGACACTGTACTATGGAGTACTCAGCGCCTTCGCCCCAGTGTATGGCTGGATCCTCTTCCTGAGGGGCCTGGTGGGAGTCGGGATTGGAGGTGTTCCTCAGTCGTAAGTAGACCTGCCAAATTGCAAGCCTCGAGAAATAAGATGGCTGGGGTTGACGGATGTCTAAAACAAAAATACACTCAAGAAATGGTATGGATTGCATAATACAGTATGTCTCAGGGACTCCTAATAACTGGTTACACTCATTAGCATTCACAGACATTCCACTACTTTTTTCATTCATTTATAATTTAACATAGTGGACTGTATAATACATGGACGCATTTTTATTACTATAGTAATTAAAATTATTCCATATCTGAACCGTGGCTAATGTTCAGTTTCATTGTAATTTCATGTTTAATATGTAACAATTACATAAATAGTAATTTTGAATACAGTAATGAATTGTACATGCCTAAAGCACAGGTTGATGGATACACAGAGTGGATGATATCTATTTTTAGATAGACAGACAGATATGAAGGGTGCTATTTAATGATAGATAGATAGATAGATAGATAGATAGATAGATAGATAGATAGATACTCAAGGTTCTATATAAGGATAGATAAATAATATTTTATATAGCAGCTACATGGAAGATGAAACACAGTGCCAAATGGTATAAAGAAAGTGTAAAACCATTTCAAGACCTAGAACTATACGCACACACAAAATGCCCAGTGAACATGTATTGTTTAGTGTCCCTATGCCAGTCTGTCTGTTATGTTAATATTTTGTTGGTGATATTGGCCTATTTAAGGCAGTTTTAAGTCACCTTCTAGAAGATTTCGAGTAGCAGCTCCCTACTAGGCTGTCACAAGGTTCTTTAGTTTTGAAGGGTTTGCGTCGTTGTTTTGTCGATTTTTAAATTCCACCTAACTGATGGCCCGCCAGCACCTCTCAGTGACGTAAGATCATATTGTACTTTTCTAGAGTGGGTTAATGGACCCCAGTGCAAATGTCAGAATCCATGAACTTTTGAGGATTTTGCTGATCAGTGATAGTGTGTAGGTCTTATGCAGAGGTAATTCTAAATATCATCATTTTCCTGAGCAATTGATGCACTTTCAGCATTAAGTAATCTCCTGCCATTCAACTGATCTTGTGAGAGTTCTGTTTTCAGTAGTATGCATAACAGAGCATGACCACAAATCCATGACCCCTCAGTCATCTTTCAGTCAGACATTAAAGCATTTTTAAAACTTACCCACCCCAGCATATCTGTCTTTGCTGGTTACTCCTTATAAACCAGTGAAATATGCTTTGTAATCTTCTATTACTTCATGTTGCATCCTTGTTGGTTTTTCAAAGCTCCTCATGATGGTGCTAACCAAAAGTGAGGTTTGATTGACTCATTAAAGGAGGCTGTTTTTTGATGTCTGATTGTTGCTTTCCTCATTCGTTCCCCCAGAGTGACGCTATATGCTGAATTCCTGCCCATGAAATCTAGAGCCAAGTGTATCTTGCTAATAGAGGTAAGGCTAATCTTTTTACTACTTGCTAGACTGCAGTTCTAATACAATAAACCATTGTGAGTTGCACAGACAATCAGAGACAGACATTATTGTAAAAATACAGGTCGGCATGTCTTCATTTGTACACACAGACACAACACTTGGAGCACCATTTCTAGCTTAATGTAGTTCTGTTTTACACTTTGGACAGTACCACCTACAGTAAATGCATTTATGACTGAGCTATGCTATAGCTTACAAGTAGACAGCCAAAGCATTCTGGGATGCCTGACATGAATCTTGGGTCTCGTAAAGCAGCAACAACCTCAGCACTTAGCAGCATACAATAAAAAAAAATACCTCACAATTACAATATTTAGAAAACCAACACTACACAAAATTACTTTGAAGATATTAAAAGATTGGTGCATCTCCTCCCATTCTAATACTCTTCCCTTGATTTGTAACAGGTGTTCTGGGCACTAGGAACAGTGTTTGAAGTACTGCTGGCCATCTTGGTTATGCCCAGATTGGGCTGGACATGGCTGCTACTCTTGTCCACCTTGCCACTCCTTCTCTTTGCCATCCTTTGTTTTGTAAGTAGAGCACATTTTTACAGCGTGGTCCAACTGTATCACAATACATGCTAATGTTCAGCCTTGTCTTTTTTTCCCCCAAAAGTGGTTGCCAGAGAGTGCAAGGTACGATGTGCTTACTGGAAATCAAGAAAAGGCTCTTGCCACATTGAAACGCATTGCCACAGAGAATGGAGCTCCCATGCCCCTTGGGAAATTAATTGTAGCCAGACAGGTGAGTAGAGATTAGCTGTGCAGTACAATGTGCTGGCTGCTTAGATGATTTCTCTTACGATTGTTCACCATCGGCACACTGGACTCCATTGTTAGCCATGCTGCTCCTTACAATAGAGCCTAATTGCATATTGCTGCTAAGTAAAATAATGATAAGTCTAGATTTCTTAAATGTGATTCAGCTCTGCAGTCCATTGAAGTACTCAGTAATATTTTGTGTCATTAATTTTATACACTTGCTCAGTTAATTTAGTCAGGTTCTTTACACTATATTCATTCAAAGGAGCACATCATTAATCAACTGAGTGGAAGCAGCAGACAACTTGCCAACAGAGCAGGCAGAGGAGCATGGCTGTTCAGTTCTTATTTGAGTAAAGCATGTAAGATTTGGAGAAATGGGACAAAATATAATTTTACCAAGAGAGGTTAGGAGTATCCCTTCTAACCCCCTACATTATAGGAGCAGCCATCTGTGGTTGACCGATCGATTGATCGATCAGTCCCTGCCCAAAATGGCTAACACGCAAATACTGTACAGAATATACTCAACAGGAAGATGACTACATTTAAATAAATAATATATAACAGTGTAATTAAATGTGGCATTTTGAAATTGCTCAAGAAAACATGTCTAGCCAGAAGTTATGTTGTAATGTCTGAAGATAGCTGGTGACAATGATCCCCTGGGAGTGTCCTGGCGTAATCAGTGTTGTAGTGAAAGTTGTCTGATTAATTTATTAATTACCATTCCCAGTGAAACTCTCTAACTGTGGTGTTGTTAAGTAAATTACCTGGAAGAGATGTCATCAGCAAGACAGTATAAAGGTCACACTGAGCACTTCCTCATCGTCCGAGTTTACGGAGTGAACATGAAGGTCTTAGTGAGTTATTCTTTAGGTTGTCTTCCTGGCTAATGAATGAATAAATGTATGGTTCTGATTTTTGGCTTGATGTCAGTGTGTGTGTGTGACCTCCTAGTTGTGAATCTTTGCCAGTTTTCTGATTCACATTTAATTTTCTGGTATTTTATTTTCCAGTCCCTTACTAAGTAATTTTCTGCATCTCACATTCTGGCAGAACAGTTATATTTGTGGTCTACTGTGCATTTCACCTTTTTTTTTTTTCCATCCAGCCTTCCATCCATTTGCCAACTCACTTATCCAGTTTAGTGATGCCGAATACTGAAGCCTGTCCTGGAAGAACTGGGCAGTGGACTAGGACCAGCTTTAGAGAGGACAGCAGCTAGTTAAGCTGTGCTCTGCATCGCCTGTGTGTTTAGTAAAGGAAGAATAACCAGTGCATACAGAACAAGGGCATCATGGGTGTGTTCATAGGCAGTACCTCATGGCACATGTTTAATTATTTTAAATGTTGTATCTCAAAATCACCACTGTTAATGTCTAGACATTATAAATAGGGATAAATATCTATAAGATAAAGGATGATTGTTTTTTATGTGTTTTGATGATGTGCTCCATTAAAGATGTCATGTAAAATACAGTTTGATTGATTAGAGGTCTCTGTCGTGACAGCAGCTGGTCAGGTGTAGGTTGTAGTTCTTAGTTTTTCATTTGTGACCATGTAGACCAGGTCACGTCCTTCTGCATTCCCAATAGGAGCAACAACTAGGTAAGAAAATGAAGCAATGGATAAATGCATCAAAGAAGGACAAAGTAAAGCAGTTGAGTCATCCTCCACCAAAAACCACCACTGCTTTGATGTCCCTAAATGGCAGAGTCTGGGTTATGTGGTGAGCGTGCTGCCCCTAAAAATGGAAAATATGGTAAAAGAAGAAAAAGAAAACGTGATTGTGGACAGATTTTGTTTCTCTTTGACAGGAGGACCGGGGAAAGATTCGTGATCTGTTCACTCCTCATTTCCGTTGGACCACCTTGCTACTGTGGTTTATTTGGTAAGTATAACATTCAGTAGAAATGGCAAAACCTATTTTGCCCCCTTCAGCATGTCTCTGTAATTTCAATTTGAAATATGTCACATACTTAAGCACCTGGTCAAAGAAAAATCTAATTGTTTTGTATTTTTGAGGTTCCAGTATTTACTTACTTATTTGGCCGACACCTTTATCTGAGGTAACTTGCAAAATATGAGATACATTTGGTAGCATTTCTTTTTTTTCCCAACTGGAGCACAGACAAGTGAAATGACCTGCTCAGGGTAACACAGTGTCAATAGGGGGATTTGAACCCACCACCTCAGGGTTTGAAGTCCAAAGGCTTAATCACTATGCTACCTCCTCCCAGAGTCTAATGCAGTTGACCTGCTTTGGCAAATCTACGCCCAAAAGTGCCAGTTGACCACCAAGTATTTCAGTCCCTGGTGAGGAAGTGGATGCATGGCACAAGATTTGTATACCTTGAATACAGGTAAAGACAAGCCATCCATCTTGTGCAGGCTGAATTAATTATTTGCACTCATAGACCACATGAAAAAATTGTGATTTGTTTGAGCAGGAAAAACTCCAGAAGTCTAAGTTGAACAGGGCGCTTGTAATGAATGAATACTAGGAGTTCTTTAAAATCAGAGTGAGAATTGCCACATACATCTCTGCTTTTCTGTCTGTGTTATTATGACAACTTCAGCTTCTCCACATCCATTCATAGGAAGATTTTACAGGTCATTTTGTAGCAATCTAAGTGGTAATTTCATCCAACCTGGTATCTGAGAAGGAATCAGGAAGATGTTAAAATACATATACAGAAGGCAAGAACATAGAATGCAGTGATGGCTTAACTGTCCGCTTAAAGTCGTGAGAATCTGCTTTTATTTATTCATTGAAACCTGCTAATAATTTAGGAGTGGAGTGTCTGTCCATGTTGGCTCATGTGGGCTATGGATAGTAATTCTGTCACACATAGATTGTTAATGGCATATTCTTCAAATACCTTTAAGCAAACTTTTTAAGCAAAGTCGCCCCTTCTGGCCTCCATATCAGCATGGCCTTGTTACACTTTCCTGTCCTTCTCTTCCAGGTTCTCCAATGCCTTTTCATACTATGGTTTGGTTTTGCTGACCACTGAGCTTTTTCAAGCTGGGGATATCTGCAGCGGTGAGTGACAGACTAATTTTCTGATTTTTTCCTGTATTTCCATAAGACACACTCTGATTATCCCTTTTAAGGCTAAAAACCATTTAATAAAATGGAGAACCCTGTTAGCCACCAGGATAGCCATAGCGATCAATCCTTGGGTAGAACTGGTTTCTACTTTTAGGTTGACAGTTGGGGGCTGACCGCTGGCTGTGAATCTGAGGCCTCTTAAGCAGTAAGCAGCAGTGGAACCGGTGGAGTTAAAGGGACCACCGTCATGCCCATTTGAAGAAATGGTCTTTATGATGCAGCGGCAGGCTTCTCATCCGTGTTCAGCCTCACTGTCCCTCACTACACTTGCCACAAGTAAGGATATGAAAATGGTGGGGTCTGAAGTGATTTCTCGCTGATGACAACAGCATTGTCTTAAGCAACAACCCCAGCGTCCATTATGAAAGGGTTGGTGAGCCTTCAACACAGCTTTTGTACTAATTAGGATGTCATATGATTGCTTTAGGTCATTGTAAGAGTCTCCTTTCACTGTTACTGTATTTAGTAATGCTTACGAATGAAAGTGTTGGCAAGTAGCCGCCATTAAGAGGTGGTATACCCTCTCTGACCAGTGGTGCCCTGAAAGTCAATGCAACATAAGATGATGTGTTCACTGTCAGTGTTTGAATGTGGTTCAGAAATGGCCAAAAACATCTCATCCTTTTTCCACACAGCCCCTCAGAGGCAAAAAAGGGGACTGGAGAGGGCGGCTCATTGTCTAAACAAGTCATATGAAATGGAGCAGAATGGAGACATGGTGGTTAGCACCGCTGCCTCCCAGATTCAGGATCCCGGTTGCTCTCTAGGTGGTTTCTGTACAGGCTCCCTGGGTCTGTGTGGATTTTTCTTCCACATTCCTAAATGCTTGTATATTAAGGTAACTAGCAATTCTAAAATGGCCCAGCATGTACAGTGGTGTGAAAAACTATTTGCCCCCTTCCTGATTTCTTATTCTTTTGCATGTTTGTCACACAAAATGTTTCTGATCATCAAACACATTTAACCATTAGTCAAATATAACACAAATAAACACAAAATGCAGTTTTTAAATGATGGTTTTTATTATTTAGGGAGAAAAAAAATCCAAACCTACATGGCCCTGTGTGAAAAAGTAATTGCCCCCTTGTTAAAAAATAACCTAACTGTGGTGTATCACACCTGAGTTCAATTTCCGTAGCCACCCCCAGGCCTGATTACTGCCACACCTGTTTCAATCAAGAAATCACTTAAATAGGAGCTGCCTGACACAGAGAAGTAGACCAAAAGCACCTCAAAAGCTAGACATCATGCCAAGATCCAAAGAAATTCAGGAACAAATGAGAACAGAAGTAATTGAGATCTATCAGTCTGGTAAAGGTTATAAAGCCATTTCTAAAGCTTTGGGACTCCAGCGAACCACAGTGAGAGCCATTATCCACAAATGGCAAAAACATGGAACAGTGGTGAACCTTCCCAGGAGTGGCCGGCCGACCAAAATTACCCCAAGAGCGCAGAGACGACTCATCCGAGAGGTCACAAAAGACCCCAGGACAACGTCTAAAGAACTGCAGGCCTCACTTGCCTCAATTAAGGTCAGTGTTCACGACTCCACCATAAGAAAGAGACTGGGCAAAAACGGCCTGCATGGCAGATTTCCAAGACGCAAACCACTGTTAAGCAAAAAGAACATTAGGGCTCGTCTCAATTTTGCTAAGAAACATCTCAATGATTGCCAAGACTTTTGGGAAAATACCTTGTGGACTGATGAGTCAAAAGTTGAACTTTTTGGAAGGCAAATGTCCCGTTACATCTGGCGTAAAAGGAACACAGCATTTCAGAAAAAGAACATCATACCAACAGTAAAATATGGTGGTGGTAGTGTGATGGTCTGGGGTTGTTTTGCTGCTTCAGGACCTGGAAGGCTTGCTGTGATAGATGGAACCATGAATTCTACTGTCTACCAAAAAATCCTGAAGGAGAATGTCCGGCCATCTGTTCGTCAACTCAAGCTGAAGCAATCTTGGGTGCTGCAACAGGACAATGACCCAAAACACACCAGCAAATCCACCTCTGAATGGCTGAAGAAAAACAAAATGAAGACTTTGGAGTGGCCTAGTCAAAGTCCTGACCTGAATCCAATTGAGATGCTATGGCATGACCTTAAAAAGGCGGTTCATGCTAGAAAACCCTCAAATAAAGCTGAATTACAACAATTTTGCAAAGATGAGTGGGCCAAAATTCCTCCAGAGCGCTGTATAAGACTCATTGCAAGTTATCGCAAACGCTTGATTGCAGTTATTGCTGCTAAGGGTGGCCCAACCAGTTATTAGGTTCAGGGGGCAATTACTTTTTCACACAGGGCCATGTAGGTTTGGATTTTTTTTTCTCCCTAAATAATAAAAACCACCATTTACAAACTGCATTTTGTGTTTATTTGTGTTATATTTGACTAATGGTTAAATGTGTTTGATGATCAGAAACATTTTGTGTGACAAACATGCAAAAGAATAAGAAATCAGGAAGGGGGCAAATAGTTTTTCACACCACTGTATGTGTGCACAAGTGATCTCTGTGATATGCTGGTGTTGTGACTGAAATTGCAGGGAGAAGCTCCTCTACCCACAACCTTGATTTATATTAATTAGAGATGAAAATTTTAGGTTATGTCCTGTAGTGCGGATTCCACAAAAAACATGAATAAAAGTGAAAATGGACAATTGTGTTGAAAAGTGATGTAAAGGTAGTGTGTTAATTGGTCTTAAAGGCCTGTTTGTATAAAATGATGGACTTCATCTGAACCAGATGTCATTGCTCATACAGAAGTCAAAAGAGTGTGTTTTTCAATTAGCTTTGTATTCCATTGCAACTGTTTTCATGTACCCATCCCTTATCCTGTCAAAACTGGGACCAGTGAATCATTTCTAATAAAATGAATGCCAGCCAAGTCACCATGCATACCTGATAATCACATGAGGATAACAACAGACCAGCATGTAGGTAGCTGGAAGGATCATCAGTGATTTGTGTTTTAGCAGCATCCAAAGGCAGGAGGACAATGGAGCCACGGTGCGGCCTTGAATGTAAATACTTGACAGAGAATGACTACAAGGACCTGCTGTGGACCACGCTGTCCGAATTTCCAGGTAGGTGAGCTCCACTATGTACTCTGTGATGGAAAATTCACACCTTCCATCTTAGCAGGACCATGCAGGGCATTCAGAGGGAAATGATGTCACCCAACCCATTATACTGACAGTTTGTTTTTTTTTAATTTTGGTAATGTCAATACATTTAAACAGGTCTGACCGATGTGAGTTCACAGTGTATAAGCACACTAGGCCAGTCACCTTTGGAATAGTCTTATTGCACCTAGAGACACTTTAGGACAATTCAAGGAAAGGGTGCTAACAACATGAAATTTGTGACAATATATCTGTTGCTATTAAGTCAAGTGGATTTAACTGATTTACAGTGTCATGTTTTATACAAAGATCTTGCAGAAAGAAAAAAAATCACTAAAAAGTGCAACTGAACACATGAACAAGTTAAAGCATATCTAATTTATTAAAAAAAGTCAAGGTGCATGAACTAACTACCAAAACACACACATATCCACTGCTTTGTAGAGAAATACACATAAAAAAAGAAATTCAGTGTGCAGTCCCCTGCATTCTTCTTATGCAGCACAAAATAAAGTGAAACTGGTGACTCTAGGCAGCTACAAATTTGTCAGTTTTAACTGAATTATATACAATTCTCAGTCCGTCACCACTTTTTGGCAAGTCTGGTTAAATGGTGTTATCAGCAGCACTGACTTCTGTCATCTCTTGTAACATTATTTGTATTCCAGTAGATTTCAGTCCTGTGCCAGGGCTGCCAGAAGAAGCTTCTGAAGTAGATTGAGGGTTTTATAATACTGTATTTGTAAAAACAGAAAAAACATTATTTCCAAAACAATTTGTAATATGTTTATGGCCAGTAGCAGTTTTTACTTTCTCTATTTTCATGCTATGATGCCAACAGAGGGGTGTGATTTGGCTGTTATTCAATTATTGAGATGTGTGATTGGCTGTTATTCAATTATAGAGCGGTGTGATTAGCTATTATTCAATTATATAGATTCTTCCTGCAGATCATAAATAATAACTGTCAACCCCTTGTCAATAATAACTAGCAGTTTCTTTATGACACTTGTGAATCATTTTATTGGTCTTTATAACATTACTATTCACAAGCTGTGTGTGCCATGGCCTCACAAGTCCAACTTAAGTCAGTTATTTACCTTCTTAGCAAAATTTGCTGATTCACTTTGTTTGTGCCACTACACAGTACACACCCTCCATTTGCTTGACTGCTCAACCAACTCCCTAGTTTGTAGAATGGCCAAATGAATTTAGTGAATTAAATTTGCTCAAAGGCTGTGTTGTCTTTGTTTCTTGAAGCTGAAACTGCTAACATGGCTACTTTTATGTAGCTCCGACACACATGGCTCTGCCCCACAGACTCTCACTTGCTTATTTCCTCACAGGTCTTAGTCAGTAGTTCTTCCATCTTAGCGAGTTTAGACAATTAGCAGTGCTAAGTGTTCTCCGTGGATTAGACATGTACACAAAATGGAGCTGCTAATCTTAAAACTGCAAGGTGCAGAACAGCACTTGGCGTACCAATGGCAGTTAGAGTGTAAAGGAGCAATATGAGTAGGGAAGGAGTGCTTGAATTAACATTTTAAAGGCTGTGGAACTGCCCTCTACTGACACGGTTCATGGTGCAACAGAAACACACAAATAATGAACACCCATCAGAGTAGTGAAGAGTCACTTAGCTAGTTAGAGAAAATCTTTTTAAGAAGTAAGGACACCCAGAGTGAACCTTCAAAGATGTCATCCTAGGGTGGGCATTTGGACATGTAAGGATACCAAAATAATCTAAGACTTTAGACTGGGCAGATAACAGTGTCAGCTTGGAAGTGAATTTTAGATGCCTCATTTGTTAAATGTCTAAATGAAATCTTTGTTAATCTGATTATGTTTTTTTTTAGTGATAGTCAACATGAATTATTTATTTTAAATATTTTTCGAAAGAGGTTCACTTTACAGACCATTTTGGTTGTTATTAATTGTAAACAGACTTCTTTCCAGCTTCTGCTAATCCCTGTTTTGTGTTTACTGTTCCATTTTATTTCAGTGACCTCTCATCACACACTTTACTAAATATAACCCGTTCATCTGTTTGACAGGAGTGCTCGTTACGCTTTGGATAATTGATCGGATTGGCCGCAAGAAAACAATGGCACTGTCTTTTGTTGTCTTTTCATCCTGCACTCTGCTCTTATTTGCCTGCGTAGGAAGGTGAGAATTCCTCCCTGTGTTCCCATTGTGACCTTCTGAGGTGTACATCTGTGTTTAAAATGTTCTGTGAAGATGACTTTAGGTGGGCTGATCATATTATAGCAGTTGAACTGTGTTGACTACCTGAGGCTTAAATCCATCAGGCTTCCTCAAGTGCAGTTTCATTTTCAGAATATAAATTTTATCCTGAAAGGAAGGCATACATGTGTGTTTCACAAAGGGTAATCTCCTCCAAAACTAAAAAAATAAGATGCCTCTTTCATATGAGACTCTAAATTACTTAATAAAGGTTTATGAAAAGGATATTGTTACGTATATGAGAGGTGACGTTCTCTGGCCGTTAGTGTGGCATACTGCCAAGTCGCCTCAGAGCAGGCAGTAATATATCTTAATCTCCACAAAGTAATCTATGTGCATGGTAAATTTTGCTAGATAAATGTTTTCATTATTATATGGTCTGTTTTATGTTTCCCACAGGACGGCACTCACAGTCTTTCTGTTTATTGCACGAGCATTTATTTCTGGGGGATTTCAAGCAGCTTATGTTTACACTCCTGAGGTGAGGAGGCTTTAGCCATACTATTATAATTCCCTCTATAACAATAATAATAATAATAATGATAATGCTAGTCAATGAAGATTTTGTTTCCCAAATACTTTTGGGTGTATTTTATGGATTTTGGTCTGCTGATCACAAAAATCACCTTTAAATGTAAGTGTTTATATTGTAATTGCCAATTTTTTTGTGATTTTCTCGCATTTTATAAGCATGCATACACAATAGAGCAACTACAACTGCAATATCTGCGTTGATCTAAAAGTAGTAGCACTACAGCTCAGATATACCAAGTACTGTTGTTTCCTTTGTGACTGGGACAGCCATTCTAAGGGGTCTCATTATATTAAAAACATCTGGTCGCTCAATAAGAGCAGAAAGGTGTAGCACATGTCAACCCAACAAAGATTTTTGCCTCCTCTCCATATAAAACAAATGAAAAATGAACAAGGAAGGTAAACAATTTCAGTATGTGAGGCAGATGTTTCTACAAATAACTGATGCCAAGATTAAGGAAGGCATTTTTGATGGTCCTCTAATCAGACGTCATCAGTGACAAGCAGCTCGAAGATCTGCTTGTGTGGCCTGATGAAAATGACATGGAAGGCATTCAAGGATGTAGATGAAAATTTTCTTGGCAACTACAGAGCACCAGGCTATGTTCAGCTGGTTGATAACTTGCTTCAAGCGTACAATACCATGAAGTATAATATGTCGCAAAAGATTCATTTTCTGCATTCACATTCCTCCCTGCTAACCTTGGTGAAGTTATTGACACTCTTAGTTAAAGGTTTCACCAGGACATTGCATCAATGGAAATGTAGTATCAGGGAAAGTGGAGTCCATCGATGCTGGGCGACTGTTGTTGGACACTGAAACGGGAAGCAACATAGGCAGAGTACCCATGAAAATCAGCAGCAAAACGTTTTAGCTCAGTTGAACTAATGTGTCAGCATCATTAAGTGACTAAACACACTAAATTCAAGAAATGTTAATTTCTTGCTTCTCTGAATTCCTGCATGATACAGTCAATTTAGTATGCTTGTGTTCAGCTTGAAGCTATTTATCATAATCATGAACAACTTTGCAGGAAGCAAACCAAATTTAAAAAATGTGTTACCCAGTTTAATACAGACTTCAGGCCTTATGACCCTGAATTGGATTCAGCAGGTATGAAAACACTATGGTGTGTTATAATAAGTAACAATAGTGTTTCCTATAGCACCCTTGTTGTTCAAGGGAGTGGGCAGATGTTCTGTAGTTGGGAGTGGGGCTGGAGGGTCCTCTTCAACCTTATGTCGCATGTAGTTATAGGTCACTGACCACATTTAATATCAATAACATTTTCCACTACTGTGGTCTGCATCTACTGAGAGCATATATGGGAATATGTTGTAATCGTAATAATAATGATGTCACCTTATCCCACAGGTCTACCCCACAGCCACACGAGCTTTGGGTTTGGGGACATGCAGTGGGATGGCTCGAGTTGGTGCTCTCATCACACCCTTCATTGCTCAGGTCAGTTAGAGTCCTCATACCTGAGGAGTACATGACACCTTTGATTCTTTCAGTTTGCTTGGAATAAAACAGAAGCTCATCATTAGCATCCTTTGGTTAGTCACAATCTGAACATCAAGCACCCCAGAGCTGCATGGTCCTGCAAATGAGATTCAGCTAGAATGGCTCCAGAGATGGTAGACAGTGTGTTATTGCTGTCTACTTTGAAATCTACACATGGTGACATGTTGGTCCATTTGTGCTCTTCTGCTCCCCAGTAAGTCATGGACAAAACAAGTGAAGGCCCAGTCTACTCCATCAAGGTGTGGAGTGCTGGGGTGCACATAACACCCAGCAGTGGTGGCCCAGAAATTCACAGGATTACTTCAGCACTATTTGATGGAAGCCTGTAGTTTCCACAAATTCTGCGTATTTATTTATGTTTCCATTTCAAAGACCCCAAAAAAATCAATTAATCATAAGATGTTTTTTTCGACTGGGAGTCCTAAAGTATGCAATTCTCAAAAACACTTCTAAAAATACCCACCAGAGGGGGAAATCCTGTCCTAACCCTCAGCTAAATACGAAAAGGGCCATATAGTTTCTTTATAAAAGATTTATTCTTCACACAAATGCTCTTCAATAAGTCTGTGGAGAACAAGGGCAGTAGTATTCACCCAAAACAACAAAGCCAGAATGAAATCAAAAACAGCATGACATCAAAATCCCAAAAATCACAATAAACTTACAAGATCACAGTAACACAACACTTCCTAGGGCTTTCAGTCGAACTGCCAGGAACAGTGGGAGTCCCTCGCCCTTACAGGGCAATCTCCAGTGGTGATGGGCAGGTGGCCCTGCCTCTTGGGGAACCACCTACAAAACACAAGGCACATTAAAATGGCAGATTATACACAAAGACACCAAACAATACTTAATGTGTTTTATTAGTTTGGGGTAATATCATATTTCTGATATAATTTCCAATATTAACATGAACAAAGAAGATATAAAACAAAGATTTAAACCCCAACTGGTGGGGGGAGGTTGGGAGACCCTGGCTGAAATAGAACAATTAAAGGAAGGTTGTTTTTGGAGTCTACTGCCGAATGTAACTGTCAAACAGTTGGCCATTGAGTCATCAAAAGCGTCAGAAACATACACACACCGGCCACTTTATTAGGTACTCCTTACTAATACTGAGTTGGACCCCTTTTTGCCTTTAGAACTTCTGTAATTCTTCATGGCATAGATTCAACAAGGTGCTAGAAGCATTCCTCAGGGATTTTGGCCCATACTGACATGCTAGCATCACGCAGTGGCTGCAGATTTGTCACCTGCACATCCCTGATGCGAATCTCCCTGTCCACCACATTTGGAAGGTGCTGTTATTGGATTGAGATCTGGGGACTTTGGAGGCCATTTGATTCCAGTGAACTCACTGTCATATTTAAGAAGCCATTTTGAGATGATCTGTTCTGACATGGCACGTTATCCTGTTGGAAGTAGCTATCAGAAGATGGGTACACTGCAGTCATAAAGGGATGGACATGGTCAGTAACAATACCCAGGTAGGTTGTGGCATTTAAAAGATGCTCAATTGGTACTAATGGGACCTAAGCATGCTAAGAAAATATCCCTGTTGATACAAGAGAGGATGGATCCATGTTTCATTTTGTTGGCGCCAAACTCTGACCCTACCATCCAAATGTCGCAAAAGAAATCAAGGCTCATGTGGCCAGGCAACATTTTTCCAATCTTCTAATCTCCTATTTTGGTGAGCCTGTGTGAATTATTGCCTCAGTTGCTTGTTCTTACCTGACAGGAGTGGCACCCAGTGTGGTTTCCTGCTGCTGTAGCCCATCTGCTTCAAGATTCCACGTGCTGTGCATTCAGAGATGCTCTCCTGCATACCTCGGTTATAACTAATGGTTATCTGAGTCACTGTTGCCTTTTTGTCATCTCAAACCAGTCTGGCCATTCGCCTCTAACCTCTGCCATCAACAAGCCATTTTCACCCAGATGACTGCCGCTCACTGGATGTGTTCCTTTCTTTGGACCATTCTCTGTAAAACCTAAAGATGGTTGTATGTGAAAATCCTAGTAGGTCAGCAGTTTCTGAAATCCTCAGACCAGCCCATCTGGCATCAACAACCATGCCACATTGAAAGTCACTTAAATCACCTTTCTTTCCCATTCTAATGCTAAGTTTGAACTTAAGCAGGTTGGTTTGACAATATCCACAGGCCTAAAAGCACTGAGTTTCTGCCATGTGATTGGCTGATTAGATATTTGTGTTAACAAACAGTTAAACAGGTGTACCTAATAAAATGGCTAGTGAGTGTACATTATATATTAAATAGCATTCACATTCATTTAGTCAACACTTTTATCCAGAGAAATTTACAAATGTAAATGATCCAAGTAATAATATCCTTATTCCTACAACTTCAGTTAGTTACACTTCTGACAATCACACAGGGTGTCCTGCAGTATACAGTTCAATGTGTAGGGGGACATGACAGATAATCCTACAGCAATCTTACCCCTCATTTTTTTCTGTTTTCTGCTTCCCCAGGTCATGCTAGAATCTTCTGTTTATCTCACGCTCTCTGTATACTGTTGCTGCTGCGTTTTGGCCGCCATTGCCTCTTGTGCCCTGCCCATTGAGACCAAAGGGCGAGGCCTACAGGAGTCCAGCCATCGAGAGTGGGGACAGGAGATGGTGGGTCGAGCATCACATAGCACAGAAGGATTCCACCGGTCAAGTTCGGGGTCCCAGGATTAGCGCAGACGGGAGTGGAGTATGGGACTACTCAGATTTGGGGTATGTGGGGACACACTAGTGGCTCCCAGGGGACCATAACACATTGTCTAGCCTGTTCACCGAGGAGTCAAGGAGGATGCCTGCTTATACAATGTGTGTTTATGATTGCATTTTATTAATGTAACGACCAAACAAATGTGAATTATAGACATCACTGGCAGTGTTGCAGATCACATGTCTACAGCCGAGGACCTTGGTGGGCTAAGGGCCGGTGGGTGGTAGAGGGAGCTCACAAACAATCTGTTTGTATTTTGCTTCCCCTCGTTCAAACTGAGGTATTGTAACTGAGATGAAGCCAAGCACCCCTCTGTGTCACATTTCTTTAGTGTAATAATGTCCTGTACTGTAAATGCAGTCATAACAAGAGCTCTGGCTACATGGCTTACACTGCTTGGCAGCCTCCTTTAGTCAATGCCAGGCCATGCGTTTCCTTTTTGAGTGATGTTAGCAAGCTGCTTGAGCTACAATGTCCATGTACACAAAAAACAAAGTCTAACTTTGATCATCCTGGGATGGCCACATGAGTCGGGTGCAGTAATACTCTCATTTTTTGAACTGGACATTATTTAATTAAGAATTTTAATTTTCTATGAAGTGCACATCCACTTAACAGTCCAAATGCAGTATGGCTCTCAAATGTCTGGTGGTTGTCCCTGTGACCCCCAAATCACCTACCACTGGGAAGTTCTCTTAATTTTGTCCAGACACTTGCTCAGTTCTCCATGTGCCCTGTGCCCTCAGCCATCACTTGGCACTCTCATTCTCATTCATTGACCAAAATGCACACATTCATGAGATGCAGCTTGACCAACTCAGCCGATCAGTTTCAGTTCTAGACGTATACACTTTGCCAGGACAGTCAGGTCCTCTGAGAATGTAAGATCTCCTTGCACACGGCTCAGTCTGCAAATCTGGGGATGGCACAGGGGACAGCCAGCAACATACACACAGATTTACTCCATGCCTGCCTTTTGCAATCTTCTTGCTACATTAAGTGTGTGTACACGGGTTCCTGCCAGCGCACTGTTTGTAAATGTGTATGATACAATAAATAATGTTTGGAAAAGTGGATGCCAAAGATGTTCTTTTTTTAAAATTGTCACCAGCTGGAATGTGTCTGCTGTTACTGCTGTTTGTTCGTCAAGACAAGAGTTAGCAGCATTTTCTCTGGCAATTCACTGTAATCGAATGGTGGCATCTGAGGGTGGTATTGCCTTTTCCTTTTTACACTAGGCTCGGAGGGCAGCAAGTCTTAAATTCAGCAGTGTGTGTGTGTGAGGGTCATGAACACATTGTTTTTAATTTTCACATGGGTCAGTTTTGGAACCCCGGGACAGTGGTCCAATTGGTTTGCCCTATAACTGGCTCTGTGCAACAGACAGCTCCATTTTGTATAACATCTCTTTGTGACTGACTGCTCCATTTATGAAGCAGTTCTGTAAAAGCTTCATGCACTCAGCTAATCACTCTCAGCCACTGCAGATTGAAATATATATATATATATATATATATATATATATATATATATATATATATATATATAATATATATATAAAGCTGAATGCATGTCTGTTTGTCCAGTGTTGAAATCCACAACATCTAACTTCTTTCTACCAAATTCTTCACAGATTTTCCCACTTGTACAGTACAAGACCATAAGCTGTGTTTTGTCTTGACATTTCATCCCCTTTCTTTAGTGACTGCACCACACCTGCGCTTTATTAGGGATGCGCACCTCAGAGACGTTTTTGGGACTTGGCCCAGTTATGCAACATTACTTCCCACAGTGGGTTTAGTCAGTGAAATTATGGTTGAGGCCACCATTTTTCTCCCCTTGACCGCACAGGTACTTTTAGGGGTGGCACTGCTGCCTTGCAATAAGGTATTTCACTGCACAAACTATATTCCTTAGAAATACACCACTAACTTTGAAAATGACAAATATCTCACAGTTGTAAACTTTACTAAAACAAATTTAAGTACATAGAATAATGTTTCCTTAGACAAATAAAGTGAACAAAAATGTTTTTTGATATAGGTGCTTTTAGACAACTGAAAGTTAAATACATGTGTTTAACCACCCACCTGAAAATTTCAGCTTCATTTGACGTTCTGCATCCACAAACCCAAAGTTACTCTAAACTCATTTCAGTACCATACAGTACATACGTCAATAAACATCTGTGTGTGAGGATGTGACATTAATGATAAAGTACAGATGTAAATGGATTTGTAGAGCTAACAAGAACAAACTGAACAAAAAGGTCCCACTGGACGCGTGTGTAGCTTCAGGTGCAGCTTCCCATATCGGCCTGCCGCTGCTGCAGTTGTATTGTGGCGAAGCAGCACAAGAAGTGTCTGAAGATTTATCAGGAGGAGACTATGACAGTGCTGATTTTCTCATTTTTTACTTCTCCTGCTCAAGCTGAATCCATCACATAGACTTGTCTTCATCTTCTCAAGGTAAGAAAAACCGATACATAAACTGTCTTTAATTACAGTATGTACTATGCATACATACTGTACATATAATTTCACTCGGTCTAATTCAGAATCCGTAAGTGACATTTATTTCTTTAACTGATTAATTTTCCAGTGCACAGTTCTGTATTATATATGACCATTAGGTTCAAAAGTTGTATTACAATGAAAATTAGTATTCTCAGTCAACCTTAAATACATTTCCAATTAATTTTTTAGGAACAAATGTTGTTATTTTGACATCAACAATAAAGATGTGTTGAACAGTTCAGCAAAAATCAAAAATGAGAGACAAAGCCATTGTTGAGGTTTTGAAGGCAAGGCCAAAAGAAATCATCTTGGAATCTCAGAGGGAGTTATTAAGTTCCGAGCTTAGCCATCTAGGCCTGCAAAATAAAGTGGAGGTCAGAAATGGATTTTGAGCTGGGTTGCTCTTCCTTTGTTAAAAATGTTAGTAAAATATCTGTTTATCAACTTAAGAATACAGCAAGAGTCAGACCTTTTTTGACTCTTCATATATATATATATATATATATATATATATATATTATATATATATATATATATATTTTATATATATATATATATATATATATATATATATATATATATATATATATATATATATACTGTATATACACTAGGGGGCTCTGTCCTCTGCTCGCTTCACTTGCCCACCCCCGGGTTTGGTTAACCGGATATACAATTTAAAGAGATTGTTATTTTCATGGGAATTGTTACATATGCATTATTTTCACTTTTACTTTAAAACTTTAGTAAAAACAATATTTGGAATTAACTTTTCTTTAAGATCGCATTGAATTTTGATTCCGTGTTTGGACTTGCATCGTGACAACACACCATGTAACTGCCTGTAAGTGAATATCGTTTCTTTCTCTCTAATAAGTAAAATGACTTTTTCGGATGTTTGTCCATGCTCTTTCTCCTTTGTTTCGTCGTTAACTTGTTATCTAGAACGTATAAAATTATTGTCCTGATATAATTTATAAGAGCTGAGAGCACAGAAAATGTGTCTGCCAAAAAGCATTCACACGACTGAGGTTAGATGACTGTGGTCTTGTTTGAAAATAGTTGTAAGTAGGGCATGACTTGAAAGAATATCATGTTAAAAGTCTCCGGCTCACAGGACTTCATACCACAACAACGTTTTTAGAATCTTTTAATTCTCGCTGGCAACACAAATTAGACAATCTACAAGTCTCCAACTTTAAATCCGAACAATATATTCGATCTCTTTCGCTGTTCCGTTATTTCACCAAGTAATAATTTCCGTTTGTTTGTGCTAATGCAATCTTTCCTATCCTTTTTTTTGAGACTTTTGAATTTTTGTACTTCCATAATCTCTAACCTGCTCTGCATGTGTACCGCGCCAACATTTTTGAATTCTTTATGACGTTCTACTTTGTCATCTACTCTTTGTCCTTTATTTCTGACTCCTGGCGTGGACTTGTCTTGTAGGACGTATAAGTGTCTCTCTGAGAAAATCACGTCCTGTCTCCTTCTAAGATTTATTTTTATTATATATATAATATGTGTGTGTTTGTGTGTATGGCCAGAAGCTGGTGAAGCAGTGAATCTGTAGGTTACAGTTAGCTAAATTCTGTGCTCTAAGTTGTGCAAAGGCCATCTTGTGAGATTCTTTTTAAAAGCTGAAATCAGATATCACCAAAAATGACTTGGTCTGTTGCATTTAAAGTCATTTGAAGCGTAGCTGCTTATCAATGAATAGCACAAACTCAAGATTTCCAAAACCGGACCTTCAGCTTTGGATCTTCAAACATGGGTACCAAAGCCTGTCCACCAGAGGGCTCATAAGCGGGAGTGAGTGGTCAGCCTCTTCTTCTTGAGAATCTTCCCAAAAAGGTTTGCGGCTTCCAGCGCACAGCCCCAGTGCATGGTGAGTCCACAACCTCCATGTCCATAATTGTGGATAACCTTTTATTAAAAAAAAAAAAAAAACAACAACATACAGTGCTTTGTGTGGCATAGTGGTTAAGGCTTTGGACTGAGGTTGTGGATTTAAATCCCATTAATGACACTGCGTGACCCTGAGCAAGTCACTTGACCTGCTTGTGCTCCAATTGGAAAAGACAAAAGAAATGCAGTCAATTTTATGTCACATGTTGTGCATCACCTTGGGTAAAGGCGTCAGCCAAATAATAAGCACACAGTTTGTTTTAAATAACACCATTACATATAGTTAGTATCATTCTGTGTAAATAATTATTATTATTTATTTATTTTTTTACAAGAGTGAATTTGTTCAGGGTCAGGATTTGGGTTTCCAGACCAGCTCCTTTGTCAGCAGACTTCACTGTTTAAAGTGTTTAAGCTGTTGGAGCAAATTTATATTTTATGAATAACAGTGCCCAAAAGGGGCAGCTTTGGCTTTTTAAACCTTGGGCTCAGTAGTCTTCTGCATACAAGCAAAGTTGGATGTGGCATGTAAAGGCCTTACCTCACACTGTTTATTTCCCAACTGCAAAGTCTCACTGTCCAGTCGCACTGAACTGCGCACTGGCCGCAGGCCTGTCCAGTCATCCATAATTCGGGCATTCTAAAGAAAACAGATGCAGATGCTTAACACTAAGTGACCAGATGGCCTAACATATTACACATGTTTAAACCCAGCTGTTTGCACTGCTGCCTCTGTGATGGACTGGTGACATATCCAAAGCTGATTCCTTACTTACCACCGATACTGCCAGGATTGGCTCCAGCTCCCTACAAACACAAAGATGGCCAAGTTGGTGTGGGAATATTAGGTCAGCTCATGATTGCCTGGTGCAGCTCTCTGCAAAAACTTCTGCAGCTCCTGCTTTTAGCCACAAGATCCACCATTACCAATCACTAGACCAACTTTTCTTAGTGTTCCTTCTTGTGATCAAGTTTGCTAAAGCCTCTGTCCATGTATTTTGAATGTACATCATTATGTTCACAAGATCATGTAAAGGTACACTGCTCCCTAAACTGTAAGGTGCATGTAGCCCCTCAGACCAGAGTACCAATTAGATGCAGTGCCATTGGTTCTTTTTAATTGGCACATTTCCAACTATCTCACTATCTCCAACAGGGTTGGCTTTACCATACTGGCGATCAAATATCATACACTTTCTACTCTCGTGAAAACTCAAAGTGGGGGGCCCACCCTGTTTTTCAATCTTACAGCCATGTCTGTCTCTTGTGAAACCCCAAGAGGGACACACCCAAGGTATTGAACCACCATGTATGATTCATGCAAAACCCCATGGGGAAGCTCTTTGATCTGATATTAATGTATGACTTGTGCAAAAGCCCAAAGAGTGCACAAATACCCCAAAAATACCTGCTCTTTCATGCAAAAATATATAGAACTACTGCCTTCAAGACTCCATGGTTTGGGCACAACATTTTCTGTTTTGCGTATTGCAGAAGAAAAGCCAGAACCAGCACTGGTTTTCAAAAGTGTGTGGGACAAAAATACAAAATACTGACCTTTATTCCTATTCTGGTAACTGTGTGATGTGCATATGGCCGCAAGGCTTGTCTCAGAGCACCTATATTTTCCTAATATGTAAATGGCAAATGATTTAGCATCACTAGACTGTTGCTATATAACTGAGTGCAAGAACATCTGATATGCCTGGCTGCTGTCAAGGGTTGGTTCCTCCTTTGCACCCAGTATAGTTATGATGGACGAAATGTGCAATTTCAGAAATACACAAATGCCACCAACAGCGATAAGCCAAAGCGCCACTGAAAAGAAGGAGTGGGACAAAATGACACCAAAAACAACCGAGAGACCCCAAAAGATGAATTTGTTATTGCGGCTAAACCTATGAAGGAGCTTGACAAGCTCAAGTGGCTCCTGCATGTCACATTAAGTTTTTTTGGAATAAATCACAACACAGAAAAATACATTAATTGTTAACTTTATCTCATTTTAGGACTACATAATCATTGAGTTTCTTTCTGATATATAAGACCATAGAATTGAAGGGGGGTGGTGACTTTGTTTTTAAATTCATATATATACATATTCATATATATATATATATATACTGTATATATATATATATATATATATGGAAGAGAAGGTCTGTGATACGGTTTGCATATTTGCACCCCTGATAGGGGTTGAAAGCTCAGGAATAAAACTATTTTATGATACGTGATTAGTTTTTTCTCCCTTCGTGGATCTCCAACTGCAAATTATATATATATATATATATATATATATATATATATATATATATATATATATATATATATATATATCTGTCTCAGTAATTCAAACAATGCACAATGGCAAATTTTTCCACTTTATTTCTATGTAGTCTTTGGCAAGTATGACGGTGATCCTGGATTAATTGGCAGTTCTAACCCAAGCCGATGTGCACCCTTGTGCCCATTGACTGAAGGTTCCTGCCATGTGTCCAGTGCCAATGACAAACAGGCTCTGTCCTGGCCAGAAGTACACCAGAAAATCCATGGCTGAATAAATAATGCATACTGCTATACAATTCTGGCTATACTGTACAGGGTTGCTGGGGGTCACAGATATTAAAGTGACCTTCTACATCTTGGAGGTAGAGCACAGCAGTTGCTCTTTATCTTTAGCTTGCTGTTAAAATTCATTATATGTCAACCTCCTAAGCACCACTGACTTCAGTATGAAGGAGGAATAATAAAGAGTTTCCTACAACTAACCTTCAGGCTGGGCGCCAAGCGGCATCCTTCCTCCCAGATTTGCCTGTGATCCTCAGAGTTGTTGGCTTCACTCCAGTTTCCCGCTTGAAAAATGCCTCCGACAGTCACTGAGCGACTTCTATGAAGAGATGACCATACAAAGAGATACATCAGGAGCAAATATGGTCCTATCTGTTACGAGCTGCCAGTACTGCGACCTTCTAGGTGGTAACCCACCTAAGTCAAATGGCCTGTCTTGGGGAAGCTGTGTTCCCCTAAATGTTGAGTGGCCATCCCCACCTATTAACTCCTACCTCAATTAGGTGACATCAAACAAGCTGATTCACACAATGGGCTTTAAAGAACCTTTAAAAATGAATATGGCACAATTTAATTGTTTTAGGTCATTTCCGGGGATGGAAACATGTACATGATACAGGAAGAGATCCACACTGTTGCCTGGAAAGCCTTTGTGGGTACTGGGTAAAAAGAGGAAGTCCTATTTGTTTAAAAGTGCACCTGATGGAATCAACACATCAAAATGAGAGACTAGTCATGAGAAACTAACAAACTACTATATGACTTTTCTCCCAACCAGTAGTTGGCAGTAATTCCAGAGCGAACGGGCACCCTGTTGTCTGTTTAGGTTATCAAGTGTGCCAGACACTTTAACGGGGAATTGTGAACATTGGTGGAACAACTTAAGGGCTATCAAGGGACATTCCCGACCCTGTATGAAACCCCAAGGGTTTAAATGTAGCACCATGTTGGTGGTCCAAAAAGTTTCTAGGCTGAGGGGCAAGTATTCACAAAATGGAACTGGGAACAGCCTCCCTACTTACTGTATAGTCACTAAATGAACCTCATGTGGCCTCCGGGAAACTTCTGTTTGGTTTTATTTCATATTTTGTGCTCTTCATATTCGGTAAAAAACCCTCCATTATATGTGTTTTTGGATTAATAAGATAGTTGTACTTGTACTTTTTGACATTCTTCTGCTTTTTGGTGGCATACACCTCATTAAGATTACGTACACGTGTGATGGCAGGCTAGTAGGGTCCTCATTTTCAAGTTGTTACTTATCATGGAGGGTGAGAGCTTGGCAATAAAAAGCTTTGGTAGATTATGCATTGGCAATATTAGACCACCAACAAGGGGGACTACAATTGAAGGGTGCCTAAAGATAATTATCCTGGGGCATAAATATGAATGAGAGACTTGGAGGGATCACAGCAAGCGGCATGCGAGTTCTTGAAGTTGACAGATGAATATCTAATTATTACTAGATTTCAAATGTTTCCAAGAGGTGGTCTAAACTTCAGGAAAAAATTGGGATTCAAGAAGGATGTTTAGGGCTGCTAGGCTTCAAATATATGATCTCCAGGAGTGCCCCAGGCCATTCCTGCTCCCTGAAATGATCTCTTAAGTTCCTGTCTTGGACTTAACTGACCCCCCTGGCTGCTTTACCTGTGAGCTTCAAGTCGGGAGAACTGCGTGTAGGAAAGTCATGAAGAAGAGAATCCCAGAAATGGAGAAAAGACAGGAGGAGAGAAAAAGAGACAGATGTAGGAAAGAAAACCAGCCACCATACCAGTTTTTTAGGTAGGTTCATTGTCTTTTTCTTTATATTATATATACTCTCGCCAATTCCCTGTATAATTCTGTGATTTATATTTTTTATTATATTAAGCTGTTTTGTTTTCTGTACATTTGTCTTAATGGCTTTGTATTGGCTTGAGGGATCAGTTGATAATGTCTTACAAGACATACAGTATCTCATAAATTTTGTTCTGGGAAATGTACAGCATTGTCATTACCAATATAGTGCTACCCAGGCACCCAAAACGTGCTAATTGACAAGACAGCATGGGCAGCCACTGTGACATTGTAGTGGTAGGTTCAGATGGAAAGCAGTGGGAATTCTTTGAAGAGTTTCAGGTACCTTCTGCACTCCATCATGTCTTACCCTGGAATGATGTAGGCTGAACAATATTTGCCACTTTTAGGATTGTGGGTTGTGATGAAATGTTTTAACCAAGGTGCGTCCACCTGCAACAAATTTCAAAAATAGTCAATCATGAGCCATTTTCTGTCATCTGGTAACTGTTTCTGTTTTACAACTCCTTTGTCTTGTGTAAACTTGCAAACAGAAATTCAGTTTTGCCCCAGTGTGCTTCAACATCACTGTGGCCATCGAACTGCTACAGGTGAGCCAGTAACCACTGGGTTTAGTCTTCACTAGGTCTTATACACACCTGGGCACCACTGCTGAACATCAAAGTGAAGTGAATGGAAGAGAAGAAATTAGTAAAGAAAACACCTGCCCTTAGGATCTGTCCTTGTCCTGGTGTCAGCAGAGGGTCTGGCTGCAGCTCACCGGCTCTCACTCCAGTACAGTTGAGAATGACATCCACTCCGTGGTCCGCCAGCTACACCAAAAACAAAGAAAAGAGAGGACAGAATTAGGGTCATAGCCAGAACAATCAATACCCCTGAAAAGAGAAAAGCAAAATAAAATTGGTTAAGACTTCCTTCTAATGTTCCATCTGTCACCAGCAAGGAATCGTTTGTCCCACTCTGAGGAAGCAACCCTGGCACTGATCATTCACCACGGGCCTGTTCGCCACAGTCAGATAACCAGACAC
The DNA here is from genome assembly GCF_900747795.2 of Erpetoichthys calabaricus. Taxonomy (NCBI): domain Eukaryota; kingdom Metazoa; phylum Chordata; class Cladistia; order Polypteriformes; family Polypteridae; genus Erpetoichthys; species Erpetoichthys calabaricus. Next base: position 15,486,605 of record NC_041411.2, on the reverse strand, counting down.
ACACTCTTTGAGACATGTGAATAAGACTGGAGTAAACCATGCAAACATGGGCAGAACATGCAAGTGGCACTCTGTCTCGACGCTGGGGAGGTGGCAGTTGTATTAACCGTTGGGCTGTTCCACCACATTCATTCCAATACTTTAAATACAGCAAGAAAGGCTTGATAAATGGTGAAATACAGGCTTCTGTTTCTAGGATTATGAACAGTGAATCAAGTACTCGACACCAGTGGAGATTAAGGGGAAGTGCATTAAGGACTGAAACCATGAAGCATGTCTCATTGGAATCTGGAACAAACTACCAAGACATGAAGCAGAAACCTTGACAAGCTTTAAGATGGATCTCGATGTGATATTGAGACAGCTTATCTTTTAGCTAAACAAACGAGCTTGATGGGCTGAATGGTCTCCTCTCGTTTGTCAAATTTCTTTTGGTACTTAATAAACACTAACAGCTTCCATTCAGGCATTTCACTAGAATATTTGGCACCACCTTTCCAGATAGCCATTCCCCCTGTTGGGCTCACATAAACATTCATGGCTGCTCTCTGCTTCCTGTATGTGGCCTTTTAATACCATAAGCCCAGGGTTCAAAAGAGATGATGTTAGGGCAGAACCGAAATGACAATTCAAGTCTGATGCACAGCAGGGCCATGACACCTATCCATCCAATGTTCTGTAATCTTCTTCAAAATTAAATTTACATTTTTAAATTAACTTTTTAATTACTGTATAGCATGCAGAGTTCATACATTTTAACCACTCACCTCCCTGAAGGACTCGATCTTCTTTTGGTGAAATTGTACGCCTCGTTCAGTGAGCCTAAAAAAATAAGGAAATGTGTGACTGGAGTTAATGCGATTTTAGACACACAATTTATTTCAAAATCATTATTTTTTGTTCTATTATGGTGTCCTGTAAGTCAATAGTAACCCATTACCTTTTTGGCATGCTAAAGCTTCACATAACCGAACTTGGCAGGCATATCACGGCAGTTCAGTCTTACTCTGTCTCAATGTCTGATGACCAATTCACAAATTTGCATGATTTGACTAATGGTTCAGTGTCAATTCGTCATAAATCTGGTCTTACATTTTTTCGTTTACATGCTATTGTGTGTTTCATGCCCCATTCATGAATATCGAGGACTTGCCAAGTCTTTAGAGTCCTGGTGCTTCCTGTTTTGCTATATGGCTGAGAGACATGGACGCTATCCAGTGACCTGAGATGAAGACTGGACTCCTTCAGTACTGTGTTTCTGTGGAGAATCCTTGGGTACCGCTGGTTTGACTTTGTGTCTAATGAGCAGTTGCTCACGGACACCTGAATGAGGCACATTACCTGCATTGTGAAGGAGCGTCAGGTATGGCACTACGGACAAACAGTACAATTCCCCAATGGTGATCCAGCTCACATGATTCTCATTGCTGAGGACCCTAGTGGCTGGCCCGTGCCCCATACAGCCTACTGAGCAAACATTTCCCACTGTGTGCATTTCAAACAGTCCTGGAGTTGTTATATGGCTTCTCAGGCCATATTTTCACTGTCTTTGTGGCAGTTGTGTTTCTGCGGATAAGAGGTCTTGTATGCAGGCAACACAAATAATGAAAAATGGTCAGAGTGTCCAAGGGGTGGGGTAAGGAGGGCTTTGTAGGAGTCTTTAACGTTAGTATACAATTTATCCAGGGTGTTTGATCCCCTGCTGGTGCACTGCACGTGTTGGTAAAAATCTGGAATACAGTTGGAAGATTTGATAGAAAGATGCTCGGCAGCAATGATCTGGTACATAGCCAGTCCCATACACCCACACACTGTCCCTGCTTCTGCTTCCTTTACCGACGCCGCCTCTGACTCCACCTCGGCAGGATGGTAATCCAGGGAGCCACCAGTATTCGGGCTATCTCCGTCTGGATGCTACTGGAGTTAAAATAATTGAATAAATATGTTCACAGCTTTGTCCAGTATTAAGCAACTCTGTGCGACTGTATGAACGTTTTGCACAAGGGATCCATAGCCAAATTAAAAGAACAGTTAAATAACCAACGAAACATTGAGGAAGGTACAAAGCCTCTCCGTCCAGATGCACCACCATGCTTTGTGCAAGAAGGAAGGAAGGAAGGCGATGAAACAGTGCAAACTGACCTGTCCATGAGCCATGGCAAGTAACTCTTTCCTTCTATCATAAGGGTAGTGTTGAACCAACCACAGCTGTGAAAAAAGAAGAGAAATGTAAATTAATTTACATATTTATACCTACACCTACAAAATCACTGTAGATATCAGTGTGACATTGATTCTAAATTGGTAATTTGTGGGATATGTAAAACAAAAAAATATATAAATTATAAAATTGGCCTGGTGTGATCAAATAACTGCTGGTTGCGATGCAAGGATCTCCATCTTGCCTGCCCATTTTCTGTTGACTGCATTTGCTTTGTCCTGGTTGTGGTGGTAGGGCCTTTTATTCTGGATGGCATGCTAGCACATTATAAGAAAAGAGTTTAGCATTGCTGGTCAGTCTTTTGGCATGTCTTTGGATGGACAGGATGGATTCAACTCATTATTAAGGACTGATGAAATGACGACCTGACCAAGGTTTGTTCCTGCCTTATGCTCAATGCTGCAGGAAAAGGCTTCAGCAGCCCAGTGTCCTAAATTTAATTATTCTGCCTTATGCTTACTGAGATAGCCTGCAGCTTCCATTGGCCCCGCTCAGGATAAAGCAAGTTTGGAAAATGGATGGATGTATGCTTGTAGAATGTTCTGTTAGCTTACATAAAAGATGAACCCAGCAGCTTGCAGGACTGACATAAAGGTGAGGGCCTCCGTGCCTACTTAACCTGATCAAAAAGGGCAGTTACTTAAAAACAGGCTTTCCAGTTAAGTGCCCATTTGAATTAGAAAGGTAGGGCAAAGTTTAAAGTATAAAATTATTCCGAGGTGTAAAAACAGAAATAATACAACAAAAATTACAAAGGGAACACAGGAGACAGCTATGGTAGTAAGTGCATTGGTGGGGGGTGGGGGGACACAAAATACAGTTTGGCACTGGGCTGTGGGGAGCTCTGTGATTTTGTATTTATTGTTAGTACCTCCCTATTTTTAAAAGCTTCAATTAGGGGGGGCTGGAGCCAATCTCAGCAACATGGGGCACAACCTCATGATGTATACACTCTTGTGGCTAGCCAGTCTGCAGTCAGTGGGAGCTCCATGAGACCACTCACATGGACATGGGGATTAGGTGCAGACTCCACAATGATCCCTTGGTCACCATTCTTAACATTTGTTGCTTTATGTTTTTAGAATACTTTATAATTCACCAATAAGCACTTTTCTTATATTGTTTTGTGGATGGCATAGCATTTCTTGTCTTTCAATTTGAGGGGGAAAGAAGATTACTTCAGCCTGCAAAATGGCAGTGACATTAGGTTTGTGGGGGCAGTTCTGTGTATGTTTTGTGCAGTTCTCTTAACCTCCGCCAGTCACAGCCAACAATAAAATGGCCCAGTCACAAACATGAACATCGTTTATAATGAAAACTGTGCCATAGCAGTAACCGGACTAGGAGCAGTCAAGGGCAGATAGGGGTTCAATGGCAGTCCTCCAGGACACGAGTCTCGTGTCATTTAAGAACCTGTCATGGCGAACAGACGTTCTTCACGTACTTATAATCGGAACATCTTCATCTCTTGAGGGGTAAGGTGCCGGAAGCCAAGCACAATGTCCTTCCAAGAGGGTTCCTGTGAAAGAAAGAAAATGCCAATAAATGGTGCCAAGGGGCACACAGAGAGATGGTGGACAACCCCAAAAATAATTACCGGCATAGGCTCTGTAAACAGACTATATCCAGACTGAGTGAAGATTCCCATTTGGATGGAATCCGGAGAGTTGATGAGGCTTAGAAGGTAATCAAATGTCTCTTTGTTCCATTTGCTAAATCAAAAAAAAGTCATCACTACAGTTTCTCCTTTTTTTGTGTGACAGAATTAACTGCTGTGATGAGCGGAAATACAGACATTCTCCAAAGACTTAATCAGGTAAGACCACTTTAAGCTCCTCCTCCTCCTCTTCATACCAGCCAGGGCTTGTGATTGGGTGTAGCTAGAATGCATTAGCACTGAGATGATGACATCATTTAGCTCCTCTTACCCAGTGTCTGTTAAAGTAGCAGCCCAACCTGGTAACCAGACACAGCTTAAAGCATTTTTTGTGTTAATTATTATCATAGATTTTTACCAAATATGGCCATTACATTGGAACCCTTACATCAACTGTTAGACAAGGGAACAGTGGTGTTGTACAGCAGTGGAACAGAAGGCTTTTCAGAAAGCCAAGGAAGCATTACAGTCTGACCAGTTATTAGTTGTTTTTGATGAGGGGAAGGACCTGTAGTGTACCTGTCTTGGAATGCCTCGCCATATGCTTTGGGGGCAGTCTTGTCTTGCATTGTGGGGGTTTGGAACAGAAAGACCCATTGGTTATATGTCTGGTATGCTGACTAAATCTGAGCAGGGTTATTCACAACCGTAAAAAAGAAGCATTAGCCATCATTTTTGGCCTGAATAAGGACTGTTTGGTGAACACAAGGGGGTCTCACAGTTGGCAGTAGCACCCATTCAGCACTGGGCATTGATTCTAGCTTCTTATGAATATACTTTAATGTATAAAGAAGGAACACAACCTGCTAATGCTGATGCTCTGCCACAATGTGGAGAGACTGAAGAAACCCCACAAACTGAGGAGGTCATCAGGCTGTTGGAGTACATGAACAGCACACTTGGGGGGAGTCAGATAAAGACATGGACATGATGAGACTCTATATTGTCATAGGTGCTTCAATGGGTTCTAAAAGGGAACTGGTCAAGTAAACCAGTGGAGCCATCTTGGCAACCGTTTGTTCACAGAAAAGCCGAGTTGAGTGTGGTGGATGGCTGTATAGTATGGGGGAACTGGGCTGTAATACCTCCACAGGGTAGGAAGACATTAATAAAAGAACTACATGAAGCACACCCAGATATCTATCATATCAAAGCACTGGCTCACACTTCTGGTGGCCAAATATGGATAAAGAAATAGAGCTTGCCATCCGTGAATGCACCAGATATCAAGAAAATCAGATTTTACCTTCATCCATGAGAGTGGCCTGAACAGCCATGGGCTCATCCTCATATGGATTTTTAAAATACTATTGATTTGTGTAGACCAGGGGTGGGCAGATTTGGCCCTGGAGGGCCTCAGTGGCTGCAGGTTTTTGTTCTTCCTCCAGTTTCTTAATGAGAACTCAATTTCTGCTGATGAAGCAATTATTACTCACGTGACATTTTGATGCTTCATTTTAGTGGTCTCGCTTGTTAAGGTTCCCTATTGTTAATTGCTTATTTCAGTCTTAAACAGCTGCATTCAGTGTTTTAATGGCTCCTTATTAGCAATAAGATACAAATGACAAAGGTGCCAGCAGTTCTCCAACTATCTTGTTTCCATTGTGTGGAATCATCATGCACCATTTGGTTTAATAAAACACTTAAGAGAAAAATGTGACAGACTGAAAAAGATCTATTTTAGGATGATTTCCTTGGAAACAAAAAAGTCTATGATATAACATTACATTGCAGACTAACAACCCATAAAATTAAATAAGATCAGAGATTGGCAAAGATTGTCCTGTAATTAAGCAACTGGATTGAAGTGAAAACCTGCAGCCACTGCAGCCCTCCAGTACCGACGTTGCCTACCCCTGGCGTAGATAGACATTCAAAATGGATAGCTGCCCACCCAATGCAATCCATCACATCAGTGGCCACTATGGAAAGGTTATGAAGCATTTTTGTCACACATCGCTTACCAAGAGTTGTATTAACAGACAATGGAAGCTGTTTTGTCAGTGCCAATATGAATCATTTTTTTTTAATGAATGTAACATCAGCCCTTTATCACCTGGCATCAAATGGCCTGGCAGAACAACAACATTTATTTATATAGCACATTTTCATACAAAAAGTAGCTCAAAGTGCTTTACATAATGAAGAGAAGAAAAATAAAAGACAAAATAAGAAATTAAAATAAGACAACATTAATTAACATAGAAAGGAGTAAGGTCCGATGGCCAGGGTGGACAGAAAAAACAAAAAAAAACTCCAGAAGGCTGGAGAAAAAAATAACATCTGCAGGGGTTCCAGGCCACGAGACCGCCCAGTCCCCTTTGGGCATTCTACCTAACATAAATGAAATAGTCCTCTTTGTAGTTCGGGTTTTTCACGGAGTCACTTGATGCTGATGGTTATACAGACTTCTGGCTTTTAATCCATCCATCATTGTTGGAATATCATGGTGCTTTGGGTAGATGGTGGTGGCGTGCGCCACCACCAACAGGACACCGGAAAAGGAAACAGAAGAGAGAGTAGGGGTTAGTACAGATTTTGAATGAATAGTTATTATAATGAATTGGATATACAGAGTATCAGGATTAAATTACAGTGAAGTTATGAGAAGGTCATGTTAAAATAATGTGTTTTCAGTAGTTTTTTAAAGTGCTCCACTGTATTAGCCTGGCGAATTCCTACTGGCAGGCTATTCCAGATTTTAGGTGTATAACAGCAGAAGGCCGCCTCACCACTTCTTTTAAGTTTTGCTCTTGGAATTCTAAGGAGACACTCAGTTGAGGATCTGAGGTTACGATTTGGAATATAAGACGTCAGACATTCCGATATATAAGCCGGGGCGAGATTATTTAAAGCTTTATAAACCATAAGCAGAATTTTAAAGTCAATTCTGAATGGCACAGGTAACCAGTGTAGTGACATCAAAACTGGAGAAATGTGTTCGGATTTTCTTTTCCTGGTAAGGATTCTAGCAGCTGCATTCTGCACTAGTTGCAAACGATTGATGTCTTTTTTGGGTAGTCCTGAGAGGAGTGCGTTACAGTAATCTAGCCGACTGAAAACAAACGCATGAACTAATTTCTCTGCATCTTTCGATGATATAAGAGGTCTAACTTTTGCTATGTTTCTTAGGTGAAAAAATACTGTTCTAGTGATCTGATTAATATGCGATTTAAAATTCAGATTACAATCAACGATTACCCTTAAGCTTTTTACCTCCGATTTGACTTTTAATCCTAATGCATCCAGTTTATTTCTAATAGCCTCATTGTATCCATTATTGCCAATCACTAAGATTTCGTTTTTTTCTTTATTTAATTTGAGAAAGTTACTATTCATCCATTCTGAGATACAAGTTAGACATTGTGTTAGCGAATCAAGAGATTTGGGGTCATCAGGTGCTATTGATAAATACAGCTGTGTGTCATCAGCATAGCTGTGGTAGCTCACGTTGTGCCCTGAGATAATCTGACCTAATGGAAGCATGTAGATTGAGAAGAGCAGTGGACCCAGGATAGAGCCTTGTGGAACACCATATAGAATATCATGTGTCTTTGAGTTATAATTACCACAACTAACAAAGAATTTTCTCCCTGCCAGGTAGGATTCAAACCAATTTAAGACACTGCCAGAGAGGCCCACCCATTGACTAAGGCGATTCTTAAGAATATTATGATCAATGGTGTCAAATGCGGCACTCAGATCTAAGAGGATGAGAACAGATAAATGGCCTCTGTCTGCATTTACCCACAAGTCATTTACTACTTTAACGAGTGCAGTTTCTGTGCTGTGATTTGTTCTAAAACCTGACTGAAATTTATCAAGAATAGCATGTTTATTGAGGTGCTCATTTAACTGTATAATGACTGCCTTCTCTAGAATTTTACTTAAGAAAGGCAGGTTAGAGATGGGTCTATAATTTTCAAGAGCAGAGGGATCGAGATTATTTTTCTTAAGTAGGGGTTTAACTACCGCAGTCTTAAGACAGTCTGGGAAGACCCCCGTATCTAATGACGAATTTACTATGTCAAGAACATTGTCACTAAGCACGCCCGATACTTCTTTGAAAAAATTTGTTGGTATTGGGTCAAGGGCACAGGTGGAGGGTTTCATTTGAGAAATTATTTTATGTAAATCAGGTAAATCTATCCTAGTGAAAGACTTTAATTTGTTTATTATGGGGTACTGGGGTTTAGGAGGATCCTTAGTGTTGGGGGAGATATACTATGTTATTTCTAATATCATTAATTTTTTGATTGAAAAATACAGCGATAGCCTCACAGGTTTTACTGGAAGTACTTAGGAGGCATTCCTTTGAGTTACCTGGGTTTAACAGACGATCAATTGTTGAGAATAAGACTCTGGGATTACTAGCATTGTTATTTATAATCTTAGAGAAATAGCAGCGCCTCTCAAGACGGACTGTGTTATTGTATTCTGTTATTTTAACTTTTAATATTTCATAGTCAATAGTTAGTTTAGTTTTCCTCCATTTACGCTCAGCTCTACGGCATGTTCTCTTTAAATCAGACACTCTTTGGGTCTTCCATGGTATAACAATGCTAGAAGATTTTTTAACTGTCTTTTCAGGTGCAACTAAGTCAACAGCAGCCCTCACTTTAGTATTAAATCTTTCCACCTTACTGTTTACATTCTCCTCGCTATTATAGTTGGCACTATAAACGGACTGATTGGTTAGAATGTTTGAAAGTTTTAAAGCTGCTGATGAGTCAAAGAAGCGTTTTTTAACAAAATGCTTCTCATGAGTGTTTTCTATCATTATTTCTATATTAAAGAGTAGAAGAAAACGGTCTGATAGACCCGTATCAATGACCTGCTTTATATCAACTTTTAGTCCTTTAGTAATTACTAAGTCTAACGTATGACCTGCTTTATGTGTAGGCTGATTAACGAGCTGTCTCAAATCAAAAGAGTCCAGGAGGTTCATAAATTCTTTTACTTTCTGGTCACATTGATTATCTATATGAAAATTAAAGTCGCCGACTATTAAGAGTGTGTCATAGTTCGTAATTAAGATTGACATCAAGTCAGAGAATTCCTCAAAGAAAGACGCGTTGAATTTTGGAGGTCTATACACGGATAATACTAGAACGTGAGAATCTCCCTGAATAATAATGGCGAGATACTCAAAAGACTTGAATTTACCAAAACTGATATTTTTACATTTTAACCTGCTAGAGTAAATGTTTGCTAGCCCTCCACCTCTCTTTCCTTGGCGATCAGCACGAGTAAAACTGTAATCCGGAGGCGCAGATTCGATTAAAACAGCTGCGCCATCTGAGCTAAGCCACGTTTCACTTAGTGCAATAAAATCTATTTTTTTATCACTAATAAGATCGTTGATAAAAAACGTCTTGTTAGTTAAAGCTCTAACATTTAATAGTGCCATATTCAATGTTTCGGAGGAGCAGAGATGAATACTATGTGCGTTATTGATATATGGAACAAGAATTAAGTTATTTTTATTAGCGCCGCTCTGCGTGTATTTTTTGTTTAATCTATGATATGTTTTTATAGTTTTAATACATTGTTCATCTAAAGTAGTAACTTTAATTAAATTATTGGTGTTTATGCCGTATTGCCTAGATTTTCTATGTGCATTAAGATTGGTTATTACAGTATTTATGTTGTGCACTTTTATGGAAGATTGTATTAAACAATTATCATGACCAAGCACAGGAGTGGCATTTCGGAAGGGGTTAAAAGCAGAGATAGATAGTCAAGATAAACGAATTACCTTGGATATGTTTTCGGAGAGGACCCGGGCGCCGAAGCTATTCGGATGCAGGCCATCTCACTTGAAAAAACGCGGTCTTTCCCAAAAGAGGTCCCAGTTGTTGATGAACCCGATGTCTTGATTCTTGCAGAAGGCCTGCAGCCAGTTGTTTAAACCAAGCAGACGACTGTAGTACTCGTTTGATCGTCTGACGAGAGGGAGTGGACCCGAGATGAAGATCTTTGCCGATGGGGTCCTCTCCTTTGTGTCTTTAATTAATGCAGTGAAGTCTGCCTTGAGGATCTCGGACTGTCGGTGCCTTATGTCGTTTACGCCAGCATGTAAAACAATGGCTCCAACTGCCCTGTTCTTGTAGATCGCCGGCGCACGTCTCGTCACATCTCGGACACGAGCACCGGGAAAACAAGAAACAAAAGATTTTCTATTAGGGCAAGTGATATTGAAGTTCCTAACAATAGAATCACCTACCACTATTACATCACTAGGAGCTGAAGGCGAACTGGGGACGCTTAGAGGGTCAAACCGGTTCTGCGTTACGATGCTTGCCTGTGCCGATGGAGGTGTTCTGGCCTTGAACCCCCGCCTGCATTGCTGAAATACACCGAGGTCATCATCGGTGTTGCTCCTACGAGGCGCGGGGGTGAAGGTGACTTGAGCGGCACAACGCGGGGTTGATGTTACGCTGATAATAGATGGCGAGGACGGTTTATCCAACAGCCGAGCCTTCAGATCTCTGAGGTATCTTCGTCTGGACAGAAGTTTCTGAATCTGTTCATCGAGTGCCTGGAGTTCCTCGACTACAATTTCAACGCGATTCACCTCACTATCGGCCATTGTCCGTTTCTGCTTCCGCTTCATGCCCTAGGAAGAATGAGAGAGATAGGTTAGAGTACTATTCTAGAGTAGAAGGAGCAGTTTGGACAGTTAAAGAAAGCCTGAGGAAGTTGACAACTGGGACACTTGAAACTAGACTAGCATGTTTCCCGTTATGCTGCAAGACAACACCACAGGCTTAACTCCTGCTGAGTTATTAATGAGGCGGTAACTAAAGACACATTTGGATTTACTTAGTCTGAGGCTGGTGGAAAACAGTGGCAGAGAAACAAGTGAAATGAAGAGCCACCATGACAATCCTGCAAAGGAGAGGACATGCTCAGTGAGATATCCTGTTTATATTCAGAATTTCCAGACATCAGAGAAACGTTTTATACGTGAGGCAGTAATAGAGCAGACAGAAAATGGGCTAAATGACACCAGGACCACATCCGCCCCAGCCGTAACCAACCAGTGCACAGCTGGCTGTGAAGCAAGATGACTTTTTGGTCCCTATGGCAGATGAAGGTCAGAGAACAGAACATGCAGAAGACGAACCAGTCATTAATCCCTTTCCAATGCCAGAACCTTAAGAAGGGTCCAGTGGCCTACAGTTGGAGAGCAGAGACGGGGCAGAGACTGTTCCAGCAGTTAAAAGATATCCTGTTGGACTGAGGAAAACACCAGCTTATTTGAAGGACTACGTCTGAACATGGACAGGGTTGTTTTATTTTTTATAGGAGGGTAGCAAAGGCAGTGCACTCAACAGAGTACAGGAAGCTGATAAATTATTACTATTTTATCCCGTTACTGCTTTTTTTTCCTTTCTCCAATTTAACATTACTGAGACAGTAAATTCAGTTTAATGGGGTGAAGTGTTGGATTATTAATCAGACAGCTACAGAGGCAGACCTGACTGCAGGGGTCCTAGTGGTGAGGTGTAAAGAGGAGGTCCAGTTGACCCAGGCTGGCAGGAGTACCTGTATGTGTATGAGTTAAATGGAATGGTGACAAACCTCCTTTTATTTACCACTGCAGCTGACCACACCCACTTGCCCTTAGCCCCTCCTCTAATGTTTAGTTGCTAGAAACCAGAATGGGAAAAAAGTAAAGAAGATAAAAACTTTTTACAAGGCGCTTGGTCATGCAAGTTTTTATGTTTTGTTTTAAACCCGTGTTCCAGATTCTCCTTTAGCCAACACATTTTCTTCCTGTTTGTCAGTTCCATGTATCCGGACTTCTGCCTGTTTTTAGACTATAATTCTGCTTGTTTGAAATAAATGAATCAATGCTCCATACTAGTAAGCACAGCAATTATACGGACAGAAGAGAAACTAAATGCCAGACATTTTTACATCAGGCACTTTTTAATTACTTTTTTTTTAAAATATTTACTTAAATTCTCAAATCTTAAATATTTATTTGTCCATTTTCAAACTCTTTCCCAGCTATTCCAAGGCACAGCAGAAGAGCATCCCTCAGCTTTCTGGAGTTCTTACAAAGGTGAAGTACTGAGGCTAAAGACTGATTCTACAGTAACATGTAAAGTATTAAGGCAAATATGTGAGTAGAATATCTTTGAACATGAAACTGGTAGGAGGAAATACTGCAACCAGAGTATCACTCCAAGAGAAAATCGGGAAAAAGTATAATAAATAGATATAGTGATATGATAGGCATTGTATAATTCACTGCTAGATGCAAAACATGCCATACGATAGATACAACAGCAGTATTAATATTGTCACATTTAAAGATGATAAACAAGAGCAGAGAATTCAAATGAAAAACAAATCAGCTTACCTGATGTACTCCTTAGATAGATAGATAGCTAGATATGAAAGGCACTATATGATAGATACAGAGATTCTCACGTTTCCTGCATATTGCCGTTATCATGCAAATAAGGCTGCCATAGTCCTGCTGCCCCATCACTGGTGGTCAGTGGAGTGAACCGGTCCGTATACACATCAATGGACAGAGGGGTCACCTTAGAATGATAGCGGTCATGTATGCACAGTGCTGACGACAGCCCAATGACCCCGGCACCAATTACTGCAACACGCATATCTGATACAAAGGAGATAAAAATATTAGAAGAAATAAAATAAAAACACAGACAACACCACTGTCTTTTTTTTGAAAGTATGCAATGCTTGCTGTCTAAAATGGTGTTATCTGAGAATCATCTAGCACTTGCACCTTCTCAGCTGGCCTTTTGAACAGAAGGGCTTTACCACCTGGAGTTCTGTCCTTTCAGATGTGAGGTCCCGGCTGAAATGTTGAGGCAGCAGTTGCTGATACGCACTTTCCACCCTAATCACTGCTAAGCTCTTAACACCCTAGTGGGGAATGAGATGAACAGCAGAAATATTACTGTGTCTGCAGGGGCCAGTAACATGGCCAAGATAACAAGAGGATTAGCAAGGCATCCTCACACACTGAAGAGAGACAAAAACAGCAAGGAGTAGAGAGCACAAATTGTGACAGCTGCATTGTAAAGGAAATGTCAAAAAATGCAGATAAACCGTTGAAAATATAGGTACAGTAGTCTATCACACTACCATCCTTTTATGACCCCATCCATTCCTGTCTAGGAAGCCAGTCTATCCCAGCAGTAAAGGGCAAAACACATGCCATACCATAAAATTGTTAAACTTATTCCAGTTCATGGTGGCAGGCAGAAGGAGCCTTTCCTTACCGCCCTGGGCAGGTTACTACTCCATCTTGTGTATCTATTACATGTACACACACCAAACGCACAGTCCATAATATAGCCATGTCTGTGAGTCCTTGGACTGTTATCCATGGAGTCTGTATGTTCACCCCGTGTCTGTGTGTGTTTTTCATTTAAGTACTTTGGCTTACCTCCCACATAACAAAGCCTTGCACAGGTGAGTTTGGCTTCTTCGCACCAAATGCAGCTTTGGTGGGTACTGGTCCCCCTGAATTGGGCAAAATGGGTGCAGATAATGGGGAAATAGACACCTAAGGATTTAAAAATATGGAATCCTCATTGCTATCGGTAGTAGGCAAATGTGGTAATGACCACTGCCTACAATATTCAAAAGCAATCAAAGCACACAGTGTACCACCAAATGTAACACAAGAAGAATTTGCCTAACAGAAAGGAAGTAAATGTTATGATAAACAGAACGAAAGCAGCAGTTGATATGGTTAAAAAGCAGTATGATCCATGTCATGAATCCACCAATTCCAGTAAAGTTTTACAGAAAGCTGATGTGTGTCCTGCAATTACAAGCAAGGCGGCTGATAATCACAGCCAGGGCACACTCATACAATTAATTCACATAGGCCATTTAAAAAAGAAAAACACACTTCTTTTAGCTGTATGAATTATGTGAAAAGAATTTTGATCAAAATAAGGGCATGATAACCAACACACATCTGTCAAACTTGCTTCCATTGTTCCATCTTCCCAGTTTCTAACGCAATATACCATTTTAAGGCGATAACAGAATCAGCACTTGGTGTAAAGTAAGAGCTAAGCCCGGGCTGGGCATCTGTTCATCACAGGCCAACTTTCCACACCCGCACTCACTTATACTTCTTAATTTAGCATCATCTACAGTGAAATTCATACTGTTATTAGAGGAAACGGTACAGTTTGGAACCGTTGCTTTAACGAGTCGGAATACGTCATTTTATAACTGAAAGAAAGTGTTTTGCAAATTAATGAAAAAAACACCTTCTGTTGTAGTAACAAAATGATCTTCTGTGTTGAGGATTTCTACCGACACCGAAGACAAGTTTGATCCATTCCCACATCCACCCGTACTCACTTCTAAATGATCCAAAACTTATTTCTCAGTCCAACTGCGGGACGACTTTATACGAAAATGAAAGTGCAAGAGGATCCATGCCCCCTCTTACGTTGTACGCCTACTTCGACCAGACGGCAAGCCGCCCGACCAATGAGCTGTAGTGTTTTGTAATATTTGGTGAGTTTGTAACTATCGGATGTATGTCCCCAGACTGCTTCAGCTTAAAGCATATCAGATCAAATCATGCTTTTTTGTAAAAGAAGTTTGTCGTTTATACGCAGAACTGGAATCTTTCTTCTCTTACGGAGAGCCGGGGCAATAGCTGTTACGATGTTTAATCCCAATGCTTTCTAATCTGTAAGAGATTCTGAGATTTTATTTTGCAGAGGCAATTCGCTTTGATTTTTCGTTTACTTGTTACATCCTGGATATTTGTATACCGTTAACCGAGGCCCCGCCCCTCTAGCGGTCATTGGCTGTTGCAATTTTCCAGTCAGGTCTGCGCAGCTCTGCTTCATTCGGTGATCTCTATGTAGAAACATCTGTCGTATGTGAAAATATGAATATATTTTATATTTATATATAAATATAATATATTTATATTACATATATAGTATATGAAAACGGGAAAAAGCGTAAGAAGACCATCAGTCAATTAACTGGAAAGAACCAAAGCGCCGATTATACATTACAGTACACTTTTGTTCTCCCCAGAGACCATAAAGGAGTAACGTCAGGTATGAGCAGCATTGAACAGGGTGAAAATCCATCCATTTTCCAAACCCGCTTTTCCAGAGCAGGGTCGTGGGGACGTTGGTGCCTATCCCAGCAAGAATCAGGTACAAGGCATAGTGCCAGCCCATCACAGAGGGAACACACACACACGGGTCAGTTTAGCATCGCCAGTCCACTTAACCTGTATCATTTTGCACTGTGGGAGGAAACCTCTGCAGACAAGGGGAGAAAATGAAAACTCCACGGAGGGAGGCCCGGTATCCTTACTACCACTGTGCCACACTAAAGCAAAATTAAGTTTGATGTTGTGGCATCTGAGTGCAGGAGGCATGGTTGACAGACCCGTCATAATAAAGAAATGGTTAATTCCAAAATTAACTTAAGTATTCACTCAGTCAAGTTATATTTTATGTAGTGGAATCATTTGATTAAACATTTACTGCCTCCATGTGGTATTCATCAGATCATGAGCCATTTCTTCTCTTCTCTCTACTTTTCTCTATCTATCATTCTGGTTTATATTGAACTTAGCTTCCTTTCTCCAAAGAAAATTTTTCCAGAACTGGAAAGTCTTTTAAAAAATGTTTTCTGGCAAAGTCGAATCTGTCCTTGCTATGCTTGAGGTTAACCAGTGTTTTGCACCTTGTGGTAAACCCTCTGTCCTTACTTTCATGAAGTCTTTTCTTGATTGTAGACTTTGGCAATGATAGGCCTATGTCCTGGAGAGTGTTCTTGGTTTGGCTAAATGTTGTGAAGGGGATCGTCTTCACGAAGGACAGAATTCTGCAATCATCCAGCACAGTTGTCTTCTGTGGTTATCCAGGCCTTCTGGTGTTACTGAGCTCACAAGTGCATTCCTTCTCCTTAAGAATGTACAAAATGATTGATGTGACCACTCCTGGTGTTTCTGATGTCTCTCCATATTCTTTGTCTTCTTTTCTCTGCCTAGTGATGGCCTGTTATTACTTGCATGCATAGACAGCACTTTGGACCTCATTTAGAGAGTCCACAGTGCCAGCTTCCAAATGCAAATTCCACACTTGAAATCAACTGCAGACCTGCTTAATAGTTAATGAAATAAAGGGGGGCCTGCTCACACCTGGCTATGGAATAGCTTCTCATTCAAACATCCAAATTCTTTTAAGCCCCTGAGCCATGTATAAAAATGTCTGTCATTCTTAAATGGCTTATACTGTATTTTTGGTAAACTCCTGAAATTAAAGGTGAAAGTCTACACTTCAATTACATCCACTGAAACTAGCTGACAGTACAAAAAAAGGTAAATAAAAAGAATAGATCAATAGATAAACAGATGTGAAAGGCACTATATAATGAACACAAAGATAGACCTGCTGAAACATACATTTCCTGTAGCCGATCTGCTTCTTCTGTTCTTAATCCAGACCAGACATGAGAAGAGTCTGTGTGAGGTTTTAGGCGCTAACCACATGGCACCGTTGTGTTTTTCACCCAGTTACACTGATGGTGTGAATATCCTCTTATTGGTAATCGTCCTGGTGTTCAAAAGCAAACGGCAGCATTTTAAAATGACAGCAAAATCAGTGGTGGACTTACCTGTTTGTAGTTGTGTTCTCTTTCTGGGAGTGATGGCTGAAGCTGCCGTGGACTAACGCCTGATGGTGAGAGGGAACTGAACTCCTTCTCCAGAGTACAAAGTCCTCCGACAGTGCAGCCAAGAAATGGGGCCGTGCAGGAGTGCCCAGATCAGATAAAATGCAGGAACATAAATCTGCAAACTTCAAATAACTTAGTGAAATTCAGAAAGCAAATAACTTCACCAGCACTGATGAAAATGTGCAGTGATGAGCAAATGCAACATATTAATAATCAAAAAATACAATGATTATACTCGTATATAAATAGTTAACTATCAGTTTTATGATCCTTTTTTATTGGGCACATGAAAAGCACCAACCCGGATTTAAGGCCAGTCTGTCACAGACCAAAACACACGTGTATAAGGCGACGTGAACTGAACTGTGGGTAGCCAGGGACTCCTGCCATGGAGTCGAGCCTTGCACCCCACTCTGCATAAACAGACTCAATAAACAAATGGAGAGTGCCAGTGAAGGAATGGATCGCCTTCCAGCCAGCACATACTATAATCTATTGTGCACTGAGCTCCAAAAAGTTCCTTCCACTTGGTTGTTTTTTTTATGAGCCTCTTGTTATTTTATAGAAGATTGCAGCAGTGATATACCATAGAGTGTAAAAGCCACCAATAAACAGAAGACAACCTTTGTCATCCCACATACAGTAGACGTTTTAAACAAAACCAGGGTTCCGCCCTGTGGGTTCCTGACCTGTCATTCGAGGCTGTCATTATCTATTCCTAGAAGGAAGCATTCCTAAGCATCAGGACACCTGGGTGTTGTGTAAATATGAGTGGTCCAGGTGACAGATTTGCTCCCCATCCTGTGCTGGTTGCAGCATTGCATCTGATCCTGCCATGACCACAAATTGGATTAGGTCAGTTTGAATGGTAGGGTTGTGCCATCTCGACTGGGCCCTTCTGAGAGAGTTTGGCATGCTGCTGACCTCTAGTGGTTCGAAGTGATCACAACAGGGATAGTATTCGTTAGTCATTCTCTTCTCTGTCATATTTACATATTTTATATCTTCACCAACATGTCCATTGAAATCTGCTCCAATCCTTACTTTCTTTCCCTTGGGTACACTCTCCACCACTTCATCCAACTCATTCCAGAAATCTTCTTTCTCATCCATCACACACCCAACTTGCAGTGCATTTGCAGTAACAACATTCATCATGAAACCTTCAATTTCCAGCTTCATAATCATTACTCTGTCCAGCACTCTTCATCTCCAAAACACTTTTGACATACTGTTCCTTCAGGATAACTCCTTCCCCATTTCTCCTCCCATCACCATGGTAGAATAATTTGAATCCATCTCCGATCCACCAGGCCTTACTCCCCTACCATCTGGTCTCTTGCATGCAAAATATATCAACCTTCTTTCTCTCCATCACATCAGCTAACCCTCTCCCTTTACCAGTCATACTGCCAACAATCAAAGTTCGTACCCTCACTTCCATTCTCTTTACCTTCCTCTTCTCCCCCTGCCGACAGACACGTCTCCCCCCCTCTTCTTCTCCTTCTTCGTCCAACAGTAGCCCAATTTCCGGCAGCACTCTGTTGGTTAACAGTACTGGTGGTGGTCGTTGTTAACCCGGGCCTCAACTGATCCGGTATGGGAATCTGTATTGTTGTCCGCATATCGACCTGGCAAAATTTTACACCAGATGCCCTTCCTGACATTACCTTCCCGATTTATCCGGGCTTGGGACCAACACAAAGAAACACACTTGTTTGTGCATCCCCTGTGGCTGGGTTCTTCTATATTAAGATCAGTAGCAATTCTAAAATGGCCCAGCATGAATGTGTGCACAAGTGATCTCTGTGATATGCTGGTGTTGTGCCTGAAATTGCAGGAAGAGGCTCCTCTACCTACAGCCTTGATTTACATTAAGTAGAGTTGGAAATGTTAGGTTATGTCCTGTAGTGCAGATTCCATAAAAACATTAGAAAAAGTGAAAATGGTCAATTGTGTTGAAAAGTGATGTAAAGGTAGTGTGTTAATTGGTCTTAAAGGCCTGTTTGTATAAAATGGTGGACTTCATCTGAACCAGAAGTCATTGCTCATACAGAAGTCAAAAGAGTGTGTTTTTCAATTAGCTTTGTATTCCATTGCAACTGTTTTCATGTACCCATCCCTTATCCTGTCAAAACTGGGACCAATGAATCATTTCTAATAAAATGAATGCCAGCCAAGTCACCATGCATACCTGATAATCACATGAGGATAACAACAGACCAGCATGTAGGTAGCTGGAAGGATCATCAGTGATTTGTGTTTTAGCAGCATCCAAAGGCAGAAGGACAATGGAGCCACGGTGCGGCCTTGAATGTAAATACTTGACAGAGAATGACTACAAGGACCTGCTGTGGACCATGCTTTCTGAATTTCCAGGTAGGTGAGATTGGGCTTGATCGGTCTATGTAAGAGCATTTTGTGAGAGTTGAACTAGTCAGCTGAAGAGCAGTGTAGTGACTCAGCAATCAGCTGGAAATAAGGAGTTGTGACTATGAGCCAGGGTTAGGCTCCTGATTATTTAGTCGAGGAGCTTTACTAAATGCATTGTGGGTTGATATCAGCATGCCATTTCACACAGGGGGGTTATTTTCCTGTGTATGTTTTTTGTTTTTTATTGCTTACTTTATATGTGTTGGACTTAAAACTGTATTTTTGAACACACCCAAATGTTTCCCTCTTTATGAGCTGTCATTTTTGAACTGAACTATTAAATAGCCTTTTGATAAGTTCACCAACAACTATATCAGCCATGTCAAAAAGTAATTGCCCCCTAAAAATACTACTTGTTTGTTTTTACCCTTTAGCCGCAACAACTGCAATCAAATGCTTTCCGTAACAGGAGATCAATCCTTAAAAATTCTGACCCACTTTTCTCTACAGACTGGTTTCAATTCAGTCACATTGGAGGGTTTTCAACTCTGAACTCCCCATTTAAAGTCCTTCCACAACATCTCAATGGGGCTCAAGTCAGGTCTTAAGGTTTAGGACTGACCTAGATAGTCTTTTTCCAGCCAGAGGTGTATTTGCTCTTGTGCTTCTGACTCTTGTCCTGCTGCCTAACTCGATTGCACTCGAGCTTAACATCACAGGCCGATGCCAGGTCGTTCTTTTTCAGTTCTTTCTGGTAGAGAGCTGAATTCATGCTACCCTCAGTTATGGCAATTTGCCCAGGTCATGAACAGCCAAGCATCCAAACACCATCCTACTGCCACCAGAATGTTTGAAGGTTGGCGTGATGCTGTCTTCCTAAAAGTTCCACTTTTGACTCCTCAGTCCACAGAACATTATCCCAAACGTTTTGGAGGTAATTGCCGTGTTTTGGGCAAATGCTAAACAAACCTTTATATTCCTATTGTTAAAGCAGGAGTTTTTGTCTTGCAATTCTTCCATGGATAACATTTTTACCCAGTGTCTTTCTAATGATGGAGCTATGAGCACTGACATTAACTGAAATGATAGAGCCCTGCAGTTCCTTTAGATGGTTGTCTGAGTTCTTCTGTGAATTCCCAGAAGAGGTTTCTATGTGCTTGTGGAGTAATGCTGCTAGTCTGGCCTCTCCTAGGCAGACTTACCATTCCAAGTATTCCAAGTTTTCTCCATATGCAAATGGATATCACGGTGGTTTGCTGGAGTTGCAGTGTTTTAGTGCTTTGTAACACCTTCCCAGCTGATATTTTGCAATAACTTCCTTTCTCTGATCTTCTAGAATTTCTTTTAATTGAGCAGTGGTGAGCTGCTTGTTTAATCCTTTCAGCTACTTTTACATTACTGGAAAGGTTCAACTGAAGTGAAGCAATCAAGCTTGGGTGTGCCTAGTCTTGTTTAACCTGTTATCTTTTAAATTTGGTACATCAGTTGATTGAGTGTCTGAGGGGGTAATTACTTTTTCATTTGGGTGATTTGTTGGTGAACATTGTAAATCAAATGGCCATTTAAAAGCCTGTATTTTGTATACTTATACAGTAATCCCTCGCTATATCGCGCTTCGCCTTTCGCGGCTTCACTCCATCGCGGATTTTATATGTAAGCATATTTAAATATATATCGCGGATTTTTTGCTGATTCGCGGATTTCTGAGGGCAATGGGTCTTTTAATTTCTGGTACATGCTTCCTCAGTTGGTTTGCCCAGTTGATTTCATACAAGGGACGCTATTGGCAGATGGCTGAGAAGCTACCCAACTTACTTTTCTCTCTCTCTCTTGCTCTGACTTTCTCTGATCCTGACATAGGGGGATTGAGCAGGGGGGCTGTTCGCACACCTAGACGATACAGACGCTCGTCTAAAAATGCTGAAAGATTATCTTCACGGTTGCTACCTTCTGTGCAGCTGCTTCCTGAAGCGACATGCTGCACGGTGCTTCGCATACTTAAAAGCTCGAAGGGCACGTATTGATTTTCGATTGTTTGTTTTTCTCTCTCTCTCTCTCTCTCTCTGCTCCTGACGGAGGGGGTGTGAGCTGCCGCCTTCAACAGCTTTGTGCCGCGGTGCTTCGCATACTTAAAAGCCAAACAGCCCTATTGATTTGTTTGCTTTCCTCTATCTCTCTGACATGCTCTGCTCCTGACGCGCACTCCTTTGAAGAGGAAGATATGTTTGCATTCTTTTAATTGTGAGACGGAACTCTCATCTCTGTCTTGTCATGGAGCACAGTTTAAACTTTTGAAAAAGAGACAAATGTTTGTTTGCAGTGTTTGAATAACGTTCCTGTCTCTCTACAACCTCCTGTGTTTCTGCGCAAATCTGTGACCCAAGCATGACAATATAAAAATAACCATATAAACATATGGTTTTCTACTTCGCGGATTTTCTTATTTCGCGGGTGGCTCTGGAACGCAACCCCCGCGATGGAGGAGGGATTACTGTACTGAATTTGGAGATCAGAAACAATTAAGTGTTATGAATAAGCAAAAACAGAAGAAATCTGGCATTGGCAAATACAGTACATGGAACTATATATACTGTATATATATATATATATATATATATATATATATATATATATATATATATATATATATATATATATACAGTATATATATATATATACAGTATATATATACTGTATAATATAGAGAGTTAGATATGAGGACAGCAGCATTCATATGGCAAAAAAGAAAGTGTACATATACACACACACAAAATAGAAAACAACCAGCTAGCATTGTATAAATATTTAAGTGTCTTTAATTTTTTTGTCCTGTATCAGATTAGCCTGCACTGCTTGCCATTAAAATCACAAAGCAAAAAAACTCTTCCTTTGATACTAAAAATTCATTTGGCAGTGAGATTTGTACATGTGCTCTTTAGTGTCAACGATGTACAAGCATCTGATTGTTTTATATAGCGTCACAATGTCCCATGACACTAGAAGTACCAAGCCGTAGTGCAGTAGCTCTGGTGAGCCAGCATTCTCCATAGTGAATTAGAGTAAACATCGATCAAATGAATCCCAATTCTGACGTTACTAAGACAAGGTAAAAAGCAGCACTGTTCAAAATTAATGGTGTGAGGAACCAATCTGACGAAAACAGAATTACAAACAAAAAACGTAAGAATCAAGGTCTGATGGCATGAAACAAATTTTTACCTTAAGTTAACCAAAGGCCATCTTGTGAGATTCTTTTTAAAAGCTGAAAATGAACATCACGAAAAATTACTTGGTCTGTTGCAATTAAAGTCAAATAATTAAATTCCTTTGAAGTGTAGCTGCTCAGCACTGAATAACACAAACTCAAGATTTCCAAAACCGGACCTTCAGCTTTGGATCTTCAAACATGGGTACCAAAGCCTGTCCATCAGAGGGCTCATAAGCGGGAGTGAGTGGTCAGCCTCTTCTTCTCGAGAATCTTTCCAAAAAGGTTTGCGGCTTCCAGCGCACAGCCCCAGTGGATGGTGAGTCCATAACCTCCATGTCCATAATTGTGGATAACCTTTTATTAAAAAAAAAACAACATACAGTGCTTTGTGTGGCATAGTGATTATGGTTTTGGACTTCAAACCCTGAGGTTGTGGGTTTAAATCCCACTAATGACACTGCGTGACCCTGAGCAAGTCACTTGACCTGCTTGTGCTCCAATTGGAAAAGACAAAAGAAATGTAGTCAATTGTATATCACATGTTGTTGTCCCAGATGGATGGGGACCCTACCCACCCAGGATGCCTGGATGGTCCCCGTGATGGACAATACCTTCCCTGGGCCACAAGGGGCAGCTGCCCGGGTCTGCTTATGGGCCACTGGACCGGAGCTGGGACGCTTATCCCTACCAGAGGACGTGGCCCCCGCCAGGGGGCACCCAGACGGTTGTGAAGTCCTGGATGGCAGCACTTCCACCACACCAGGAAGTGTTGCTGGAGGAATTCCCATGGGCACCCGGAGTGCTTCCAGGGGCTCTCTTGACACTTCCGCCACACCAGGAAGTGTCGTCAGGGGGAGCACCTGGAGCTCATCCGGGTCAGCATAAAAGGGACCGCCTCCCTCCAGAAGCTGAGCCAGAGTTGGGAGGAAGGAGACGAAGCTTGTGAGGAGGGGAGTGGAGGTCAAAGGAAAAGAAGAAGAGAATGAGAGAAAGAAGAAAGAGTGTTGAAGGAAGGCATTGTGGTGCTCAAAGGAAAATAAAGGAGTGTTTTGGACATACTGGTGTCTGTCTGTCTGTCTGTGTCCGGGGGTATGCTTTCCACATGTGCATCACCTTGGGTAAAGGCGTCAGCCAAATAATAAGCACACAGTTTGTTTTAAATAACACCATTACATATAGTTAGTATCATTCTGTGTAAATAATTATTATTATTATTTTTGTTTTTTACAAGAGTGACTTTGTTCAGGGTCACTCAGTGAGCTGGCAGGATTTGGGTTTCCAGACCAGCTCCTTTGTCAGCAGACTTCACTGTTTAAAGTGTTTAAGCTGTTGGAGCAAATTTATATTTTATGAATAACAGTGCCCAAAAGGGGCAGCTTTGGCTTTTTAAACCTTGGGCTCAGTAGTCTTCTGCATACAAGCAAAGTTGGATGTGGCATGTAAAGGCCTTACCTCACACTGTTTATCTCCAAACTGCAACGTCTCATTGTCCAGTCGCACTGAACTGCGCACTGGCCGCAGGCCTGTCCAGTCATCCATAATTCGGGCATTCTAAAGAAAACAGATGCAGATGCTTAACACTAAGTGACCAGATGGCCTAACATATTATACATGTTTAAACCCAGCTGTTTGCACTGGTTTCTCTGTGATGGACAGGGGCCACATCCAAAGCTGATTCCTGCATTACCACCGATACTGCCAGGATTGGCTCTAACTCCCTACAAACACAGAGATCCCCAAGCTGGTGTCAAAATGTTGGGTCAGGTCATGATTGCCTGGTTCAACTCTCTGCCAAACTGCTGCAGGCCCCACTTTCAACCACAAGGTCCACCATCAGCAGTCACTAGGCCAGCTTTCCTTCATGTGACAAAGTTTGCGGTCCACATATTTTAAATGTGCATTGTCACCTTTATAGAGTCATTTTAAATTTCTACCTCAGCTGTTAAGATTTGATCACCAATATGGGCTTATACTGCATCCCCTGACCCAGGGCTCAATTAGATACAATGCCATTTGTTCTTTTTAGTGGTACATTACAAACTGCAGCTCCAATAAAATGACTCAAAGCAAAATACTCGCAAATGATGCTTTGCATATTATCACTGATGTAAGTGATATGGAGATGGAGATCGAAAACAAAAGTGAGGTGCCAGCATCATTTGTTCGGTCCCCAGCTGATCGTGGTGCTGAACACGGTGACTGAAGGTTCCTACCATGCGCCCAGTGTCAATGACAATGGGTTCTGTACTGGACAGACATACATCAGTCTTATCTTATGGATGAGTAAATATTGCATCCTACTATACAATTCTGGCTATACAGAGTTGCTTGTCACAGTTAGTAAAGTGACCTCCTACATCTTGGAGGTAGAGCACAGCAGTTGCACTTTATCTTTAGCTTGCTGTTAAAATTCATTATATGTTAACCTTCTAGGCACCACTGACTTCAGTATGAAGGAGGAATAATAAAGAGTTTGCTACCACTAACCTTCAGGCTGGGCACCAAGCAGCACCCTTCCTCCCAGACTTTCCTGTGATCCTCAGAGTTGTTGTCTTCACTCCAGTTTCCCACTTGAAAAATGCCTCCGACAGTCACTGAGCGACTTCTATGAAGAGATGACCATACAGAGAGATACTTTAGTAGCAAATACGGCCACATCTAACAAGAGCTGCCAGTACTGGGACCCTGTAGGAGATAGGCCATTTGAATGAGATTGGCTGTGTTCCCTTCAGTGCTGAGCAGTCATTCCCACCTCTTATCTGCTTCCTAAATTAGGAGATGCCAACCAAGCTGATACTCTATGATACACACATTAGGCTTTAAAGAACCTTTAAAAGTAAGGGTGGCACACTTTTATTGTTTTTGGTTGTTTCCACGGCTGGAATGGAGGTAATGGGAGGGGTTGCTGAGACCTCATTTGCAAGATGTTTCCTATAGTGCAGGACAACAGCTGGGCCATAAAACAGCTTTGCTAGATTATATAATGGTAACCCTGAACCACCAATACTGAGCATTTTGATGGATGGGGGCCTGAAAATAATTATACCTGAGGCATATGCATGAATAGATGACTTGGAGGAACGATAGCAAATGGAGTATGAGTTCCCAAAATTGACTAATTTCTATGAACTTACCACTATAATGGTCAAGTATCCTAGAGTTGGTCTGACGCCATAAGAAACAATTGGGATTCATGAGGGACATCACGAGCTGCTAGGGAGTATCTGAGGCCATTCATACCCCCTAAAGTGACCTTTTAGGTTCCAGGTATGGGCTTAAATGCCCCTTCTGATTACTTGATCTATGAGCTTCATGTCTAGAGAGCTAGTGTAGGCAAGACCCAAGAATGGAGAAAAGGCAGGAGGAAAATAAAAGGGACACCATACCGGCTTTTAAGGTAGGCCCAATGAGGTGAAAGGTCATTGCATTTCTTTTTTTTTTTTATTTTATCGATTTTATTGTAATCATTCCATACAAATAGATCAATTTTTACAAAAAAAAAATAGGACTGAAAACAAATCAACCCCCACCCCTGGGAAGGAGAGCATGGCCAACCGACTAAAACTTAAAAATAGTAAAAATAAATAAATTGATGAGTTTATTAGTCAGATACAGATAAATGGAGAAGAAAAAGAAATGGGGAGAGAATCTACTTCCTCAGTGCTTTAAGAGCTTATTCTAAAATATTGATTAGATCCTGCCAGGTTTTGAAAAAGTTCTGCACAGATCCTCTAAGTGAGAATTTGATTTTTTCCAATTTCAAATAATATAAAACATCAGTTACCCACTGACTTAAAAGAGGAGAGTTAGGATTCTTCCAGTTTAGCAAAATAAGTCTGCGTGCCAATACTGTAGTGAAGGCAATCAGTTTGTCTGTCCTTCTCCACTTTAAGCATATCAAATGCTTTTTCTGCATCCAACGATAATAATATCTCTGGGGTGTATGACTTTGCAGGTGAATATATTACATTAAACAGGCGTTGGAGATTGTAAGCTAAGTGTTGGCCTTTAATAAATTCAGTCTGATCTTGTGATATTACCAAAGGCAGCACTTTTTCCATCCTTCTAGCTAGGACTTTGGAGAGTATATTAACATCATTATTCAGAAGTGAAATTGGTCTATATGATGCACATTGTAATAAGTCCTTGTTTTGTTTAGGAAAGACGGTGATTAATGCTTGGCGAAAAGTTTGAGGTAGAATTTGATTGTCTCTAGCTTCTGTAAATGTTGCTAATAAGAGGGGAGCTAGATGAGTGGAGAATTTCTTATAAAATTCGACAGGGTAGCAATCTGGGCCTGTTGCTTTCCCACTCTGAAGTGACTTTATAGCATCTAGTAATTCTGATAGTGCCAGAGGTTTATCCAATTCCTCTGCAATAAAATGATCTATTTGTGGTATCTGTAATGTATACAGAAATACATTATTGTATGTTGTCTTCTTTGAACTCAGTAGAATATAAGGATTTATAATAGTATGTGTGCATTATATTTTTATGGTCAATGATTTTATCTCCGTTCGTGTTGGTGATTTGCTGGGATTGTATTGCGAACTTCTTGCTTGTGGATTTGTTGAGCTAAGAGCTTATTAGCTTTCTCTCTGTGTTCATAGTAATGGTGTCTTGATTTGAAAATGAGTTGTTCAGTTTCTTTGGTTGTTAAGAGGTTGAGCTCTGACTGCAGAGCCTGTCTTTTCCATCATTTTGTACATCCTATTTCTAAGTCCCTGTACCATTCTGTGATTTCTTTTTTTTTTTACTATAATTAACCATTTTATTTTATATACGTTTGTTTTCTTGGCTTTATATTGACTTAATGGTCATTAGAGAATATCCCCAAGAAAACATATATGATAATGTTTGCTCTGGGAAAATTCTAGGGGGCAGCATGAATCAGTATGAAGTATTATAGCACCCTCATTACCACAATGGTGGCACATAGACGTCCAAACTGTGCCAACTGACGGAACAGCATGGATGGCCGTGGTGATGTATTAGTGCCAAGTTCAGCCTGCTAGCTGTGGTCATTCCCAGAAGAGTTTCAGGTACCTTGTGTACTTCATCATGTCTTACCCTGGAATGATGTAGGGTGTAGAATACACGCCAGTTTTAGGGTTGTGGGTTATGATGAAATGTTTCAACCAGGGAGCATCCACCTACAACAAATTTCAACAATAGTCAGTCATAAACCATCATCTGTCAGCTGATAACCCTTTCCACCTTGTAGCTCCTTTCTTTTGGGTAAACGTACATTTGCAAATAGAAATTTAGTTTTGCCCAGTGTGTGTCAGGGTCACGGAAATCAAAAGGTGTGATGCGACCATGGCCATCGGCCAGCCACAATAGGGCTGGGACTCAATGGGTTTAGTCTTTACTAGGCATTATACACACTTGGGCGTCACTACTGAACAAAGCCCTGAATGGAAGTGGTGTCAGCCAAAATAGGACCTGCCTTCAAAATCTGCCCTCGTCCCGGCTTCAGCAGGGGGTCTGGCTGCAGTTCACCAGCTCTCACTCCAGTACAGTTCAGAATGACATCCACTCTGCGGTCAGCCAGCTACACCAAAAATAAAGAAAAGGAGGATGGAATGAGTCAAGCCCCTCCAAAGAGATAGGCAAAATAAAATCAGTCAGGATCTCCTTCCTCCACTTCCAGTATGTGGCCTTTCACACCCCAGTCAAGGATTCAAACTAGTTAGTACTACAGCAGAACCAAAATGACAGTCGAAGTCTGATGCACAGCAGAGCCACAACGCCTATCCATCCAACGCTCTGTATTTATAATTTTTTTTTAATTTAGATTTAAAAATTTAAATGACATTTTTAATTACTGTATCATAATTTGAAGTCCACTTTGTAAGAATAAATTAAATTGAGTTTACCCACTCACCTCTCGGAACGATACAATCTTCTTTTGGTGAAATTTAACCCCACGTTCATTGAGCCTAAAAAAAAAAAAAAGGAATGTCTGACCAACATTATTGAGTTTGAAGACAAACAACTTAATTCTGAATCCATCCATTTTATGAAACCATTTTTTCCCCACTATGGTGACCTGAAGATCAGACAGCAATACATCACCCAGACTCGTTCATACCAAGCCAACTAGACGTGGCTGTTGTGTTTAGCATGAGGGAGTTACAATGACAAAACCCACAAAGGGAGAGTTATGTTACTGGCAATTGAACCAGGATCACTAGAACTTTAAAGCAGCAGGGTTAAACGGTGCTGCAATCTCACGGAAATGCATTTAATCCAAGTTTAGGATCATGGGAGTCTGTACTTCCAGCAGTGGGTGTAAGGTAGGATATGAAAATGAAGAGAAAAGTTTTGATGATACCTTTAGAGTCGATACCCATCCACCTATCACTAGTGAAGCAATTCACACCCACTCATACACCTGAAACTAATACTAAAAAATAACTGCAGTTGTTTTCAACATTAAAGTCCAATAATCAATATATGTTAAAATAAGAAGGAAAGAAACGGCTACTATGTAAAATTCAAATATAACAAAACTGGCCTGGTGTGTGCAAATGCATAAAGTTAGACTGCCTATGATCATATTGGAAAAGCTGTGAAATTCAGCCTTGTCCACCCATTTATTGTCCGCACTCACCTCCTCCAAGTCAGCTAAAGCATTTGGGGGGTATTGGCATTAGGACACTATGGCTTTGGCAGTCCACTTTCAAGATGAATTACCATGCAAACATATGGATGACGATGATAATTATTAATGTAATAATATGGATGAACTGCTGCATCCAGGGATGGTTTCTGCCTTGCACCGGATGCTGAGAGCACCCCTGAACTGAACAAAGTGGGTGCAGAGAATGGATGAATGAATGAATATTACAATAACCAAACGTAAGTTATATACAAACAAGTGCTAAAGCGTACAAGTGTTCAGTATTGTCACATGTGCAGAGTGCAGTGATATTCTTATCAGCATATGCTAATAACACTGAACTGTGCTGTTAATCACTTTTGAATGAACTGCACCACAAAAGTCACTATATATAAAATATATATCATACAAAATAATATATAAAATATATAAATATAAAGTATTGTATAAATATATACAATAAATAAAATTACAAACGGTTATCTCCTCCAGGTCGAGAACCAGAGGGGTACCTGCTTTGTAAAATTTCACCTGCGCTCCTCTGAGTATAAATTTCGGATACAACCAAACCACTGGGGATTACAAAGCTGAATGTCAGGATTTGGGGATCCACCTCAAAAGCGCTGAGGCTTTAGTAGGAGCTCCAGTGGGAACTCCTGGGATGTGTTGTTGTGGAAGGAAGGCAATCAAAGAGTGCAAACTGACCTGTCCATGAGCCATGGCAAGTAACTCTTTCCTTCTATCATAAGAGCAGTGTTGAACCAGCCACATCTGTGAAAAAAGAAGAGAAATTTTAAATAATTATACCTCTGCCTTCCAAATCTGTGAGGTTGATTCTAAATTGCTCATTTGTATGAGCTGTAAAGCAGAAAAAAAATGTAAATTACAAAATTGGCTTGGTGTGATCAAATCTTGTCTGCCCATTTCCTATTGACCGTGCTCGCTTTGTCCTGGCCACAGTGGTGGGACCCTCTATTCTGGATGCCAGACTAGCACATTATAAGGAACACATTAGTATCAGGATAGTTTGGCATTGCTGGCCAGTCTTGGTATGCCTTTGGATGGACTGCCATGGGAACACCTAATGGACTGGAGGCCTGACCAGGGTTTCTTCCTGCCTTATGCACAGTGCTGTAGGAATAGGCTCCAGCACCTTACAATTCTACATTGAATTCATTTGTTTGCAGAATGTTCTGTTAACTTATGCAAACTGAGAACCCGGCAGCTTAGAGGACTGACATAAAGGTGAGGCCCTCCATCTCTACTTAACAAGATCAAAAAGTGCAATTATTTAAAAACAGGCTATCCAGTTAAGTGCCTGTCCTAATTAGAACAGCAAAGTAAAGTTTAAATCATTAATTTATTGAGAAGCGAAAAAAGGGAAATAATGCAACAAAAATAACACAGAGGACACAGGAGACAAGCTGCGGTAGTAAGTGAATTGGTACTGTAGGGGACGTAAAATGCAATTTGGCATTGGGCTGTCGGGAGCGCCATGATTTTATATTTATACTAGCTGTGTAAGCACATGCTGTAAAAAGCACGGGGTCCTAGAAACTATTGAAATCGTCAGAAAAAAATTGAAATCTCGAGATGTCAGGTCATTGAAAGTTTCTTCTGAGATTTTGTTTTGCTGATGTGCTGGCCTCGCTTGTGTATCCTCAGAGGTGGAGCCCTTGGCACGACTCTACCTCTCACTTCCAGGCCGGACAGACAGACACTTCCACACATAGACGTTTATATATAAGAGTAGCAACCCCCCCGAACATCCCCATTTTTAAAAGCTTCTATCATGAGGATCTAGAGCTAATCTTAGCAGCTTGGGAGTTGTGCACATTTTCGGCAGTTCTCTTAACCTCTGCTAGCAACGGCCTACAATAAAATGGCCCAGTCACAAACGTGAACGTCGTTTATAATGAAAACTGTGCCACAGCATTAACCTGACTA
Source organism: Erpetoichthys calabaricus (assembly GCF_900747795.2). Lineage (NCBI taxonomy): Eukaryota > Metazoa > Chordata > Cladistia > Polypteriformes > Polypteridae > Erpetoichthys > Erpetoichthys calabaricus. The sequence continues at coordinate 15,455,848 of NC_041411.2, read as the reverse complement.
GGAGCAGTCAAAAACACACAGGGGTTCAATGGCAGTCCTCCAGGACATGAGTCTCGTGTCATTTAAGAACCTGTCATGGCGAACAGACGTTCTTCATGTACCTATAATCAGGGAACATCTTCATCTCTTGAGGGGTAAGGTGCCGGAAGCCAAGCACAATGTCCTTCCAAGAGGGTTCCTGTGAAAGAAAGAAAATGCCAATAAATGGTGCCAAGGGGCACACAGAGAGATGGTGGACAACCCCAAAATAATTACCGGCATAGGCTCTGTAAACAGGTTGTATCCAGACTGGGTGAAGATTCCCATTTTGATGGAATCAGGAGAGTTGATGAGGCTTAGAAGGTAATCAAATGTCTCTTTGTTCCATTTGCTAAATCAAAAAAATAGTCATCACTACATTTCCTCCATCTTTTGTATAACAGGGTAACTGCTGTGATGAGCAGATATTTACTGAAGAGTTAATCAGATAAAACGTCAAGATCCCCAAGTGCATATTATCCAAATTAAGCCCTACCGTTTCATACCTGCTCCCACTTGTGATTGGGTGTAGGTAGAACATATTAGCATCGTGATGGTGACATCACTTGGCTCCACCTCTCACTCCGCCTTTATAAACAGACTGCAGTTGACCACACCCACTCCACTTGCACTAGTCCTGTCTGAATCTGAATAATCAGATTGGGAAAAAGAAAGCAGCGCCAAACCACAGAGTGCTCAGCCTGGCAACTTTTTTTTTTTTTTTTTTTTTACCCAGTTCTCCTTTAGCCAGGGAATGTTCTTCTCTTTTGCTTGTGGCACATACCTTGTACATTTTAGACTATGATGTTGGAAATAAATAAATCTACACTCCAGATTTGTAAGCACAGCAATTATATGAAGAGAGGAGAAACCATCTACCAGATGCATTACATCAGAAACGTTTTTAATTAAAATATTTATTTTAATATTATTATTAAAATGCAACTTCAAACACAGCAATATCACTTCAAGTTCTTAAATTCCTCAGTATTGATAACTGTGGTACCCATCTAAGACTGGTTCAAACCAAAGCAGTCAATATAGATCTCATGTTTCTTATTTGATTCATGGTTTGTCATTTGGCCTGGTATAATAATACACACCGAATCCCTTTCCCTCACAGTGGCCTTTTTACTTTTAAGATGGACCACCTGTTTTTGTCCCATCCTCTATATGTCACTTGTCAAACTGACCACTTTTATAGGCAAAGTGCTTTGCTGGAATACGGAGGTGGTTGCTACCACATTGGCCTCGTGTAACAACTCTAACTTAGTGGCATCGGGGCTTTGGTTTACATCAATTTGTCCGTATTTTCACTCATCCATTGCCCACCACGTGAAGTTATCAGTCGTTAGCATTACAGCTATACTGTTGTTGCTGTCATATAAAGTCAGTCAACAGAATATGTCGATAAGACCAAGATTCTTATTTTTAGACCTTTCTTGGTATTTTTATTATCATTTTTGATTTTTTTTTTATCCTTTTTCAATGTGTGTTGCCCATTTTTAAACTTTTCTTCCTAACCCTATCAACTGGACGAACACGCAGATACACACACAGACACTTTTATTAAGGTGGATTTGTCCATTTTCAAACTCTATACCAGTTGTTTCTAGGTGCAGCAGAAGAGCATCCCTCTGCATACAAAAGTGAATTACTGAGTCTGAAGACTGACAATACAGTAATGAGGCACAGTGTTAAGGCAAAGATTGGAATGGAAGGTCTTTGAATATGAAACTGGTGGGAAGAAATACTGGCAAGCAGAGTATCACTCCAAGCCTGGAAATAAAGCAGGAAGGATAGATGTGGCATTATGAAAGGCAAAATAGACAAGCAGATTCAAAAAGTGCTATTATTTTGCTTCTTCGGCTTTCATCATTGTTACTGATGTATATTTTGAACATTAGATAGATATGAAAGGCACTATATGATAGATACAGAGATACTCACGTTTCCTGCGTATTGCCGTTATCATACAAATATGGCTGCCATAGTCCTGCTGCCCCATCACTGGTGGTCAGTGGAGTGAACCGGTCCGCATACACATCAATGGACAGAGGGGTCACCTTAGAATGATAGCGGTCATGTATGCACAGTGCTGACGACAGCCCAATGACCCCGGCACCAATTACTGCAACACGCATATCTGATACAAAGGAGATAAAAATATTAGAAGAAATAAAATAAAAACACAGACAACACCACTGTCTTTTTTGAAAGTATACAATGCTTGATGTCTAAAATGGTGTTATCTGAGAATCATCTAGCACTTGGCCTTTTCAGCTGGCCTTTTGAACAGAAGGGCTTTACCACCTGGAGTTCTGTCCTTTCAGATGTGAGGTCCCGGCTGAAATGTTGAGGCAGCAGTTGCTGATACGCACTTTCCACCCTAATCACTGCTAAGCTCTTAACACCCTAGTGGGGAATGAGATGAACAGCAGAAATATTACTGTGTCTGCAGGGGCCAGTAACATGGCCAAGATAACAAGAGGATTAGCAAGGCATCCTCACACACTGAAGAGAGACAAAAACAGCAAGGAGAAGACAGCACAAATTGTTATAGCTGCATTGCAAAAGAAATTTTAGAAAATGCAGATAAACCGTTGAAAATACAGGTAGTCTATCACACTACCATCCTTTTATGACCCCATCCATTCCTGTCTAGGAAGCCAGTCTATCCCAGCAGTAAAGGGCAAAACACATGCCATACTATAAAACTATTAAACTTAACTTATTGCAATTCACGGTGACAGGCAGAAGGAGCCTATCCTTACCGCACACACACCAAACACACAGTCCATAATATAGCCATGTGTGTGAATCCTTGGGCTGTTATTCATGGAGTCTGCTGATTCTCCCCGTGTCTTGTATGTGTTTTTCATTCAGGTACTTTGGCTTACCTCCCACATAACAAAGCCTTGCATATGTGAGTGTGGCTGTGTGCCTAGTCTGAGTTTGCCTTCTTCACACAAAATGCAGCTTTGGTGGGCAATGGTCCCCTTGAATTGGACAAAATGGGTGCAGATAATGGGGTAATAGACGCATAAGGATTTATAAATATGTAATGTAGGAATCCTCATTGCTATCAGTGGAAGGCAAATGTGATAATGGCCACTACTTACAATATTCAAAAGCAATCAAAAGCACACAGTGTACCACCAAATGTAACGCAAGCAGAATTTGCCTAACAGAAAGGAAGTAAATGTTATGATAAACAGAATGAAAGCAGCAGTTGATATTATTAAAAACAGTATGATCCATGGCACAAATCCACCAATTCTAGTACAGTTTTATGGAAAGCTGCTGTGTGTCCAGCATGACAAGCAAGGCGGCTCATAATCACAGCCAGGGCACACTCATACAATTAATTCACGTAGGCCATTTCAAAAAGAAAAACAGACTTCTTTTAGATGTATGAATTATGTGAAAAGAATTTTGATCAAAATGATATGACAACCCACACACCTCCACTCTTTCAATCCATTTTGCCATCTTCTCAGTTTCTAACGCAATACTCTGTTTTAAGGTGGTAACAGAAGCAGCACTTGGTGTAAAGTAGGAGCTCAGCCCGGGCTGGGCATCTGTTCATCACAGGCCACCTTTCCACACCCGCACTCACTCATATTTCTTAATTTAGTATCATCTGCAGTAAAATTCGTTCTGTTATTAGAGGTAAGAGTACGGTTTGGAACCGGTGCTTTAACGAGTCGGAATACGTCATGTTATAACTGAAAGAAAGAAAGTGTTTTGCAAATTAATGAAAAAACACCTTCTGTTTTAGTACAGTATGCGGTCCACGAGCACTCCGCGCCCGACTGCTCCCGCCTGAGGGGCGTACCAGCTATAACAAAATGAACTTCTGTGTTGAGGACTTCTACTGACACCAAAAACAAGCTCGTTCCATTCCCACATACATCTGTACTTACATCTTAATGGGCTTAAAGATCCAAAACTCATTTCGCAGTCCCACCACGGCCCAACTTTATACGAAAATGAAAGTAAGGAGAGCCACGCCCCCATTTGCGTTGTACGCCTACTTCGCGCAGACGATACGCCCACTGACCAATGAGCAATGCGCTGTGCTAAAACAAGACGCCTGTGTACGGAAGAGATGAACTCTGGTGTCAGAGAATCTGTAAAATCGAGAATTATATTATAGCGCCCCTGACTAAAAACTGATTGTCATTAAACTAATTAGCAAGAGTCTCTAACATATTAAAACATAGAGATGAAGGAGTGTGTGAGACATTGCCTCGATCCTCCATGAGAGAAAAGAGATTCTAGTCAGCGACCTGGAGACTCATGGATGGAAGGATACTCACATGATGCACACGTCGTCCATTTAATAAACAACAAACAAAATTTATTTTACAAACTCTCCAAGTATAACTGACGCTGAGACAAGTCAATTCGCTCCTGCAATTCAATTCACGCGTCTTGGTCAAGCAACATTCACCGATTATCTTCTGCACTCAGTCCTCTGCAGTCTCGCCAGCGCTGAGGGGCAGAATCCCACCACCAGACCGGAGTCTTCTGCTCACGCTTCATCTCTGTGACTCTCATCTTCAGGTCTTTATGGTGCTTTTGGGGTTACTGTGACTAGTGCTGGAAAGGTTAGCATGATGATGAGTTGCTCCTTGGAAGGTTGTTCGGGGGTCTTTTTTGTAGTGTTTTGTAATATTTGATGAGTTTGTAACTGTCGGGTGTATGTCCCCAGATTGTTGCAACTTCAACCATATCAGATCATATCATGCTTTTTCGCAAAAGAAGTTTGTCGTTTATACGCAGAACTGGATCTTCTCAAACGAAGGACCGAGACTATGCCTCTTACACTCCTTCACCTCAATGCTTTTTAATCTGTAATAGATTCTGATATTTTCTTTTACAGACACAATCCGCTTTGATTTTTCATGTACTTGTTATACTCAGGATATTTGTACAGGTATACCGTTAACCGAGGCCCCACCCCTTTAGCGGTCATTGGCTGTTCATTTAAACGCGTCACCACACCTCCTACGCCGTTTACAGTCAGGTCCGCACACCTCTGATTCTTTCGGTGATCTCAAATGTTAAAACATCTGCCGGATGTTACGATATTTGAAAGTAAAAAGCAAGAAGAACATCAGTCAGTTCATTGGGAACAACCAAAGCGCCGATTTTACATCACAGGGTTGAGGAGTACGCTTTTGATCTGCCCAGAGAGGAGTAACGTCAGGTATGAGCACCACCCATATGATCCTGCTTCCAGAATAGCAAACCCAAGGCTCCATAAACATTAAACGCCAACTCGGGCCACATCCATTCATCCATTTTCCAAACCCTCTTTTCCAGAGCACGGTCGTAGGGTAGCTGGAACCTATCCCATTAAGAATCAGGTGCAAGGCACAGCGACAGCCCATCACAGAGGGAACACACACACACTCGGTCAATTTAGCATCATCAATCCACTTAACCTGCATCTCTTTGGACTGTGGGAGGAAACCTATGCAGACAAGGGAAGAAAATGAAAACTCAACACAGGGAGGCCCGGTATCCTTACTACCACTGTGCCACACTAAAGCAAAATTAAGTTGGATGCTGTAGCATTCGAGTGCAAGAGGCATGGTTGACAGACCCATCATAATAAAGAAATGGTAAATCCCAAAATTAACTGAAGCATTCACTCCATCAAGTTCTATTCAGACCATCATAATGGCCTTTCACACCAACATTAGGGTTCTGTCAATTTGGACTCACCATGCAGTTAATCTATCTAGTATAACTTTGTAGCTAAAGAGGAACCCGGAGGAAACCACTTGAGACATGGGGAGATCCTGGGAACTCCACACAGACAACGAACGCAAACACTCAATCACAATTTTATTGTATAACAGTGCTGACAAGTTACATTAGTCTGGCAATGGCATTTTAGCAATGTGTCACTAATAAGAATGAGCTGGAATTCCAGTATTCAAATGGGAAGCTTCAGAGCCAGCTGCAGGGGAGCCTGGGAAAACCAGAAAGCCTGCCCAAATCACATAAGAACTCCAACTAGTGGAAGAGCAGCAGGCTGTTCTCAAAAGAAGAGTGAGCTGCCTAAAACAGTGATGTAAAGACTGAGAATCCACTGTTTGTTGAAGACTAGTGCCCCATTGCAATATTAATACAGTACACTGCAATTTAATTTGAAGTGCCAGATAAAAGTAATGAGACACTACAGCTTCCACCCCACACTGCAGCTCCACGTCAAGCCCATTTTTGCAACCTGAGGTCTGTAACATCGCTTTGTCTATGCTGCTCCAGCTGGTATGGCTCCACGCCCTGCAGACACTCACTTGCTTACTTCCTCACAGGTAAGAAAGTCCGATATTTTTCTGCTTACTCAGTAAAGTTTGCTGACTTTTTTTGCATATGTCGTTACAGCAGGAGATGGCACACTAACCCATTTATTTATCCGCTTAAATCCTCAACTTCAAGATGCCGTTATAATCTTGTCTTTTTTTTTAAATAATTAAGCTGCATACTAGTTAGTTAGTAAGCGAGACAGATGGGTAGATATTAAAACCATTACATATCTTTAAGATAAACATGAAAGGCACTATACATTAAAATATAGATAATATATATTAGAGTCAGTATATAATAAGCAGATATAAAGTGCACCATATAATAGATCGTATGAGTGACAGGTCCATACAGAGACACCACATGACCTGAGGCTCCACATGTTAAAACATACCGTTGAGTTTTGTTTAATTTTTTTTTTTTGCAGGAGAACATTTACGTAAAAGATTTAAGCAAACAGACATGCATAGTTAGCTGCAATCATGCAAACATTTATAGTAAGTTCTACTGAAATTAGTTGAGCTGACAGTACAAAAAAAGTTGGTAGATAGAATGTAATTATATATGACTGGATTTACAGTACACGAGTAAATTTCATACAACCACGTACCATAAAAATTATTTAACTTCAAAAATCTACTTTTAGTGTATATGAAAAGCGGTATAAAATGAATAGATCAATAGATAAACAGATATGAAAGGTACTATATAATGAGCACAAAGATTGACCTGCTGCTGCACACCTGTATTAACGATAATACGACATTCCCGTAGCCGAGCTGCTTCTTCTGTTCCTAATGACAGTGGGCTTGATCGAGCAGGTTTGATCGCAGATAAATGGTGTCTTATTTGTTACATTCAAAACTTAGTTTTGTTAAGAGAGTCCAGTAAGCAGTGGCAGAGGGTTGGTGGTGCAGAACAGACACGAGGAGGGTCTGTGTGAGGTTTTAAGCGCTAAATACATGACACGGCTGTGTTTTTCACCCAGTTACACTGATGGTGTGAATATCCTCTCATTGGTAATCGTCCTGGTGTTCAAAAGCAAACGCCAGCTTTTTAAAATGACAGCAAAACCACCGGTGGTCTTACCTGTTTGTAGTTGTGTTCTCTTTCTGGGAGTGATGGCTGAAGCTGCCGTGGACTAACGCCTGATGGTGAGAGGGAACTGAACTCCTTCTCCAGAGTACAAAGTCCTGCAACAGAGCAGCCAAGAAATGGAGCCGTGCAGGAGTGCCCAGATCAGATAAAATGCAGGAACATAAATCTGCAAACTTCAAATAACTTAGTGAAATACAGAAAGCAAATAACTTTACCAGCACTGATGAAAATGTGCAGTGATGAGCAAATGCAACATATTATTAATCAAAAAATACAATGATTATACTCGTATATAAATAGTTAACTATCAGTTTTATGATCCTTTTTTATTGGGCACATGAAAAGCACCAACCCGGATTTAAGGCCAGTCTGTCACAGACCAAAACACACGTGTATAAGGCGACGTGAACTGAACTGTGGGTAGCCAGCTGTTTGTGCCTTACACCCAGGAGCGGACTGGGTCTCAAAACCAGCCCGGACATCCTTCAGCGAGTGAGGTGACCCCACTCTGCACAAAAAAGTCTCAATAAACGAATGGAGAATGCCTTTGAAGGAAAGGATCGTCTTCCAGCCAGCATATACTATGATCCATTTTTGTAAGGAGCAACGATGTCCTTAGTTGTTTTCCTTTTACAAGACCCTTGTACATACATCCCCGATATTAACGAAACGAGTGTTACGACCCTCTTGAGCTGCTGACTTGTCGAGCTCTGCATCTTAGAAAGCATTCTAAGCATTGCTACGCTTCGGTGTGTCGTGTACGTGGGAGTGAGCCGTGCGAAGGACTGGTACACATCCTGAGCTACATTCGACCTGCAGTGCTATTGGACTACGACCGTTTGAAATTTCAGAGTCGAGCGGTCTTGACGGAGCTCTTCGAAAAGATTTTAGCACGCTGCTACCCTCTGCTGGTTAGAAGCGGACTTGACAGGGATATTATTCGTTAGTCATCGTCTCTTTCTTCGTCTCTACTTAAGTACAATTTTACGAAGGGTGTTCAATAATGTATTTACCCAACTATAAAAATCAAATCTGATGGACAGATTCACCTCATTACTTATCAGTTTAATCTCCCTTGACTTCAACACTTTGCCTCCAGTGATTTAACCCAGTTGGAACTGCAGGATTCACATGTCCTGATCTCCATTGACAATTTCAGTTTTGTAGCACAAATATATAATACTCAGGTAGATAAATTATTGGACATCCATCTAACTTTATCTTTATTTATACCATGTAATGTATCCATTGATCATCATGCTCTCTCTCTCCCTCTGATATTTACCTGGAGAGATGTCTGACAAACGTGGCCCTTTTTAAGGTTACTGAATGTTTGATTTGATTTTTTTTTAATTTGATATCCTTTATTAATCACAGAAGGGAAATTCTCTTTTCACATGATCTTTGGAGGTCAGACTGTAGGGTCAGCCATTGTAGTGTGCCCTGGAGCAATTTTCAGGTGCAACAACCACAGCAGGCACAACAGGGAAGTCTTAATTAAGTTTGAAGTTGGATGGAGAAACAGGCCATGGTAGGGTGAGAGAGAGAAAGAAAAGGGAGGAGAAAACAGAGAGTGCTCTGTAGTGAGAGTGCTCAGTCGAGTACATAGCTTAGCTGATATATGATAGATAGCAATGGCTCAGTAAGTTAGATAGATAGATAGATAGATAGATAGATAAATGCTTTGTCTTTTTTATGCTTTATATTCTCCCAATGCTTATCCCCTTGTGTGTTTTATTAGTTAAATAAATGAGAGCACAATTTCCTCTTACAGTACATACGCTTATAATGTGTCCTTTGTATTTTTTTTCATTTGAATAAATAAAGTTTCAGTTATTGCTTTTTATTAATAGAACATCTTTGCATTGTCTTTAATTTTGGTCAAAACTGAAAGGTTAAGCCAGTTGCTCTTGTGCTGTGCCTTCCTCTCTCTGCTGTGCTGTTCCTCTGTTCAGTATCTTTGGATCTCTCATTGTTCTCCACAATTCTTGAAGTGCCAAATCGTGGTGATTGTAAAACTCTCCATGGCATAATCTGCTGAGCCTCTACTGCCACCAATAGCTTTCTCCAGACCTTTCTGGGGAATATCTAGATACTCTCAAAGTAACTAAGAGAAGTAATCCTCCAGTGTGTCCCAAGCTGTTAGAAATTACTGAAAGAATAAAAATGTGTGTATAAGCACCTCAAATGAAGCCCCTGTACCTTGACAGGCAGGTGGAAATATGTCTCCCTCCAGTATAGCCATGGAATTCCACTGGAGATCACAGAGTGCACCTGCAATCTTAACATTTGAAAATACCCTACAAGAATTGAAAAACTCTAAAGATATGAGATTCCAGAACTAGAGTGACATGACAAAAGGTCATCTTGGGCTAGTTCAACAGCAGGATGACATTGGGAAGCAAAGGGCATAATAATAGATTAACTTAGCAGCCATGCAAAGACAAATTAAGCCTACAACAATAAGTATAAAAAAATGGATGCATGAGAATATAAGATGCTAGTATCCCATATTGTTTCAAGAGAGATGATAGGAAAATCCACTTTTGTCACAGAATATTGAAAGATGAGAATACAAGATCCTGGGCTGAACATGTTATTGAAAAATGAGGCTCTGGTTTTATCAAACTGTAGAATCACAAAGGAAATAATAGGATGACAAAAGAGCTAGCCATAAAGAGTAAGACAGCAGAACATGACAGTAAAGAATGTGGGAGGTCAGCACAACTTAAGAATAAAAGATCTCAGGACAACAACGTTTCAAATGGAGATTCATTCCCATTTCAAAGCAATGAGAAAATCATACAGAAAAGTACTAAAAATCACAAATATTTCCAAATGCCTCAGAATAACAATATGAGATATCAGGGTGACCAGAATTGGGAACTTGAAATCATCCATCCAGTTCTGGTCATGAGGGCTATAGTCCATCCCAAAAGTGGTCCAGTCCATCAGAGGGGTCCTCTCCTAATGAGGCGTTGGTTGGAGATATCAGTCTAAAATGACCATTGCATTACACCTGAAAGCATTTACACTACCACAATGAGCAAAGAATATGGACAGTTAAATATGTAATTGCCTAGTATAACATATGGGAAAGTGTAGAACATTCCAGAATATCACCTTAACCCCAGAAAAAAAACAAAAACAAAACTAAGAGCATATATTGTCTAACATTCACAAACCCACTTATTTTAATTCAGGGTCACAGGGGTCTGGAGCCTGTCCCAGCTGCAGCTAGTGTATGGCAGGATGTAATTCCATCTAAAAGTACAAAAATTTAGAAATCGCAGAAAATTGAAATAATGTGTAATCTGGCACAAATGTAAAGTCACATGGCTTTGTAAGCATAATGTAGTGATTCGAGTATGCATGTACGAAGATAGTTAGATAGATCGACAGCTAAGCCAGATAGATGGAACAAACTTTATTTGTCCCCAGTGATATAAAGTAGAGAAAAGAGGATGGGAGCAACTCAAGAGAGTAGACAATCCTGGCTCAATGTGGTGCACTTATTGGTAATCAAGGTGTGAGTAATGGCAGTTGGCTGTTACTCTTTGTAATGCTGCTTCCTGCCTTTCACCAAATGTGCTCCTTTACCCTGAATTAAGCAGATGCAGAGCATGGATGGATGGATGGATGGATGGATGGATTCTGTATTTTAATCAATGTCAGTCTATCATAGGACTGGAGGCTGGTAATATGTAGTGTATTGATCAGACATCTTAGTAAGAATTTCACTGTACTTTATACACCTGATAATATGACTACTAAAACTACTACTGGGTGATGTCCCTTCCACAGTCATGAAGGTGGACCTCCTCTCTATCTCTGTCCAAGTTTTTCATCATCCCACACCCCTGAAGAGAGAACACCAATCCACCGTTAGAAGATAATGATTTGCTATCTACAGCCAGCTTCCTTTTTTCCTGTGCTCCTACTTCTCTTTCTTTCTTCCCTTTTCTTTTTTAAAAGATTTCTTGTGAACAATATATAAAATGACTAGTGTCCATAGTCACAGGCCACAATCTGTAACTATTGTGGTTTTGGGAGCAGGGGCTTTATAATGTTTTGACCCCAGAATGTTAAACTAAATACTCTTTGGTCTGGTGCCCATTTCTAAGACCCTAGATGGTGCCAGGGACCTTCAAAACCAATGTTTCAGGCCTATCTCTGATTCAGCGGTAGTTCAAGAAGCAGGTCAGCTGTTAAAAGTTAACAAACCTACGCTTTACAGGGTTTGCTGTAATTGTATGCTTGGTTCTCGCAACTATGACAGTGCTGGCATTTTAATTCCCAACACATCTTATTTTTATATGGGCCTGTGGACTCTGCACCATTGCAGTCACATGATGACAGGGCTGTTGATTTTTATTAATTATTTACTAATCCATGGAGTTTGACTGCACCAGGTGACAGGGTGTCAAGTTATGAAAATGACTAACACTTTTAAATAACGTCCACTGCTGATTTTGGTCTAGTATCACATGTCAAGTGTTCCATACCCTTAGTTTTCAACCTTTTGGTCTTGTGGACTCGTAGAAGACTGAGAAAATCTTCATGGACCATGGAGGTGAAACATATAATACACTTATTTACTCTGTATCACAGTTTATCCAGCCGGTGTCTGAAGTGGAAATACATAAGTCCGATTTCTTAATAAAGCAAAAAATTCCAGATTTACTCATTTCAGGTTAGAGAACGAGGTCCCCCTGGAACTTTCAAGTCTCTAAATCCACCAACATTAGAATGGAGAGCCAGGGATGGGGTGGGGGAGTTTTGAATATCTAAATTTACTAACATTACATTGGAAGTGTAAGGAAACCTAGACTTTTTTTATTGACTTTTGATATAAGGTGGTGTTTGGGCAAGGTCCATCATGGAATTTCCAGTGTCCAGATTTAATACAATTCGAACAGAGAGTGTTTGGGTTTCGGGTCTCCCTTGGAGTACAAACAGACAGAACATTACATCATCTTTCATTGTAAATTTTATCTGAAAAGTGTGTTCACATTGGCTAAAAAAACCTGACCTAGGAATTCATTGATTTTTGTGGACTGGCAAAAATATTCTATGGATCATTGAATGGGAAATAATGTTCTTTTCAGGGGTACTCAGCTCTGGTCCAGGAGGTCCACAGTGAGTGAAGGTTTTCATCCCAACCAGTACTGTAATTAGAAGCCGGGCCTAGCAGATAATGAAACTTAGCATTTAATTATATGGCTTGTTACTGCTTTTATTTTTCCAAGACAAATCTTTATTTTTTGTTTCCTGAGAACATTATTCAAATGTTTCTTGTTGTCCAGAACCAATTTGTACCTCTTGGTCTTTTCCCACTGTCACAATTATTTCAGAATATTGTATTAACACAGATGTTATATGATGCACGTACACAGCTTTAATTGGAAGCACGTTAGCTGGAAAGATACTGATTCCTCATTTTTAAAGAATAGCTGCTTAAAAAAACAGGCAATTAAAACCTAACTGCAGCTGTTTTAAAGTAAAATAGACAATAAAGGATTATTAATCATAATAAAGGAGTTAACTAAAAGTAAATACAAAAAAAATATTGCTTTAGTAGTAAATGAATGGGTTCTAATTAAAAATGTGGTTAAAGTAGAAACCTGCAGCCACTGTGGACCCCTCCATGACCGGAGCTGAGTACCCCTGTTCTTTAGCACTGCACCTTATGACCCTGTGCCTGTTCTCGACTGCACATCATTTTTAGCAGCTAGTCCCGCTATCCCCGTCTATCACGGTACATACAGTGCATATTTTAGACAGGATACATCCATCCATCCATCCATTTTCCAACCCGCTGAATCCGAACACAGGGTCACGGGGGTCTGCTGGAGCCAATCCCAGCCAACACAGGGCACAAGGCAGGGAACCAATCCCGGGCAGGGTGCCAACCCACCGCAGGACACACACAAACACACCCACACACCAAGCACACACTAGGGCCAATTTAGAATCACCAATCCACCTAACCTGCATGTCTTTGGACTGTGGGAGGAAACCGGAGTGCCCGGAGGAAACCCACACGCAGACACGGGGAGAACATGCAAACTCCACGCAGAGAGGACCCGGGAAGTGAACCCGGGTCTCCTAACTGCGAGGCAACAGCGCTACCACTGCGCCACCGTGCCGCCAGACAGGATACAATATCTGTAAAATAAAAAAAGAAATATATGTATTGGTATTGTTGCTTTCTATGTTGCTCCATCCATCCCCTGAAACCCACTTATGCTCATCTGATGGGCGCTCACCCATACTGGGCCAGTTAGAGTTACCAATGAACGTTAACACAAGTCTGTGGGAAGTGGTAATGGAAAAAAACGCACACTTAAAATATTTGCATGGTGTAATATGAATTCGTTAGACAAAAATCTTAAAAGGTTGATATCAAAGAAATAAGCACCTCCTAATCACGCATGTGACACTCCTTAGCAGCAGCTGCAGCGCAGACCAAGTGGCTCCGGCGGCGCGTGCCGTGACTGAGCTGCCTGCCCGTCCGCCCGCTCGCCGCTCTGCCTTCGCCAGCTGGCCCCGCCCACTGTAGGTGTGTGAGGGCGCGCGCGTGTCTCTGTGTTTTCAACCTCACCGAAGTGACAAGTGATAAATATTGAGGAAGAAAAGTGCGCCCGCCCGTCTGCCACCTTTACAAATTGATCCAAGGATCCAGTCCGCACCCTAACCCCCTGCCCCTGCACCTTTTCCTTCTCCCCCTCAGCCTCCACCGCAATAGACAGCGGGCGATGGATTAATCAGAGGCTGCTGGACCCCGAGCGTCGAGTTGTCAAAAGCGCGGCGAGGCGGCGACCGCTGAGGTAACAAGACCGGTGCACCGGCGGTGCTGCGACAACAACATCATCAGCACCAGTACCAGTATCAGCAGCAACTCCTCGCCCTCTGCCTGCCATGGCTCTCGTAACGGTGCAGCGTTCGCCCACCCCTAGCGCCGCCTCAACGGCCAGCACCGCAACCACCAACGCGGGAGAGGTGAGTACCGCCACGGCTAAGAGCTTCGCGTGGGCAGCGTCGTCTGGGAAACACCGGGGTTCGGCGGCCGTCGCGTAGGCCTGAGTCCGGCTGAGGGGTGGAGAACGGGGGGGAGCAGTGGGTGCACAGGATGGATAACGGCGGCTTATCAAGGGTCACAAATAAAAAGGAGAGAGTGTGCGTTGCGAGATGCTTGTCAACTATAAATAATTTCGTGCATCCTCAACTAGCGTCAAGCAGATAGATAAGAAAAAACGATGACAAACGAGATATGACGAACGGTAATGGCAGAGACAATCGCCTTCAACCTGTATAAGTGTCATTTAGGTCATGTGCATTGAAATTCAACGTCTGATTTATTTACAAAAATGTTGCATAAGGTGCGCATATAGAATTCCATGATTTAATAGTAAGGGGTTCAGACGTAGTGTGGGATTCTGTGATTACCGAGTCTGCATTGCAAATTTCGAGTGGACAAGCAAGGTTGTCCGCTGGTAAAAATCCAAATTCTCCTTGTCTGCCCAACGACCTCCACTTTTTTGATAAAGGCAAAGCCCTTCAGCACTTTAGAGCCCAATCTGACAAAGCTGCCAGTATATTCTATATTTGGCATGTGTTTGCATATTCCTTTATATGCCCCCTGAGACTCATCTTAACTCTGACTATGGCAAACCTGGCATCCCTGTATGCATCTTTGTAATCCTCAGTGTTTCCTAATTCGTTTATAACAATTGGAAGTTTTCTTGTGTGGTGTGATGCTTTACTTATATTGTGGCCCCTGCAACTCTGTCATGTAGATGTCATTACTATTATGTTCAGTTTCCTACTTAACCTTTTTCACCCTCTTTTAACATGAAGATTTATTTGCCACCCATTTAGGCTACAATCCAACTTCATGTACATTTTCCTCTTAAGATTTTATGTCCACAACAAGCTAGACCTTCTCTTTTGAGTGTTAGTGCATTTAATGTAACCATCTTACTGCCACCTAAAAGCCTGTTGTTGGCAGCAGTGCCTGTCATTATCCAAGCCAGAAGTTCTTGTGTGTGTGTTTGGCATGCTGTGGTTTATTATAATATTTATATATTTTTCTTTTTCTATCTAGGGACAAACACAGTATCTGTCTGTCTGTCTATCAACCAATAATAAGCAAAAAAAAGTTATGGTGTAGTGATGCATCTGCCTTTAAAGTTTCTTCTGGATCTCCTTACTATGTGACATTAGAGAGAATCTCAGGTTTACTGTATCCAGGCTAATGTCTGAGAGAGTCGGAGCGTTGCTGGCATAAGACAAGAACTAAACCCAAAGAGGTCGTCATTCCATTGCAGGGCCCAGTTATTCACACTCACGTAAGATCAGTTACAGAAATGTGGATATAGTTTTACTGTAAATGTCATTGGATAAGTGTTCGTAAAATATGTAAGTATGAATGTAAAGAATCATTTAAAAATCTAAACTTATCTGTTTGACTTAATTTAGTTTATTGTTATCTAGCACACTTCCTAAACCACTAGCTAAGAGTATCACACCCATCTGTCCTCCTGAACCTTTTCTTTTAAGTGTAAAATTGTGAGGAACAGAATTATATGTTCAGAACAACAGTCCAAAGCAGTAAGCAACCCTGGACTGGTCTGTAATTCACCAGGGACACCTGAGCATGTGCAGTCACTCACGCCATGCCAGTTTAGAGGGCCCCAGACAACTTTGTAAAGTAGATTTGGGAGCTAACTAGCTAGCTAGATGGAAAGTTTATTAACCTTGAAGGAAAAAAAAGGCAGAATTATGCATATAATAAGAATGATAATAATCTCAAGTTTACTAGCAAGCTATACTCATATAACAAGAATTCTCTATAAGTAAATTAACAAAGTGTAGGTATTTACTAAGTGTGAAGTAAATTAGAATTGCACATACTTACTGTATAAGTTGCAGTTTTACAGTACAGGATGTCAGTCTTTTCTAAAGTATATTGCCACAGTACATTGCACATGATATCGTCGTCTGATAAGATGTCTGCTAGATGAGCTCAGTACCATTCAGCACATTGGGAACAATACCTCTTCAGACGAGGGGTGACTCATTATAGAGCCTGATGGGTGAGGGTAGAAACAACCTAACACAGCGCTCCTTGGAACAACGCGCTTGTCTCGGTCTGTTACTAAATGTACTTCCCTGTTCATCCAGAATGTCACACTGGGAGTGAGAGTCATCGTCCAGGACAGTAAGCAGTTTCCTGAGTGATCTCTGTTCTACCACATCCGCCAGTGAGTCCAGCCTGATTGCCAAGATTGAACTGGCCTTTTTAATCCGTTTATTTGGTCTGTTAGCATCACCTTCACTATTGTCATTTCACCAGCACACTACCACATAAACAATATCTTGGCCACTACAGATTGGTAGTAAAGACTGAGCTAACCCAAGCAAAACAGGGAATAATAAGTCCCATGCCAACTGAGAACAAGCTTGTACACCGGTTTGCAGTGAAACTCGTCTCAAGCCCTGTGTGGTGGTAATGCTGGAGGTTTTACTGGTTGGGCAATGCCAAGTGAATTGTCCTGTTACTAAAGCTGGTTTAAGAGTTGCATGCAGTACAAAGTCTGGACTACTTCTCCTTTTGTTTTGTTCACTGCTTTCTTGCCACCACTTGCATTCTGGGTAATCACTTCAGGGCAGATTGAGTGACTCCTTTAAAGTTTGTGATATGCCAGTTTGTGAATCATAGGTTGTACTTGTCTCTCATGGGACAAGTGATAGGCCCTAGTGCCACAAAGCCTTTGTTTGTCTCAGTGATGCTTAAAGTGCCCTTTGAAAATATTTAGTTAACAAAGCTGCTGAGTGATCCATAAAGCCAGATGTAGTGCGGCCCTGTAAGTTCAAGATTTATTCTAAACATAATATATCGACTATTCTCTTCAGGTTTGACTCCTTTTATCTATTAACCCACCAATCAGTCTTTAATTATTAGCAGTATTCTGTAGTTTTTGTACTTTTTAGCTGTACCATACTTGTCATAAATTACTGAATGGCTCTCCAGCTTCCACCCAGTCAATAGTGGGAATAGCTTTCTACTTGAATTTTGAATTCAAATTTGATAAATCATTAATTTCATTTATAAATAGCCACTTCCTCTTTTTGCTTTAACTGCCTCTTTGTTTTTGGGAAGTATGCCATTGATTTCAGTCACTTAGCTGACAGCTTACCTCACAAACTTGAACTTATTGTACATTAAAAAAACTCATTTACAGTGCTATTTAAATTTGGGTTGTTTTTGTTCCTCTAGCATTGCATAGTTTTATGCTTTGTATTAACGTCACTCCCTAAGGATGAAACATCATGTTTAATTCTTATTAGTGTTAAAAGGAGATTATTTTGAGAGAAATAGCATTTTATGCAGAAGAAAGTCTGTAATGTCCTTCAAAAGTTTGCTTTTTCCCTTTTTGGTGTCCATTAATGGCTTTTTTATGAGTAATAACTTTATTTTACAGAACATATTCTCAGGCATGTTTTATTTTTCGTGTTATATTTTATGTAACTCTGGCTTATTATTATAGTGGACAAAGAACATGTAATGAAAACTCGGTTATTCATCATTCTTCCTACTGTTGTTCAGTTTAGTTTGTCCACCATATTCATAGTGTAGTGAAGTACCACAAATCTCACTCCATTGGCACAAACTGCCTTTTGTCAGACATGTTGTCAGTCATGGCATGTGCAGTTTTATTTGCTCGAAAGCAAAAATGATAGTATTGTGAATACTGTCGTGGGACACCACACTGGAAGGACTGTTTGAAAGGAGGCACAGCCCAGCCAGGATGGAACTGAAGCAACATCCATTACCAAGGGATAACTTAATGGATTAGGAGGGAGTGTTGGTGCATCCAGGGCAGTGCTCCATAGACGTGAATCCGTTAGTGTTTATGGGGGTCGTAGTTCTGAGGGGCAGCACTGTTGGGGTCCATGGGTACCCCCAGAAGGTGCTGCAGGGTGAAGGACCCTGCTTCAGGAGTGCTTCCATTGCGCTATGCCCCCGTACCGGAAGTACTCCCGGGTTTGACATAAAGGTGAGCCGTCCAGCCTCTTAGGTGAGTCAGAGTAGGGAGGCAGAAGGCAAAGCTCACCTGGAGAAGGACAGGGAAGATTATAGATTGAAAGATCATGGATCGACCTGTGCTTGAGGTATTTTTTGAAAATTAAAACCTTTATTTTGACCCTGGGACTGAATAGTGTGCTGTGTCTTGGGAGTTGGGGCTCAATGGCGCCCCCTGTCTTTTACAGTATCCAAAGTTGCAACAATATGTAGTGTATACATAGTGAAGTGAAAAAGTGGATAGGGATTGAGGTTTAATGGTGGAAAATTAATCGGGGTGTCACACATTCTGGCAGCTATACATTCCATTCATTTTTGCTCTGTGGAATTGACCTTTTTTTTTGGTGTCTCTTTGCAGTCAGCACACACTACTTGAAGACAATCGTCTGTGCACTACTGCCACAGCTTTGACTGTGCTTGTCACTTCCATTGTGCACTGCTAAGGAGATTCCTTACTTGAAGGCGATGATGGTGTGATGTTCTTTAACCTTCATACCATTTGAACTCGCTTGTGCCCCCTGGTGGACTTTACAGTGCTAACACAGAGACAGGCAACGCTCACTTCATCTGTTTATTCTCTTGACCCATTTAATCCCATTTTGGGAGTTTTGGGAGTTGGACTGTCATGTATGCATTAGACGAAAGAGAAGCACTGCAGTCAGAACATCATGCCACCTGTCAGAGAGTGTGATTGCACACAGACAAACACTTGGTGAAGGCACATTAGGTGTAAAATTAATTGATAAGGCTTTGCTGATTGCGTCTCAGATGAAGGTCATGTCAGAAATAAGATGTAGCCTATGAAGGTCAAAAGTAAAGAAGAATTAGAAAGGACTGAGACAGGAATGTTGTGGTGGAAATGCAGAGTTTCACTTTGGGAGAGTGAGTGGAACAAGTCCAAAGTTGATCGCTGTCATTAAGTCCTAGGATAAGAAACTAGAATGGAGGAGGATGAGCAGGAGGCTGAAAATCCTTTGAATGGCAGTGACTGAGTTTGGTTAAGCTGTGTCACACCTCAGGATGCCCATGACTGCAAAAACAGAGAAAAGGTGATTGAAGGGAGGGGCAAGGAACCAGGTGGTAAATGAAAGAATGTCAGTTTTTAAAATATAGCACAGGACATCTTTTTTATTTAAAAGATAGATGGACCTTCACATAGAGCAGGTGCCTCAGAAGTGAAGGAGTGTTTAATAAGCATCAGAAGATATGCTTGGAATGCTGCAAGTGGTGGCTAAGATAAAATGAAGAATTTCACTTTAGCTTTGAGTTGAAAAGGACAGATGATGAAGGAGAAAGTGATGGAGTGTCTTGGGGATGATTTATACGTGCAGCATTGTGGCTAGGAGCTTCCAATAGAGAGGAGCAGAAAGAGAAAATGAACCTTTGAAGAGGAGCTTGCTGAGAGCTTTAATAAGGGAGGAAGAAGGTGAGCAATCAAAACATTATGTTGTAGAAATCAGGAATTTGACTCTTGCATACATTGTGGATGAATGAAAAAGAAGGAGGATGTGCTTTAGTGTTCCAAAAGGTCAGAGGATTTAGACCTCCTGTGGTTGGAAAATTTTGGAGTTCATGAAATATGAAGGACATAAGTTGCAAAAAAACTGAAGCAGAGAAAATGACCCTGTTGTTGTTCTAGTAATATATATGAAAATGTGAATCTGCAGAAAACCTGTTCAATAAAAGTAAAACAATTGATATCATGGTTGCCAGGATAAAAATTCTCCGAAGCTCAATTTGTGGCAGGACACAGTAGCAATAGGAAAATTAGGAACTATTGGTTAAAAGCAAATATTGGTATAATCCTGTGTATTGTCCAGTGTGACTGTAGATGGCGCTATACCAGCACTTAACCCGACATAAACAGACAGGAGGCACACTTACCAAAACAGAGGCTTCTTGTTTTTCTTCGCTCGTGTGGAACGTCTTCCCCGTCCCCACAAGCCCACAACAGTCCAATGCACAAATCCCAATCACAATCCTTTTTTTTTTTTTTTTTTTCTCCTCCATTCCTCTCCAGCAAGCTTAGTCCTCCTCCTCCCGACTGTGGCTCCCTGATTGGTGGCTGCTGGCTCCTTTTATAGCCCACCCAGGAGTGCTCCAGGTGTTTGATGACCTATGTCTGGCTGCATTGCCAGGTGTGGTGGAAGAACCGCCGACACGGACTTGGGAACAACTGCAGCACCCCCTGGCGGCACCCCCGGATCCCAACAGGGTTGTAGAGAACTCCATCTCCCATGGAGCCCTGCGGGAATCCGAGGCACCACTGCCACCCAGGGGGGCTGCCATCTAGCTTCCTGGGGGAGGTACTTTTCTGACCAGGCTTGGTCCATACAGTGAAGAGGCGTCCTGGCCGTCTGGGACACCAGTCATACCATCCTTTTTTTTTTCATGAAGCTCCTTCTCATTACAGTGCTTAGTCAAGCCTGCCACAATAAAATGTAAATAAGATTTTAAAGCTGCATTGCCATAGTGTGGCTGATTACTTAAGAGCATGAACTGGAGCAGATGCAATGAATCTGAAGTACATAATGACTTGTGAACTCCTTAACTTTTAAAATCTTATAATCAGACTGAATTCAAATGTTATAATCCAATTATAGTTTCTTTTTGAAAGTAAAATGCACTATTTGATACTAGTGATGTTATTTAACAGGAAGTGAATGTTTCCCAGTCTATGGAACAATTTTATGATTTCTATGTATCAGTACCCTTTGCTTGGAACACAAGTGTTTAAGACTTTAAACAAATGACAGTGGGCCGTTTAGTCCACCTGGCTGATTTGGTTGGCTATGTTGTCCTAATATCTCTTCCGCAAACTTTTCAAAGGTTTCCAATGTTTCCACTTTAACTACTTTATCCAGAGGTCTGTTCCAAATCACCATGATTTTTTATGCTTCCTTCTGAAAAACACGTTCCCATAATTTCCACTGGTGTCCTCTAGTGTGTGATTGAAGTTTAACTGAAGAATGCTGCCAGATTGGTTTTACAAGTGCTTTTGAGAATTTAAAGACCTGGGATGTTTCTATGAAAACGTCTGTGTTTAGGACTACAGAGGTTTAATTCCCAGATATTATCAGAGTAGGACATGATCTGTAGTCTGCATGACTTCAAGTGCTGCTATGTCTTATTTTGTTGCATGGTGACCAGAACCACACATGACTCAAAATATTGCCTCTAGCTTATTATATAGTCTGAGCGTAACGTCTTACACTTGTATTCAACAGTTTTTACAATTTAACGTGACATTTTGTTTCCCTTTTTAATGGCTTCAGTGCCATTCCTAGAAAATCAGAATTTGGCACTAATATAAGCCCTGTATGCTTTTCAGAGGTCAGCATTGCCAATCTTGTTTCTTATGACTGCTTGTTAGACTTTGTACTTGTTTAAATTATCCCACATTTTTTAAGTGTTTGCCAATTTTAAATATTATCCAGTTTTCCTACCTCTTCAGTGTTTAGTCTCCTTCTAATTTTGGGGTCATCTACAGATTATACCAGTATTATTACTATTAATTCAGATTCTGTCATTATTAACATTTTGAGTGAGTACTCATCCATGCACAGATTCAATGGAGAATGTACTGGTGAGCTCACCCTATCGGAGACACCCTCTTCTTATGTGTACTCTCGCGGCTATTGACCAACTTGCAATCCAGTTTTTCAAGTTGCCTCTGCTGCCTAAGGCTTAGTTTTAAAATTAATCGTACAGAACCATATTAAGAGGTTTTGAAAGCCTACGTAAATCATGTTGCATGACAGTTGCCTGTTCAAAAATGTCAATGTGGGTACATTTGTGCTGATTTGTTTTGTTGGTTTAAAAGTATGATGTGTTCTGCACATTCAAGTGTATCATTTTGGTTACTTTGTATGCAGAATAACTTTTAGTCATTCTGTATTTTAGACTGTAAACAGTTTTTCATGTGTTATTTCATCTTCATTTTTTACCACTTTTTTCTTTTTCTTCAGTCCTTTCCCTTATAACACGAGTACATGCTAAAGATTGCTCGACTAATTTGGAAAGAGTTAAAATTCATTATGACATGTTAGAGTTCATTCTTTTCTTCCCACCTCTGACATTAAATGGGTATAATAATACTACCTTATTACAATAACTAGTATAAATTATACTCACAAATACACGATAGTTGAATCAAACCAAAGATTAGCATGAACAGCTCCTTATTGATCTTTCTGCTGCTTATCTGTTATTTCACACTGCATTAATAACGTCTGTAGGCAGTCCGAGCAGGTCTAATAGTGGCCACTCGCTATCACTACTGAAGCAGATGATATTTTAATTCGATATTAATACCACAAAGGGCGTTTTTCAATGTACATTTTAAACTTTAAATTATTCTCAGCAGCTGGCATCATTTTTCAATACATTTTACAAATCACAATAAATTAAGCAACCAACAGGAAATGCACAGTGTTGTGGGCTATAGAATCAGCTGCTAATGTTAAATGTGCATGTTGTGTACATTTTCAGTGGCACATAAAAGCCATAATTTAAATTATTTGATGTGTATATAAAATAGCAGAAAAATGCACAGACCTTATTGCTTCTTGCTGCAGCTGATTATTACTATTTGAAATAGTTTTTTTTGTTTTTACACTTTTTCCTAGTAAACTCTCTAATGCATGAGATTGTTTTAGTAGTTTATTCCCATATTTAAAAACGATAAAGAGAAAACGTCTAGTAATATTTGCCTTTGCATACTTTGATTCTCTGTGTACGTTTGATGCACTGCATCATTGTGCGTGTGTGTGCGTGCGTGTGCGTGTGTGTGTGCGTGTGTGTGTGCGTGTGTGTGCGTGTGTGTGTGTGTGTGTGTGTATCCCCTCATATGTATTTATTTATGCTTCTTTAGCTCAAAACCCAAAGTACAGACAGGCAAGACACTACAAAATAAACAACTCTAACCAGGGACACATTTTCAGAATAAAAAAGATGATTTGTCCTCCCATGGAACATAAACCTTAGTTGATCATACATTGTACCAGACAGACTACCCAAGTTACTGTATGTTTTGTTAAAATATATATTATAGTGTGTGTATATGTACTTTTGTACTTCATTTAAAGAAAGCAGCCAGATTTGATTACATTATTTTCTCCTTATTAAAAGCAAATAATAATATTCTTATGAACTTTTCTTTTTACCCTACTTGTTAAAAGCAGTACTGTACTGTGTTGCCTTACAGATGAGCACCAATTTCAAAAAATATCTCTTCCCACATGTATACAGCACTTCCCTTCACACAGTACAAAAGCCTGATGAAAGAAAACTCAAAACAGAAATGATTTTTATCGGAATTCAGCAATCTGTGGACTAACATTTTTTTTACAACAGAGGGAAACCTAAAGTAAAAGAAGTGAGCATTATTTTGGATGAGGAGAATGCATTGCCTCTCTTCACTTTGGACATAGCAGAAAGAGATGATGCCTGGGAATTTAACTGGTGCTGCAGTATTGCATTTTCTTTAAACATATATAGGAACTGTAGGCACAATGAAAGCTAAGAAGATCAAATGGCCTTGGTGCTTTTCCAAGTGAACCTGAACTAAAATTAAAACTAACTGCATCAAAATAACCATTAATAACATAGCATCACATTCTGTAAGCCATTTCATTCAGATTAGGTTATGGAGGGCCAGAGCCTTTCCTGGCAGCCATGAGTGTAAGGCAGGAATCAGGCTTACAATATATGGTGCACCAGTCCTTCACAGAGGCCAATCACACACTCACACATTAATTAATCCTAAGTGACGTGAGAGGAGCACCAGAGAATTTGGGGTAAAAAAAAATACACAGAGACACAAGGAGAAATGTAGCTTCCATACAGACAGTTGTCAGTTGTGGCGTTGGAAGCTTTTTGGGTGGTAACAGATGAAGCACAAAGACTTGTGATAGCCATAGGCAGGAATGCGGTAAGATTTTTGTTTTGATGAAGTAATTTGTATGATATCCTTTTGATTACTCCTCTCTTAGTGTACTGATTCACAATACCATAAGTCCTCTTTGGATTTTATTTATCGGTTTGTACGTACTATTGCATATTCACTGGTAAAGTCACTGTTGGTTCAGTAAAAAAAAGTGCAGACCATCTATATTTAATGATGATTGTTTTTCTTTTATAATGTATGTTATCTCAGTGGAGGTGATGCTGCATCCAAAGTTAACCGGTTGTGCACGAACATTGCATAAGATAATTGATGGCATGCATCTTTGTTCTGAGTGATGTACTTCTAAATTAGGCAAGGGAAGCTCCACAACCTGCTGTTCCTTTTAGCATATTACTTCGCAATTCACTGTTGTGGTGCAGCTGACTGCTAATGAGGAAGCTATTGAATAGGAAGAGAGACATGGATCAGTGCCTCTAACCGTTCAGCAGGTGCTTCTGGATTATAATGAGGAAGGCTTTAGAGAAGCAGTCCCCAGCCATTTTTCAAAGTATGATTGAAAACTATAGAAAGTTGAAAATTAAATAAGTTTGTGGAGTGTGAGTTAATTGATAACTTGGTTTTACTCTACAGGTTCAGTTTATCAGGCTGTACATGCAAGTGTAAATGTTGATTTATTTTCACACTTTCCTCAATATTGTCTAAATTCAAATTAAAGAACTTAGATACAGTATGACTCTCATCACAGTAGCGTTGGCTACTTTTTGATGAAGTCTATCTTTGTAGTATTTTATCTGTTTGCTCTTTTTTCATGCATAAAAAAATTTTTAATTACTTAATAATACATTACTGAATGAAGTCAGTAGACAGATTGGGAGAGCATGGGGGGTCATGAGGTCGCTGGAAAGGGGTGTGTGGCGCTCCCGATATCTCTGCACAAGAATGAAGGTCCAAGTCTTTAGAGTCCTGGTGCTTCCTGTCTTGCTATATGGTTGCGAGACATGGACACTATCCAGTGACCTGAGACGAAGACTGGACTCCTTCAGTACTGTGTCTCTCCGGAAATCCTTGGGTACCGTTAGTTTGAGTTTGTGTTGCTCATGGAGTCCTGAATGAGGCACATTACCTGCATTGTGAGGGAGTGTCAGTTACGACACTACAGCCATGTGGCGCGTTTCCTGTGGGTGATCCAGCTCGTAAGATCCTCATTGTTGAGGACCCGAGTGGCTGGACCAGACCAAGGGGTCGTCCATGTAACACCTGGCTGCGGCAGATAGAGGGTCATTACCAGAGGGTGGGACTGGACAGTGTGTCTGCCTGGGGGGTTGCAAACTGGGATCCCGAGATGTTTGTAGTGGGTGCGGCAATGTAATGTACTAGTGCATGCTCCCCAACTTGACTTGACTTAATAATACGTTCATGCTTAAATGAAAATTATATATTAATTCATCCTTAAACTTGTAAAAGTGACAAAAATTGTTAACTGCAGATAAAACTTTTGATTGTCTACTGGCTATGCTATATTTGTCCCTAAATGCACTGAAACATAAATAGCTGAAGTAACTATTGTGTATTTTCTTAATTTGTGGTGATTAATTAAATTAAGTTACTTTGCAATATACAGTTGTGATAATAAAACTGCTTAAAGTGTCACTGATACCTGAATACACTTGTGGGTGTGTAAATCCTGACAGTAATAGTTTGTCTAAGTTGTTCTTTCTGGAATTTGTAAGAACCAATAGACTCAAGTTAAGCATTAGATTTAAAGGGAAAAACAACACTTGTGTCTGTCTTTCAAACACAAGGGGGCGACATTGCACGTTAAAACTTTTAAGCCTAGTAATTTCCCACTTTTTTTATTCTAAATATTTCATATGTGGTTCAGTGATTTGACAGTTTTAATTAAGAAAATATCTGTTTTTTAGAAGTATAAAAATGTCTGAATTTAATTTTGCATTTTGTTTTTGTTTAAATTATTATTTTTGTATTCCTTTTGCCAGCTTTTTTTAATTTGTGTGTTTGGAAATATACTTTACATGGTGTACTTTTTCTTCTACTTCTAAAGAATAAATCCAGAATCTTTACTTGAACTACAAATCACAATTTATTTGGAGGTCTTAAACTGTTGATTAGCTTCTGGGGTCATTTTGAGACGAATTTAAAATCCCATTTTTCACATATGTTCTCTAAAGATGGTGTACTTTACCTTGTAGAAATGATTTATGTTGTTCATAGAGTAGAAGCAGATTCTTGAATAAATAAAAGGACTCTTTAGCTATGGAGTCCCTGAAGTCTGAAGTGGTCCATATGGCTATTTTAGAAATATTTTCCCAGTCATTACATTCCACTTTTCCTTGTTACCTACATTATCTTACATTTGTATAAGATTTCATTTACATTTTTTGTCATCTAGGAAATTGTCTGATTCCAGGAGGACTACTGAAGTATCTGTGTGTGTTTTTTTAAAACATAATACTGTATGTAATTAATCACACAGTATAATTAAAGTGAGGGATAAAGTAAATATTTCCACACAAGTGTATTCTTTCATTAAATGTGGTTATAGGGAGCTTTTGTTTTTTTAAATAATATATGTCTCATGTCGTCAATTGGCAGAATGCTTTTGTTTATTTTATACCCTGTAAATAACTAAAGTGTTGTAAGTGGCCTTCTTATTTCTTTTTGATTTAACACTGAACTATTCCACATCCGTTCCATAGACAACTGTTAGATTCAGTTGATGTTTTACCAGCATCTAAATCTTAACCTTAATTTTTAACTGAACTTTAGAAATCAGTGTCTTGCATGCTAAAAAGACTTGTAAAATGGACTCCAATTGCAAAGAAGGGCTTAAATGGGGGCCACAATAACTTAAGGCCCAAATATTCCTCATCAGGAAGCCCATTTGACTGTCTTAAAAAATAAACCTGACTGCCTGACTTTAATGTAACTATGCACTTTTGTTTGAGAGTTTGCAGTCTCGTAGGATGCTTGACCTAGTTTGATCAATAGTTATTCCCTTCTTAAAATATCTTAAGAGTGGCACCCAAGGAGCAGTCAGTAGTTACATGTAGCATTGTGACATGTGCATTTCCTGAGCTACTGTATGGAAGAAAGAACTGCTAAAACAAATCATCAAAGAAACTGATTAGTAACCAGCACTGATTCTTGTGTCTCCAGGTTTAGATAATGCTCCTAGGTTTTTGCTAGCCTTGTTTGTAACAGTATTGAAACTTATTCAATTAGCTATTGTGAATGCTGTGTATTGATACAGTAATCTGCTCTTTATTTAGATACTATTGTCAAATAATATTTCTGCCACTGAAAGTATCTTTTAACCAATATAGAAAAACACTATTTGAAAACATATTGTACTGTGAAGGGGGAAATTCAGAACTGCAAAAAAGCAAATTAAACAGACATATAGTTATTTATGAATGAAGCACCAGTCATATAAAAATGAGTAGCGTATTGCTTAGTTGTAAATGAAACCTTGTGCCTTTGAGTCAAGTCATACTAGTGAGTGTACCAGTAGTTACTTTTTTTAAGCAGTATGGAAGATGTTGAGAGAACTGCCATTAAATTATATAATTTTGAGCATGATTCAAAAATAATTGAATACTTTAAAAATATATCACTAAGTAAGTGAGTGTCATATAAACATGCAGTAAGCACCAAATAGTAGAGTGACCTGCCATTTTTTCAATTTTTTCTTTAATTTGGATGAAATCTACATCATGGCTGCAATGTCAATCATTGACGGAGATATCCCACAAAAGGACTGGGAAGAATCTGATTACAGGATTGGTCTCAGAACCCCAGAATCGCATACCTGAAGGTGCTGGGTTTTTTTTTTTTTGGTTTTTTTTGACTAATAGCATCAGATTTTTCTTTTAGAACTCTACTTTTTCTATTGCCTGTGTATCTATTCAATGTAACTGCGTTCTGATTGATTTATATACAGTATCTATTACTTATGGTACGGCATTTATTCGTTATTTTCATCTTTTTCATTTTGATTTTCTTATTTAATTGTCATAGTGTAAAGCACTTTGAGCTACTGTACATCTTTTTTTGTATGAAAATGTGCTATAGAAATATATCTTGTAGTTGTGTGACATGAGGAGTGCATATTAAGCATTTGTAAGATAGGGGAAAAAAGAACAGAGCTCCTTTACAGATTAGTTTAGAGTACACGTCAATGTGATACTTTAATTACTGAGTAATACCGTTTTAAACGTGTTCAGTTCTTTATGATTCACCTAGTATTACTTAAATAATTGAAAACCTATATTTCATTGATAAACACACAGATGTAAATTACACTAATATCACAGGCTTGAGGACCTTGGAACAGGGATATCGAGCAAAATATTATGGTTGAGGTTATTTATAGTCTTTAATACTGATTTCCATTAAATGCACATCTTGTTAAGTTGATAAGTTTCTTTCCCTAAAAATAATTTTCACTCCTGAAGTGCCCTGTCATCCCTAGAGCAATGCAGTCTTTGAATGTTACATTGCGTTTCTGACTTTGGCACAGAGGAACTGTTAGCTATGCGGGTCCTAGCTGTGTAATTATAACCCTTCCTTGACTTTACAAAAGGAAAATTATGAATTTGGATTTGAGAATGGAAGCACTGATGCAATTTAATGACGTGCAACAGAAAGCCACTGAGCACCGTGTGATCTAAAGCCTACGTTGCTTGTACCACTAAGTGTGTTTTGTTAAGATGTATAAACTGCCACAAAATGAAAGAGGGTGTCATTGCCCAGAGACACAGGCACCAGAGTCACTAACTCATAGGTCAAACCAGACGTCAGGTGCACCTCAGTACAAAGCCTCAGCTGGACAAACAGCCCAGCATTCCACTTCACCTTGTTTGAGGTTCATTATTGTGGCATTTATCTAACCGAGGAAAAACTGGATGATGATACATGTCTGCCGCTTTGTGTAAAGAAACCATACAACAGCCAAAATGTGCCTGTGCTCTAACCTTTAGGTACTGAAACAGGATTATGTGGAAATGCTAAGCAGAAAACCATCGCTTCCTTCTCCCTGCACACGTTATGAGAGATTGAGCCTGATAAGCATGTAGTCATGCAGTATCTTATAGTGCAGCCTCTGTCTAGACGTTTGGAAAACCAGGAAAGACAAAATTAGGTAACTGAGGTGAGGATCCTAAAACCCCATCAAGCTTTAAAGTCTACTACGTTTACTATAGCTGCAGTCAACTACTTCCAGTAATTTATTAGTGCTTGCAGTTGTTATTAAAATGGAGTTACCTTAGGAAATGGTATGGGATTTGTTCAGAAAGGCAAAAGCTAAGCATCCCCTGTTTGCAGTATTTAGGAAGTGGCACCCTTGACATCTCTGCTTGCATCAAAGTATTTTTATTGTTAAAAATTTCGTACCTTTTATTTTATGTATGGTAAGAAATGCCGAACATTTTCCACATTTAAGTATTTTTAGATTGGTATGAGTGTTGTGTATTATCCTTGTTTGTCATTAAGACCGCTACATGTTAGAGACTTCCCATAGCAGTACTTCACGAATCATTCTCTAAATAACGCAAGAGAAAAGTCACATGACCTCATTTTTAATGAATTGTCTAAGCAAGATAGATACGTAAGTCATCCACTTCCCTTTTTCAGACACTTCTACCTTTTGGTTGTGGATGGAATGGGCAAGGTTGGCAGTTTGTGGGAGTTTTCAGTTTCTCTGTTCTGAGACTTCAGTGCCCTGCAGCTATGAGAGTGCCGTCTGCCTCTCAGTTTCGGCCATAGTGCTAAAGCTGTGATTGTGTTTAATCTGGCCGATAAAACAGCAGTCATCCTAGATACAATCAGCTGCTTGCTTTACAGTAACTGTGAACAATAGGCAACTGAACTGACATTTATTACAATGATATTTGAGCTGTGTGCTGCGCTTAGGGTTTACAGCACACCTGCAGTAAAGTGATATTTCTTATAGTAAATGGAATGGGGTTTTTTTTTTTTTTTTAAGTGCAATTTGTCATTAAAACCACTGTAATCAAGCTGTTTGATTTTAGTTTTTTTTTGGCATAGTGCAGCAGTCCATTGACATCAAGTAACCCAGGTCATAATGGTTCATATTCCTATCTCATATTTGAAAAGTAATTAAGTGGTACAGTTTTATCTTAAATGTAGATAGACTTTTGAGACTCTATCATTCCCTGCCCACAGAGGTGTTAGAAGACATGGCCTGGCTGGGTGTTACTCTTTTCCCTTGAGATTTTTTTATTGGATCATTAGACTGGGTCATTGTATAGTAATAATATTATGTATGATTTGTATTGTATTCTTCTCAAACTAAGAAGTCCTTTCCTGCAAATCTTACACATTAACCTCGAGTGAATTCTTCCTAAAATACATTATGGGAAAGTGTCAGAAGATAATGATCCATCTTTATTATTATTGTGACTTTATCTATGAAAGTCAAACTGACGGCCAGCAGTGCAATAGCTGAGCCATTGAGTTAGATCAGGAATCAAAAAAAAAAGAAATATTCTTGATTGATGAATTTGGTACTTTGGTTGGTACTTTGCAGGATACTGTGAGACTTTGGCTGATGAGCTATTTAGTTTTTTTTTGTTTATCATATGGCTCTCTTTTTGAAAACTTTAAGTTGAAAATCTGCATGTGACAATGGAGTTTACCTCTGTCCAGCTATCTGTTTTCTTAACAACTTTTACTTTGTGAAGGGGGTGAGGAGTTGAGTCTATTCCAGTAACAATGGACAGGGCAAGAGCCAATCAAGGACAACAATGTCTGTCCCAGCGCTCACACATTACAAGGCCATGTTAAACTTTTATATAAATTTGGTAAAATTAAGTTTTAGGAATTACATATTATTTCCAACAATATTATGTTCTTTGTATTAAGTAAAACTGGCCCGTATTAATGTCTTCTTTGATAAAAAAAAGTGCAGTGAACTTTAGAATAGTTGTATTTTTTAACAATTTTTTTGAAAAAATAAATATTCACATTACATAATCTAAAATTATTTCAGGTAAAATAGACGGACGTAAGGTAGTTCCCTTCTCAAATCACAGTGCCAGAAAGTGGTGATGTGTTTCATGTTAATTAGCATATGCAAGTAACAATTTCAGTATACTTTGTTCAAATGAAATTAATAACCCAGGAGTCCTATAAGTTATGTCTGTATAAAATATTATAAATAATATGAGGAAGCTTTCAAAAAAAATGTTGAGAACATACAGCCTCACATAGAAGCAATCCAAGATGGAAACAGAACAGAACTAACTTATCCGCTTTTCTTCCCACAGAGCCTCTAAAATGTATTGAATAGCAACATCCATCCATTTTCCAACCTGCTGAATCTGAACAGGGTCACAGGGGTCTGCTGGAGCCAATCCCAGCCAACACAGGGCGCAAGGCAGGAACCAATTCCGGGCAAGGTGCCAACCCACTGCAGGACACACACACACACACACATACACCAAGCACACACTAAGGACAATTTACAGTCGCCAATGCAGCTAAACTGCATGTCTTTGGACTGCGGGAGGAAACCGGAGCACCCGGAGGACACAGGGAGAGCATGCAAACTCCATGCAGGGAGGACCCAGGAAGCGAACCCAGGTCTCCTAACTGCGAGGCAGCAGCACTACCACTGCGCCACCATGCCGCCTGAATAGCAATATAATTCATTCAATTTCTGTTCACTAGTTGCGTGCACATGTCAAAAACTCCAAGTGATCAGGTACATGCAGTCCTTCCCCCTCCTCTAATCCTCATTCAAAATAGTCCTTTTTCCTATGTATATGTACACGGAATGTTGGTAAAACACTTTTTATCTAAGTAGAAGTAATGCATTAATCAATAGTACTGTGTAATTTAAAAGATAATGGAAATAGTTGGAATACATTAGATACTTCCAATTAATATAAAAATAGCCTTGCACGCAACGCTTCATTCCTTAGGTTCGTGGAAAGACTACTGGCCTTTTCATGTTGGTAAAAATCGGAGTCACATGATATGCTTTTAAGTTTAATTTGCTTTGTGCTCTAACTCCACTAAATTGATTAGGGGATGGGCATTTACTCAGATTACTTTTTATTTTGTAGTCCACTGCAGTCTTCTTACTTTCCATACTGTTCTTTAATTTAATAGGATTACTCTGTAAAATTCTTTCTTTTTTATTTTGTGTCAATTGATATTTGCCAAGCATACTTGAGGTTGAAGAAGGAGAGAGCTTTCTCTGTGTGTGAAGCTCATATGTTTAACTTACATTAGTGAAATGCAACTTTTTATTTTTTATTTCTGGCTTTTTATTTATTATTAAAAACTTTTTAAATAACATCATAATCTCCAGCTGTAAGAGATTTCCTAGTCTGGAAATATTTTTGACTTTGAAAAGCCTTACTATCCATTGTGCTGCTGTTTTTTTTATTTTTTCTCATAACAATAAAAGAATTGTATTTATCCAGTTCATCTACATTTTTTGTCCTAGTGTCCCTCGGTCTTTAAACTCTGTCTGACTGCAGATATGAAAAAAGCCTTAATTACTCAAGAGATTCTAAACCAATTGTGGTGGATCTCGAAAGGCAGAGCCTTTTGGATGTCAGCACTCTAAACGTAATGTCCATCCATTCATTTTTTAGCCAATTTGCCCAGTTCAGGATCACTTGATATCAATACAGGTCCTGGCAGCCCTGTACCACCCCTAGTGCATCTCAGGGCACATTTATATATTGTATGCAATCAAACTGGTGTGTTTAGTGTCACAAATTAACGTAACACACATGTTTGGGATGCAGGTGACTAAATATGCATTTTTTAACCTTTATTATTCCAGAGGAAAGTTTAATTTGCAGCAGGAAACATTGTTGCACAGACAGTAAAAAACAAAGCAAAACACACAACATATGACAGTCAGTGTTAC